>NC_143584.1:96488248-97163739 GCF_048544385.1 Mastigoproctus giganteus | reverse complement strand
CTAACAGTTCTCTAAAATGTCATTAGCGTGGTATGTAAATTGTATTAGTTACCAATTCAAATCATTAAAATGCACTACACTTTCATTGTTATCATATGTTCCGTTATAAGAATCAATTTTAAATGCTTCTTTGTAATATTTTTCTAAAGCACATTTCTGGCGGTCCCTACCATATAACAATTAAAACAATTTGCACTTTCCAGTTTATTGGGCTTTTCTGTTACTGCAAGCAATTATAAACGGATAGTAAACTCGATCTTCTTGCATTTGCAAAAATACCGATAGCTGGAATTGTGTGGTTTTTTTACGTTATTATGGTGAATTATGTTTCCCCTTTACTGAAATCTTCAATCGTATAAAAAACAAATTTTCAGAATCTTCTCTTCATTCCTTTTTTTTAAGCTTCGTAAACTTATTACTCCATGCAAATCGCGTTAGTTGCAATTTGTGTGTGCCATTAAAAAATGCTTATGCTTATGCAATTGTGAAATTTATAATTAAAAGAGAAGATTATCTTGGAAACAATCACCTCTTGAAACATTTCTGAAGAAGACTCCTCCTTGTGCAACAAACCAACGAGTGCCGAGCCAATAATGAGTGATCAACGAGTGTGCATTTAGTCGATGATGATGATAAAGAATAAACATTCTTTAACATTTGTAAGTCGTAAATAATTTCTCTATTATTATAATTTACTTGATTTTACTGGCTACGTTTCCATTTCTTTCGATAAATCAATCATTGTTTAAATATAAACTAATTTCATTGTTGAGAACATAACCCCTATTTTTACCCTTATGTCACGTTACGAGTTTTCGCTTTATGAGCACGCGCTAGGAACGAATTAATTTGTAAAGTCGAGAACTACTGTATTTTTAAAAGTGAAAATTAAATCCTGTTATTTTTTATTACCATGTCTATGCAGTCCCTTTACTCAAAGAGAAAAACACACAGCCCGAAAAAAAATACACTGATATGACCTTGGCTGGGAAAAATAAAGTAAAACCTCAGAAACTGGAAACTTCTGATCAAAGTATGGGGCTGATCCTCTCTTTGAAAAAAATTTGGCTTAGCCAGCACAGTCTCACAGTATTATACAACTTGTATGTTGGCTCACTACTTTATCTTTGTACTTTATTCTAGCTGTGCCAGAACAAGTCTTATGTATACACTAACCTCCTTTTAACTACAGAAATTACTTTTCTTATTTCTCATAATTATAAAAATAATTATTACTATAGCAGGAAAAACAAAGAAAAAGAAGAGGCAAAACAAGGTTCATATCACCAAAAATCGCTCAAGCCATCAGGGCACCCTGCACCCCATAATACTTGATATCAGAATATCATATATTACATAAACCAAGAAAATATATACAGAGGAACAGCAGCTAAATAAAATTATAAATTAATTTATTAAGGATTAATTTATTCCGAATCAAGATGAAGTGTAAGAAGGGCCTAACAATGGTATTTAGAGTTAATTCGAGAGAAGTACACTTGGCTAGGAAGCAATAAAAATTAGATTTATATGGGCAAAATATAAGGTGGACAGTTGATTAAGAAATGTCTGTATATAAAGCTTAAAAGACATGATTTAGCAGAAAAGATGAAATTTGAAGTCATAGAAACATTAGAAGAAACTAAGAACTAATAAAGAACTATACTGGTTAGATTTAAATAGCATAACAGGAAATGAAAATTACTTCAACTATCACAGTGTTCATCTAGTCAAAAACTGTGCGGAAACAGAAAGAAATGATTTTCATGATCATGACTCCTCAATGAGATAATCGTGATCCATGCTGCCACTCATCAACCTACTTAAATATTTACCCAAAGAAAGATAACAGATACACAGTTGCTTCAAAACCTGTTTTACTTCAGTGGAATGAATTAATTTAAAGTGTACATATCTATCTTTGCTTTTATTTTTTCTTTGTAGATAGTAGTAAATTTTCACTAAATATCCATCCACTTTCTCAAGAAAGCATGTAGCCACCCTTTCAGCTTAGCAATTAAATGAGATGACAATGATAGTCTAGTACCAGCAAAAGTTCAATCTCCTCTTGTATCATCCTCATTACTATACAAGTAGTATTATTAATAGTAAGTGTTAGACCGTTTATAAATTTTTTTAAAATGCTTTTTTTAAAATCTTGTTCAGACGAATTCCAGTGCCGTACTCTGTAGAGTTACCTTCAGTGAAAGCAAGCAGCTTTCAATTTTTCATCAGGGAATGCAAAAGTTACTTCATCGGGCCTAACTCCCCAAAGTCAAAGTGATGGCTGAGGCAGAAAGTAGCTCTATCCACCACCGGATGTCAAAGCTAAAACAAGTCCAGCTCCATAGCTGGATGAAGATGAGAAGTAGAAATATTGAGCATACTGCATATGTGTTCCAGAGGAAAAAGTCACTTGCATTATCCCCAGGGGCTCACATCTGATGAGTATGGGCTTGGCAAACCCAGGGTCCTGAGCTGGATATTATCATTCTTCTCTTTCTTGCTTTCTTGGTGATTCCCTTCTACTTCTCTCTCTCTCTCTCTCTCTCTCTCTCTCTCTCTCTCTCTCTCTCTCTCTCTCTCTCTCTCTGGGTAATGTTGGTTTTTTTTTTTTTTTGGCTGGTGCAGCATAAGTTTCAGGCTTCCTTGCATGATATGGCTAATAATAATTCAAGATTTAGGTAGAGGGATTAGTTCATAAACTCAGAAAGTCTCCCAAGGTTGACAGTGGAGTAAGTGGTCTGTCCCCTGTACAGTTATGACAATGGAAGGGCAAGACCACCCAGCTCAATCAAATGGAAGTACTTCCTGCACAATTGTGCTAGTGATCAGCCAGGGAAGAAGAAAGAGCTAACACATTAAGTGGAACATTGATATAAATACATTCATCACCCAAGCATACAACAAAATAACTAACCTAGAGACTGATATGACAATGTACAGGATGAAACTACACACCACACGGTTGGAACAGTTCCCAAGTCACTGAACAGTGAATAGCAAAAGAGAGATGACCGTGGTCTTGAAGAGACCATGGTCATCTCTGTTTTCTGGGATTGGTCCTGCAATCCCAGAAAATGTCGAGTAGGATGTGACTGACCAACTACAAAGAAAAAGGAATACGGACACATCTGAACCTGAATTAAAGGAGAAATTGCAGTCAAAGTGGAAAGAGACAAGATTGTGATATTCACATTAGAAGAAAAGTGGAAGTAGGTCCAGAATTCACGCTAATGGACCCCCACATAGATTCACAACGAAGAGACCTAACAGAATCCTGTGGCAAGTCACAGACCAATTGGCGAATAATACAAGATTATCTTAACAACAACAAAGCAACACTAGATACCATCCAAACAGCCATATACTGTGCCATGTGGCAGCCACCAGAGACCAACAGAAAACAAAACGCAAAGACAAAGGAAGCACCACCATGGGAAAGAAGGATACACCTAAAGATAGAAGAGGTAAGAATGAAGATACCAGGGGGCTAACAGAAGTAAGAAGTTGATCAAAAAATGAGAGCCATCCTCAAGAAAGACAAAATGCACAGCAAACATGAGAGGAGTGAAGAATACCTTGACCAGTGGTGTATTTGGGCCGGAATGCACCGGAACAACGTTCCGGTACTTTTTTCTAAATGTCATAATAGAAAATCATTAAATTTATACACCTAATATTATGAAATAATGGCATAATCAAAGGGGAGGGAGAAATATCTATTTTACCCATTGCTACTAAAACTAGTAATATATTAATAGTAATCTTTAAAATTAAGATTTCTTTAAAAATTTATTTAAAAACAAAAATATAAATTTCACAATGAAACTTGAACATTTTTTACTAAAGACAATGTGTTAGATAAAGAGATCCAACGAATGAGATATACTGTGATTCGTGTGAACATTGCATTTTGATTCGCCATGAGCTGAATGCTAGAACTGGTTGTTCTATGAACCGTGAGTCTGAAGTCTGATTCAGTTACTGTATAGTCGATGTGGCATTATCATATAGTCTTCTGGAGAACGAGCGTTCCAGTACCTATTTTTTTTTTACGATGAGCATTCCAGTACTTTTTTTTTTTTTTAGCAAGAACACCTCTGACCTTGACACACTCAAGCTGAACCTCCTTGCACTCAGTCAATTGCCAATACTGGGAGAATTCCCAGAGGGAAACAGACCACCAGATGTTTGATGAAAACCATACAAGAAAATTGGAAAAAAGAAAAAGGAAGGCAATAGACCTTTGAAACAGGGTGCCCTCTCGTTGGGGAAGGGGATAGTCCCAAAAGGAATTCTGCAGCACCCTACAGAACAGCAAAGTTAGCCATAACAACTGTGTCCCATGGATAGATGCAGACCAGAAGAAAACCAAGGACGTACAAGAGATGACAGAACGAGAGATTCAGGAAGAGGAAGAAGTACAACAATCAATCAGGAAGTCCCACAACTGGCAAATCTAGGCATAGATAATGTCTACAACTACCTGGTACAAGAAGTTCAGTGGCACACACACACAAGCACATAGCAGAGTAATATACCATGATGATAAGGCATCCTGACACAATCCCAGAATCTCTGATAAGGAATTTCTAAAGGGAATCACTTGAGACAAAGACACTACAAACCCAGCAAAGTACATACTGATTGCCCATCTCCCAACAATGTACAAGACCAGCTGCATAACCAAGATGATATCAGAACACTTGGAGGGCAAGAACATCATGGCCAAGCAGCAGAAGGGTCGTAAGTAGATGGGAAAGGATACAAGTAACCACTGATGATTCAGTTATGGATTAAGCGTACAAGATACATGAAGCACCACAACCTGTACATAGCCTACACTGACTATCACAAAGCCTTCAACCCATACCACATAGCTGTCTAATAGAGAGATTGAAGATCTACAAAGTCAACTCCACACTGACACACTTCTTGGAAACAACCGTGACAAACACTGCAGGACCATCATCAGTGCCTCCCCTCCCCACAAGAACTGATATTTCAGTTTCCAGTTAAAAAAAAAATAATAAAAATAAAATCTTAATTTTCTGTATAAATTCATTATATGTGCTGAAAAACCAAGGGAACAGTAAATTAAAATTAGCATTGCTGCGAGACCATATCCATTGTTTTTACACCTGTATTCAATAAAATATTTTATTTTGTCAGCAAGAGCTTATAATTGCGGTACTCACAATTAAATGCATAAATTAGGAAGTGAATTCATATATGGTGAAAGGAATTAAAATTAAACTATTTAAAAACATGCCCTAAGGAAGAAAAGAAATGCACAAATTTTTTCTAGATTGTCAACTATAAAAGAAAAAATTGTGTTAAAAAGCAAGAGTCTCGAAACAAGACTTTTGAAATTGTCATCGGTTGGTTCCATCGTAAGAGAAGGTAAGATTTTTATAGTAATCTCAGCTCCCAGGATGCATTACTCTATCAACTGTAGGAAATTTAATATGTGTTAAGGTACAATATTCGTGAAAGGTTTGTTGGTAATTTAGCATTCAAAACTTCGTATGATGTGTTTTGTCAGAACCATTCAATGGCTAAAGCTTTGTATTGTACTAATTTATAATTGTAGTTTAATCAAATTGGAGTTATTGCTGCATCTATCAAAGGGGTGTGATTGCAAGATTGGGCATGTTGGCTAAGTTCAGTTAAGGAATGATATGGCTGTAACTATTATTGTGATATACTATTGTGTGTTAATATCTTTATTTTATTGCAGGCAGTGAATGGTTACATGATTGCCTGAGGCAATAATACCCATAACAGCGACAATGCTAGGGGTTTAACATGAAAAAACTAATACAGGAAAAACATAAAACATATAATTACATATTTTACATATAAAATTGATATTAATATGGGAAATGAAAAGCGATGAAAAGACGATGGCAGTCACTTGGCTGAAGACGAAAGCTGTTCACTGATGATGCATCTTCTGTATGATTTGTCCTTTATGAACTTTTTGTAGTCCACATCCATCTCCTGGACGTTGTGGAGCATCTCCACGGGCAGGAATCTATCCCGAGCCTCCACGCCACAGACTGCAGAGAGGGGAGGGCTTTTAGGGGTTTCAGGGGGGTCCTCCAATTGCACATCTGCCAAATATCTGGCGTATTGACTTCACCCGCTATCATTTTAATTGACACGAGCAAGCGGAGGGCGAATATCCGTTTGGAGACTTTTTGGTAATTTAGAAGTTGGGTATGTGTGAGTGGTGGCAGTTTATGCTTGAAGATGACCCACCGAAGAAGCCAGTACTCATCGAATGCAATGGTTTTTAGTGTCGTTTTTGTTTCCGACACCCAGATTTCTGAACCTTAGGTGATGACTGGCTGCAGAAACCAGTATATGTATTGGAGCATGTACTCAGACTCTGTGACATGAAGGAGGTGTTAGTTGTCTGACGGTACCAGGGGTCTCCCCCATCTCTGCGACATACTATTGTAAAGGTGTAAAGTGTATTTAGTGTCAAACAGGAGCAGGGGTTTCCCACATCTCCGCATTGATTTCATTGTAGCTGTACCAGTTCACCGGGGAGGCCAGAGATTTAAAAGTGTATAAGTATAGTGTTGTTTATCGTTGTTCTTCTGGCCATTTAGCCACTAGATCCCTGCTGGAGCCCACCGTTGCCCACACTTGGTCTGGTGGAGGCAGACCAGGTAACCAGTATTGAGAAATTATTTACTCTGTCAGGCCCTGCCTCCTAGTGTCCTGAGATTTCAGTGGCTAGGGCCTATGGAGGGGGAAAAAAAATTAAGGGTGATGGATGCTAGAATCTAGTTAAGCCAAAAGGGGTTCATGTATGCAGTCAGAATTTGGACACTTAATTTTTCATTGTGGGGGGCATTCGCTGGCAATATAGGCAGAGTAGGGAGGAAGACTGAAGACTGGCGGGGAAGACAGAAGTATGGGGACGATAGAGAAGGCAACCCCAAGGCAGAACAGTGGGGCATGCCTGTGCCCCACTGTCACCTCCCCACCTGCCAGGGAAGGGAATGAAAGTGTTGGGCTAGAGCCCAGCACAGGTCGCCAATAGGGCATGTGGCAACAATTGCTGCTGTTCACTTCGGTTGTGATGTTTGGATTTCCAGTCCACTTGGTTGGCTTATGTTTCGCTTTCTCAAAGGTTATTTCAGTCAGTTTCAGGATCAAGTCTGGTTATTTCAGTTCTAGATATGAGCCCGAGTCGAACCCTGTGTCCCAGGGTGCAAACGGAGAGTTGAAGTTTGCACTCCATCCAACATCATTTGGGGATATCCTCGTTCACTCTTGTCCTAGTGGGTTTTCACTCTCGCTCGTTCTTGGTCCATTTAAGTGGGTATGTTTTCCTCATCAATTTGGGTTTTCTACTGTTACTAGTTTTGGTCAGGTAAAGTCAATGTCCTGATTTGTCGGTCATTGTGAAAGGCAAGTTCAATTCTTCTTCAGATATACTATTGTGTGTCAGCTGTCTGACGGAACTGAGGGTTCCCCCCATGAAGGTCCTGCAGTTTGTCATGGTGCCCTGGTATTTGCTGTTCTGGATGATTCAAATTTAATGGCTGTCCTACCTAAGGCCACCAGGTGTCATTAGGTAAAAACGTAGACTTCTGTAGTGACTGCAAACGGATAAGTTTTGCTTGAAATTTTTATAGTATTTCTGATTAGTTAACATATTAATTTGTATTTTACAAATAGATTAAATAGGCTTAGTGGTGTTCATTAGCTTAATTTTTAAATGAATCTAGTGATTTTGTAAATTACAAGTCGCTACTCACACGGCTATCGTGCCTGTGTTTTGGCGGGAATATTGCAGCCAATCGCTCCGAAGAATAGTAGGGTTTAAATTGTAATAGGTATTTTGAAGGTTTTAATCACTTTTTGGGCATATATCTTTTATATTTAGCTAAGGATATAACTAATTTAACATTGTGATCATTACAGCACAGCATAACTTGATAACGTATAGCCCAAACTTGTTGCTAAGGTATAACATAAAACAATATAGCGGAATACGCATTACTGCATTAGCTTAGTATAGTATCGTATAGTCAAGTATAGCATAGTAAATTAATCATTTAAATTTATTAACCTTATTAATTTTCATTGTTAATTAATTAAACCATATTTAAATGGAAATCATGCCCCAGAGTAGAGCAGCAAAGCAACATGCATAAAGCAGAGCGAGTGCTCTGGCCCACGGCAGTACCGAAGCGGGAGATTCTCCAATTCTTCACAGCCAAAAAAAATGTGCAACTTGTGACATCTCCTTGGCAATATCATATTCCATTCCAGAAAGGTCTGCAGACCTTTCTTTGTATCCTTATATCCTTAGCTAAATATAAAAGATATATGCCCAAAAATACCTATTACAATTTAAATCCTACTATTCTTCGGAGCGATTGGATGTCTTTGTGTGTGCTCGATATAAGTAGTGTGAAGAAGATAGGTGCCAACTCAGCGTTAAGATAGGTGTCTATTAGGGTTTGAAGATTAGGGTAGATGCCGTCAAAGGAACTGAAATGGGGGACCCATCAAACACTCAGCTGCCCACATCAACGCCAGAGCTCGCACTTAATCATCGGCAACACAGTGGCAACCATCAGGGTAGAATGCACTGGACCCACAGGAACTAGTTATTGTTGGTGACACTTTTGTCAGGGAAACAGGAAATACATTGTGCAAAAAAGGATGCGTGGAATACGATCAAGGTATGTCTGTCAGGGGCAAAAGTTGATGATGCCATTGAACAGATATCTTTTAAGCACACAAAGGGTGATATTGTTGTACAAGTTGGTACTAATGACATTAAGAGTAGGAAATCTGTGGGCTTACTTTACAAGTACAGGTCAATGCAGAAAAAAAAGTTGCGAGTTAGGGTTAAATTTGAAAGTGTCTGCAATTCAGCCCACACACAACAGGAGGGAGTATATGATGCGATCCTTGTCAATCTATTCGGCACTGGAGATTTTGTGCAAGTTTCATGGAGTAGAATTTTTTTAGCATGGTCTGTGCTTGGTAACAGTAGAGATTGTTTCTACAGTAATGGGATACACTTAAACAGAAAGGGTGCAAGAATATTTACTGATACTATCAAGCAGCTTTAGATAGATCAGAAAACTGCTAGCTTGGGGAGAGGGATACACAGACTAATAGATTAACAGTAGTCACAGGCAATGATGAAAGTGATTCTTAGACTACCTCTATTGGAATGAGCAGCAGCCTGGAAAGCAAAGTACTGGAGATTTCAAGGGCTGCTGGGATTCAACATGAAACAAGTAAATACATGGGTTGTGTTAGAGTAACTAAGAGTAGGAATAGGTGCATGTGTACTTGCACATACACCAATGTTAGGAGTATAGCAGATGAATTTGAGGTGCTGGTGAAGACATCAAAGGCTAATGTTATTGGGATATCAGAGACTTGGTGTAATCAAAAGATAAGGAATGTAGAATTGGAATGTTGGGAGTATAATGTGTACAGAAAGGATAGACAGGATAAAAGGGGAGAAGGGGTGATGCTGTTAGTTAAGAAACACACAAATCTAAGATAGTGCATCCAGTTGATAAAGATGGACAGTGCAATGTCGAGTCAGTTTGCTGTGAAATAAGCACTGGGAAAACTAAGTTAACAGTAGGAGTGTGTTATAAGCCTAATGACTCAGACGAGTACAATGAATAACTGTACAGGGAAATAAAGTGAGCCAGTAAACCAGATTGTCTTATAATGGGAGGATTTTAACTTCCCTGATGCAGACTCAAACTTGCAGTTGGTCGCTCATACACTAGCAAGACCTTTGTGGATTTATTGGATGATTGTCTACAGCAGCATGTTCAACAGGCAACCAGAGGGAGTAATATTCTTGATCTGATTATCAGCAAAGTCTTCATGCATTAAAAAAATATGCAGATAAAGGAACCACTAGGTGGCAGTGATCACAGTGTACTGATGTGGGATGTAGTTAAAGATGTAACTACCATCAGGGATAAAGGAAAGGGTTTTTGCTTTCAAAAAGGTGACTACAGTGGTGTCAGACAGTTTTAAAATTTTATACAGTGAGACCAACTGATGATGTTACCAACAGCAAATTCTAAATGTGAAGTATTCAAGGAATTAATCTTGGAAGCTACTTGGCTATTCATACCAAATGAGAAATACTATACAAGGTTTAGGCCTAAATGGATGTCAGATGACTCAATGAGACTTGTGGTAGAGAAGAAAAATGCATGGGATGCATATAAATTATCAGGCGACAGATGCCTATGGTAGATATAGATAGTCTGTAATCAAGTCACAACGGACGTTAGGCAAGCAAAGGCAGATTTTAGAGAAATCTTTGACAAACAATGCAAAGAAAAACAATAAAGACTTCTTTACCTATGTAAACTCTAGAAGCAACGGCATGAATCAGATTGGTCCACTTGAGATCGGCGGTTTGAATGCTGATGAATCTGCTGAGGTAGCTGACAAACTGAATGAATATTTTGCATCTACGTTTACACATGAGGAGGTCTGTAGGGAAGTGGAGGCCAGAAGTTTATCAAACTCTGGCAAGGAGCTTTTGAAATAATTGAGAGTAAAATTGAAATAATTAAGATTTTGAAATAATTGAGAGTAAAGTGGAGGAGAAATTGTTGGAATTGAACATAAGAAAGGCACCTGGGGTGGATGGGATCTATTCAGTTATATTCAAGGAAACAGCATAGGAAGTAAGCAAACCCTTACTCATAATTAGCATTAGCATTAGTAGAGGCATATGATGCAAGAAAGCAAGCTTATTCAGCATCAGCCAAAAAAAAAAAAAAAAACACAACCGCTACTCCCATTTCACCCCTCCATTCGTTCGAAATACCTGTCCAGCTGAGACTTAAATTTGTTTAGGCTATCAACTTCAACAACAAGTGATGGAAGTCTATACCACAAACCAACTGCCCGCTGGCTAAAGGCAAATTTCTGCACATCTATCTGACATCCATCCTTCCTCAATTTGAATTTATGCCCTCTCAGGTGATTATTCTGAGCAAGAGGAAGAATCCCATCGGCATTGAGCATGCTCAAACCATTCAAAGCCTTATACACCTCTATCAGATCACCTCGCCGATGCCTAGTCTCCAGACCCTATAATTTGCAAAACTTAAGCCTTTCTTCGTAAGAGCAACCCTTTGTTCCATTTACTTTGTTCCACACCCTTTGTTCCAACCCTTTGTTCCATTCACTAATCTTGTTGCCCTTCTCTGTACTCGTTCCAGCAGCACTACATCCTTCTTGAAATGAGGCCTCCAGACCTGTATACAGTACTCAAGGTGTGGCCTGACCAATGCCTTATACAAGGGAATAATCACATCCCTGTCCCTGCTAGAAAACTTCCTGTATATAATTGACAAGACACCATGAGCTACTCTTGCAGCTTGTTTGCACTGCTCAGAGAACTTCATATCTGCCTGCACAATTACCCCCAGGTCCTTTTTATTCTCCACCACTATCAGCGTAGTACCACAGAGTTGATACGTTGATCTGGGGTTACTGTTTCCCATATGTAGTACTTTACATTTGTCAATGTTAAACTTCATTTGCCACCTCTCAGCCCATCTGCTCAACCTTTCTAGATCCTGTTGCAGCAGCAGAGCATCAGTAGTGTCCTTAACAACCCTGCTAACCTTTGTATCGTCTGCAAATTTGGACATTAAGCCTGATATACCATCATCAATATCATTTATAAATACAGAAAACAACAATGGACCCAACACTGAACCCTGAGGAACTCCACTAGTAACATTAGTCCATGTTGAGCAGTGTCCACTGATTACCACTCTCTGTCTTCTGCCACTCAACCATCCATTTATCCATAGCAGCAATTTGCCTCCAATGCCACACTGCTCCAATTTGTGCAGCAGTCTTCCATGCGCAACAGTATCAAAAGCCTTTCTAAGATCCAAATATATAATATCAAAGTTATTCCCTGCATCCAGTTTTTTTGTGACTACATCATAGTATCCAATCAAATTGGTCAGACAAGACCTGCCCTTAACAAACCCATGCTGTGTCTGAGCTATAACTGAATTCTTGTCCAGATGATCCTGCAGTGCTTCTTTAACCAGTGCCTCCATTAATTTTCCTGGAACCGAAGTTAAACCAACAAGTCTATAATTACTTGTGTCAGCCTTTGATCCTCCTTTGTGAATTGGGGTTACATTTGCACATCTCCAGTCTATGGGTACCTCCCCTGAGTCCAAAGAAGCTCTCATAATTATGGCTAGGGGTTTGCTTACTTCCTTTGCTGCCTCCTTTAATATAACTGGATAGATCCCATCCACCCCGGGTGCCTTTTTTATGTTTATCCTCAACAATTTCATTTCTCCTCCACTTTCCTCTCAGTTATTAGAAAATCATCTAGCTCACTGCCAATGTTTACTTCTCCCACGACATTCCCCTTCCTGAATAACTCCTCATGTGTGAATGTAGATGCAAAATACTCGTTTAGATTGTTAGCCACCTGAGCAGGATCCTCAACTGTTGAACCATCAACATCCAGTGGACCAATCTGATTCATCCCTTTCCTTCTTGAGTTTAAATAGGTAAAGAACTCTTTTCTGTTTTTCTTTGCATCCTTTGCCAAGGATTTCTCATAATCTGCCTTTGCCTGCCTAATCTCCTTTGTGACTTGGTTACAGACCAACTTATATCTATCATAGGCTTCCATGTCACCCATTAATTTGTATGTATCCCATGCATTTTTCTTCTCTGCCATATGTCTCATTAGTTCATCTGACAACCATTTAGGCCTGAACCTTGAACAATATTTCTTGGTTGGTATGTAAAGCCTGGTAGCATCCAAGATTAGTTCCTTGAATGCTTCCCATTTTGAATTTGCTGTTGGTAACATCATCAGTTGGTCCCACTGTATAGAATTTAAATACTGTCTCAGACCATCTTAGTCGCCTTTACGAAAGCAAAAATCCTTCCCTTTACCTCTGATGGTAGTTACCTCTTTGAGTAAATCCCACTTCAGCACACTGTGATCACTGCCACCAGTGGTTCCTTTATCTGCAGATTCTTAATGCATGAAGAATCACTACTGATAATCAGATCAAGAGTATTACTCACTCTAGTTGCCTCCCGAACATGCTGGTGTAGAAAACAATCATCCAATAAATCCACATAAGCCTTCCTAGTGTGTGAGTGACCAACCCACAAATTCCAGTCAATATCTGGGAAATTAAAATCCCCCATTATAAGACTCTCTGATTTACTGGCCCATTCTATTTCCCTGTACAGTATCTTATTATACTCATCAGAGTCATTAGGCCTATAGCACACTCCTACTCTCAATTTTGATTTACCTATGCTTATGTCACACCAAACTGACCCGACACTGCCTTGTCCATCGATGTCAACTGGCTTCACTTCCTTGGATTTTATGTTTTTTAACTAATAGCATAACCCCTCCTCCCTTCCTATCCTGTCTATCCTTTCTGTAGACATTGTACTCCCCAAATTCCAGTTCTGCATTCCTTATATCTGTGTGACACCACGTCTCTGATATCCCAACAATATCTGCCTTTGATGTTTTGAGCAATACCTCAAATTCATCAAATTTATTTACTAAACTCCTAGCATTGGTGTACACGCAAGTATACATGCACCTGTTTCTATTCTTAGCTACCCTAACACAATCCATTGGTCATTATAAAAGCTTCATTGGATTCAGGGGAGGTCCCCATGGACTGGAGATGTGTAACTGTCCTCAATTCACAAAGTGGGATCAAAGGATGACACGTAATTACAGACCTCTTAGTCTAACTTCTGTTCCAGGGAAAATAATGGAGTCACTGGTCAAGGAAGCAATGCAAGATCATCTGGACAAGGCTACAGTTATAGTTCAGACACAGCATGGGTTTGTTAAGGGGAAGTCTTGTCTGACAAATTTGATTGGATACTATGATGTGGTCACAAAGGAACTGGATGCAAGAATTAATTTTGATATCATATAATATTTGGATTTTAGGAAAGCTGTTAATACTGTGGCTTGTTGCTTGTTTGTTTGTTATTTTGTTTTTAGGAGCATTAGCAACTAAGGCCATATTGCTCCGGGATATGCGGTGGTCATTCCCGGACCTTTCCGCATCCTCCTTATTTGGTGGTGACGGGCTCGAACCCCGGTATAATCAAAAAGCGTGTGCTATGCACTGCTGCTCCTTCCCAAATAATACTGTGGTACACAGAGGACTATTGTACAAATTTGAGAGGAATGGCATTAAGGGCAAGTTGCTACAATGGATAAAAAGATGGTTCAGTGTGAGAAGACAGAGCAGTTATCAATGGACACTGCCCTTCATGGACTAATGTTATTAGCGGAGTCCTCCAGGCTTCAGTGTTGGGCACATTGTTGTTTTCCGTATTTATCAATGATACTGATGAAGGTATATCAGGGTTAATGTCTAAATTTGCAGACAATATGAAGGTTGACAGGGTTGTTAAAGACAGTAATGATAGTACGCTACTACAACAGGATCTCGAAAAGTTGAGCTGATGGGCTGAGAGGTGGCAACTGAAGTTTAACATTGACAAATGCTAAACTTCAGTTGCCTGATGGGACATAAATTCAAATCGAGGAAAGACAATTGTAGAATAGATGTGCAGAAATTTGCTTTTAGCCAGCAGGGGGTTGACAGTTGGAACAAACTTATATCTGTGTTGTAGTGGAGGTTAACTTAAATAAGTTCAAGGCAGAACCACACAAACATTTGGCGCGAATGGATGGATGAACTGGGAGGTGTTTCCCTCCCTCCCCCTTGGGTGATGCTATATAAGCTTGCTTTCTTGCACCATATACCTCTACTAATACTATGTAGCACGCATTGCAGTTTTGTTGACATTTTATGAGATATATTACCTTGTTTATGTCCTGAATATAGTATCTGTATGTTTCTTTGTATCTGTTAAAAAAATGTTCCTAGTTCCAATGAAAAAAAAAATTAACATTATATCCATAACTGAAAAGATGGTATGGAGTTGTCAAGCGAACTGACTATGATATGGAAGTGCCTCTCCTTTGAAGGTTTTGCTTGGGTATTGTAATTCTGCTTCTACATCTTATTGTGTGTGACTATATTTTATGGCATTATAAATCTGGTCATATAAAACTGTTTTTTTTTTTTTTTTAAAGAAGGAGGTGAATAATGTAAATATTTTCCTGTGTGTGTTTTCTTCCTATATATATATATATATATATATATATATCTGTTTTAAGTTTGTGAACAGATTTGTAAATGGTGAGGTTAAGGAAATTAATATTATTGTTTTCTTCCAGTTCTAAAGTCTATATAATGGATATGTAAAGTGTATTATTATCTGTCTATTACTTAAGTCTATTTTGCAAAGAATAAAATTTTGTAGAATATTGATTGTGGATGACGGTTTTATTGGTGACCAACAATATATCATCGTCATAATGTATAAAGAGCTTAATGTAAGGATATGTTCCTCAATAGCTGCTATAATAAATCTCTGAGAGTGGCATTGTAGCATATTTTGAAGATCTTCTTCAATGATCTTCTAGTAGATGTTGTTTTGTAGAGTTACAAAAATTTAATTCTCTGCAAAATAGACTTAAATATAGTTTAGAACTGAAAGAAAACCATAGTACAGGTGACCCCCGCTTAACACTGATAATTCGTTCTGGAAAAACAGAGCACTAAGTGAATCCACGCTAAGCGAGCCCCGCATTCCCATAAGGTAACATATGTATTTGTAAGTTGCGGTCGGTGCCATAGGATATTTCCTAATCAATAATAAATGGTAGTGAAAAGATGCACAAATGTCGGTCAAAATATATAATATTCAAATATTTGTACATATAAAATATTCTGCATTACATACGTATATAATTATGTGGTAACTACTTACTTATCAAAATTAAACTTAAAATTCCAATTAAAATCATGAATTTAATTGATCTAAATTGATTTTAATTGATTTAATTTATTTGACGAATTTAATCATGAAAAATGTGTCGATTTTGGGTTGAACTTTGACCCTCTTCTAAATAAACTAAAAGGATATTAATTCGAAATCCCCCGCAGCATTACCACCCAACAATAAAGGCACCCGATCCTTCGCCACTTTGAAACCTGGCATGTATTTTGTTTTCTTTCAATATGAAACTTCTTTTAGGAAGTTGTTTCCACAAAAGTCCTGCTTCATCTATGTTATAAACTTGTTGAGAAGTATAACACATAATACCCCTCTTCAATAATTTTAACAAGTTCTTTTTTGAAAGTTTCGGCTCCTTGATCTGCACTTGCGGCTTCTCCCTGGATTTTAAATCTATTCAACCAGCTCTTACCAGTTTTAAATGGTTGCACTTTTTTTTTTTTTTTTTTAGGTGAGTTTTCTTAAGATAATCATATTGGCTAATATATCTCTCTCTCTCTCTTTTTTTTATAATATTTAACTTAACTGAATTCTGCATTGGATATTATCTTCAATAAAATTAGTTAACGTCTTTCCATTTCAATCCTAATAGGCGGCCTAGCCCTAGCTGCTTGCAGTGGAACAGCTATCTTTCCCGCTGCTAAAATTAATTCTTTATTTTTTTTATAATTGTTCTTACAGTTAAACTTGCAGGTCCTAAATTATGGCACACATCCACTTGTCGTTGACAGGAATCAATTCGCTTCAAAACGTCTTAATTTAATTTTTAAATTCAGTCTTTTTCTTACATTTATAGTCTTTGTAATGCGCCCAGACGTTGCTTTTTCATTCTTATTGGCCATTATTAACTCTTCGAAAATGGAACTGCGTTGGTTGCATTAATTATGATACAATGTTCAAGTAAACTGTCCGTTACGCACGATGTCTAATTCTGTGCTGAGTGATGACTAGACTTTGGATAAATGCATATAACGCAAATATTACAAGCAATATACTTGATTTTTTTTTAAAATGTTAATCTCGGAATACGTAACAAGTGACTGTACTGCAATTAAATTAGCGTGCGAGAAAATTTCACCGAGCATGGGAAACGTTTTAATGCTGTTTTGCTATTCATTTTCAAGCTATCGACTCCATCAAATGAAAAGATTTCGTTAAATATGCCAAAAATGCAATCTGTAAAAGAGCATTGTACTAGTCATTAAAGTTTAAATAAATAATTTTGATTTGAATAATTTTTGGGTTCTTTATTTTTTCAATTTTATGAATTTCACTTTTAATTTTTGCAAGGGGCTGGCTTCAGCGGCAATCGAGTGGCCAGCCGCACAGGACGGCAAAATTCAGGTGGCACAATATGCCCCGCAAATTCAAATTCACTGATCTGCTGTAAATCTCAAGTCACGATATGAAGTCAATCTTACTTTCCGATTCAAGCAATTCTGAAGCCTTTGGATTTCAGCTATCATGCATTCGATTGAATAAATAATATATTTGATTCTATCCTTCAGGGGCTATCATACATTGTTTCTTTTTTAAAATAAAAAAGTAACTACAGTGGATTCCAGTTATTTGGGCCACCAGTTAATCGGGGCAGCTGTTTATTTGGGGAAAATCTTAAAAAACAGAACCCAATCAAGAAAATAGCCAGGGTTTACTTCGCTTAATTGGGACAAAATGCCGTTTAATCAGGGCAGGAGACCGCAGCACTGAAGATTACCCTACGATTGTCTCCGACCGTACCACGTAGTTCGGTCGGATTTCTGGAGGTCACAACCATAAAACAATAAAAACAATTAGCAGTCACCTGTTTATTGGGCTTTTGTGTTAGTGAAATCTGTCATAAACTGATAGTAAACTCGATCTTACTGAATTTGCAATAATACCGACAGCTGTAATTATGTGGGTTATTATGGTAAAATATGTTTACACTTCCATGAAATCTTCAATCATATAAAAAAAAATAATTTTCATAATCTTCTCTTCATTCCTATTTTTAAAGCTTCGTAATTTGTTACTCCGTTCTGACTTGCGCATATTGTATTACTTGCAATTTGTGTGTGCCGTGTTCTTTGATTGCTATGTTATTGATTGCTTATCTTTATACTGTTTTAAATTTTAACCCGCACCAACAAATGACAGTGAAAAGAAATGTCAACTAGTTTAGTTAGTATGTACATATTACAGTATGTATTAATTCTTCCGATTATCACGTATATTTTTCTGAATTTCACGTATCATTTAATTTTTTTAATTGGTAAGGTAATAAAGGGTAAATTTGTACTTAATATATCTTTACTTTTATAGCCTGTGGATAATATTCCTCCTATTTTTGCTAATTAGAATCGCTGTTTAATTGAATTCAAATTCAATTCGCAAACGTGATCACAATGACCGGCACTTACTGCACATCGTATAGTGAACGGTACTTTACAATGGTGACTCCATCATAACGTGATTGGATTGTACAGTGAACCAATTGTACAGGGGGGGAGGCATTGTATTTTTAACTATTTACATGAAACTTCGGATAACTGGGGCAGCTGCTTAATCGGGACAAAATGAACTAGTCCCGATGTGTTCCAAATAACCGGAATCGACTGTATTTTTCAGATAACAGCAAAAGTATAATGCATAAACTATACAGGAAGTTGGAGAAGGTGCACCAAAAAATCTCGCACAGTGAGCTGATAGTCCTGGGGCCGGTTCTGGTGAGGGGGCCCCAAGATTAATATATCACCTGGGGCCAAAAGAAGTCTAGGTAGGGAACTGCCTGTGGAACACCTATGGGATTAACTGCCACATAAATATCGTCTGGGGCCAAAAGAAGCCTGGTGTTCCACTGCCAGTGGAACACTTTTTTTTTTTTTTTTTTTTAACAAAAACCCCAAACGAGAGGTATTAGAACCTATAGTACTTAGTACTGTGCTTGGGGTCAAAAGAAGATTTCTGTTGGCATTACACTTGAACTTCTGTAGACTGTAATTTTCAGGAAATACGTATCAAGGAAGGTTGTTCCAGAAGCAGTTGAATGATTAAATGAGGAAGATGAAAAGTTGGTTCTGTGAGTTTCAAGTTGGACAGTAAATGGATGTTGGCTGGTAGCAGTACATGTTTGGACTGTTTTGAAAGAGAGAGTGGAAATTATAGAAGCCAATTCAAAAGAACAGTGCCCATGGAAGTATCTTCAGAAAAGGCATGCAACAGAAACAGTACGTCTATGAGTCTTTTGGCCCCAGGTGTCTATGAGACAGCGAGTGGAGAGATACTGTTAAAGAGGTCATTAATTAACCGAACTGCTCTCTTCTGAGTGGAATCTAGAAGCCTGAGAGAGGTTTTGGGGGCACAGCCCAGATGTGGGAAAAATATTCTATGGTAGGTCAGATTTCCGATTTATACAGAGTGAACAGCTGCTTGGAAGAAAAGGAACGCCGAGAGCGAAAGAGAAAGCCAAGTTTTTTAGATGCAGGGGAAGGAATATTTGTTATGTGCTTGTGCCAAAACAGAATAAAGTCAGGGTAATCCTCAAAAAAGATATCATCTTGCCTAGAAATTGGAGTGTCGCCAAAGACAAGCTTAGGAGCAGAAGAATCCTTTTTGCGAGATATAAGACAAGACTGAGTTTTAGAAGGATTGAAATCAACTAAGTTGTCTTTGCTCCATTGGAGATCGTCATTTAAGGAATTGGTAGAGGATATTGGAGAAGTTGAAGCTGATTGAGCAGGGAAAGGTTTATCAAACTGGAAAGTGGAAAGCAATGTGCTATCATCAGCAAAACTATGGATAGGATTTCCAGTCAATGGAAGAAGGTCATTAATATACAAAAGGAAAAGTGGAGAGGAAAAAAATTGAATCTTGGGAGACACCAGCATTAGTGGAGAAATTAGAAGACAGACAGACATGTACCATCACACTCAGTGGGCGGTCAGAGAGAAAACTGGATAATCAAATTACGAAAAACAGTTCGCAAACCATAAAACGGAAGCTGGTTTAGAATATATTTATGCCAAAGACGAATGAAAGCCTTTGAGATGTTAAGAGCAACTGCTTGTGTTTCACCAAACTTTTCCAATGAATTTGTCCATAAATGGGTAAAATAAGCCAGAATATCACCAGTTGATCGACTGACAGAATCCATACTGGCGATCGTTGATCAGACGGAAGGTTTTTTGGTAGTTTAAGAGTTGCCTGTTAATGGATTTCTCCATTACTTTAGAAGAGTAGAAGTAATTGCAATAGAATGATAATGGGATGGGAGGGATTTGTCACCCTTTATAGGAACTGGCTGGATATGAACAAATTTCCAAGCACCTTTGGAATAAGAAAGTGAAAAAACGTGGCAAAAAACAGGAGCAAGTTCAGGAGCACAGGTTTTGAGAACAAGTGGAGAAATACCATCAGGATCTCGAGTTTTCTTAGCATCAAGATTCGCAAAATCCTTCTGTCATCCTTTGGACGGAAGACCACAGGAGGAATTGAATGGAGAATGTTGGGAATGGTGGGAGGTGTTTTTTCAAAATCATTAATGCATGAGTTGGAAGAAAAATGGGATGCTATAGCAAGTCAGTTTTATCCTTGGCTGAAGTGACAACAGAACTATCTGGTTTTGAAAGAGGTGGGAGCAGAGATGGATAAAAGTTGCAGCCAATAGCTTTGGCAAGAGACCAGAATGCTTGGCTACCAATAGGGCAAGAAGCAAGTTTTCTACTCTTAGCCTGTTCAAAATCTAGTTTGGACTGATTAATAACTGCTTTACAATTGTTGTGGGCTTTGGTCTAGGCAGAAAATGAAACTAAAGAATTGGAAATAAGCCAATTATGATATGCAATATTCTTCACTTGAACAGCCTTAGCACATTTAATGAAAAACCAAGGTTTAGCTAAAGGACGAGATTTTAAAGTGGAGTGTGGGATAAAGAATTCCATTCCTAAAAGAATAAATTCACCGACACAATCTCAGCAAACGTTGACATCAGAAGTTTTGAAACAGTAATCCGACCAAGGAAAAGAAGAAAGAAATCTCGCAGGTCATCTCATTTTGCATTCTTGTAATGCAAAGCAATATGAGGTTGGGAATAGCCATGAGATAAAGGCTCCATTGGAGAAGAGAATCACCAAGTGTGATCTGAGGTGCCTAAAGGACCAATCATTTCAACCGTTTACTTAGAAGGGTTGTTTGTGAGAAAAAGATCAGGTGTGACTACAAAATGGAAGCCAGCTGGAGTTGTTAAAATTAAAATCACCAAGTAAAATTACCTCACTCTTAGGAAAGTTCAACTGGAGAAAGTCAAGTTGTAAAGAGAGGAAGTCAAAGAGCTCCAAGTGATTAGTGGAGTTGGGAGAATGGTAAAGACAACAGATGAATTTGACACAATGAGGTAGAGATTTTAAGCCAGAGAAAATCGAAAAGAGGACAGTGGAATTTGGTAATTTGGAAGAGGTACTAATACCTCTTCTAAATTACCAAGTCTCTGACAGTGAATATCAGAACGGACATATGCACAAGTACCACCTTTGAAGGCAAAGGAATCATACAGCGAATAATTTGGGCAATTGAGATGAGCAGTAGTTCAATCAACCAATAACTGAGATCCAGTCAGAAAAAGTACATGGGGGTTGGCAAACTGCAAGTGGAAATGGACATCACTGAGATTAGAATTGAGACCAAGTATATTTGTGAAATAAACTAGGAAGTGTTTGGGAGGTTTAGATCTTTTCACTGATAAGCTTACTCTATTAGTTTGACAATTCATAGTGTATTCAATAGTAAGAAAAAGTGAGGGGGACATGCTGTATGAAGTAATGAAATTTTTGGATATGGTCTACACATGTTAAGAATATACCCAGATCCTTGACAGACAATGTCCCCGCATACATACTATTTGGACTCCCACCAGTCACTATCTGGCAGATTAGAGGTAGCAAGATTATACACTAGCTGATCTGGAAGCCTCCTAAAGAGTTACCAATAGGTTTGGTCCAGTGTACTAACTAGTGGCCGGCCTGCGAACACCATTTTAGAGTTGTATCCTCAAAATGTAAGGATGATTGGATCTCACCATGATGTTCATCATAACATCAAAAGTCATCAGTCATACTGCATGATGGAACAAATGTGGAAGGGTTGTCCGGAACCTATGGGATTAACTGCCACATTGGGAAAGGCCAATGCAACTCAATCTGGTAGAACAACTGGTCACCATTCTGCAGGAGGAATGGAAGCATTACCTACCTGCTGTCTATTATTCACTTTTATTTACTCAGTTTTTTTGTTTAGTTCCTGTGTTAATTGCCTTCTTCAGATCACATGGCAATTCCCACTAGATATCAAAAATAATTTTTCTCAGACAGAGAAACCTAAAAATCCAAAGCACTACATCACAACCAATTCAACTTGTAAATCAGCCAGTGAAGCTAGGAGAATAATATCAACACAGTTGACCTTTGCAGGGAAACTTACCAGCCAATTAATTCTGAATAAGCCATTTTAGGATCTCCTACTATGGTAAAGAAAAGGTCAAAATGGTGTGTTGGTGCAGATACCTCAAGAAGCATCTTCTTTCTCTTTACAAACTTAAACCAACATATGGTTCTAGGTACTAGAGGTACTAATACCTTTTGTGATTGGGGTTTTCATAAAAAAAAAAAAAAAATTAGAAAAAAAGAAAGATATATCCTTTCTATGTTTCCATTGGTTGCAGCACATGAAAAATACATAAAAATAACTATGATGGCAATCTGGAACCTAAGCTGTGAATAACAGATCCCAGAATAAATTTAATTTTAACCTAGAGGACAAGCAGCATCACAGGGAAGAAGATTTTACTAATCACATACAGATGCCCAATTCAAAGACACTGCAAGAGGGGTTTGCTTGAAAACAGACTAGAGTCCAAACTTTCAACTACCTTGGCATTATTATTGTCTCTTCTATGTTGAGTATCTTGTGTACCCTAAATTAACTCTTACATTCAATGAGTTTATTTTCTTATATAACTGTCAGTCGTTCACACCACACAGGTAAGATATACCATGCACGTAACCCATATAGATAACCATACAGATAGATATTCACACCATATAAATAAGATACGAAAGGGAGAGACAGACACTATTTTATTAAATTCTGTGTATTTCACACAGTCAAGTTGTTCTTTTCCATACCAAGTTTTTCTTTTCCATGCAATGATTTCCTATAAACTGTGGAAGAAAGAGTCAAGAAATGTTAAAAGAAACTAAAAATTTCCTATATTACTAGATACCGATGAAAGGTCTACGAAAACATAAGGAAATACAGAAATACATTGGTTATTGTTCTTAAAATTATGGAAATAATATACATTACTGAGTTGTAAATTTATAAATAAAACTCAGTAAAAATATGTTCATACCTGAATGTCTTGTAAAAGGTGAAACCCGTGGAATGCTTTCGTCTTTAATCCAAAATCCTGATTGCTTTTGAACAGATTCAAAAATCTGAAGGAACATCCTCATGTCATAATAAGAAAGACGGAGATTGAGGCTGATCATTGAAATCTGTTAAGGAAATAATTATTCATTACTCGCTTGTTGATTAAATGATAAATGATATAAAGCAACAATTTTTACATTATTATTAATATTTTTCGGAAATGAAAAAAGAAAACTGGTTTTTAAGAGATTTACACAAAAGGCTGCCCATCAAAAATCAAGTTTATAATTTAAATAAAACAAACTTGCTGTTTTATTTATAATAAATAAAACAGCAATCTAAATTTGCTAAGTTATAGCCTCAAAAACACTCAGCACAATTCATGGATACAAGCATTTAGGTAAATGATAAGACTTAAGGTGGAATGAGGATAAAGGACTTTAAAGAGAATAATTCCATTGATACAGAGTGAGCAAATAACAGGATCAGAAGGTTTAAAACAGCAATACAACTATGGAAAAGAAGAATTGAAATTAAATGATTATCTTATTATGAAATTCTACAGTGCCAAATGACATGTGGCTGAGAATGCCTATAGCAGATGGAGCAAATGCACGGGAAGGAGTTGTCAGTGAAGGGCAAAATTGTTTGCTTGTTTCTTTTTTAAAATTTTTCTGGCAGGGCAGCAGTTATGGCTATAGTGTGCCATGCTTATGGTGGAAGATAAATGGTCAATTTTACTCATGAATTTTCAAGATAGGTTCCACCATCCCATAATAATCTGGTATCTTTGGTTAATTGTTTTTAATGAGATCACTGTTTAGACAACATGGTACATGTTGATAATCTTCAGGAAGGAGAACACTTTTGTGATGTTTGAACTGTTACCTAAGATTGACCTTAGTTTTAGTGACTGATGCTTAGCTGGGACAGGACCATTTGCTGTTCTTGTGCATAACTGGAGCAGTCCACAAGCATATGCATAATGGTAAGCAGCATGTTGCATCAAAAATACTGGGTGGGGGAAGGGTCATCACCTCTTAGTAGATAAGTACAAGTAGAATTCTTGTATCCAATTCTCACCTGAGAAATAACTTCCTCCTGTCTATTCATTCTGATGATAGATGAACATGACTGTAGCTGGTTTACTGTGTTTCAGTTAGTTGTCTCTTTGATCTTACCAACTGAGTTACAACTGGTATGGCGCCCTATGGCCATAGATGCTGATGTGCCAAATAAATCCCCAATCAACCAAATACAACTGGTATATGCAATTGCACCTAATTATACAGGTATATAGTCTCCATAAGGTATTTTTTTTTGTCTACTCTCTGGTGGAGTGGTAACTGATTTAATAGCATTATATGCCAATTCATTACCCGAGTTTTGTAGGTGTCCACGTATCCAAAAGTGTGTCTACTGTGTCTATCCTATATTCATTAACTTGGATGAGCGGCATCCAGGGGGATTCTTCAGTGATTGCAATGAACTTTATGTGATTTTCTATGGCCATTTATATTTTGTATGTTGCAAGGTCTGTCTGCAGTGTATATACTGCATTCATTTAGTTGCTGTGCTAATGTGATATTTAAAAAATATTCTAGCTATTCCCACTTTCACTTCACTTTTTGATTCATCTGTGTATACTGGAACTTAATTGAAATACAGTCAGGTATGCTACCATGAACGATGCACAATGAACAGTTTTTATCAATAAAATCGGGATGCTACAACAAACACAGATGCTACAATGAAAGCGGAGGAATACTATTGGCTGATGTAGCATGGGCGTGATGTGTCGGAGCCTTCCCGCTTTGATTAGAGCATCAGTTATCATCTTTGTTATCATTAGTTTAGTTCAGTTATTAGTTTAGTTATCTACTTATTTGCCGTTTAGCAGTGAAAATATATTTTTTAATTATTCTACTATATAATTTTAGCCATGAGCCAGCAAAATAGAGTGAAAAGCTAATTAACTTAGACATTAAGAAAGAAATAATTTCCAAGCGAGAAAGTGAAAAAAGTGTAGAAAATCTAAGTGCTGAATATGGTATGGCTAAATCAACAATCAGCACAATTTTAAAAAAACAAGGAAGAAATAAAAAGTGCACAGGTCGCGAAGGGAATCTTTAGGTTAAGCAGTTCACATTGTAATATCATGGAAAAGATGGAAACTCTTCTATTAGTGTCGATTAATGAAAAACAAATAGCAGGTGATAGTATCAGTGAGGCAATTATTTGTGAAAAGGCCAAACAATTATTATTATTATTAGCCGTATGGTGCAAGGAAGCCTGAGGCTTATGCTGCACCAGCCAAAAAAAAAAAAAAAAATTCTAAATTACCGAGAGAGAGAGAGAAAGTACAAGGGACTCACCAAGAAAAAGAAGCATGATGATATCCAGCTCAGGACCTTGGGTGTGCTAAGCCCATACTCACCAGATGTGGGCCCCTGGGGTGTTAGAAAAAGCTGCTGTACCTGCCTGAGGAACTTGGTGCTAAGGCTCCTAGTACAGGTACTGGTTCTGTGAAGGAGTTTTTCGGCACCAAGGGGTGGTTCACTGGATTTAGGAATATGACTGGATTACACAGTGTTGTGAGGCAAGGTGGATTGCCAGTGCAGATAGGGACTGAGCAACATCGTGAGAAATTTAAGAAAATAACTAAGGATGGCTTTCTTTCGCAGCATGTGTTTAATTGGGACAAAACTGGCCTTTTCTGGAAGAAAATATACCACGAAGAACATATATCATGAAGGAGGAGGCCACCTTGCCTGGCCATAAGCCAATGAAAGACCAGCTTATATTCCTCCTTTTTGCCAATGCTTTGGGTGACTGCAAGGTCAAACCATTGCTTGAGAAACCATTTAAAAACATCAGGAAAAACTGCCTTGGAGTTTTGTGGTATTCCAACCACAAGGCTTGGGTAATCAAGAGTCTTTTCTCCGACTGGGTGACTGAGGTGTTTGGCCCCACTGTCCGTGACTACCTTATGGAGAAGGATCTCTCATTTGGTCATGGACAATGCTCCAGCCCACCCTCCTAATTTGATGGAAGAATTACCAGATGAGTTCAGTTTTATCAAGGTTCACTTCTTGCCACTCAATATGCCTTCTCTCCTACAGCCTATGGACCAGAAGGTGATCATAAATTTTAAAAACTCTACACTAAAGCACTGTTCAGAAAATGTTTTGAGGCCACTTCAATATAGCGGATGCTGTTTTCCTAATTGTGGTTGTTTGGAAGGAGGTTTCTATTAGGTGCTTGTATTCGGCTTGGAGGCCATTGCGGCCTCATGCTGTGGACCAAGGGACTTCGAAGGCTTTCAACAGTTGGAAAAAGAGCCTGTTGTGCAGGAAATTGTGTGTCTGGGCAGTTCCATGGACCTGGAGATCAATGACAATGACATGGATGAATTGGTGGAGGATCACAGAAAGGAACCATCATTTGAGGAGATAGCAGAGCTTCACGATGAAGAGGCAGAGGCACTGAAGAAGAGGAAACTTTCGGGGACGAGAATGACGAAGACAAGGAAAAAAGTCACAGCATTCCAGCTGAGGACCCTAAAGAGGTGTTCTCTTGCTGGAATAAACTGTCCAAACTTAAAAAAGATTATTACCCGTATATTGCCGCTGTGAAAATGGGCCTTAATCATTTTAATGACCCAATTTTGGAGGGCCAAAAATCCAGGATAAAGCAGTCAACCTTGGATTCATTCTTCAAAAAGGTGTACAAACACCCTCCAAGTGATGAACCTCACACAGAACAGTCACCCAAGATGAGTAGGAATGATGATTCCTCTCCTTCCACCTCTGTGATTTTTTATGATTTTTATTAGGGAAAGTTAGTTTATATTTTCACTGGGGGAATATCGTTTAAGGTTTTCATTTGCGAAAGATTTCTTATGCTTTTATTATGGAAAGTTCAATCACAGTTTTCACTAGGGAAAGATTGTTTATCCTTTTCATGTGTGTTAGATTGTTTATGCTTTTTATTAGGGAAAGTCTGTTCATATTTTTCACCAAGGAAACTGTTTATGTCTTTCAAATTTTATGTACAGTGTATAAAAGTTAAATAAATAAATTTTATATTATTTTTACACTTATTTTTTTTAAATTTTGTATTATGTTTTTCCTGTTTAAGTCATTGTATTGGATGGTATATTGGATGGGGCTTAGAGGGGAACAGGTATCCTGTGTGTTATCAGACACTCAGCCTAAAACACTGATGGATCCAATATCTCTCTCTCTATTACAGAAGATTTAGGAGAAGTCCAGTTGGTCTGCCTTCCTAAAATCCACTCATGCAAACCTTTTCGATGGTAAGCTCTGTTACGTCACTTAGGTGGCAACGAACGTGTAGAGTGGTTCTCTTCAAGATGCCTGGTCAGCGTGAAGAGGAAAAGACCAAACCCTCCAGCATATGACAGCATACAACAAAACAAATGGCCCTCAGTCCCCAGCGGCTTTCACTCCCCCTCTTACAGGCGAGAGGATCAGAGTGGAAGCAGAGGGTGCTAAGAATCTCTGGGTACGACCAGGCTGTCATGCACGGAAACTGAACTTGGCATGTTATAACGTAAGATCACTCATCGGTGAAGACAGGATATTAGAGCTGGAAAAGGAATTAGAAAATGTGAATTGGAATACCATCGGTTTGACTGAAACAAGAAGAAGAAATGAATCACATAAGTTTATCAAGTGGAAATCTGCTGTACACCAATGGAAACAGTGAAAGGAGTGAAGGTGGAGTTGGGTTTCTGGTCCATAAAGATTTAAAAAACAACATTTTTGGAATTCAAAAGTACATCACCAAGGGTGTCAAGACTAATACTCAAGATTTCTAAGAGGTACAAGCTAAAGGTTATAATGATTTATGCACCAACATTGAGCCATGATGACAAAGAGGTTGAAGAAATGTACACCGAAATTGAGAGTCTTCTAGATGAGCAGAAAACCCACTACACTATTATTACAGCCACCTCCGTAGCCAGGTGGGAAGGAGCAGTGCGTAGCACAAGCTTCTTGATTAGACTGGGGTTCGAGCCCGTCACCACCAAATAAGGAGGATGCGGAAAGGTCAGGGAATGACCACCGCATATCCCGGAGCAATATGGCCTTAGTTGCTAATGCTCCTAAAAACCAAATAACAAACAAACTATTATTATGGGGGACTTCAATGCAAAGGTTGGAAAAGGACAAAACAGTGCAGAAAGGGGAACTATAGGAAATTTTTGAATTGGTGAAAGAAATGAAAGAGGTGAAAGACTTGTGGAATTTACTGAATCTCAAGGATTGTCAGTAATGAACACTTTTTTCAAGAAAAGGATAAACAGAAAGTGGACATGGAAGAGTCCAAATGGATTAACAACTAATGAAATTGACTTCATCCTCACTAACAGAAGATATATTGTGAATGATGTTACCATCCTGAATAAGGTAAATGATGGAAGTGATCACAGAATGATAAGATATACACTTGATATAGATGCAGGAGAGGAAAAAACTGACTCGAGTAAATAATACAAAGGTCTTTGAGATAACAGAAGGGGAGAAAAAGCAGTATGTACTGGAACTTAAGAACAAGTTTGAGCTTCTGCAGACTGCTCGGGACCAAGATATCGACGAGGAATATTACAATATTACAACTTTCTGAAAGTGATAAAGCCCAAGAAATCTATAGGGAAAAAGAAATCCAAATAAGAAAAAATTATTCAAGAAACACTTGATATGATGAACCAAAGGCAAAAAATGAAGAGCAAGATAAATACTAACAGGGAAAAAATTGAGTATACTGAGTTATGCAAAGCCATTAGAAAGAGACACAGAGAGGACATAAGAAGATTTAACACAAGAAAAGTAGAACAAGCATTAAAGGACAACAAAGGATTTAAATCAGCAGCCACGAGCAGTAATACAGAAATACAAATGATACTGAAACTGAAGAATAGCGATGGTGTACTTATAAATAGCAGAGAAGGCATAATTCAGATAGCAAAAGACTACTATAGAGAATTATACAAGGAATGAGGGAATGATGCCAGAAGTGGGGAAGATGGATTGCAAAGTAGCAACACATACGACATACCTGATATTCTTCCTGATGAGGTAGAACATGCATTGAAGAAAATGAAGAATCAGAAAGCCCCAGGGGAAGATGAAGTTAATGTATAGTTGTTAAAATTGGGAGGAGGAGACATAACACAAAAACTGGCAAGACTCTTCACAAATTGCATTAGAAAAGGTGTGACGCCTAAGCAGTGGAACAATGCAATCATAGTTTTGCTGCATAAGAAAGGATAAATATCAGAAATTGGAAATTATAGACAATTAGCTTGTTATCCCACATCTACAAGTTGTTCACAAGGGTCATTACTAACAGATTAGAAAGAATACTTGATGAGAATCAACCGAAAGAGCAAGCTGGCTTTAAGATAGGATTCTCAACTATGGATCACCTTCACGTAATATCACCGCTAATGGAGAAAGCAAATGAATATAAAACACCATTATGCCTAGCATTCATTTGTGGATTATGAAAAGGCAATTGACTCCATACAGCATATTTCGGGCACTGGAAACACAAGGCATAGATACTCCATATATTATGATTTTTAAGAAAATATATGAGAACACTACCTCCTTTATTAGACTAGACAAAGACAGTAGGAAATTTAAAATCAAGAAAGGAGTTCGACAAGGAGACACAATATCTTCGAAGCTGTTTACTGCTGCCCTTCAGGAAGCTTTCAGAAGATTAGACTGGTCGCAGAAAGTAGTCAATGTGAACGGAGAGTACTTAAACCATTTACGACTTGCAGATGACATTGTGGTCATAAGCCACAATCCCAAAGAATTAGAGGAAAATCTTAATCAGTTATGCACAGTTAGTAAGGAATTTGGACTAAAGATGAATATGGCTAAAACAAAAGTAATGATGAACATGTATGCCAAAGAAAGGAAAATTATGATTGAAGGAGCAGTAATTGAAAAGGTGGAGTCATATACTTATCTGGGACAAGTTATTAGCTGTAATAATGATAAATGGATGGAAGTCAAGAGAAGAATAAATTTTGGATGGATAGCATTCAGGAAATATAGTCACATACTGAAGAGCAATATCCCAGTTTGTCTGAAACGTAAAATAATGAACCAATGTATACTCCCCACCATGACTTATGGAAGTGAAACTTTGGCACTCACCAAAAGAATGGAAGAGAAGCTGAGAACTATGCAGCGAAGAATGGAATGAATTATATTGGGAATCTGACTGTTAGATAAGAAGAGAAATACACGGATTAGGCAGCAAACTCAAGTAAAGGACATTCTTATCAAAACTAAAGAACTAAAATGGTCTTGGGCAGACACATAGCTCAGAGACATGATGACAGATGGACTAAGAAAATAACAGAATGGTACCCAAGAGGAGCTAGAAGAAAACCTGGAAGACAAAGGCGAGATGGGTAGATGAAATTCATGAGTTTGTGGGTAGTAAATGGATGGCCAGTGCTCAAAACAGAAGGAACTGGAAAGTTGCTGGAGAGGCCTTCATCCTGCAGTGGATTGAAAATGGCTGATGATGATGATGATTGGATGGTAACTTTGCTCTAGACTGTGGGTCTGAAACGGATTACCCCTAAATACATATATTTCAATGTATACTAGAACGAATGAGGTTCTAGAACCAATTACGTTTGTTCTAGCATACCACACTGTATTCGACTTGTATTATAGCATACAGTTATAGAGGATGTTTGAGTATTAGGTTCTCCTTGTTCTTCTTATTAGCCGTATAGTGTAAGGAAGCCTGAGGCCTATGCTGCACCAACCAAAAAAAAATTTGAGTACCCTGTGAGTGTGAGAGAGAGAGAGAGAGAGAGAGAGAGAAAAGTAGGAGGGGAATCACCAAAAATGAGAAGAATGATGATATTCAGCTCAGGACCCTGGGTGTGCCAAGCCCATACTCACCAGATGTGAGCCCCTGCGGTTGCTTGTTCCACTTTTGAAGCTGAAGGTAACATTTTGGTGGAGTTGAACTCAACAGTGGTGGAGGAAGCTTTAGAGTGGCTGCAATGTTTCATAATATGAAATTCAGGTTTGGTTATAGTTCATTGAGTCACATACTAACTAGGCAATTGATGGATGTTGTTTGGTTTTTAGGAGCATTAGCAACTAAAGCCATATTGCTCCAGGGATATGCGGTGGTCATTCCCTGGCCTTTCCGCATCCTCCATATTTGGTGGTCATGGACTCAAACCCCGGTCTAATCAGGAAGCGTGTGCTATGCACTGCTGCTCCTGCCCACCTGGCTACGGAGGCACCGCAACTTTTGGAAGGACAGTTGTTGTACAGAGTTTCCTACTGTGGCATAGACAATACTGGCCAGTTAAACTGTTCAGGCAGAGAATAAACTTTACATGCATATTGCAACATCAGCTGTTATCTCCTAATGGAGAATGGAGGTGTGTGTGTGTGTGTGTGTGTCAGCATATAAACTATGAATTCAAGAAGTACAAAGGGCCCTAATGCAATATGTACAGTGTTGCGGTGAACTGGGAGGAGCTATTACAGAACACTAGGCTTTGCAGTGTCATAGATTGGTACTCCATTAGTAGGAGTTCTATATAAATAAAAAAAAATGAAATGATCAGTACCCACCTGACTGCTGATAGGCCAATTTTACTAAGATATCTGGCTTTTTAGGAAATTGGTTCTAAACTGTTTGATGTGTTTAGCAAAATTTAGCCAAGAGGGACCATTTAACATTAATTATGGGTTGGGGTGATGTTGCCTTCATAAAAGAATATGTTGTTTTTTGTATGGAAAGTCTAAAGAAACTGATTTAAAAAAAAAAAAAAATTAAGCCAAAGTCGGAAGCCCATGTACTTACTTTATTAATGAACCCTTGAAGCTGTCTCTACAGTTACTACACTATAGGGCACAAATTACTGAAAGTTGTTTAAATGGCACATGGAAGAAAATATGTCCATGGCACATAAAAGGCTCGTAGGATTTGAAAAAGACGAATCATAGGAAGAGGTTACAGATAAGACTGTAAAGGTTGCAGAGCTACTTCAGTTGGAGGTTTATGCCAAAGACGTGGAGGAGTTAATAGAGGAAGAAGAGAAGGAATTATCTATTGAAGAACTTATTGACTTGCATGCAGCGATAGTGAAAGAAGAAAATGCTGACAAAGCTCAAGATGAACCAAATGAGAAGCCAAGATGTTTCATCACCAGGGAGATGGCAATGGCATTTCGTGAAATTGCATCGGCAATGGCGAGGTTTGAGAAGATGGATCCTGACAGCAAATGATAATTAAAAGTTAACAGAGGGGTGAATGATATGCTTGCTTGCTAGAATGAAATCTACAATGAAAAGAAAAAAGGTGCCATTCAGTCATCCATTAATATGTTCTTTCTTAAGGCTGAGCAGTTGACCCCTTCTAAATCTCCACAGCCCTCAATCCCTGCAGCGGTGTACTTATCAGATGGAGACGTTGATTCTGGCAATGATGCTCGAGAGATAAAACTTACTGATGTTATGCCTGTCTCCTCTCTTTTTTTGTAATTTTATAATTTTGAAATTTTTTTTAATTGCACGTTATTGTAATTTTTCCTGTGCATGAGATAAAAAAATTGAATAAATAAATTAAATAATTCTATTTGCATGTTTGTCAAATATTTCTTTTTTGATTCAATCAATTCAGGTTGCGAGTGCTGCACAAGCATGGGGAAAATTCCGACTTACGTAAAATCTGACTTATGTAGTGTTCCATGGGGAGTTCCTGTACATACCTATAGCAATTGGGATGCTACAATTTCTATGGGCATGTTGAGTGGGTAAGTGCGAATTGATGAGAATTGCAACTTCACCATGAGCTCTACATGTAGTTGGCTTGTTTCTGTCTTTTCTAAACATAGTATGTACCCTTGAAGTATCAGTTGGTTTTAAATGTTTCCTATAGACAGAATTAATGGAACGTATTAAGATGTGATTTTGGCGTGACAATGCAGAAATTCCACTGAATAGCATATCTATCTTCCTCATGGACTACCACCTTATCGAGGTGAGGAGGTTGAGTACCCCCGAGTGCTATGCTAGCAGGAGATGAAGCTCCTGGTAGGGTCACACAAGCTAAACAGGTCAATGGATAGGGATGGGACAAAGTGGAGAGTCCACCACTGAGAAGGTTTAGCAATCCACCCTTCAGATGTAAAATTAAAGGATAGGAAATGAACTGACAAGAAGAAGGGTGTATCTATTGTTTATTTCTTGTCTGCCTTCAAATTGTTTCCAGAGGGCTGAAGTCTTGTGTTTGTCTTGCTTTATTCTCTTTCTTTCTTTCAGAAAACTGATTTTCCAGTATTAAAGTCTTCTTCAAAACTATTTCAAGCACAGTATTACCTAATGAAGATTCCCTGTCTATGTCCATTTTACGGCAGGGTAAGGCAAATTGAAATTTGGAGTTTCCTTAATCAGAAGTTTGAGGTTTTATCCTGAAGGAGTTCTCTGATTTAGGGTTCACAAAGGTTCTCTCTTTCACTTTCATGGCACTGACCTTTGAAAATTCCACCTTCAATGATCTCCTCTCAAATTCCTCTTAATCACTACTTTCACAGAACTCTTTATTAGGCCAAGTTTAGATAGAGAGATAGAAAGGAAATCTTCATTGGATCCACTAATGGAACACACTCCACACTACTCTTACCATTACTCATTTCTGGCTCATATGTGCTTCTTTACAGCCAGTCACATCTGAAGAATTATTTTGTGGTAGAACAAATGTCCCATAGGAAGCAAAAATATTTTCTGAGCCCTCCTTTAATGCCCATTTACATACCAATGACTTGAGATCATCACAGATATAACAGCGATAAGTGCTGTATTGAACTACTTCCAGTAGTGTCTTTTATAGTGTCTCCTTCAGGTGAAAAGAGTGGGAAAAGAATGTCTGCGTTTGACAACAGTTTTCAAATTTCACTGTGAGAAAGAAAGAGCACTGATCTTTGACAATTCCCTATAAACTCCACTGATATCATGTCAGTAGACATTTTGGTGATATTCTGTACAATTTACTGCAAAGATAACTTGCAAAGCTTTGTTTCTTTTGATAATGAGATGGTTTAATATTCTTCTGAACCAAATGTTGCTGCTTTAGTCTCAAGACAAGATGCTTTATCTTTGCAGAGGGCTAGATCTCTAATGAAGTCATTTGGCTCATGTTGGTTAAACAACAATGGCTCCAATCTCTGATGTGTACTCAGAAATGACTGAAGTTCTCTAGTCTCTGCCAATCCTGCCTTCACCACATTCCATTTAGTCTGCTAAAGAATCTAGCCCATGATGTGGAGTACTGAAATTAGAATATTTTCATTGTGAGGGAGAGATCCCATTGCTGAATTCAGGTTCAGATAACAACTAATAAACATCTGCTGAGAATCCAGTCACATCACAAAAGCAACATGCACCATTATGGTTGTCAAACCTATTTTGTCTCCCTCCATATCATGGGTATGGTATTGACCTTTTCCTTTTTTTCATCATGTCACCACAAGTCATTCGAACAACCAGTAAAAATAACATGGTGTTCATGCCTTAATCTGGTGACATAGAGGAGTCAGGTATAATCAGTAAATTTTCAGATTATGCACTATGATCGTATACCATTTTGATTTACTTAGGCAAGGGCAGCCCACATATCAGAAAACCTTTTAGTTATGATGATGACTGTGTCTAAGTAATTCATCAGACTGTACTAGAAACAATTCATAATCATATAACTAAATTAGAAATAAGAAATAATTTGGATATAGACATAAGAAAACAAATACATGAATATGAATGTATAAACAATAACAATAAATAAAAGTTTAGGTCAGAAAGCCTCATTCAAAATGTGATTACTGTTTAGTGCAAATAAATCATTACCCATCATCATAAATCATCTGAATTTTGAAACACACCAAAATTTGTATATTTTATAACAGCTGGCTGAATAGGTATGCAGGTGGTATAATCAGTTTCATCGTGTTCATGTAATTGGTCTTTTTTTTTTTTTTTTTTTTCCCCCAGAGGAAAAATACCTGGGTGTGTTAATGTAGCTTTAACACTATTAGGATTTAACAGTTATAAGTACTCTTAAGCTTTGTAAAATTAACACTTTAAAATCTGAAATTCTTTAAAATCAGAAACATAAAAAAAAAAAAAAAAAAATCCAAAATTATTAGAAAGGTGATCTGATATTCCTTTTAACAAATTCAATTGTCTTTTAAGAATCCACAGAAAAGAGTGTGTAACATTTCTCCTTTTAAAAATGTTACAATGCTATTTCTAAATCTATTACTAAACCTTGGTGACCACAAAAACAATTTAAAGTGCATATACAATGTAATAGTCTTAATTCACACAACAGTTATGTTATTTTGGTTTTTAGGAGCATTAGCAACTAAGGCCATATTGCTCCGGGAATAAGCAGTGGTCATTCCCTGACCTTTCCGCATCCTTCGTATTTTGTGGTCATGGGCTCGAACCCGGTCTAATCAAGAAGTGTGTGCTACGCAATGCTGCTCCTGCCCACCTGGCTATGGAGGTACCTTCTCACAACAGCATGAACTTGACATAGCAATGAGATGCATTGGTGTTGCACAAGTCCCAGAAAGAATACCTTGCCAAAAGCTAAATGCCCATTGGATTAAAAGACGGGACCGCTATGATAATGTTTCTGCACATCCCTCATCAGATAGTAGGTGATCCTAAGAGGCAACACACAGACAATACAGTTGTGAAGAAGTTGTTCAAGGTGAGCTTCTATTTGATATATAAATTTATTTAGTAGTAGTAGTAGTAGTAGCAGTGGCATTTGATGCAAGAAACCAAGCGTATGAGCTTGTGCAGCATCATCCAAAAAAAAAAAAAAAAAAACCACACCATTCCCTCCAAATGCCTGTCCAGTTCCTCCTTAAATTTATTCAACCTATCAACTTCCACAACGACAGATGGAAGTTTGTTCCAGCAATTAACCACCTGCTGGCTAAAGGCAAATTTCCGCACATCTAATCTACATCTGTCTTTTCTTAATTTGAATTTATGCCCCCTTAGGTTCGTAATCTGAACAAGTGGAAGGATCCCATCAGAATTCATCGTGCTCAACCCATTCAAGGCCTTATACACCTCAATCAGATCACCACGCAGGTGCCTAGTCTCCAGCCACTGCAATTTGCAGAACTTAAGCCTCTCTTGGTTAGAGGATCCATTCATTCCCCTCACCAATCTTGTTGCCCTTCTCTGTACACGCTCAAGTAAATCTACATCCTTCCTAAAATGAGGCCTCCAGACCTGTACGCAGTACTCAAGGAGTGGCCTGACCATTGCCTTATACAGAGGGATAATCACCTCCTTTTCCCTGCTAGCAAAATTCCTATATATCATTGACAAAACCCCATGACCTGCCCGGGCAGCCTGTCTGCATTGTCAGAAAACTTCATATCTGACTGCACAATTACTAACAGGTCTTTTTCATTTTCTACCACCTTAAGTGTAGTACCACACAGTTGGTACATTTCTCTGGTGTTACTTCTACCCATATGCAGTACTTTGCATTTGTCAAGGTTAAACTTCAGTTGCCACTTCTTAGCCCATCTGCCCAAATTATCTAGATCCTGTTGCAGTAGCACACTGCCATTACTGTCATTAACAACCCTGCCAACCTTTGTATCATCTGCAAACTTCGACATTAAGCCTGATATACCTTCATCAATATCATTGATAAATATACAAAACAACAGGGGACCTAACACCGAACCCTGTGGGACTCCATTAATAACATTAGTCCAAGAAGAGCAGCACCCATTGATTACCACCCTCTGTCTTCTCCCACTTAACCATCCTTTTATCCATTGTAGCAACTTACCCTTAATACCATTCTGCTCCAATTTGTACAATAGTCTTCCATGCGCAACAGTGTCAAAAGCTTTCCTGAAATCCAAATATATGATATCAAAATTATTTTTTGCATCCAGTTCCTTTGTAACCACATCATAATATCCTATCAAATTTGTCAGACAAGACTTTCCCTTAACAAACCCATGCTGTGTCTGAATTATTGCTGCAGTCTTGTCTAGATGATCCTGCAATGCATCTTTAACCAGTGACTCCATTATTTTACCCGGAACAGAAGTTAAACTAACTGGTCTTACTTGTAATTACTCGTGTCACCCTTCGATCCTCCTTTGTGAATTGGGGATACATTTGCACATCTCCAGTCCGTAGAACCTCCCCTGAGTCCAAGGACACTCTCATAATTATGGCTAAGGGTTTGCTTAGTTGCTTTGCCACCTACTTTAATATAACTGGATAGATCCCATCCACCCCAGGTGCTTTTCTTATGTTTAACTTCAACAATTTCTCCTCCACTTTGCTTTCAGTTATTACAAAATCATTAAGTATCCTGCTACAAGTTGATAACCTTCTGCCATTTTTAAACCTTAATAATTCCTCATGTGTGAATGTAGATGCAAAATACTCATTCAGTTTGTTTGCTATCTGAGCAGGATCATCAACAGTCGAACCATCGATGTCAAGTGGACCAATCAGATTCATCCCCTTCCTTTTAGAGTTTATATAAGTAAAGAAATCCTTGCTGTTTTTCTTAGCATCTTTTGCCAAGGATTTCTCGTAATCTCCCTTCGCCTGCCTAACTTCCTTTGTCACCTGATTACAGACTAGCTTATATCTGCCATAGGCTTCTGAGTCGCTTGATAATTTATATGCATCATATGCATTTTTCTTCTCTATTACGAGTCTCATTAGTTCATTAGATACCATTTAGGCCTAAACCTTGAACAATATTTCTTAATAGGTATGAAACTTTTAGTAGCTTCCACAATTAATTCCTTGAATGCTTCCCACTTAGAATTTACTGTTGGTAACATCGTCAGTTGATCCCACTGTACAGAATTTAAAAACTGTCGGAGACCACTGTACTCCCCTTTACGGAAGCAAAAACCTTTTCCTTTACCCCTGATGGTAATTAAATCTTTAAGTAAATCCCACATCAGTACACTGTGATCACTGCCACCTAGTGGTTCCTTTATCTGCAAATTCTTAATACACGAATGATCACTGCTGATAACCAGATCAAGAGTATTACTTTCTCTGGTTGCCTCTCGAACATGCTGCTGCAGAAAACAATCATCGAATAAATCCACAAAAGTCTGACTAGTGTGTGAGTGACCAACCCACAAGTTCCAGTCAATATCTGGGAAGTTAAAATCCCCCATTATAAGACATTCCGATTTACTAGCCCACTCTATTTCTCTGTACAATTGTTCATTGTACTCATTCGAGTCATTAGGCCTATAACACACTCCTACTCTTATTTTTGCTTTCGCAGTGCTTATGTCACACCAAACTGACTCAACAGTGCACTGTTCATCTATATCAACTGGATGCACTTCTTTTGATTTTATGTTTTTCTTTATTAACAGCATAACACCTCCTCCCTTCCTATCCTGTCTATCCTTTCTGTACACATTGTACTCCCCAAATTCCAGTTAGGCATTCCTTATGTCTGTGTGACACCACGTCTCCAATATCCCAACAATATCCGCCTTTGATGTCTTGACCAACACTTCAAATTCATCAAATTTATTTACTATACTTCTAGCATTAGTATACATGCAAGCATACATGCTCCTACTCCTATTTTTAGTTACCCTAACACATCCCATATACCCACCTATTTCAGGATGACTGCCATTCATCCCTGAAACCCCCAACACCCCATGCTCCAGGTCGCTACTTATTCTAATAGAAGTTGTGCAAGAATCACCTTCACCTCTGCCTACGGCTTCCCTGACAATAGAGTCTCCAACAACTACTAGTTCCTGAGGGACCAGTGCATTCTGCCTTGGGGGTTGCCGCTGTGTTGCGTGATGACCAAGTGCAAGCTCTGGCATTGATGTGGGAAGCTGAGAGCCTAATGGGCCCCTCAATTTAGATCTTTCGAGGGCATCCACCCTGTCCTTCAAACTCTCATATAGGCCCATAACAACACTGAGTTGTCGCCTGATTTCCTTACATCGCGCACACACAAAGGCAATGTAATGTTCCGTTCCAGAGAGTTCGGCAAACATTTCACAAGTTGCACATTTTTTTAGGCTGTGATGCGTTGGAGAATCGCCCCCCCCCTCAGTTCTCCTCCGAGTCACAGCACTCCTGCCACTTTGAGCCCGTTGCTTTGCTGCTCTAGTTTGGGGCATGATACTTTAAATTAATAAAAACAATAAATTGAATTAATTAAATGTCAATACTACGCTATCTAATAAAAACAGTGAAGCGTAATACTCTATAAATTATACGTTAGAGCTACCTAACTACCTCAATTAAAAATTTGAATTCCCTACCACTATATAAAAAAACAATGGCTGCAAGATTCAAACAAAATAACGGTTATTAAGTATTACGTATATCTACAAAAACTGTTTATCTAAATTAAAATAAAAATAACCAGCGTAACTATAACTATAAGACTACGTATTAAGTACAATATAAAATAACAATTATGTAAATAAAAAGGCAAACACTTATCGTTTTTTTCGAAGCCTGCAACTGACAGCTGTAATGTTTAAAGAGAGTCAGCACTCTCTTTAATTAGAGTTTTCAAAGTTATGATATAGCCAAAGGTTTCTGTTTTGTTTTTTGTCTGGATGTTGTCACTAGACACTGCCCGCTATATGGTGAGGGATCAGGCTAGTTCTGAAACAGATTGTCATATTTCCAACCTCAACTTTTAAAAAATAATCAATTACACTTTTGACATGGCATGTGCTTGAAAGTAGTGCAACTCATTACAAAGGTATTTGTTCTGCTGTTAGAATTAAGATAATTGATTTATCTATGCCCGCAGTATTCAAACATTTTCATCAGCAGGCCAATATTGATGAAAATATGACAGTACAAATTGTGGGTGGGCCACATATCAGATTAATGCTGTGATATCACCATTATTTATATATATTCCACAACATACGTATTGGAAAACAATACTTCACAATAAATTTCAAAATAATTGGCAAAAAATGTACAAAAAATTAGCAATTTTCACATGAAACCTGGATTCAAAATAATACATAGAAATATTTATGAATTGTAGTATGATTTTAAAGAATTGATTTTTGTTTGAGATTCTTGCCATCAGCCTCAGTTCTAAAGATGTTATGTGGATACATAAAACACATGCAAGATAACTATCCATTAACTTGAATCTTAATTTAGACTTATGTTCATAGCAGAGAATGTTTTTTCATATATATATAAGTACTTCCAAATAATGATTCCATTCAATGTTAGTACACCAGTCTTATGATTCTATAAAATTTAAACAAAGATTTTCTTCACATTTGTACATAACTTCATAAAAACAGTATATAAAAAGCTTGCAGGGCCACACTTTGTGAACCCCCTGATCTACGCAGTTTAAATCCTCCGAGATGCAAAAAGAGATAAAGAACAGTACAGTGCTGCAAACAACTCAATTTCTCTGAAGCCATACAGCTTCGACTACATTATAACTTTGAATTTCCCTCCTATAGCACTCTCATTTATTTAATAAACTTCTTAATTTAGCACAAACTGCTCTTGCAAATTACTGCTATGTAATTTTGCAAATTACAAAGCAGTAATTTGCTATATTAAAAGAGTAAACAGCACAATAGCAAAAAAAAAATTATGTTTCATCAAGACTATGCTTAATGTATTCCATGAACAGCAAATTGGTGATTTGCTCAAGCAGATTTAATTGCTCACAACGAAGGAGGGTGTTTTTTTTTTTTTTTTGCCAGTATAACTAGTGACACAGTTTTTCAGTGTACATCTAAAGCAGGATAAAAAAAAAAAAAAACGTGGCTGGCTCAAGAAATTTACTTATGGTTTCCTACTCTATACTACCACTATGGAAGAGAAGGCTTAATGAGTAACTTAACTACCTGTAGTTTTATAATGGCTGCAAAAATGAAAATTAGTGATCTTTGTTATTACATTTGAAAAATTGACCGAATTTCTCCACAGTACATTTTTCAAAGCAAAATGTCACTTAAAATGATAAAGATTGCCTCATTTTAACAATTTATTTTTCTAGAAGACTAGATAATTTTTTCTTATTCCCCACTATGAAAGTATTTTTTTCTCTGAAGCATATCCATTGATATTTTGACATTTCCTGACTATGTTTATTTTCATCTGTTCCTATTTAATTGAACTGTTATTTACATTTCAACCAATATTATCTTTTAGTCAAATAAATGTTTACATATGTAAACACTTAACCCATTGGTGCTTAATTTTCACTGAAATGTGCTACACCAAAACTAAACAACCAATAGGTATACTTCTAAAATCCAGAAAATTTTAAAATTTAATGCCTCATTCCGTGAGGGTACCAGATTTTAAAGAGTTTAATGTATTTATATTATAAATATATTATCTATAATTCCACAAGAAAAACTTATCTATAACATTGCCTTTTGTTATGAAAAGTTGCTACTTCCAAATAATGATTATATAATCAAGTATAACTACTTTGGAAATACTTGCTTGATATAACCTGGAAGTGGCGATGTGAATCATATAACACAAACTGTGCAGCATCTAGCAGATGCTTTTTTTTTTTTTTTTTTTTTTTGTTTCAATTTCTACAAAAACTTTTAGGTAATTTTGAATTTAACAGTCCATGGATTATACCATTATTTCCTGGATTTTCCTAAAAGGTTGTATGTAATACTTTGGCTATGGACCTTTTTATTTTTTTAAATACATTTTTAAAAAATATTAATTTTTTTATAAATTAAAAAAAATCATTTAAGTTTTTCATGCACAACGATGCAGTGGCATTGTTGTGCATGAAAAGAAAATCTGGGCCACCCATCCCTAAAAAGTTGCACATCGAGGATCTATTCTCAGTACCCCTGTGCAGTTACAGTAACATTAAGGGCCATCAAAAACATTAAGGGCCATTGATCATTATTCCGACCCACATGAGAACACCACACGTATCCCTTCTCTGATGTTGGTGGGATGGTACAGCATTCCCCATCATCTTCAGATGAAATAACATCTAGAATCTGTTTGTAGCCTAAAATGGGACTCATCAGAAAATAGAGCCATACCCCTTTTGTGTGGGCTCCATCACATGTTCATGGCACCAGTTTCAATGAGCTCTGCAGTGGTTTGGGGTGAAGGAGATACAAACCACTGGCTTCATTACTATTGACTAGAGTCCACTTAAATTGAGTCCTGGTTGGATATGCATTTTCACCTGTGGATTCAGCAACCATAGAAACAGTTTATGACAGGACATCATAGTGTTCTGTCTTACTGTTAGATCCAGATAGCAGTCTGTTCTGGTTTACATTGATTAGTTGGCTTAATGCATGACACATTAAGTCAACTTACCTCCTCCGCCTGCAACTGCCCAGCTTCAAGTCATCTAACAGCCTGCCATCTTCAGTATTCAGGTGGCAAATCATCATCGTTTAGATGATTCTTTGAGATGGCAGGCTGTTAGACGACTTGAAGCTGGGCAGTTGCAGGCGGAGGAGACAAGTTGACTTAATGTGTCGTGCATTAAGCCAACTAATCAATGTAAACTACATCAGTGTAAACCAGAACAGACTGCTATCTGGATCTAACAGTAAGACAGAACACTATGATGTCCTGTCATCAACTGTTTCTAAGGTTGCTGAAGCCACAGGTGAAAACACATTAGCATTAGTAGAGGCATACGATGCAAGAAAGCAAGCTTATTCAGCATCAGCCAAAAAAAAAAAAAAAAAAAAACTCACCACTCCCATTTCACCCCTCCGTTCACTCGAAATACCTGTCCAGTTGAGCCTTAATTTTGTTTAGGCTATCAACTTCAACAACAAGTGATGGAAGTCGGTTCCACCAACCAACCACCCGCTGGCCAAAGCCAAATTTCCGCACATCTATCCGACATCCGTCCTTCCTCAATTTGAATTTATGCCCTCTGAGATGATTATTCTGAGCAAGATGAAGAATCCCATTGGCACTGAGCATGCTCAAACCATTCAAAGCCTTATACACCTCTATCAGATCACCTCGCCGGTGCCTAGTCTCCAGACTCTGTAATTTGCAAAACTTAAGCCTTTCTTCGTAAGAGCAACCCTTTGTTCCATTCACCAATCTTGTTGCCCTTCTCTGTACCCGTTCCAGCAGCTCTACATCCTTCTTGAAATGAAGCCTCCAGACCTGTACACAGTACTCAAGATGTGGCCTAACCATTGCCTTATACAAGGGAATAATCACCTCCTTATCCCTGCTAGAAAAATTCCTGTATATCATTGACAAGACACCATGAGCCACTCTTGCAGCTCGTCTGCACTGCTCAGAAAACTTCATATCTGCCTGCACAATTACCCCCAGGTCCTTTTCATTCTCCACCACTGTCAGTGTAGTACCGCAGAGTTGATACGTTGCTCTTGGGTTACTGTTTCCCATATGTAGTACTTTACATTTATCAATGTTAAACTTCATTTGCCACCTCTCAGCCCATCTGTTCAACCTTTCCAGATCCTGTTGCAGCAGCATAGCGTCAGTGGTGTCCTTAACAACCCTGCCAACCTTTGTATCATCTGCAAACTTGGACATTAAACTTGATATCCCATCATCAATATCATTCATAAACACCGAAAACAACAACGGACCCAATACTGAACCCTGAGGAACTCCACTAATAACATTAGTCCACGTTGAGCAGTGTCCATTGATTACCACTCTCTGTCTTCTGCCACTCAACCATCCCCTTATCCATAGCAGCAATTTGCCTCCAATGCCACACTGCTCCAATTTGTGCAGCAGTCTTCCATGTGCAACAGTATCAAAAGCCTTTCTAAGATCCAAATATATAATATCAAAGTTATTCCCTGCATCCAGTTCTTTTGTGACTACATCATAGTATCCAATCAAATTGGTCAGGCAAGACTTGCCCTTAACAAAACCATGCTGCGTCTCAGCTATAACTGAATTCTTGTCTAGATGATCCTGCAGTGCTTCTTTAACCAGTGCCTCCATTAATTTACCTGGAACAGAAGTTAAACTAACAGGTCTATAATTACTTGTGTCAGCCTTTGATCCTACTTTGTGAATTGGGGTTACATTTGCACATCTCCAGTCTATGGGTACCTCCCCTGAGTCCAAAGAAGCTCTCATAATTATGGCTAGGGGTTTTCTTACTTCCTTTGCTGCCTCCTTTAATATAACTGGACAGATCCCATCCACCCCAGGTGCTTTTTTATGTTTATCCTCAACAATCTCTCCTCCACTTTCCTCCCAGTTATTACAAAATCATCCAGCTCACTGCCAATGTTTACTTTACCTATATCATTCTCCTTCCTGAATAACTCCTCATGCGTGAATGTAGATGCAAAATACTCGTTTAGATTGTTAGCCACCTGAGCAGGATCCTCAACTGTTGAACCATCAATATCCAGTGGACCAATCTGATTCATCCCTTTCCTTCTTGAGTTTAAATAGGTAAAGAACTCTTTTCTGTTTTTCTTTGCATCCTTTGCCAAGGATTTTTCGTAGTCAGCCTTTGCCTGCCTAATCTCCTTTGTGACTTGGTTACAGACCAACTTATATCTATCATAGGCTTCCATCTCACCCATTAATTTGTATGTATCCCATGCATTTTTCTTCTCTGCCACATGTCTCATTAGTTCATCTGACAACCATTTAGGCCTAAACCTTGAACAATATTTCTTAGTTGGTATGTAAAGCCTGGTAGCCTCCAAGATTAGTTCCTTGAATGCTTCCCATTTTGAGTTTGCTGTTGGTAACATCATCAGTTGGTCCCACTGTATAGAATTTAAATACTGTCTCAGACCATCATAGTCGCCTTTACGAAAACAAAAACCCTTCCCTTTACCTCTGATGGTAGTTACCTCTTTGAGTAAATCCCACTTCAACACACTGTGATCACTGCCACCTAGTGGTTCATTTATCTGCAGATTCTTAATGCATGAAGAATCACTACTGATAATCAGATCAAGAGTATTGCTCCCTCTTGTTGCTTCACGAACATGCTGATGTAGAAAACAATCATCCAATAAATCCACAAAAGCCTTGCTAGTGTGCGAGTGACCAACCCACAAATTCCAGTCAATATCTGGGAAATTAAAATCCCCCATTATAAGACTCTCTGATTTACTGGCCCATTCTATTTCCCTGTACAATATCTTATTATACTCATCAGAGTCATTAGGCCTATAGCACACTCCTACTCTCAATTTTGATTTCCCTATGCTTATGTCACACCAAACTGACTCGACACTGCCCTGTCCATCGATGTTGACTGGCTTCACTTCCTTGGACTTTATGTGTTTCTTAACTAATGGTATAACCCCTCCTCGCCTCCTGTCCTGTCTATCCTTTCTATACACATTGTATTCCCCAAATTCCAGTTCCGCATTCCTTATATCTGTGTGACACCACGTCTCTGATATCCCAACAATATCTGCCTTTGATATTTTGAGCAATACCTCAAATTCATCAAATTTATTTACCAAACTCCTAGCATTGGTGTACACGCAGGTATACATGCACCTGTTTCTATCCTTGGCTACCCTAACATAACCCATGTGTTTACTTGTACCGCAATGACTCCCAGCAGTCTCTGAAATATCCTGCATCTTGTTTTTCAGGCTTCTGCTCATTTCAATAGAAGCAGTGCAAGAATCACTTCCACCTCTGCCAGTGGCTACTGTTAATCTATTAGTCCTTGTATCTCCCCCCAACTAGCAGTTTTCCGACCCAACTAACTCTGCCTCGACAGTATCAGCAAAAATTCTTGCACCCTTTCTATTTAAGTGTATCCCATCCCTGTAGAAGCAATCTCTCCTGTTAACAAGTACAGTCCAGGCTGAAAAAAATTCTACCCCTGGAGCCTTGCACAATCCCTCCAGGGCCGAATTGATCGACAACGCTCTCATCATATACTCCCTCCTATCGTGTCTGGGCAGAATTGCAGACACTTTCAAATTCAACCCTAATTCACGGCTTTTTTTCAACAGTGACCTGTACTTGCTAAGTAATTCCGCCATATCCAACCAGGACCCAATTTAAGTGGACTCTAGTCAATAGTAAGGAAGCCAGTGGTTTGTATCTCCTTCACCCCAAACCACTGCAGAGCTCATTGAAACTGGTGCCATGAACATGTGATGGATACCACACAAAAGGGGTATGGCTCTATTTTCTAATGAGTCCCATTTTAGGCTACAAACAGATTCTAGATGTTATTTCATCTGAAGATGATGGGAATGCTGTACCATCCCACCAACATCAGAGAAGGGATACGTGTGGTGTTCTCATGTGCGTCGGAATAATGATCAATGGCCCTTAATGTTTTTGATAGGGTTACTGTAACTGCATAGGGGTACTGAGAATAGATCCTCGATGTGCAACTTTTTAGGAATGGGAGGCCCAGATTTTCTTTTCATGCACAAGAATGCCACTGCATGCAGAACTCAAGTGGTGGAAGAATATCTTGAAATTGAAGATTTCCGACTACTGTGGCCAGCATGATCAACAGACTTAAATCCAATCAAACATGTGGAGGGCATCGCATTGAATGCTGACAGCCAATTCCACAGTCACTTGGTGAACTAAAGTCTTTGCTGGTGGAAGAATGGGATTTTTTGCCACAGAATCTTACAGAGACCTTTATATTGAGTGGTTTACCATTGTCAGGCCTGTTTATTTGTTGGAGGGATCATAATCATACGCCATAATGATGTTGTGACCTTTTTGGAAATTTTTATACAACCCCTATAAATGTCCCTTACACCTGTTCCAAATTTCTCGCTGTCTCCTCATTTCATCGTTATTCTATGTACACCATCAAAATATATTTTGTTCTGCTTAATCACAAGCTACACCACGTTTTCAATGTGATCTGTTAATTTGCTCAATCTGTCTATTTTGGCTTATTATATATACAAATAACAAAGCAAAGCTAGAAGTTCATATTTATAGCTTTGTAACATGGCAGTAAAATAATTATTCCTACCTCTAAAACATGTATACTATTATCAGGTAGGTCAATAAACTTCTTCAGAATTTCTACATTTACTGTAACTGGATCAATTATAGAAAGGGCTGTATCTTCTTCCAATCCTAATATGCAAGAGAATACTTCCAAGCTCTGTAGGCTACAAGATAATGGCTTTTCTATGCTTTCCTTTCTCCAGGTAATTACAGCTGTTGACTAAAGAGATAAAAAGATGGCTTATCACTTACCTTAGTTTGATATCTCTCACCTTATTATTATAATAATTATTATTAATAATTTCTATTTTCAAACTGAAATATTTAATAAGAAAAATTTAGATTCTTAATGATTCAGTAGATTAGAGTTATTATTATTTATTATTATTAACCATATGGTGCAAGTAAGCTTGAGGTTTATGCTGCACCAGCCAAAAAACCATTCCCAAGTTACCCTGAGTGAGTGAGTGAGTGAGTGAGAGAGAGAGAGAGAGAGAGAGTCCGAAGTGGAAAAGAATCACCAAGAAAGAGAAGAATAATGATATCCAGTTTAGGATCCTGGGTGTGCCAAGCCCATACTCACCAGATGTGAGCCTCTAGGAGTTGATTTACATATAAACAGTCTCTGTTTACAGTGTGGAATGTATTATATGTAATAATTTCATTTTTTCTTTTCATTTAATAACAAATGTTTGGAAAGCTGTTCTATTTATTGAATTATAACTTGTCAAGAAATCTAATTTTCTTATAAAGTTTATTTATTGTAAACAAATTTTTTGATGAATAAATTGTATTGTATTATTATTATTATTATTATAATAAATAATAATAAAGCAGGATGGCCCAGTAGTTATGACACTGGACTACCAACCTGATGGACACGTGTCCAAGTTCAACTTTGGCCGAAGGGAACACAACTCCATCATGATGGTAGACAGGTATAAATAGAACAGAAATAAATCTGAATAATAATAATAAAATAAACATCACGAAAGTTGCTTCAGCAGACTTACCTTCCACAAGGTCGAAGGGACAGTTAAGACAATTAATGGCACCATTTGGTGTCACTCCAAAGGACGAACTACCACTAGACTTAAGCCGAAGCTAAACAGGTCCACATCTATATGGATAATGTCAAAGAGATACGATACTCATACTACATAGAGAGCAGTACAAGGTAAAGTGCCAACCGGGTGGATAAAGTGCTTGCCTGGCAACCCAAAGGTCGCGGGTCCGATTCCCGCCTCGGGCTTGGATCAAAGTACTGCAAAAACCTTGGGAGGTGCATTATGGCCACAGAAGCCTATGCGCCAACAACCACAAAAAAAAAAAAAAAAAAAGGTAAAGTGAATCGTTTTCAGGCCTGAGGCAGAGGGATTGGTTTGAAAAGACAGAGACAGTCCCTGAGGAACACACTGGAGTTGTTGTTGTTATTTGGTTTTTAGGAGCATTGGCAACTAAGGCTATATTGCTCCGGGGATATGCAGTCATTCCCTGACCTTTCCGCATCTGGTGGTCACGGGCTCGAACCCCGGTCTAATCGAGAAGCGTGTGCTATGCAATGCTGCTCCTATCCACCTGGCAACGGTGGTGCCATGAAGTGGAGCATCGAAATGAATATGTACATCATGCGAGCATACTAAGAAATAACCAAGCTAGAGACTGATATGGCAATTTTTTTTTTTTTTTTTTTTTTTGGTAGTTGTTGCCGTATCGGCTTCTGTGGCCATAATGCACCTCCCAAGGTTTTTGCAGTACTTTGATCCAAGCCCGAGGCGGGATTCGAACCCGCGACCTTTGGGTTGCCAGGCTGGCACTTTACCCACTCGGCTAGCCCGGTCGGCGATATGGCAATGTACAAGTCGAGACTGCATACCAAGTGAATGGTATGATTACCGGATATTCAGGTCACTGAACAGCAAATAGCGGACAAGAGAAGGACCATCGCCACTAAGACCCTAATATCTCCTGCAAGCTTGGAAAAAATCAAGCAGGATGTGAGCGATCAACTACAATGAACAAAGAATATGGACAACACAGAAACAGAGGAGGAAGGGCAAGAAGAAATACAACGCAGAGCACCTGAAGTGGTAAGTGATGAGGTCACGATATTCAGAATAGAAGATGAGTGGAAGGAGGCCCAAACAGAATTCGAAGAAATGAACCTCATAAAGAACCACGTAATACCAATACAGAGACCCAACAGAATCCTGTGGAGAGCCACACACCAACTCAATCGGCAAATAAACTGCACTACCTCGACAAAAATGGTGCAATGTTGCGGGGGCATCCACAGCCGTACACTGTGCTTCCATTGCAGCCACTAGGATTAAAAGAAGATAAACAAGAGACTGGCAGCAGAAGAACCAAAAAAAAGAAGGAACCATTGGGAAAGAAGACTTCAGCAAAAGAGAGAAGAATTACGAAATTGATTGGAAAAGTGAAGAGCATCCTCAAGAGAGACAGCGTCCACAGCAAATAAACAACCAAATCTTCGATGAAGACCAAAGATCCTTCTACAGAAGTCTCGGAGAAGATAAGAAAGATGGAAACAGACCATCTAAGCAGAAGATGATCCAGGAGTTCTGGGGCAAAATATGGAGCAGTGAGTAAGATATAGCAGCTGAGCCACCTGGATAGAACTAGAAAGAAAAAAAACCAAGGACTTACAAGAGATTAGAGAGTGGGAGATTTGGGAGAAAAGTAAAACAGTCGATCAAGAACTGCCATAACTGGCAAACACCAGGAATAGATAGATAATGTCTACAACTACTGGTACAAGAAGCTCACTTGCACACACAAGCCAGCAGAGCAGTTCAAACAAATGATAAGGCACCCAGAAACAATCCCAAAGTTTGTCACTCAAGGAATCACATATCTGAAGACTAAGGACCAAGATACAATAAACCAAAATAATAAAAAAAAAAAAAAAAAAAAAAAAAAAATACAAACCAATCACCTGTCTCCCAACGACGTAAAAGATCCAGACTAGCTGTATAAACAAGAAGATATCAGACCACTTGGAGAGCTAGAACACAATAGCCGAACATAGTGGGCATAGTGTGTATCTGTCAGCGGTAGCAGTGGTCCACCACAAAATGGCCAAAAAGTGTCACTGTGAAGAAGCAAAATCTGTCAAAGTCAGATGAGCAGGTATCGTGGATGGTGTTGTTCATCTGGCCTCTCAGTTACTGGAAGTTACTTGAAAGTTACCTTATACAGGGTGTTTATAAATGATGGGAACACTTTCAGTGATTTATTGCACAAAGACTAGGCCAGATATCAGTGTCATATACATGCATTGTGAAAAAGAAAATGTCCAAGTTTTTTTTACACCACATCACTTCACAACGATTCAATGTGGGAACCACATGTGACACGGCAAATGTCCCCACGGTAATCGAAATCTTGACATATCCTGTGTGACCGTGGTGGTAGCTTCTTCAATTCTCTGCTTTAGTTCCTGGACGTCACGCAGAAAAGGTGGTACATAAACATAATCCTTTATGTAGCCCCACAAGAAGAAATCACACGGAGTAAAGTCTGATGATCTCGGCGGCCATTTCAAGAAACATTCGTCCCTTTCTCCAGCTTGTCCGATCCAGTGGTTGTGTAGCTCAATGTTAAAGTAGGCCTGAACGTCATTATGGAAGTAGGGAGGGGAACCGTCAAGGAGCAGAAAATATTCACCTTCGGCGAATCATGCTCATATTCAATTATCTCTTCAGGTTTCTGGATGCCCCAGATTCAACAATTGTGTAGATTGACCTTCCATTTGGTGTGAAATGGGGCCTCATCACTAAACACTACACAATTAAAGAAGTAGCCATGTTCTTCTGTCAGTCCTTGCAGTTCACAACAAAATTGGAAATGCTTCTCTTTGTCATCTTCCTTTAACATATGCACCAACTGCAATTTACGGCTTCATAGAAAGTTTTTTTCGAAGGACCTTCCTAATGCCAACTGGCGGTGAATGATGGAACTACATGCCTCAGCAGTAACAACTGGGAAACTTTCATGTTTTCTCTTTCACATGGTATAAATAAGTAAATAATAACTCTCTTACTCCATGTGCAATAAATTATTGAAAGTGTTCCCACCATTTATAGACACCCTGTATTATGCATTAGTGGACTCCCAACTCAATTATTTAACTCAATTAAAGTATGGGAACAAACAACTATAACTGAACTAAGAGTAATAAACAACTTAACAGAATTTTGAGACTGGGAAAAAAAAATTGAAATGACTTGAATAATAGAAGGCAATTTTAGTTAAAATAAATAATACTTTATCCAGTTCAAAAACTGAAGTTAAATTTAATCTTGAAAAATCTGAACATTATTTTTAAAGAGTTGAATGAGCAAAGGAATTTTTCACACAATTTAAGGAAACCCAAAAGCAATTGTTTTGCCTCACCCTAGGATACTAAATAGATTTGGAGAAAGGCATACAATGAATATAATAAACAATTTGTTGGCTAGTGTTGATTTCAGACTTAGGAGAAGTTATCCTATTTTCCAATTAAAAATTTTAATAAGAACATTTTTGATACTCAATGATTCAATAGATTAGAACTGCTATGCATAAAAATTACTATCACTGTTTGCAGTGTGGAATGTACAGTGTAGTAATTTCTTTATCTTTACTGTTAAATAATAAATCTGAAAGGAAAACTGTCGTATGTGAAGAATTACAACTTGACAAGAAATTTAATTTTCTTAACAAGTTTATTTATTGTAAAAAAATTGTTTTGAGGAATAAATTGTATTGTATTATTGTTATTTTTGCTCTTATATTATTTCTCCCTGATTGGGGGTTCCACCTTGTGACGCGTATTGCTACCAAGTACACAGAGTGTTTGTTACATCTGGTGTTACAGTTGGTCGAGGGACTCTCTGACTATCCTACAGGCGTTCTGGATTGCGACTTTCTGGTGTTCTTTGTAGGTGTTCGTTGGGAGCCCTATTGCTGTTAGATGTTATGTAGTGTCTTTGACATAACACCAGTGGTTGATATGATGATCGGGATGGTTGTTACTTATTGCCTATGCCTTATCTCTTTGATCTCCTGATTTAGGTTCATGTATGTCCTGATTTTTTTCGCTCATGAGTTTTCTGGAGGTTGCCAGTGTTGGGTAACCTCCAGATAGGTAGCATTTTTCTTCTTGTCCACAAGGGTTATGGCCAGTTGTTATTATTCTTATTAGAAATGAATGATATTGACGCTTGATGTTGTTGATAGTGTGGAGAGTCAATCAAAATAAGTTTGACCATTAGATGGTTTGAGCAGTGTGTACAATGAGGAGAATCATCACCTGTGAGTAGCTGGATGTGAGGCAAATGAGTATGTCCTAGTCTGATTCATGTGAGCACCACTTCTTCCCTCCATACTGTCTAAATGCTCAAGTGCCAAAATTTTGGGTCCTGTTTCAACTGGAAAAGTTTATTATTACATTTGGTGATGACATAGTTCTGTCCAATGTGCATGGCATGCTGCTCGACTTATGATATTATAATGAGAGGCTGGAATAAGGACAGAGGTTAAGGATCAAGTTCATGGATTTTTAGCAGACATATCAGCCAGTTCAACTTCACTATTTGATGATGATCTTCAATTTGCAATAGCAAATTCCTGATTTGATTTCAAATAGGGTGATCCTTGTGAGAAGGATTTTGCTTTCTTTCTTTCTTTTGTTAGTTGTTGGCGCATTGGCTTCTGTGGCCATATTGCACCTCCCAAGGTTTTTGCATTTTCTACTCTGATCCAAGCCCGAGACGGGATTTGTACCCGCGACCTTTGAGTTGTCAGGCAGGCACTTTACCCACCTGACTAGCCCGGTCGGCTGAGAAGGATTTTGCATTGCTGAAAGTGAGCTGAGAGAATTGGTGTAAACTACAACTTCTCTTCCACCCGAGTACAGCAACTCAGGAAGAAGAGAAACTGATATGATAGTAGAGGGATATACTGCTGCTACTCCAACTGCTGAATTAAATTTAGAACCATCTGTATATATTGGCAAGAAGTCAGCATAGTTTTGAATATGGCTTGCATGGAGTTGTTGCACATTGATAGTCGGTAGATGATTCTTTCCCCATTGAAGAAAATAAGTATCTGGATAGTTGAGGAGGGGGGAGTCCAAAGGGTTCAGGACTTACCAATTCTTAGGAACATTCCAATTCTGTGATATTTCAAGGTGTCATAGGCCTTAGTCACTGGTCTTAGTTTACTTGGTTTATTTCTATAGAGATTGAGTAGTGGCAGATTAAAGAGGTATGGCTGAATATGATGTGGAGAGCAACTTTGTATTTTGGCTGCATATTTAAGTAATAATATTCTTCTGCAGAGTTACACTGGGGGCTCATGAGCTTCAGTATATAGACTATGAGTTGGAGATGTCCTATAAGCACCAAGTGCAATCAGCAATGCAATACACTTCTTCGGGCAGAATCATAAACTGGAGAACAATAATCCAAGTGGGATCTAATCAGTGATCTATATAAGAGCAGCAAAGTCGTACGATCTGCTCTCCAAGACAGGGCAGATCTCTTAGCATGTTCAGTTTTTTTCAGACAGGTAGTACACATACTTTTAATGTGTTCAAAGAAGTTGAACTTGCTGTCAAGGAGTAATCCCAAGAATCTGATATTGTTGGCAATCAGAATGGTAGAATTTTATGCCCGAAGTTCAGGATCCATATGCAATTTATGTTGATTTGAAAATTGGATCACAACTGTGTTCTGATGGAAAAGACTATATTCATTGAGCAAAGCCCACTTTTGTACTTTTTTAAGGGACATTTGCAACTGCCATTCGATAGATCTCATGTTCTGAGAATGGCAAGAAATAGAGAAATTGTTGGCATAAAGGTACACCTCCAGTGTTTGGGAGTTCTATTGTAATGGAATCAATTCTAAGGGCAAACAGGGTTGCACTCAATACTGATCGCTGCAGTAATCCTTGCTGTGAGAATGTAGTAGAAAGGGAATTTTGATATCAAACCTGGGAAGAGTGGCTCTGGAGGAAGTTCCTAATAAATATAGGCAGGTTGCCTCATAGACCAAGGATATGAAGGTCACTGAGAATGTCATAACACCAGGTAAGTATCAAATGCCTTCTTTATATCTATGGAGACCATAACAAGGTGTTCGATTTTCACAAAGGCATTGCAACGTTAAGATTCAGGATCGATCATCAGATCTAAGGGGGACCATTTTGGTGAAAGCGTTGCTGACTATTACTCAGTAGAAGTTGAGCTTCAATGATCCACATGAGTTGACTGCGGATCATTTTTTCGATAATTTTACTGAGATAACTAGACAGAGAAATTGGTCTGTAACTATAAGGACTGGAGGGATCTATTCTAGGTTTCAAAAGGGCGAAAACTGTAGTATGGTGCTCAGAATTTGGATAAATATTTTCCAAGAAATTTTGGTTAAAAAAAAAGTTTAGCAGCAGTTGTAAGTTTTTGTCGTCAAGGTGCAATAACATGACATAATATATCCCATCTGGCCCAGTGGCACTGTTGTGTGTTGTTCTGATGACTTGTAAAAGTTCAAAATATTGAAGAGGCTAGTTATGTGGAAGTGAGAATGAAGTTCGAAAGTTGATGGTTCTCTGTTCGGTAGTGTTCTTTAATTTTCTGGAATTCTGGAGTGTAGGTTGAAGCTGCTGAGAATAGGGCAAAGGTTTTTCCCAAAGCGTGTGCAATATAAATAAATGAATAAATAAATTTTCTGTTTATACTCCAGGACGACCAAACGGTAAGAGGAGTTCACAAGATAGATAGAATACAAGAAACAGCACTGTATTCAGCAGTCATGGGCTTGAACCCCGGTCACTCAAGGCACGTGTACTTATGCACCTGCACGCCTGACCACTAGGCTACGGCGGCCTAATATCCAGAGGAGCAGAGAGTTCTTGCCCATTGCAGGAAAGAATTGGGCAAGGGATTTTCTTCTTTCTTAATTTTCTTCTGTATTAATCTGGAGTCAGTGTTTCTACTGATAGTATATGAAAATCGAGTCCTAGAAGCTGTCTTGGCTTGTCTTTGAATGAGACATGCTTTTGCCCTTAGTTTCTTGCGGTTAATAAGATTAACTGTGTTTGGAGATCGACAAAATAAGTTCCACACTTTATTTTTTAACTTCTCCGCTTTGGTGCGCTGTTCATGCCACCAATAGTTGAAATGCCGTTGGGTTGGGGAATTTGATGATGGAATTGAGTATTTAATTGGAAATAAAAGAGGGGATATGACATAATCTGTGACTTCATCGATGGGCTGTATTTGCATAATTTTTTTGTCCAGAGTGATTGCCTAAAATTTTGCCCAGTTGGCTTAAGGGAATATCCATTTTCTGCAGTGTCGTCTAATGGTGGTTGTGTAGTGAGCAGATTACGAACAACTGGAAAATGGTCACTGCCCATGGGATCATCCATAAAAGACCACTGCATGACTGAAAACAGTATCGGGGAGCAAATCAAGAGGTCAATTGGATAATTCTGTCCACTAGGTAACTGTATATATAGGTAAGAGGACCAGTATTAAGAATGGTGAGGTTTTGTTCATAAAGTAAAATTTCAATTGGTCAGCCACGTCTATCTAATTTTGAGACCTCCATAAAGGGTAATGGCCATTGAAATCCCCTCACAGGCAGAAATGGGGGGTAGCTGTATTAAAATTTCTTCAAGATCTTTATAAGAGTAGGTATGATTTGGTGGGAGATAGACAGACTAGTGTTAATGCAATCTGAGTAATCAGATGCACAGCAACGGCTTCAATTTGGGTTTGGAGAGTAATATGCCTGGCCGAGACCTTTGAGTTAATTAAAATGGCTACACCATCCCCACAAGCAGAATCAGATGTATTGTGAGTGGTAGATAGAGTAGTTTTTTATGGAAACAGAAATTTGAGGAGTTAAATAGTAGATAGAAACCAACTCGAGAGTAGTGGTTAATTAAGTCTTGAATGCCATCAATATTCCCTCTTTAAACATGGCTATCTTATGGCATTCAGGCTTCGATTTGTCATTTTTTGGAAAAAAAAAGAAAGGCTGACCGGTATCCATATCTTCTACATATATTTCCAGAATCAGTTGTTCCTGTTTTGGTGAGTAATCTGCATCCATAGCTGTGTCTTTTTTGAATTCGAACTAACTAGGATTATTTGAAGTAGTATCAATCACAGGTAGGGGAGGAAATGACGGTAAAGTAAGAGGCGTATTACATGCTTGGTCAGAGTACTTGAGGACATTGGACTGTTGCTGAGAAATGACAGTCTGAGCATTGATATGTTTGAGTAGTTTCTTGTTTGATTTTTTTTTTTGCAATATTGGCATAGGTACATTTAGGCATACTGGGTACAATTAATTTTCTTAATTCCTGATAACTTACTTTGTTTTCAACTTTATGTTTTACAATTTTTTTTCTATTTTCCACTCCCATGTTTTAGAGTAAGCAGGATGGTTGCCTTTGCAGTTGGGGCAGGTCATTTCTGTAGCCAAACAATCACTTTGAATGTGATCGGAGGATCCACAGTTGGGACAAACAAGGTTTCCTCTGCATGTTATTTGAGAGTGGCCATACTTTTGTCACTTAAAACATCTCAATGGATTGGGAATAAAAGGAAGAATGCAGCAAACTGGATAACCTGCTTTTACTGATGAGGGTAGGTTTGGAGCATTAAAGGTGAGAATAATATTCCTGGTAGGTGTCAGTATATTGTCTTTTTTAATCATAATTCTTTTCACTGAAATAACATTTTGTTTCCAAAGCTCTTGGGTTATTTCTTCCGCTGTTACATTCAACAGGTCTCAACTAGATATAACACCCTTAGATGCATTTAGGGTTGCATGGGGAGATACTTTCACTGGAATTCCAGGAAAATTTGTCAGATGTAGAAATTTTTCCGAATTCTTGTGGTTTACAGTTTACAGAAATAAGTCCCCTGACTGCAGTCTCTTAACCATCTTGGGAGACCCTGCAATACTTTCCAGGTATTTCTGGATAAAGAAGGGGGATAGCTTACTGAGAGGCTGGTCTAATAGTGAGTGCAATATTAAAAATGAAGGGAAGTCTGTTGCTGAGGAATTTATTTTAAACCTCTTTGGTTGCAATGTGTCATGGTCAATTTCTTTCTCTGGCCACAAGCTTGTCTCGACTCTAAAGAGGGAATCATAATATTTTCCATATTTGCTCCTTTTAGTTCTTGATAGATCAACTTTTCTGCCCAAGTTTCCAGCCATGCCAGGGGGAGGCAGGAGCAGTGCCTGGTGTGACCAGGCAGAGACACGTAGGGATTAGTAGTTAATAAATAAAAATGTAAAGAAAGGTGGCTTTACTTTCTCTCTCTCTACAAGAACTTTTTGTTAGAAGAGCTTCTATCAAATGAAGAGTTTTAGAAAATGTGGGAACTTAAAAACGAACTACTGGTCGCTCTACAGAGATCGCTCGGTGAAAAATCGAACAGATAAATCTACTGGTCACAATTCGCTTGACACCAAGGGCCAAATGTGAAAATGCCTGCACTCAGGATGAAAAGTATTCCATAACTCTGTAGCCCATGACATAAACATAGCTTTTCCTGATATGCTTATTTTTATAATCATCTAGTCAATGTATCTAGTCATTGGAACAAAATATACAAGATTGAATTCTTCAATCTGGTATATTTTGTTTCTGAAAAGCACTATGATGTATTTTACTTGATAGAAAATTAGCGCTGAATTTCTTCATAGTTGTCAAAGGACAAGCAAAAATAAAATAAAATACGCAATTTCACCATTTCTCAATTTCATACTAAACAAATATATTTTAAGCAATCTAATTCTACAGAAGCTGAAGCTTTTCGTAGATGAATACTTCATCACTAATCAATTATCACACAGTTTAAAAACAATCTGTGAGAGCAAGTTCCACTCACCATTTTAAATTTTAATTCTTACTAGATTTTCTGCTATCATGATTAAGAAATTTAAATATAAAATCACCATAAATTTTGGTAATTTGAAAGTTTCAGAATATTTCCCAGGTATTACAGGTTGGAGTATATTTTAAGAACTTTTTCAATCAAATCAGCTAGAGATTCCATCAGGAAGAATTTTTCTAGTATATGTTGACAGGAGAGACAGATTTCACAGGGATGAGATTCACTTAAATAAAAGTGGTGAAAGAATATTTGCTGATGCTTATCAGACAGTATTAGGTGAATCATCAAACTGCTACTATGGGAGGATATACAGACTAACAATGTAACAGCAGCTCAAGCAGAGGCGAAATTGGTTCTTGCATATCTTCTGTGGGAACATGAAGCAGCTGAGAAAATGTTTTTGGAAATAATCAGGCATGGGAGGTGCATAAGGGATAAGCAAATATACAGACTGTGTATGAATTTCAAGAGCACAAACAGGCAGGCACACATACACTAATGCTAGGAATACAGAAAATAAATTTGATAAGTTTAGTGTGAGATAATTCATTGATAAGTGTGAGATAATTCATTACAGTTGCTACAATGGATAAAAGGATGGTTAAGTGGGAGAAGACAGAGGGTGGTAATCAATAGGTGCAGCTCTTCTTGGACTAATGTTATTAGTGGGGTCCCACAGGGTTCGGTGTTAGGTCCACTGTTGTTTTGTATATTTATTAATGATATTGATGAAGGTATATCAGGCTTAATGTCGAAGTTTGCAGATGATACAAAGGTTGGCAGGGTTGTTAATGACAGTAATGGCAGTGTGCTACTGCAACAGGATCTGGATAATTTGGGCAGATGGGCTAAGAAGTGGCAACTGAAGTTTAACCTTGACAAATGCAAAGTGCTGCATATGGGTAGAAGTAACCCCAGAGAAACGTACCAACTGTGTGGTACTACACTTAAGGTGGTAGAAAATGAAGAAGACCTGGGAGTAATTGTGCAGGAAGTTATGAAGTTTTCTGAGCAATGCAGACAGGCTGCCAGGGCAGGTCATGGGGTTTTGTCAATGATATATAGGAATTTTGCTAGCAGGGAAAAGGAGGTGATTATCCCTCTGTATAAGGCAATGGTCAGGCCAAGCCTTGAGTACTGCGTACAGGTCTGGAGGCCTCATTTTAGGAAGGATGTAGATTTACTTGAGCGTGTACCGAGAAGGGCAACAAGATTGGTGAGGGGAATGAAGGGATCCTCTTATCAAGAGAGGCTTAAGTTCTGCAAATTGCAGTGGCTGGAGATTAGGCACCTGTGTGGTGATCTGATTGAGGTGTATAAGGCCTTGAATGGGTTCAGCACGCTGAATTCTGATGGGATCCTTCCACTTGTTCATATTACGAACCTAAGGGGGCATAAATTCAAATTAAGAAAGGACAGATGTAGAATAGATGTGCGGAAATTTGCCTTTAGCCAGAGGGTGGTTAATTGCTGGAACAAACTTCCATCTGTTGTTGTGGAAGTTGATAGGTTGAATAAATTTAAGGAGGAACTGGACAGGCATTTGGAGGGAATGGTGTGATTTTTTTTTTTTTTTTGGCTGATGCTGCATAAGCTCACAGTTGCTTTCTTGCATCACATGCCACTACTACATGCAGAATTTGAATACATTAATTGAAAATTGTACAGAACGGAGAAACAACAAGGGATAATAAGAATCATACAGATTTTAAAAACAGTGCATCCAACTGATACAGATCATTAGTGTAATGTTGAACAAGGCTGGAGACAAACAGTGAAAACAAAAAAAACAGCAGGAGTAAATTATATGCAAAATGACTGTCATAAATAAAATGACAGCCTGAGCCAATAAATCAGAATATCATATTGTGGGGATTTTTTTTTTTGATTAGAACTTGTGGGTTAGGCACACACTCATCAAAACATTTCGAGATTTAATGAATAAATGTCATTTATACAGACATGATGGAGAGGCAAAAGAGAAAGAAATAGTATATATTTGATATAAGCAATTATTTTCATTTTAAGAATCGCCATGTGAGTAAACTACTAGGTGGCAATGATAATAATGAATTCAAGATGGATATATTTAAAGATATAACTACTGTCAAGAGTAAACAGAAAGGATTTTGTTCTCATAAAGGTGATTACAACAGTCTTTGATAGTTTTAAATTCTTTTAAGTGGGACTAACTTATAATGATGTTATCAAATACAAATGCTAAATATGAAGATTTCAGGGGAGAAACTAAGATTTTTATACCAATTAAGAAATATTTTCAAAGTTTAGTCCTAAATGGATGCCATGATGCCAGATGAGAGGCAGAGAAGGAAAAAAAATCCATGGTATGGTTGTAAATTGTCAGGAACACAGAGTATACATAAAACTAGTCCATAATCAAATTACTCTGGGAATAATTCCAAGACATGCTAACGCAGCTATGAAAATTTCTGGCTAAGAGTGCAATGAAAAAGTAGTAAGGAATGCTTTGCACATGTTAACACTAAAAGGGAAAGTTGAATCACACTGGTCCATTGGATAGGAATTCTTCACTACTGATTACGCTGTTCAGGATGTTGACAAACAAAATAAGTATTTTGCATCAATATTCAAATATTAAGAAATTTTTTAGCATGGAAATTTCAGCAAGTAATAGTTGAGAGCTAAATGATTTTCTGATAACTGGAAGCTTAAAGTAAATAAGGTACCTGACAGCATCATGAAATCTATCCAATTATATCAAAAGCAGCAGCAAAAGAGATGTGCAAACTTGTGCCATAATTAAATGAGTGTCCTTAGAATCAGCAGATTGTTATTGTTATTTGTTTTTTAGGAGCATTAGCAACTAAGGCCATATTGCTCCGGGGATATGCGGTGGTCATTCCCTGACCTTTCCGCATCCTCCGTATTTGGTGGGCACGGGCTCGAACCCCGGTCTAATCAAGAAGCGTGTGCTATGTACTGCTGCTGCCCACCTGGCTACGGAATCAGCAGAGATACCAACAGACTACAGATATGCAAATATCTCTCCTGTTTGTAAAGGGGGAATCAGAGAGTACAGTGGAAAATCACAAACACGTTAACTTGACTTCTGTGATGGGGAAAATAATGGATTCAATGGGTAGAGAAGTAACACAGGATCACCTTGGCAAATACATCATGGATTTGTTAAGCAGGGTTCTTGCCTGACCAATCTGATTAATCACCATTCCTCTTTGTGGACAAATGTTATTAGTGGAGTCCCTTAGGGTTTGGTGATAGCCACTTACTCTTTTCGATATTTATTAATGATACTGATGAAGTCATATCAAGTTTAATGTCTAAACTGAGTTCTCAGATGCTAAAAGTTGTGCAGTTGGTTAATGACAGTAATCAGAGTATGCTACTCCAACAAAATCTTAGAAAATTAGGTAGGTGGATTGAAATGTGGCAATCAAGGTTTCACATTGAAAAATGCAAGGTACTGCTTTTGGGTAGCATTAATCCCAGTATAACAAACTAACTGTATGTTATACAGTTATATCAGAAAAGAAAAGACAAGACATGACACAAAGTTATCTGAGCTGTGCAGACAGGCTGCTAGGACGACTCATGGGATTCTCTAAATTATGTGAAGAAATTTTGCCAGCAGGGATAAGGATTCATTATCACTTTATATAAAGAAATGGTAAGGCCACATCTTGAATATTGCATACAGGTTCCAGAGCTAATTTAAGGAACAAGGAAGGTCTGCAGAAATGAGTGCAGTGAAGAGCAACGAAGTTAGTCAGGAACATAAAAGGTTATCCTTATCAAGAAGGTCTTGAGGTTCAGAAATAATGCTAAACTGCATTATAAATTTCTCTCTAACAAAGCACAGCATTATTTCCTTAAACTATTTCAATATCTAAGTTGAAATAGTACTCACTTCTTTAGTTCAAGACTTAAGTTCAGTAAAATGTGGGTGTAGAAACTAGGCACCAACAAGAGACCTGACTGAAGTGTTTTAGCCCTTAAATGGATTGAGTAAAATGCTGACAGTATTCTTACTCTTTCTCAAATAAACAGAAACAAGGAAATATACATTTAAATTAGAAAAGGTTGGTGGCAAGACAGATGTGCAAAACTTTGCTTTCAGCCAGAGTGTTACTGATTATTCAAACAAAATTCCATTTGATTCTATTATGGGCAAATGAAGTGGCTGCTAAATTAGCTTGCTTTCTTGCGTGATTTTGCCACTACTACTAATATTAAATTAGAATTTTTAATAATATTTTGTTATATGGTTCAGTATTTACAGAATCCTGCATTTACAGTATTCCCGGAAGGTAACATATGCATTTGTGAGTCGCGGTCTATGCCATAGAAAATTTCCTAATCAATATTAAACGGTAGCTAAAAGATGCACAAATGTCGGTCAAATATTTAATATTAAAATTTTGTACATATAAAATATTCTCCATTACATATGTATATAATTATGTCATAAGTAACTACATTATATATAAAAATTAAACTTATGTCAATTAAAATCAGGAATTTATTAATCCAATAGCCCTGGGCTGCTGAGTTTGCGTAACTTTGGTCGATTTTGGGTTGTACTTGGGCCATCTTCCTAGTAAACTAAAAGGGGTTTTACTTTAAAATCCCTACAGTCTTACCACCCAACAATAAAGAACCGATCCTTTGCCACTTTGAAGCCTGGCATGTTTTTTTTTCTTCTTTCGATATGAAACTTCTTTTAGGCATTTGTTTCCAAAAAAGTTTAAAAAGTTTAACACCACTCTTCAATAATTTTTAGTTCTTCTTTGAAAGTTTCTGCTCCTTCTTGATCTGCACTTGCAGCTTCTCCCTGGATTTTAAATCTATCTTACCAGTCCTTACTAACTTTAAATGGTTCCACATTTTTTTTAAAGGTGAGCTTTCTTCAGATCATTATATAGGCTTATCGCTTTTTCTTTAATAATATTTAACTTAACGGAATTGTATGTTGGATATTATCTTCAATAAAATTATTTAGAAGTCTCTCCATTTCAATTACAATATCCAGTCTAGTTGCTTGCAGTGGAACAGCTGTCTTTTCCACTGCTAAAATTAATTCTTTATTTTTTATAACTGTTCTTACAGTTGAACCTGCCAGTCCTAAATTATTGCACACATCCACTTGTCATTGAATGGAATGAATTCGCTTCAAAACATATAATTTAATTTTCAAATTCAGTCTTTTTCTTACCTTAGTAGGCTTCATACTGTGTCCAGACATTGTTCCTTTTTAATTGTTATCCGCCATTATTAATCTTCGAAAATGTAATGCATGGCATTAATTATGATACAATGTTTGAGTAAACTGTCCATTACGGACAATGCCTAACACTGTACCGAGTGATGACTAGACTTCGGATAAATTAATATAATGCAAATATTACAAGCAATATACTTGATTTTTTTAAAATGTTAATCTTGGAACTATGTAAGAAGTCACCACAGTGCAATTAAATTAGCGTGGTAGAAAATTTTCACTGAGCGTGTGAAAATTTTGCAAGTCAGCATGTGAAACTTTGCTATTCATTTTCAAGCTATCAACTACATCAGATGAAACGTTTTCATTAAACATGCCAAAAATTCAATCTATATGCTGATAAAAGAGCATTATAGTGAGTTGTGACAGCATTAAGGTGAGATATGAGTTATAATATAAGAACAGCATTATAGCGAATCAGCATTATAGTGAACCATGTTATAACGAGGGCCTGCTGTATCTAAATATCCCTATGTATGAAAGTTTACATAGCAATAGTCAAATAATTTCATAATGAGAATTTTACTTTATTAAGAATAATAAATTAATTTATCAATATTCAATCATAAAAGAACCACAGAAAAAGATCATTAGTTGTATAAAAAAAAAAATGAAAAACTAAATAAATCAAGTAATATCAACCTTACCTTCAATATGACTGCATTTGTATCCCACGCAGCACAATTTTCAACTACTACAAATTCTGTGTCAGTAACGTTCACTTTAATTTCAAAGGACATTATTTTCTAAACAAATTGAAGTAATCTTTTTTCAGTAATAAATTTTCGAAACATCTACTGTTATCAACAATGATGATAAAGTTTATTATACGGTTAATTGCATTCAATCTTAAACAAATCCAGTCAAACCCATTTATAACTCTGAAATACAAATTTTGGGTCATTTCTCGTCATTGGCATGAAAATAAGTTTACTTTATAGATTTTGGGGTGGTAAACATGGAAATACTGCTTAAAACGGCAGATTGGCTCTCATTTTCGAAAGGGGTAAAAAAAAAAGTAGTTTTTAATATTATACAATGTAATTTTTATTTATATGGCAGTAAGATCTAGCTAAGAACATACCTGTATCAAACATGGGACCTTTTCGCCTTTCGCTTGTATTCAGCTTCGGGAGCAACCCTTTTCGCCATCCAACAATAATCGGCTAACATGATGACCCTCCATTTGCTTTTGTATCTTTATTCCATCGTTGCGATGTCTTGATGGAAGTGTTTATCACTGACAGCACCACAGTTTGGCAGGAAGAAATCCAAGAGTGAGTGCAATAAATGTAGCATCTTCAATGTCATGTTGCAGTCCAGTTTTTCGTAAGAAGTAATGAGATCTTCCACAAGCTGCCTGTAATTGCTGGCTTTAGCATTTCCTAGAAAACCAGTCAAAACATTTCGAAAAGCTTTCCACGCTGATTTCTCACTATTACTGACACATTCAAACTGTTCGTCTTAAAAAAAGTTGCCGTATTTGTGGACCAATGAAAACACCTCCCTTAATCTTCTCTGTACTAACTCTTGGGAATTTCTCTAGCAAGTATATGAATGCAGGACTGCTCACCTCCAAAGCCTTCACTAAATTTTTCATGAGCTCCAGTTTGATGTGGTGGTGGAAGTAAAACTTTATTTGGATCTACCAGTGGTTCAAATGCTACGTTCTTCATTCCAGGTGTTAATGATTTTTGTTGAGGCCAACTCCTCTTCTCAAAGTGTATATACTTGACAAGACTATCCTACTCACAGAGAAAGCAACAACACTTAGTGTAACCTTTTGTAGTCCTAATAAAATGGCAATTACCTTTAAATCACCATATCTGCCACTCATACTTCTTTTATATCTGCCACTCATACTTCTGATAGTGTACACCTAAGAGGATGTTCTCCATGTTTGCGTATGTTTCTTTTTTTTTTTTTTGGATGGCATATGCAAAAGGTATTGAAGGCAGCATATTTCCATTGTGTAATATGAGCCTTAAGGCTAACCTTAGAAGCATCTATAAATAGTCTTCATTCTTTGAGAATGTGCCTCATTTTCGTTGCTGACATTAGATCATCAACTCCACAAACAGTGAGTTCACTTTCTGTTTGATGGAATTTATCATGATCTTTATTTCAAGTATGAAATATTGTCCCTTTCACAGAGTGATCTAGACGATTCCACTATTGTAGCCTTGGGCCAAAAGCTCTCCATTATTCTTTGGCATTTCGAGATCCCTGATGAGGTCATTAATTTCACGTTCTGTGATCTTAGGCGGTTCAGAAGAGTAAAGGTTTTGATAAAATGGTGGACCCTTGACATAGATGGCTTCTTCCCTATTGTTATGGATTTTAAGAATACCTAGGGAGAGAAATTACCCAGCAAATTAACCAATGAAATTTTTCTGCATCATATGAAATATCCAGCTTTCAGATTCAGTAGAAATGAAGGATTCAGTACAACTTCAAACTTTGTGTGTGAACATATCTTTTTAAAACTTGGAAGAAACACTTGGAATTTTTAAAAATAATTCTGCTTCTGTTAAGTTTTAAGCTTTTGTGCTGCTTTAAATCCAGTTCTTTTTTTCACCTTGAAATGGCAACCAACAAAAAAATTCTGACAATCAGAGAGAAAGTAAATAGTATTTGTAACTTAGAGTATGGAACAAGCTATGCATCCATTTGCAAAATGTTAAAACTAAACTCATCAATTGTGTCAGCCGTTTGCAAAAAGCGGGAAAGAATTATTAGTGCATTCGAAAAAAAGTTGTGTAGGTATGATAAAAGTGATCTAGACAAGATTCTTTTCAGTGTAATTAAAACTAAAAGCTAAAAAACTGGCACATCAACTTAATATGCAGATTTTGTTTGCAATAACAGGGGCTTGACAGATTCACAAAAAGAAATAGTATTGTTTATGGTAAGACAAATGGCAAATCCAACGGCATCAACAAAGAAGTGAGTAATGACTAGATTGAAAATGTGTGGCCAAATATAAAAGGTTTCCTTTGAAAGTGAAATTTTTACAGATTGTCACCTACATGACCCACGAGATTGAAAGTGAAAAGTGTAGAGGGTAAAAATAATCAAAAGAGGAAGTAACTGGTCTGATTCGCTCAAATCTTAGGGGAACTGGAAAAAGAAAAGTCTTAATAATGGCAAATCCAAGAAGATGCTTTAAAAACATTAAAAAGCTTCCAGTAATATACCAAGATAACAAAAAAAAGCATAGATATCCATTTTTGAAGAATTGTGTAACTGGGACAAAGAGCTTAGAGAGAAAAAAAAAAAAAGAGAGGAAATTTTTTTTTTGATTTTAGACAATTGCCTATCATATCACATTCTTCGCAATCTAATCAAAATCAAACATATTTTTCCCACTGAACTCAACTTCTGTTCTCCAACCTATGGTTCAAAGTGTTATTAGAAGCTTTAAATGCCATTTCAGAAAACTTTTAATATTAGAAACTATAGAATCCACTGAAAGAAAGGAAAATTTTCAAATTTCAGTTACTCATGCCATCCAATCTGCGAGTGAGGCATAAGATAAGGTCACATCACAGACCATCAAAAAATCTTTTAATAAGGCAAAACCAAAGCCCACAGACACTCTGAAGAAAATGATAACAAAATTCCATTAACAACGTGGTTGAAGAAACATAACTTGCATACTGGGTTGGTGTATGTCGATGATTACGAGACCAGGCACAACAACCTCATGACTGCTAAAATGCCAGCAGATGAGCACATTCTGAAAGCTGTTAGAGAAAAAGAGGCTTTCAAAGACGACAGTGAGGAAGAAAATGGTAGTGAGTGTCCAATGAGTGTTAATGTACTGTCGAACAGAGAGACAAACTGCTTTAAAAACTCATTCTTTGTTTATAAAACAATAACATTGATCCTGAATTTTGATTTTATCTCATTAAAATGGAAGCCATTGCTCATAAATTTCACCTTAAAAGAAATTTAAAAAAAAATTACATTTGAAGATTTTAAAAAATAAAAACAATGTATAATATCAAAAATTTTATTGTAATTTTAATAATGAAATTATTTATAGGGTGCATAAATATATCAAAAAAAATTATTAATCGTGAAATCATGAGCTGTCATTATTCATTGTTATATTTATCTCTTTTTCATACGTACATACTGTATATATCTGTGTGTATGTGTGCATGACAAATGTAATCAATAACAGCAAAATAACATATAGACTACAATAACGGATATAATGGGTAAAAGCAAAATAATGTACAGACAAGCAATATTCTTCAGTCCATTGGATCTCATTATAAGGAAGTTTGACTGTATAATTAAAAAACAAATATCTGGTACCATCATTTAAAGAATTACAGTAACCACAAATAACAATAAAAAAAAATTTTAAATAACTATATTGGTAAATTACTACATAAAATAGTAATTCAAACATAAATAATAAATAAAAAATAATAGGATTTTAAGAAAGTTTAGCTATATAAAAAGGTACCTGTTTATATTCCACCATGATGACCAGGTCAGAGAAGTTTACAATAAATCATGAATACAGTTATTAATTGTATTTAGCAGTAAAAAGCTTGAAAACAATGGTCCACTCAAAGAGTGAGTGTGCTAAAGCGTCTCGCTCCTGACTACTCAACTACATTAAGCCTAAAAATAATTTTCTGGGTGGCCGAACTGAGGACGGTAGACTCGGGAGAGTGACTAATTTCATTTAATTCATTATATATATATATATATATATATATATATATATATATATATATATATATATATATATATTTTTTTTTTTTTTTTTAAACCCCAAACACGAGAGGTATTAGAACCTATAGCACTTAGTACCGTGCTTGGGTGGAGGTTGAGAAGACGAAAGAAGATATTTATTGACATTGGACTTGAACTTCTGTAGACTGTAATTTTCAGGAAATACGTATGAAGGAAGGTTGTTCCAGAAAACGACAGTTGAATGAATAAACGAGGAAGATGAAAAGTTGGTTCTGTGAGTTTGAAGTTGGACAGTAAATGGATGTTGGCTGGTGGCGGCACATGTTCGGACTATTTTGAAAGAGAGAGCGGGAATTATAGAAGCCAATTCAGAAGAACAGTGCCCATGGAAGTATCTGTAGAAGAGCTATGCGGCAGAAACAGTATGTCTATGAGACAGCAAATGGAGAGACTCTGTTAGAGATGAATCATTTAATTAACCTAACTGCCCTCTTCTGAATGGAATCAAGAAGCCTGAGAGAAGTTTTGGGGGCACCACACCAGATGTGGGAACAATATTCCATGGCAGGGCAGATTTGCGATTTATACAGAGTGAGCAGCTGTTTGGAAGAAAAGTAACCCCGAGAGCGAAAGAGAAAACCAAGTTTTTTAGATGCAGAAAAAGCAATATTTGTAATGTGCTTGTGCCAAGAGAGATTACAAGTCAGGGTAATCCCCAAAAGAGATATATCATTTTGCCTGGAAATCGGAGTGTCACTAAAGATAAGCATAGGAGCAGAAGAATCCTTTAGATATAAGGCAAGACTGAGTTTTAGAAGGGTTGAAATCAACTAAATTCTCTTTGCCCCACTGGAGAATTACTTGAAGATCAATGTTTAAGGAATTGGTAGCAGATTTTCAAGAAATTGAAGCTGATTGAGCAGGACAAGGTTTCTCAAAATGGAAAGTGGAATGCAATGTGCTATCATCGGCAAAACTATGGATAAGATTTCCAGTCAATGGAAGAAGGTCATTAATATACAAGAGGAAAAGAGTGGGGGAAAGAACTGAACCTTGGGGGACACCGGCATTAGTGGAGAAGTTAGAAGACAGAGAGCCATCTACCATCACCCTCAGTGAGTGATAAGAGAGAAAACTGGATAACCAATTACTAAAAACAGTTGGCAAACCATAAGATGGAAGCTTGTTTAGAAGACCTTTATGCCAAACACGATCGAAAACCTTTGAGATGTCAAGAGCAACTACTTGTGTTTCACCGAACCTTTCCATTGAATTAGTCCATAAATGGGTAACATAAGCCAGAATATCACCAGTGGATCAACAATGATGGAATCCATACTGGCGATCGTTGATCAGATGGAAGGTGGTTTAAGAATTGGCGGTTAATTGATTTCTCCATTACCTTAGAAAGAGTAGAAGTAATTGCAATGGGACGATAATTGGATGGGAGGGATTTGTCACTGTTTTTAGGAACTGGCTGGATACGAGCAAATTTCCAAGCAGAAGGAAAAACATTTGGAATAAGAAAGTGAAAAAAGGCGGCAAAGAATAGGAGTAAGTTCAGGAGCACAGGTTTTGAGAACAAGTGGAGAAATACCATCAGGACCTGGAGCTTTCTTAGAGTCAAAATCCTTCTGACATCCTTTTGACGGAAGACCAGAGGAGGCATTGAAAGGAGCATGTTGGGAATGGTGGGAGGTGTTTTACCAAGATCATTAATACATGAGTTGGAAGAAAAATGGGAGAATAGCAGGTCAGCTCAATCCTTGGCTGAAGTGACAACAGAACCATCTGTTTTGGACAGAGATGGGCAAAAGTTGCGGCCAATAGCTTTGGCAAAAGACCAGAATGCTCAGCTACCATTAGGGCAAGAAGCAAGTTTTCTACTCTTAGCCTGTTCAAACTCTAGTTTGGACTGATTAATAACTGCTTTACAATTGTTGCGAGCTTTGCAGTAGGCAGAAAATGAAACTGGAGAATTAGAAACAAGCCAATTACGATATGCAACATTCTTCTCTTGAACAGCCTTAGCACATTTATTGGAAAACCAAGGTTTAGACAAAGGATGAGATTTTAAAGTGGAGCGCGGGATAAAGGATTCCATTCCTGCAAAAATAATTTCACTGACACGATTTGAGCAATCGTTGACATCAGAAATTTTGAAACAGTAATCTGACCAAGAAAAAGAAGAAAGGAAGTCTTGCACGTCATCCCATTTTGCATTCTTGTAATGTCAAACAACACGAGGTTGGGAATAGCCATGAGATAAAGGTTCCATTGGAGAAGAGACAATCACCAAGTTGTGATCTGAAGTGCCTAAAGGACCTCTCACTTCGACCGTGTACTTAGAAGGGTTGTTTGTGAGAAAAAGATCAAATGTATTGGCTGTATGATTAGGACTGTCCAGTATTCTTGTAGGTAAATGAACAATCTGTGCAAGGTCATTAGTAATTGCAAAAGCCTCAGCATCTCGACCAGCTGGGTTGGTGTGACTAGAAAACGGAAGCCAGCTGGAGTTGTGAACATTAAAAAATCACCAAGGAAAATTACCTCACTGTTAGGAAAGTTGTACTGGAGAAAGTCAAGTTGCAAAGAGAGGAAGTCAAAGAGCTCTAAGTGATTAGTGAAATTGGGAGAACAGTAGAGACAACAGATGAATTTGACAAAATGAGGTAGAGAGATTTTAAGCCAGAGAAGATCAAAGAGAGAAGATTCCAAATTGCCAAGTCTCTGACAGGGAATATCAGAACGGACATATGCATAAGTACCACCTTTGAGGTGAAAGGAATCATACAGTGAATGATTTGGGCATCTGAGATGAGCAGTAGTTGAATTAACCGATAACTGAGATTCTGTCAGAAAAAGTACATGGGGTTTGGCAGACTGCAAGTGGAAATGGACATCGTTGAGATTAGAAGTGAGACCACGTATATTTGTGAAATGAATTAGGAAGTGCTTGGGAGGTTTAGATCTTTTCGCAGATAATCTTGTTCTATTAGTTTGACAATTCATGGTGTATTCAATAGTAAGAAAAAGTGGGTGGGACATGCTGTATGAAGTAATGAAATTTTTGGATATGGCGTAGATATGGTAAGAATATACCCAGATCCTTGACATAATGGGCCTCGACAATGCTCCCCACATACACACTTGTGAATTAAATAAAACTTGTGAATTAATTAAATAATGAATTAAAACATTTCCCACACACTTTCCAGCTTTAAATTCTATAGCTGGAAACATTAACATATTTCCAGCTATAGCATTTAAAGTCCACACAGCAGACTTGTCAAATATCTGTGACACTGGACAATACTAGATGTTAGAACACAATCATCATTTACAATAACACTTTCATGAATAAAGCCACGAAGCAGTCAAAATAATTTTTTTTTTTTTTTTTTTAAATTTTGGGAAAGTGTCTAAACCACCAGACTCATACAAGCCATATAATGAATTAAAACATTTCCCACACACTGTCAGAAATCCCCCGATGGGCCTCACAGTATGCTTAACCATAATGAGAATCAATAAAAATATATTTTCAGCATTAGCATTTAGTCACACAGAAGACATTGGACAATTTCATTCGGGATAGTGGTTACGAGGTTATCCACGTGTTGGACAAGATTTAGCAGCTCTGGCAAACGCTAAGTTTTTATTTATATTTAGCCATTTTATTGACTTAATTGTTATAGTAGTAGTAGTAGTGGCATGTGATGCAAGAAAGCAAGTGCATTTTTTGGCTGATGCTTATGCAGCATCAGCCAAAAAAAAAAAAAAAAAAAAAAAAAAAAACACAAATCACAACATTCTCTCCATATGCCTGTCCAGTTCCTCCTTGAATTTATTTAACCTATAAACTTCCACAACAGATGGAAGTTTGTTCCAGCAATTAACCACCCGCTGGCTAAAAGGAAATTTCTGCACATCTATTTACATCTGTATTTTCTTAATTTAAATTTCTATATATCATTGACAAAACCCCATGACCTGCAGTGGCAACCTGTCTGCATTGCTCAGAAAACTTCATATCTGACTGCCAGATATGACTGCCAATTACTCGCAGGTCTTTTTCATTTTCTACCACCTTAAGTGTAGTACCACACAGTTGGAACGTTTCTCTGGGGTTACTTCTACCCATATGCAGTACTTTGCATTTGTCAAGGTTAAACTTCAGTTGCCACTTCTTAGCCCATCTTCCCAAATTATCTAGATCCTATTGCAGTAGCACACTGCCATTACTGTCATTAACAACCCTGCCAACCTTTGTATCATCTGCAAATTTCGACAATAAGCCTGATATACCTGATATATTAAAGTATTTTCTATAAGTAGCATTATAGTCCTTGTCACGTTTCTTGTTTAATTTTGAATTTTAGATAGCGATTTTAAAAGTTAATACTTAGTGTCCATACATTTTACCATTCGTAAACCGCCGCCATTGTTATACGATACAAATAGGGTAACATATATCCTAAACTTGATAGCTAGCGTAAGATTTAACTTAAAACTATAAGCGAAATACATAGTTTTTTTTTTTTTTTTTTTTCCTCGCCTTTTCCCATTATATATATATGGGGTCAGTGTTTTTATTGTTTTGGCATGAAATTTTTATGGCCGGATGCCCTTCCTGACGCCAACCCTCACCCTTTATCCGGGCTGGGGATATGCGGTGGTCATTCCCTGACCTTCCGCATCCTCTGTATTTGGTGGTTACAGGCTTGAACCCCGGTCTAATCAAGAAGTGTGTGCTACGCACTACTGCTCCTGTCCACCTGGCTACGGAGGCGCCCTCAGAATATGGTGCTATGTATTTCGCTTATAGCGAAATACATAGCACCGTATTAGAAATCTGTTAGCTTAGTATAGTATTATCAATTAATCAATTAAAAATTTATTAATCTTATTAAATTTCACTGTTAATTAAATTGTACTTAAAAAAGAATCATGACCCAAGACTAGAGCAGCAAAGCAACGAGCACAAACTAGCAGTAGTACTGTGGCTCGGGGGAAAAACAAATGGGGCGATTCTCCAATGCATCACAGTCTAAAAAATGTGTGAAATGTAAAATCTTTGTAGACCTGTCTAGAACAGGACATGGTCTAGCCAAAAGGGATGTGTGTGTGTGTGTGTGTGTGTGTGTGTGTGTGCGTGCGTGCGTGCTAAGTGCAGAGATTGTGAAGAAATTAAGTGCCAACTCAGCATTCTGATGGGCATCTATGAGAGTTTGGGGTGTCGGATAGATGCCCTTGAAGAAATTAATACGAGGTGCTCATCGAGCTCTCAGCTGCCTGACTCAATGCCAGAACTCACTCCTGTGAATCAGGCAACACAGAGGCAATCTCCAAAGCAGGATGCACTGGTCCCACAGGAGCTGGTTATTGTCAGGGACACGCGGAATATATTATGCAAAATGGATAGGTAGAACAGGACCAGGATATGTCTGCCTGGGGCCAAAGTTGATGATGTACAGCAGATATCTTTTAAGGGCACAAAAAGCAATATTGTTGTACACATTGGCACTAATGACCTTAAGAGTAAGAGATCTGCAGACTGACTTAAAAAGTACAGATGAATGTTGAAAAAAAGTGGCAAGTTAGGGTTAAATTTGAAAGTATCTGCAATTCTGCTCAGACAAGATAAGAGGAAATATACACTGAGAGTCTTGTCAATCAATTCGGCCCTGAAGAGATTGTGCAAGGCTCATGGGGTAGAATTTTTTTCAGCATGGTCTGTGCTTGCTAACAGGAGAGACTGCTTCTACAGAGATGGGATACACTTAAATAGAGAGGGTGCAAGAATATTTGCTGATGCTATCGAGCAGTGTTAGGTGGGTCGGAAAACTGCTAGCTTTGGGGGGGGGGGGATTCACAAACTAATAGATTTACGGTAGCCACCAGGCAAAGGTGAAAGTGATTCTTGCACTGCTTCTATTGGAATGAGCAGCAACCTGGAAAACGAGGTTCTGGGGATTTCAAGGCCTGTGGGAATTCAACATAGAACAAGTAAATACATGGGTTGCATTAAGCTAACTAAGAGTAGGAATAGGTGCATGTATACTTGCATGTACACCAATGCTAGGAGTATAGTAAATAAATTTGATGAATTTGAGGTGCTGTGAAGACATCAAAGGTTAATGTTATTGGGATATCAGAGACCTGGTGTCACCCAGAGATAAGGAATGTAGAATTGGAATTTGGGGAGTATAATGTGTACAGAAAGGATAGACAGGATAGAAGGGGAGGAGGGATGATGCTGTTATTTAAGAAACATAAAATCTAAGGAAGTACATCCAGTTGACATGGGTGGACAGTATTATGTTGAGTCAGTTTGGTGTGACATTTGCACTGGGAAAGGGAAAATGGGAGTAGCAGTGTGTTATAGGCCTAACAACTCATGAGTACAATGAACAATTGTGCTGAGAAATAGAGTGGTCCAATAAATCAGAATGTCCTGTGATGGGGGATTTTAACTTTCCAGATATTGACTGGAAATTGTGGGTTGGTCATTTGCATACTAGAAAGATTTTTGTGGATTTATTGGAAGATTGTTTTCTACAGCAATATGTTTGAGGGGCAACCAGAGGGGATAATACTCTTGATCTGATTATCAACAGTGATGATACATGCATTAGGAATTTCAGATAAATGAACCACTAGGTGAGAGTGATCACAGTCTACTGAGGTGGGATTTACTTAAAGATGCAACTACCATCAAGGGTAAAGGGAAGGGTTTTTGTTTTTGTACAGTTGACTACATTGGTCTCCGACAGTTTTTAAATTCTATCCAGTGGGATTAACTGATGATGTTTAAAACAGCAAATTCTAAATGGGAAGCCTTCATGGAATTAATCTTGGAAGGTACTAGGCTTTTCAAAACAACTAAGAATTACTGTTCAAGATTTAGACCTAAATGGATGTCAGATTAACTAATGAGGCTCGTGGCAGAGAACAAAAATGTGTGGAATGCATTTAAATTATCAGGTGACATAGAAGCCTATGGCAGATATAAGCTGGTCTGTAATCAAGTCACAAAGAAGGTCAGGCAAGCAAAATCTGATTACAAGAAATCCTTGGGAAAGATGCAAAGAAAAACCACAAAGACTTCTTTACTTATGTAAACTCTAGAAGGAATGGGATGAATCAGATTGGTCCAATTGATGTTGATGGTTCGACTGTTGATGATCCTGCTCAGATAGCTGACAAACTGAATGAGTATTTTACATCTACATTCACACGAGGAATTCTGTAAGGAAGGGGAGAACAGACGTTTACTAAACTCTAACAGGGAGCTAAATGATTTTGTAATAATGTAGAGCAAAGTGGAGGAGAAATTGTTGAAATTAAACATAAAAAAGGCAATTGGGGCAGATGGAATCTATCCAGTTATATGCAAGAAGGCAGTAAGGGAAGTAAGTAAACCCTTAGCCATAATTATGAGAGCACCTTAGTCAGGGGAGGTCCCCATGGACTGGCAATGTACAAATGTATCCCCAATTAACAAAGTGGGTGTAACAAAGAGTGACACAAATAATTATAGACCTGTTATGTTAACTTCTGTTCTGGGGAAAATAATGAAGTCACTGGTTAAAGAAGTGATGCAGGATCACTTAGACAAGACTGGAGTAATAGTTCAGAAAAAGCATGGGTTTGTTAAGGGGAAGTCTTGTCTGACCAATTTGATTGGATACTACGATGTGGTCACAAAGGAACTGGATGCAAAGAATAATTTTGATATCATATATTTGGATCTTAGAAAGGCTTTTGATACTGTTGCACATGGAAGACTGCTTTACAAATTGGAGCGGTATGGCATTAAGGGAAAGTTTCTGCAATGGATAAATGGATGATTGAGTGGGAGACCACAGAGAGTGGTAATAAATGGACACTGCTGCTTTACTTGGACTAATGTTATTAGTGGAGTCCTCCAGGGTTTGGTGTTGGGCCCATTGTTGTTTTGTGTATTTATCAACGACATAAATGAAGGTATATCAGGCTTAATGTCCAAGTTTGCAGATGATACAAATGTTGCCAAGGTTGTTAATGGCAGTAAAGACAGTATGCTCTTGCAACAGGATCTAGAAAGTTAGGCAGATGGGTTGAGAAGTTGCAAGTTTAACATTGACAAATACAAATTACTGCATATGAGTAGCAGTAAACCAAGAGAAACATACCAACTTCATGGTATGGTTCTACACTCAGGGAGGTTGAGAATGAAAAAGACACGGGGGTAATTGTTCAGTCGGATATGAAGTTCTCGGAGCAGTGCAGAAGGGCTGCCAGAGCAGGTCAGGGTGTTTTTTCAAATATATATAGTTGTTTTGCTAGCAGAGAGAAGGAGGTGGTTATCCCCTTGTATAAGGCATTGGTCAGGCCACACCTTGAGTACTGCATACAGGTCTGGAGGCTTCATTTTAGGAAGGATGTAGAGTTGGGAGTACAGAAGGGCAACAAGATTGGTGAGAGGAACAATGCGGTGCTCTTACCAAGAGAGTCTTAAGTTCTGCAAGCTGCAGCATCCGGAGACTAGGCACCTGTGAGGTGATCTGATTGAGGTGTATACAGCCTTGAATGGTTTGAGAAGGCTCAATGCTGACGGGATACTTCCACTTGCACATATTAAGAACCTGAGGGGGAATAAATTCAAAGTGAGGAATGACAATCATCGAATAGATGTGTGGAAATTTGCCCTTAGCCAGACGGTGGTTGACAGTTGGAACAAACTTCCATCTGTTGCAGTGGAGGTCAACAACTTAAATAAGTTCAAGGCAGAACTAGACAAACATTTGGAGTGACAGGATGGTTATTTTTTTTTTTTTTTTAGGCTGTTATATAAGCTTGCTTTCATGAATCATATGCCTCAACTAATTCTAATGCTAATACTAGATGTTAGAAGGCTCCACCATCATTTACAGTACTACTTTCATGAATAAGGCCTCAAAGTGATCAAAATAATTTTTTTTTTCTCCAGAACAAATTTTTTGCATCTCCCAATTTCATAGATGATTTTGTCAGGCAATATCAATCATGGTATTTAGGATTACAAGGAGCAATACGAATATCCAAGATTCCATACATTGTAAGGGTATAGTTTTAATATGGTTTTAAAAGATATCCACATATCAGTCCACTGGGCCAAACGTACTGTTACTTTAAGACCATGTAGCATATAATCTTATTGCTTCTACTCTGAGAGCTGTAGCTAAAGGAAGTCATGTGAAGGTGGGGAGATGTAAAAGCCATGCAATGTTAAGGATTTGATCTATATTTTGCTCTGAAGGGAACATTGAAAAATTTCATACAGCATATTGGCTTCAAACATTTACTGCATCTACATCAAAGCATTATGAATAGTTAAACTAAAAGAAAAAAAAATTATCTGGGAAATGGAATAGATTTTCCAAAAGCTTCCTAATTCACTTTTAATTAGTTTTAATCACAATGGTATTCCTTTCTATCTTCTAAGCAGATTCAACATTGAAATTCGCATAGAACCTTAATTCACAATTAATTTGTTAAAACTGCTCTGATTTTTCCAAGTTTAAAATGGTGCTTGTGCATATGTGCAGTCTGTTAAGTTCTGATCAGATATCCCAAACAGGAATTTCACATAGTTTTAAAACTCTTTACGCCAAACTATCATATCTGTTTCCTGTCTCTATCAGTTTTCCAACTCAACAAATCAATCTTTTCAACATGGTTATCCTGAAACTTCTCCAGCCTACCTTTCCTAACACTGAAATAATTTTTCTTAGCAATTTAATGTTCATAACTCTAGATGGACCCAATTCCATTTGAACTCAGCAAAGATGCTTAGTCTTTTGATATTATTAAAGATTCAGTTAATTTATCTAATAGAATACTGAATATAAATCTCAGTAAGAAGTAAACATTTGATTTCATGTATTTAAAACTTCTTTAAAATGATATAATATATAAAAGTAATGTGACATTTTTCAAAGGTGCTCCTTACTTATAAATGTGGTGTTTTTTTAATTACTAGTTTTTTATTTATTCATTTGTTTCAATGCAAAGGCCTACTCCATGCCTTTCAGTACACTGCTCAGACAAGTTTACACCCACAACCTGAGTGATACATATAATTTTAAATTAATTTTAAATATAGTCAAAATTTTAGGGCCAAAAGACACCAACTTCAGAAAACTTACATATGTAAAAGTAGTGGAATGCCTCATTTCTATACAGAGTAAGTTAACCAAAGTTAACTACGTTGGTTAAATCTCATATTGTGAATATTACATATTCACAATATGAGATTTAACCAACGTAGTTAACTTTGGTTAACTTACTATGTATAGAAATGAGGCATTGCATTAATTTCAAATTAAACCTAAGAGGAATTTTATCAATTTTACTTGTTTCCTAACAACTGGTCCCTAATGTTTGTCAGGGACCACTTTTTAGAAAAGACCTTCTTCTGGATACAACAGCAAGTTGCTACCTGGCAATCTAAAACACTGATGGAAATTATATACTTGTCCCAACTGCATCAAGTGACTAAATTTCAATGAAGTCCAGTACGATTGTGACAAAATCCTCTGCATGCATTTTGACGATGGTGGAACTATAATACAGTACAAGCAGAATTCAAAAAAGGTTTGCATTCACCCATAAGTAGTTGTGATAGAAAGTTGAAACAAACGCAATGCATTACAGTTTTTCAACGCAGTCATCACACAAAATTACACATTTTTGCCACCTCTCAATACATCTGCAGGCCAATTTTGTAGAAGTCCTCTGACTGTCCTTCAAACCACAACTTGGTAGCAAAAATCACCTCATCATCATCAGCAGAAAATTGTTTTCCACAAACACAGGCCTTTAGGGCAGGAAAGTGGAAGAAATCCAAGGGTAAAAGGTTAGGAGAATAAGCAAGATGTAGCAATATTTCAAACCCATATTTGTGGGCATATCTGACTGCAGTATGGAGGAAATCCACAGGGCTATTATTATTGTGGAGTAGGAGCACATCTTTTGACAGCTTTCCCCATCTTTTCTCATATAGTAGCAGATAGCTTTATGAGGAAGTTGGATTGATACTTCCCTGTCATAGTACAGACAGGTGTAACCTGATAGTATTACACAAGGCTGATCCCAAAAAAACTGACAGCATCACCTTGAAGCACTTGGTTGCCCCTTTGTCCCCCTTTGGGGGGGGATGGATGGATTGATTCTGCGTAATTCCATTGATTTGACCTTTGATTTAGTTTTGGGATCATAGTAATGGATCCAAGTTTCATCCATGGTGCAAGACATGAAAAAAACTCCTCTTGCTTTTCCTGGTGCAATGAAACATCTCATGTGCATATTATGCCCCTTCCTTCTAGTAAGAGACAAGAAGAGTGCGAACCCATCTAGCAAACACTGCACTCATATACAACAGCTGGCGGATGATGCTCTGAACAGACCCTACACTAATTTGGAATTCTGCGGGTAGTTCTTTAATGCTAATATGATAATCTTCCAGAATTATTGCCCCAATTTTTGCAATGCTCTCCCTCTTTTGTTGCAGCATTAGCATTAATAGAGGAATATGATACAAGAAAGCAAGCTTATACAGCATCGGACAGAAAAAAAAAAGAAAAAAAAAAGTGCTGTAAATGTGCTCATATCCAGCCATTCCTAAAAAGGGTGACAACTCCCACCTTCCTTATTGTCCCACTGCAGATAGCTAAATACTTTCCAAATTTATAGACAAAATCATTAACTGCCATCTCTCAATTACATTGAAACTGCCATCTGGGAAAGGTTGACAACATGGATTCTGTCAATGTTGATATCCACTGGTTGCATACTGGTTTAAGTTTCTCATCTTTCAAACTGAGTACTATATGTTTTACTAAAGGCAATAAAACATAAGGTTTCAGGAATTAAAGGTCATGTTCTGCAGTTCCATAAAAAAAAAAGAAATGTTCTGGAGCAGGCAATATTTTCCAGGTTTTTCTTTTTTAAGTTTATTTTTTGTTTTGTCTCTTAAAAAGAAATTATGGCTATCACCATTATAGGACAAAATAAAATATATCGTAATCATAGTAGACTAAAATCCCACTAATCTGAACAGATTTTGGTTTAAGTAATTTTTTCAATATTACAAAAAAAAAAAAAGTATCCATACCATAGAATGAAGAACATAAAAATTTATTGCAATACTACAAATGTTTTCAAATACTACAATCTCTTCAAAAAGTATCCAAACTGCACAGGTACAGTGGAAACTAGCACATTTACAAAGCTTGCAACTTAATCCCCTTCAAAATATTATCCTACTCAGGGACACACTTATATCAATTATTTTTCCCAATATGGAAATAATTCTGGAACTTGGATTTCAAATATGCCAAAACAAAAGTGCAGTATTACTTCTTTTTTTTTTTTTTTTTTTGTTTGATTGTTTATTTGAATGTCATGAAATTGATGTTCATACAGGTTTATTTTCAATATATGAAACAAAAATCCATTAGACGTAAATTTGATGAACACAGAGGTTAGTGGACTTGAAGGATTAAGAGTTTGGCCAAAAAATTCTGTACAGAAAATGACAAATGCAACAGAAAATTTATTACATTTTGAAATTTCACTTATCCAGCATTTTTCTTCAAAGCATATTAAAAAGGTATCTCAAAACTTTAATTTAGAATGTTTTATTATTTGTCCCTTTGAAGAAAATTTGTTGGTGAGCAACACCCCTCACAATCAAAAATATTAGTATTTAAGACATTTCTTTTGCCATTCACTGGGCACACACTCTTTTGGGTTGGGAAGGGAGTATATCTCCCAACCTTTCTTTGAGACTGATCAACTCAACCACATTGAGAAAAAAATTAAAATTCCTGCAACCACTCATAAGATTTAAATTCAGGCCTTTTCCATCCACAGGAGGAGTAATTTTAACCACTGTACTATATGCAAGGAGCAGCAAGAGTATTCCATTGCAGTGACTAAAGTTTTTGGTTTCAAGAGCATAACCATAAACCCAGTTCATATTATATATACAGGGTCACTGATTTCCCTTTAAATTATCTTCAGAAATATTTGAGCAGCAAACAGTGTGGTAACTCTCTAAGTTTTAAATGACACCTCAATAATGACCTTGGCTGTGCAGTAAGTGTGCACAGAATGACTCCTACACACACCGCCTCAGTCAGTGTCAGCCTTGTGCACCAAGACGTCCTGACCTGACACCATTAGACTTTTTCTTGTGGGTCTACCTAAAGAACATCATCTACGCAGAAAAGATTCACGATCTGCACCATTTAAGATGATCACAGCTGCAATAGCAACCGTTACACCGGAAATTATTGAGCACACACATGGATGGACATCGACTATCACTTAGATCTTTGCCAAGCAATGAATAAGGTGTGAAGTAAAACTTGAGATATTCCTGTAGATAATAACAAATAAATCAATTGATCGATGTAAGTATTTGGGTTGTTATTTTATCATGAAATCACGGACACCTTTTTTGATGACCCTGAATATATACATGACTGTAGACTAATGTAAGGCGTATAGTAAATAACATTTATGAATTTCAACTAACAATTAAATCATCAAATGTAGACACTTTGTAGGATCATTGGAAAACATGATTACATTCAATACACAGGAATGCAGAATTTGAATACAGTGAGTGCAATGTGAACAGAAAGGGTAGATAGGATAGGGGTTCAGAAGCACACATTCTCAGGTAGAGGTACTCAGATGATGTGGGTGGACAGCGTAACTTTGAGCCAATGAGGACCCTTCCAGAATGCTTTGTAATCTCTCTGCCATTTTTCTGCTCTGCAAGCTGGTGCATGTAGTAGTAGTAGTAGTAGCAGTGGCATTTGATGCAAGAAAGCAAGTGTATGAGCTTATGCAGCATCAGCCAAAAAAAAAAAAAATCACACCATTCCCTCCAAATGCCTGTCCAGTTCCTCCTTAAATTTATTCAACCTATCAACTTCCACAAAGACAGATGGAAGTTTGTTCCAGCAATTAACCACCCGCTGGCTAAAGGAAAATTTCCGCACATCTAATCTACATCTGTCTTTTCTTAATTTGAATTTATGCCCTCTTAGGTTCGCAATCTGAACAAGTGGAAGGATCCCATCAGAATTCAGCGTGCTCAATCCATTCAAGGCCTTATACACCTCAATCAGATCACCGCGCAGGTGCATAGTCTCCAGCCACTGCAATTTGCAGAACTTAAGCCTCTCTTGGAAAGAGGATCCCTTCATTCCCCTCACCAATCTTGTTGCCCTTCTCTGTACACACTCAAGTAAATCTATATCCTTCCTAAAATGAGGCCTCCAGACCTGTACGCAGTACTCAAGGAGTGGCCTGACCATTGCCTTATACAGAGGGATAATCACCTCCTTTTCCCTGCTAGCAAAATTCCTATATATCATTGACAAAACCCCATGACCTGCCCTGGCAGCCTGTCTGCATTGCTCAAAAAACTTCATATCTGACTGCACAATTACTCCCAGGTCTTTTTCATTTTCTAATACCTTAAGTGTAGTACCACACAGTTGGTACGTTTCTCTTGGGTTACTTCTACCCATATGCAGTATTTTGCATTTGTCAAGGTTAAACTTCAGTTGCCACTTCTTAGCCCATCTGCCCAAATTATCTAAATCCTGTTGCAGTAGCACACTGTCATTACTGTCATTAACAACCCTGCCAACCTTTGTATCATCTGCAAACTTCGACATTAAGCCTGATATACCTTCATCAATATCATTGATAAATATAAAAAACAACAGTGGACCTAACACCGAACCCTGTGGGACTCCACTAATAACATTAGTCCAAGAAGAGCAGCACCCATTGATTACCACCCTCTGTCTTCTCCCACTTAAACCATCCTTTTATCCATTGTAGCAACTTACCCTTAATACCATTCTGCTCCAATTTGTACAATAGTCTTCCATGCGCAACAGTGTCAAAAGCTTTCCTGAAATCCAAATATATGATATCAAAATTATTTTTTGCATCCAGTTCCTTTGTAACCACATCATAATATCCTATCAAATTTGCCAGACAAGACTTTCCCTTAACAAACTCATGCTGTGTCTGAATTATTGCTGCAGTCTTGTCTAGATGATCCTGCAATGCTTCTTTAACCAGTGACTCCATTACTTTACCCGGAACAGAAGTTTAACTAACTGGTCTGTAATTACTCGTGTCACCCTTCGATCCCCCTTTGTGAATTGGGGATACATTTGCACATCTCCAGTACGTGGGAACCTCCCCTGAGTCCATGGACGCTCTCATAATTATGGCTAAGGGTTTGCTTAGTTGCTTTGCCGCCTCCTTTTATATAACTGGATAGATCCCATCAACCCCAGGTGCTTTTCTTATGTTTAACTTCAACAATTTCTCCTCCACTTTGCTTTCAGTTATTACAAAATCATTAAGTATCCTGCTACAATTTGATAACCTTCTGCCATTTTCAAAACTTAATAATTCCTCATGTGTGAACGTAGATGCAAAATAATCATTCAGTTTGTTTGCTATCTCAGCAGGATCATCAACAGTCGAACCATCGATGTCAAGTGGACCAATCAGATTCATCCCCTTCCTTTTAGAGTTTATATAAGTAAAGAAATCCTTGCTGTTTTTCTTAGTATCTTTTGCCAAGGATTTCTCGTAATCTGCCTTCGCCTGCCTAACCTCCTTTGTCACCTGATTACAGACTAGCTTATATCTGCCATAGGCTTCTGAGTCGCTTGATAATTTATATTCATCCCATGCATTTTTCTTCTCTATTACGAGTCTCATTAGTTCATTAGATAACCATTTAGGCTTAAACCTTGAACAATATTTCTTAATAGGTATGAAACTTTTAGTAGCTTCCACGATTAATTCCTTGATTGCTTCCCACTTAGAATTTACTGTTGGTAACATCGTCAGTTTATCCCCCTGTACAGAATTTAAAAACTGTCGGAGACCACTGTACTCACCTTTACGTAAGCAAAAACCCTTTCCTTTACCCCTGATTGTAATTAAATCTTTAAGTAAATCTCACATCAGTACACTGTGATCACTGCCACCTAGTGGTTCCTTAACTGCAAATTCTTAATACACGAATGATCACTGCTGATAAAAAGATCAAGAGTATTACTTTCTCTGGTTGCCTCTCGAACATGCTGCTGCAGAAAACAATCATCCATTAAATCCACAAAAGTCTGACTAGTGTGTGAGTGACCAACCCACAAGTTCCAGTCAATATCTGGGAAGTTAAAATCCCCCATTATAAGACATTCCGATTTACTAGCCCACTCTATTTCTCTGTACAATTGTTCATTGTACTCATTCGAGTCATTAGGCCTATAACACACTCCTACTCTTATTTTTGCTTTCGCAGTGCTTATGTGCTCATGTCCTAATGGAAGAAGAATCACCTCTCTCTCTCTCTCTCTCTCTCTCTCTCTCTCTCTCTCTCTCTCTCTCTCTCTCTCTCTCTCTCTCTGCCTGCTATTGATCCATTAATGGATGTATCTCCCAAGCTCGCAGTTTCTCGACCCACACTGACTTGATAGCATCAGCACATATTCTGGAACCACATCTATTCAAGTGTATCCCATACCAGTAAAAACATTTTCTCCTCTTAACATGCACCGGCCATGCTGATAAAAATTCTATCCTATGAGCCTTGTACAGTTTCTCCATTAACAAACCGATTCATAAATTTACACTTTAAAATTTAATCCTAACTCATGACATTTTCTCTAGCTTGACCTGGACTTGTTAAGTTAATCTTCAGATCTTTCACTTCTCATCATTTGTACCGATGTGTATAACCATATCATCATTTGTGCCCTTAAAAGAGATAGCTGTTGTTCATCATCAACTTTTGCTCCTGGCAGACATACCTTGATCTTATCTTATCCTGTTTACAAAATATATTTCCCATTTCCTTGATAAATCACTGAAAATAGCTAGTTTGCGTGGGACCAGTGCTTTGTGCTATTAAGGATTTTGTTGTGTCGTTTGATGCATGAATATAGTATCCAGTGTTTTGCTGGGTAGGCAACAAAACTCTTGATCTTATTATTAACAGTGACTATTGTTACATTAAGAACCTCCTGATAAAGGAGCCACTAGTTGACAATCATCATAATCTATTGATGTGGGGGATTACTTAAACAATATAACCATTGCCAATTATGAAGGGAAGGGATTTTGCTTTCTTAAAGGTGACTACAGTCAGTCTCAGACACTTTTTAAATTAATTTCAGCAGGATCGACTAATGATGCAAAAAAACAGCAGATTTTAAATTCGTTATGTTCAGAGAAGTAATCACAGAAACTACTAAACCTTTTTTAGATGACACATCTAATTAATACCATTTAGATGATATATGTAGTTTTGGACCCTGGAACATATATTTATTTAAAAGTCCAAAAATAATTCAGGGATCCCTGGACTAACAATATTTGCTTTGTTCTGTGGCCCACAAAATCATGAAGCCCTTCAAGAAGTATAACAATGCATTTTGGTAAATCTGATCTTGCATACAGCTCACCATATGCATGGAAAAATTGGCAATCACTGTTATTAAATGCAAGAAAATTATTGAATTTATTCACAATACATTATTAAAATCAAAATGTCATTTAAATGGATAAATGATTTCAGATACATCATTAAAATTATTCCTTAAAATGAACTGTTTTCTTTTTTCTCCTCTAATGTGAAATATTTTTTCTGATGCAAATTCATCAATATATATTCTCTTTGAAAGAGTTACAGGCATGTATTTAAAATTGACACTATGATACATGACAATATTTGCATTGAATGTTATTATTATTATTTGATACACAGAAATCAAATACAAATCATATTCACATTTTTAACTACCAGGGCTACCTTTTAAATGTTATAAATACTTATAAACATAAGAAAATAATGTTTTAAGTTCTATGATGTTTACAGATATAAATAAAATTCAGTTTTTAGTACTCATGCTTAATACTCATTGAGATGTGCTTCTCCAAAACTATTCAAATAATAGATATACCTCTCAAAAATCTGGAAAAACTATGAAAGTCTTGCTTCACTATGAGATAAAATTCAGAGAAAAACTGTTTATGACTTAATGCCACAAATTTCTTAATTATGCTGACATTTTATTCGGAAATACAATTAAAAATTCATGGCAACCTTAAAAGCGATATTTTTAATCAGAAACAATATTAATCACAAAATTTACTTAAAAGCATTAAGATAAGACTTACATTTTGGGAAAATCTAATGCTACTTTCTGTCAAATTTCTTATATCTTTCCCATATGTTGCATGATCTTCTGTTACCTTGTATTCTGCTTTAATATAAACAAATAATTATTTGCAAACTCAATTATCAAGCTTCAAATGAACATATAGGTAAAGTCAAAAGGAGCTGCACACATTCAGTAGCTTATAACTATTTATTTATATTTATATAAATATCTTGGAAGCTACTAGGCTTTACATACCAACTAAGAAATATTGTCCACGGTTTAGGCATAAATGGATGTCAGATGAACTAATGAGACATATGGCAAAGAAGAAAAATGCATGGGATACATATAAATTAACATGTGACACAGAGCCTATGATAGATATAAGCTGGTCTGTAACCAAGATAAAATGGGGGTTAGGCAGGCAAAGACAGATTACGAAAAATCTTTGGCAAAGGAATCAAAGAAAAACAGCAAAGAATTCTTTACTTATGTAAACTCTAGAAAGAAGGGGATGAATCAGATTAGTCCACTTGATATCGATGGTTCAACCGTTAATGATCCTGCTCAAGTAGCTAATAAACTAAATGAATATATTACATCGACATTCACACATGAGGAGTTATTCAGCGAGGGGAATGCCAGAGGTGTATTAAACTCTGGCAGTAAGGTAGATAATCCTATAATAACTGAGAGTAAAGTGGAGGAGAAATTGTTGAAGATAAACACAAGAAAGACGCCAGGGGTGGATGGGATCTATCCAGTTATATTAAAGGAGGCAGCAAAGGAAGTAAGCAAACCCTTAGCCATAATTATGAGAGCTTCCTTGGATACTGGAGATGTGCAAATGTGACCCCAATTCACAAAGGAGGATCAAAGGCTGACATAAGTAATTATAGACCTGTGAGTTTAACTTCTGTTCCAGGAAAATTAATGGAGGCACTGGTTAAAGAAGCACTGTAGGATCACCTAGACAAGACTTCAGTTATAGCTCGGACACAGCATGGTTATGTTAAGCTGACCAATTTGATTGGATTGGATAATATGATGCAGTCACAAAAGAACTGGATGCAGGGAATAACTTTGATATTATATATTTGGATCTCAGAAAGGCTTTTGATACTGTTGCACATGGAAGACTGCTGCACAAATTGGAGCAGTGTGTCATTGGAGGCAAATTGCTGCTATGGATAAAGGGATGGTTGAGGGGCAGAAGACAGAGAGTGGCAATCAATGGACACTGCTCATCGTGGACTAATGTAATTAGTGGAGTCCCAAAGGGTTCAGGGTTGGGTCCATTATTGTTTTCTGTATTTAAAAATGATATTGATGATGGTATACCAAGCTTAATGTCCAAGTTGGCAGACAATACAAAGGTTGGCAGGGTTGTTAAGGACACTACTGACGCTATGCTGCTGCGATAGGATCTGGAAACCAGATGGGCTGAGAGGTGGCAAATGAAGTTTAACATTGAAAAATGTAAAGTACTATATATGGGAAACAGCAACCCCAGAGCAACGTATGAACTCTGTGGTACTACACTGACAGTGGTAGAGAATGAAAAGGACCTGGGGGTAATTGTGGAGGTAGATATGAAATTCTCTGAGCAGTGCAGATGAGCTGCAAGAGTAGCTCATGGTGTCTTGTCAATGATATACAGGAATTTTTCTAGCAGGGATAAGGAGGTGATTATTCCCTATAATTCCCTATAAGGCAATGGTCAGGCCACACCTTGAGTACTGTATACAGGTCTGGAGGCCTCATTTCAAGAAGGATGTAGAGCAGCGGGAATGAGTACAGAGAGAACGAGTACAGACTATACAGAGAAGGGCAACAAGATTAGTGAATGGAACAAAGGGTTGCTCTTACGAAGAAAGGCTTAAGTTTTGCAAATTACTCTATCAGATCACCGCGCTGGTGCCTAGGCACCGGCGAGGTGATCTGATAGAGGTGTATAAAGCCTCGAATAGTTTGAGCATGCTAATGGCGATGGGATTCTTCCTCTTGTTCAGAATAATCACCTGAGAGGGCATAAATTCAGATTGAGGAAAGACAGATGTAGGATAGATGTGCAGAAATTTGCCTTTAGCCAGCGGGTAGTTGGTTGGTGGAACAGACTTCCATCCCCTGTTGTGGAAATTGATAGCCTAAAAAATTTAAGACTCAGCTGGACAGGTATTTCGAACGAACGGAAGGGTGAAATGGAAGGTTTTTTTTTTTTTTTTTTTGGCTGATGCTGCATAAGCTTGCTTTCTTGCATCATATGCCTGTACTAATGCTAATGCTAATAAAAGAAAGATTGTACTGGGAGAAAATAAGAACAAAGTTAATGTTTCAGTGGAATTAATATTTACTTTAAATAAAACATCCAATATTTATGAGGCAAAACTTTGAAAGTCAACTTTAAACACTGTCTTTCATGGTAAAAAGAGATATTTGCATTAGGATATCACAAAAAAGTGTGTACTTTTGTTTGAATGCAGCCAATTTGTTTATTTTTAATACAATGAATACATGGTGACTATAGCAAACACATTTACGTTTAAAGTTGTAGAGGTATCTTTGACTTGCTCTGTATATTAAATTTAAAATGTTTCCACAGACTCTCATGCTTAAAAAGCAAACTGGCTACATCGAAATACACACTTTTTTGTGATATCCTAATGCAAATTTGTCTGAAGTGATAATTTTTATACTAATGCCAAATTCTAGCACATATTAATGTTTAATACATGGTGGAATCTACCATATAATAAAGATTATCATATGCTAAAGGAAAACATATCATAAAGTTTACAGATTGTAAAACCTAGCCTAAATTGAAGTTTAATGCATCTTAAAATCTAGTATATACTAAAGTTTAATGCATCTTAAAATCTAGTATATACTGAAGTTTAATGCACACTGAAGTCTACAGTAACTGATAAATATCCCAGAAGCAATAAGTTCCAAAAATATCTATTTCTAGAACTGACAGGATTCTGACATTTTAATTGTATTTATGTGATACCTGTATAATTATGAAGAAGTTAAACAGCCATTTATCAGGAAATTTTAGGATCACTGAAAAAAGCATTGTACATATTGTAAGAATTCAATAAAAGAATAACATAAGGGTAGGGATAAAAAAAAAAAAAAAAAAAAAAACAACATTTAAGATTGGGCAGCTGTAAATGCAAGGAAATTCTGTTGTTGGTTTCAGAAGTTCAAGTTGGGTTGATTACAGTATAGTACAGTCGTCATCATCATCATCATCAGCCATTTTCAATCCACTGCAGGATAAAGGCCTCTCCAGCAACTTTCCAGTTACTTCTGTTTTGAGCACTGGCCATCCATTTACTACCCAAAAACTCATGAATTTCATCTATCCATCTCCGCCTTTGTCTTCCAGGTTTTCTTCTAGCTCCTCTTGGGTACTATTCTGTTATTTTCTTAGTCCATCTGTCATCATGTCATCGAGCTATGTGTCCTGCCCAAGACCATTTTAGTTCTTTAGTTTTGATAAGAATGTCCTTTACTTGAGTTTGCTGCCTATTCCATGTGTTTCTCTTCTTATCTAACAGTCTGATTCCCAACATAATTCGTTCCATTCTTCGCTGTGTAGTTTTCAGCTTCTCTTCCATTCTTTTGGTGAGTGCCCAAGTTTCACTTCCATAAGTCATAGTGGGGAGTATACACTGATTCATTATTTTACGTTTCAGACATACTGGTATATTGCTCTACAGTATGTGACTATATTTCCTGAATGCTATCCATCCAAAATTTATTCTTCTCTTGACTTTCAGCCATTTATCATTATTACAGCTAATAACTTGTCCCAGATAAGTATACGACTCCACCTTTTCAATTACTGCTCCTTCAATCATTATTTCCCTTTCCATGGCATACTTGTTCATCATTACTTTTGTTTTAGCCATATTCATTTTTAGTCCAAAATCCTTACTAACTGTGCATAACTGATTAAGATTTTCCTCTAATTCTTTGGGATCGTGGCTTATAACCACAATGTCAACTGCAAATTGTAAATGGTTTAGGTACTCTCCGCTCACACTGACTCCTTTCTGCGACCAGTCTAATCTTCTGAAAGATTCCTCAAGGGCAGCAGTAAACAGCTTCGAAGATATTGTGTCTCCTTGTCGAACTCCTTTCTTGATTTTAAATTTCCTACTGTCTTCGTCTAGTCTAATAAAGGAGGTAGTGTTCTCATATATTTTCTTCAAAATCATAATATATGGAGTATCTATGCCTTGTGTTTCCAGTGCCCGAAACATTGCCTTATGCTGTATGGAGTCAATTGCCTTTTCATAATCCACAAATGAATGCCAGGCATAATGGTGTTTTATATTCATTTGCTTTCTCCATTGGCTGTGATATTACGTGAAGGTGATCCATAGTTGAGAATCCTGTCCTAAAGCCAGCTTGCTCTTTCAGTTGATTCTCATCAAGTATTCTTTCTAATCTGTTAGTAATGACCCTTGTAAACAACTTGCAGATGTGGGATAACAAGCTAATTGGTCTATAATTTCCAATTTCTGATTTATCTCCTTTCTTATGCAGCAAAACTATGATTGCATTATTCCACTGCTTAGGCGTCACACCTTTTCTAATGCACTTTGTGAAGAGTCTTGCCAATTTTTGTGTTATGTCTCTTCCTCCCAATTTTAACAACTCTACAGTAACTTCATCTTCCCCCGGGGCTTTCCGATTCTTCATTTTCTTCAATGCATGTTCTACCTCATCAGGAAGAATATCGGGTATGTTGTATGTGTTGCTAATTTGCAATCCATCTTCCCCACTGCTGGTATCATTCCCTCGCTCCTTGTATAATTCTCTATAGTAGTCTTCTGCTATTTGAATTATGCCTTCTCTGCTGTTTATAAGTACACCATCGCTATTCTTCAGTTTCAGTATCATTTGTCTTTCTGTATTACTGCTCATGGCTGCTGATTTAAATCCTTTGTTTTCCCTTAATGCTTGTTCTACTTTTCTTGTGTTAAATCTTCTTATGTCCTCTCTGAGTTTCTTTCTAATGGCTTTGCATAACTCAGTATACTCAATTTTCCCCCTGTCAGTGTTTTTCTTGCTATTCATTTGTCGTCCTTGGTTCATCATGACAAGTGTTTCTTGACTAATCACTTTCACCACTTTCAGAAAGTTGTAATATTCCTCGTTGATATCTTGGTCCTGAGCAGTCTGCAGAAGCTCAAACTTGTTCTTAAGTTCCAGTACATACTGCTTTTTCTCCTCCTCTGTTATCTCAAAGACCTTTGTATTATTTACTCAAGTCAGTTTTTTCCTTTCCTTTCCTACATCTATATCAAGTGAACATCTTACCATTCTGTGATCACTTCCAGCATTTACCTTATTCAGGATGGTAACATCATTCACAATATATCTTCTGTTAGTGAAGATGAAGTCGATTTCATTAGTTGTTAATCTATTTGGACTCTTCCATGTCCACATTCTGTTCACCCTTTTCTTGAAAAAAGTGTTCATTACTGACAGTCCTTGAGATTCTGCAAATTCCACAAGTCTTTCACCTCTTTTATTTCTTTCACCAATTCCAAAATTTCCTATAGTTCCTCTTTCTGCGCTGTTTTGCCTTTTTCCAACCTTAGCATTGAAGTCCTCCATAATAATAGTGTAGTGGGTTTTCTGCTCATCTAGAAGACTCAATTTCGGTGTACATTTCTTCGACCTCTTCATCATCCTGGCTCGATGTTGGTGCATAAATCATTATAATCTTTAGCTTGTACCTCTTAGAAATCTTGAGTATTAGTCTTGACACCCTTGGTGATGTACTTTTGAATTCCAAAATGTTGTTTTTAAAATCTTTATGGACCAGAAACCCAACTCCACCTTCACTCCTTTCGCTGTTTCCATTGGTGTACAGCAGATTTCCACTTGATAAACTTATAAGTGATTCATTTCTTCTTCTTGTTTCAGCCAAACCGATGATATTCCAATTCACATTTTCTAATTCCTTTTCCAGCTCCAATATCCTGTCTTCACCGATGAGTGATCATACGTTATACAGTACAGTACAGTCAGTAATGCCCTAATTAACAATCAATATAATTAATTGTAAATAAAGACTTCAGTTCAACCAGTAATTAAGTTTAATAATATAAGTAATTAACAGTAACTAAGTTTAATAATATAAGTAATTAACAGTAACTAAGTTTAATAATATAAGTAATTAACAGAACCTTTCAAGATGAAGTATCCCTTTGTCAGCTGTGAAAACACATACATATAACATAAAAAGTTACAAATGGAATGTGCAGAGCATGGTCATGATGAGAAAAAGAGAGAACATGCATGAGGATATGTACGAATGCTAAAGCATTTACTGGGCAAAACTAAGTGACTGTTGTTGATGCAGGGTGCAGATATGGGCTGAGTGCCAGCGTTTGTCATATTGCAACACTACAGACTCCATGATTGGGTGTAGGCGTATGCCTCTATTGTGATTAAAAACACTATGGCAACCAGATATGTGCAGTGATTCAGGCCACAGTCGTTGATGGTAGCGGGAGGATTGGTCAATTACCTCTGTATCATGTCTGGGATTGAGGTCATGTTCCAGAGTGCACAGAGTCAGCCAATTGAATGGCCCTTTCATGTTTTGAGAGGCAATCCTGGAGCTTTCTGGTGTTACCATCAACAACGTAAAAGAGGGGGAAGGGTGTATTCACCCTCAAGACAAGAGATCACATTCCTCTACCGCCCTCAATTTGTGCTTATTTGGACACTTCAGAAACTAGTAATTTTAAAATCCTTCAATTTTTCACTTAAAAATTGACAACAAATGTGATTACAGTGCACTGGGAGCCAAACTTGGGCAAATGATGCAATAACACTGTCAACACATGGGCATTCATGTTACATCACATTTAAACATGACTAATGAACAGACATGCTCTTTAAAGAGTACATATACTGCTTTTCATTATTTACTATATTTGTATTATGCACCAGTGTTCCTGGAACACCACAAAGTGTCCCCTAATTTAGGCAGAGCAATGGTACAAATATGTATATATATATTTAATAATTTTATTCTATGTATTTTTTTTTGTTTAGATTTAGTTTTGTTAAAGATAAGCATTGTTAAAAAGTGGCATAAAACAGTCCACAAAGTGAAATGCATAAGACCTCAATTGTAATTATACAGAATACTTATTAGTAAAATAATAAGAGGAGTTTACCTCAATATAGTGCATAGAACACTTCCGTATGATACCCTCCAGAAATTAAAACGGAAAAAATGAAAAAAAATCGACAACTTACCGGTACATTAGAGTAAAACATAAATAAATAATTAAATAATCAATTTAACACAATTCAAATCAATATAAAACAATTAAAAATCAAATTAACGTAATTAAAAGAATCTAACAAAAATATTCAAAACGATTTTCCTTCCTGAAGCTGACAATGCTTTTCGACCGTATGTCGTGATCACATGAATGAAAATTACCGAATCGGGTTTAACCTTAACTTAAATAGAGATTATTTGTCTTCGCGCATGCGCGTAAAGGTCCACGCATCGGAGATCAAATATGGCCGCCGAACATTAACAGAATTCTTGTGTAATTTAATTTCAACGGTTTCTGCAATTAATAGTCGCATATAATTATGTTGAACGTTAAGTATTTTGGCCTCGTTAAATAAAAAAGTATGTTTTTCGTTAATGGCATGAAAGGCTAATTCTGACGCTGCTGAACGAGAAGCATGAACTGAGGCTTCATGTTGATTTACACGAATATTAAGAGAAAATCGGGTCAAACCTTGATAAGACGAGTCGCAATCACCGCAAGAAATGTTGTATACCAGATCATTAATTTGTGTTGCGAATGCTGAAAGAACCAAGCGATTGTTCAGTATAGTGTGTAACTTCCGTATTGGTCTAGCTACAATTTTAAATTCGGTATCTTTAAAGAATCTGTTATGCTGTTTGTGCCACTGTTCAACATATGGGACAGAAATAAAGTATTTTTTGATATTACTATTGTTGATTGGTGTAGTATTTTGTATCTTATCCTTAGCTTGTACCCTAATTCGGCTTATTGTGGTAATGGAATAACCCCTGTTTAAGAATCTGCTAGTTAATATTTGTATTTCTGAGTCCAAAGCAGAATCCGTCGTTGAATATTTATAGGCATTAAGAAATTGATTAAAGATAATCGATCTTTTGTAGGTGAACGGGTGATAGCTATTATAATGTAGAAGCATACCGATGTTTGTAGGTTTTCGATAGATGCCGTAGCCCAGTGGTCAGGAGCGAGAGTGCATAGTACGCGTTCCTTGAGTAGACCGGGGTTCAAGCCCGTGATTACTAAATACGATAAATATTTGTATTGAGGATTTATTGTAAACTCTACTGACTTGGTTGTCGTGCCGGAGTATAAACAGAAAATTTATTTATTTTTATTTAAATTGTATTTTATTCGAGTCCCGGGTAAGCGTGAAATTTAGAAAGTTTAATGACTTTGTATCCGTATGCTCCCTTTCCAATGTAAATTTGAGTCTAGAATGAATATTATTAAACGAATGTAAAATGTCTTTGATAGTATTACTATCGGTAATAACTAGAACATCGTCTAAATACCTCCCATAGTATGTGATACGGGTTCGAAAAGGTGTCAAATGTATTTGCTCAATCGTTGAGAGATAGATCTCTGACATTAAGCCACTCAGGCTCAAACCCATTGGTAATCCAAAAATTTGTTTGTACACCTTGTCTCGAAAGGTGATATAGTTAGCCTCAACTAACAGTTTAATTAAGTGAAAAATTTCCTTAATAGGTAGCTTCGTATAATTAATCGGTGTCGAGTTTTTATTTAACATATCCCAAATAATATCTAATGTGTATTCAACGTTTATATTCGTATATAATGAGGTAACATCTAGTGAGAATAAATTGTCATTGTCGCCGAGTCTACAGTCTTTAAGCTTATTAAATAATGTATAGTAGTTCTTAATCCCAAATTGTATTACCTGTCTAAAGGGTTTTATAATGTTATATACATGTGTGGCTAAGGATGAAAATGCCGAGTTCCTGTAGGAAACAATAGGTCGAATAGGAAACCCAGTCTTGTGTAATTTTACCTGACCGAGAAGTGCAGGAATATTGTATGTTCTGGACTTCAATTCCTTTAACTGAACCATAGTAATGTAGTCGTTTTTTCGATAAGTGGTTAACGTTTTATTGTATTGATTGACCAAATTGGTAAACAGTGCCGGGTCTACTTCACGATAAGTGGAGGAATCTGACACAACTGAATCTAACTTATTAATATAATCATGTTTATCTAGTATTACAACTGTATCTCCTTTATCTGCCCTCTGTATAATAATGTCCTTATTTCCCCGAAGTTCTCGTAAAGCTGAACTGTCATGTGTATTCAATTTAGGAAGTTGCGTTTCTTTTATGTTATTCACTACTTGGTTAACTTGTTGAATAAATACATCTTTTTGTGGAACATTACGAAGTCCAAATTCAATATCAATTACACATTGTTTTTTAGGCAGTTTTCGAGGTGGTAAATTATAATTTAGTCCTTTGGATAAAAGCGAAATCTTGTCCTGCAATAGTGTACACGAGGAAAGATTTGTAACCTGTTGATATGTCAGTTCGTTGGATACTGGGTGAGGGGGTGTTCGTGAACTAGCTGGCATATTCTGTGGTAGTACGTTGTGTGTCTGTGGGGGGAAGTCACCCAACTCGTATGAACTTGGTCGCAAGCCCGCGACAATGTGTTAGAATTCGCATGAACGTGTCTTGACCTATCCGATAATGTTTGCAACTTATTAACGTGTCTGTTTTTTTATTTCTGAGGCCTGTGCTTCCCGTCGCAAATCTATGGAGGTCTTCAATACAGACCAATCGTTCGGATGTAGATAATTTTTTAATTTATCGCGAAGCTTCCTAACCTGAGAAAGGTATTTTTGTTTATTCGAATATCGAGATTTTAAGGAAAGCTTAACAATATCACGCGATGTTGCCAGTGTTAGTTGTTTTATGCCTGAAATTTTTTGATTTAAATTCACCCTGGCAAACTTCGGCACGATGTTGTTTTGAAGGCAATATTTTAGAAAAGAAATATGGTAACTTTGGGCCGTGTACCTTAGTGTAGATTTAATGTAATTTTGTACCAAGCCATTCAAAAAATCTCCCACAGTTGTGTGTATCGATTGTTTACTGCTGGAGAGACAGGAAGTGAATGAAATAGTCAATAAGAGTTTAAAAATTAAACCTCTTATCTCTCCAGCAGTAAACAATCGATACAATCGATTTCTTCTTTTTTTTTTTTTTTTTTTACTATGTGGGATTTTGATTATCGAGGAAAATGCACCCCCGCAACTGATAATTTACTGCTTCTCTGCTAAAGAAGAAAAGCAGAAGGAAACTATTGCAAAATTCAAAACGCAACTGAATTAGCCATTATTATTTTGTATATTAATTTACAGTACTAAACGCGTCTTATTAAAAATTAAAGCAGGGCAAATGTCACTGACTTGCAAACTGAAGTCTCTTTAAATCAGGCCACCTGGCAATCTTATCAAAAAAAAAAAAAAAAACTGCTGTCTATATTTATACAGTGACCCAGCGGAATATGTTCCCCAAGGAAAACGTATACAAAAGAAGATAAAAATTCTTAAAATATTACCCATAACTCAGGATCTCCTTACTGGGTACTGTAGAATAGACTATTTCAAACTGCACTATTAATTTGCAGTTGGTATAAATATTGTCTTATCAAACGTAATTATAAGTACCCAAAAGAAAATGCGTGTGACCTTTAGTGATACCGTTGTTGGATGCAGTCACATTTCATCGATTGGCATAAATCGTAGAAACACATTATATCACTCAGTCTCTGAACCCTGCTATCAGTGAGTACACGAGTCATTGATGCCGAATGAATCACAAACGAAAACCAAAACAGAAACAATCAATGCAAAAGTATGATTCTACAATATATTTTTAACACAATATTTCCTATCAGTAAAAAGCAATAATATTAATAATAACAATAAGTGAGTTTGTTAACCAACAGTAACAATAATAATAGTAACCAGACACAACCAACCACCCCATGCTTGGTACCAGTACCCGCCACGGGAAGGAAAAAAATGTCATAAAGGAGAAAGGTTTTATAATAATACTATAAAAGGGTGAATAGCTTATATCAAAATTTAAAATTATGAAATTCAGTATAAACAACAAATCCTTTCATATACATTAAAAATATATCTCGGCAATAACACTATTCATTGAAACTTTATCTCGGCTCCATTATTAGCCATCTGCACAATTATGAAAACTAATATAACATATGTTTACCTATCTGTAATAAACATGCACAAGGTCCCTACAACAGCGACAATGAACAAGTGTGAACTTATTCCCACCTGTTTGCATTCTCCCTTCTCTCGTGATGGGGGTAAAGAACTGGAAAAAGGAGTTAGAGCTTTAAGGGCACGCCGCAAATGCAGTAATGACAGAACAGCTGTTCTTCCTAAAACAGAGCAGGAAACTGGGAAAATGACCAACAGGATAAAATTGAACTCTCGATAGGGGAGAAGAATGCAGGAGACTCAAAAGCTGGACTAAACTGACAAAGCTGAAGTAACAAAGCAAAGCATAAAAATAAGGAGAAAAAAAGTTGCTATCAATATTACTAAATGGGACTGATCAGATTATTTCAAGGATATAACAGAACTAAACATTTCTCAACAACATTGTTTAAACCCTTCACAATATTTACAGTTTTAACCTGAACATCCTTCTATTTACAAAGGTTTGTAAAATATATTTTACTTTACAATTTTTCTGAATGTCAGAATGCAAGACTTTAAATTTACAAAAATCACTCATATTGATACTTAGCATTTTGGAATAAGTCCTAAATATAATTGCATACTGGCTAAATATTTTAATTTCACACTAATCCTAGTCATGGTGGCAACAATGATTTTACATAGTAAGAGAATTCATTTTCAGAGATAGAAATAAGAATTTAAGCATTAGAAACCATTACAATATATCAGTGACAAACTGAAAGAAAAAAATCTATTAATACACCTCACAATATGCATCATGTGTGTTTTGAGATTTTTCTGTGTATTTGGGTTCTATAAATGGGTATATCTACTGGCTGCAAAGAGTTCGGTAGTATTAATTACATGTTCTCGTTTTGTGTACGTACTATGGTCACAGGCAATAGTATAACAGTTTAGCTAACAGGAGGCAAAATTAGGTAAGCAATTAGGATAGAAACAGACACTCCTGCTCTCATATAAACTAATAGCCCAGATGTGGAAAAAATTAGTTGGAGGAAAGCAAAGGTTTCAAAATTACAAAGGTTTGTAAAATATATTTTACTTTACAATTTTTCTGAATGTTAGAATGCAAGACTTTTAATTTACAAAAATCACTCATATTAATATTTAGCATTTTGGAATAAGTCCTAAATATAATTGCATACTGGCTAAATATTTTAATTTCACACTAATCCTAGTCAGGGTGGCAACAATGATTTTACATAGTAAGAGAATTCATTTTCAGAGATAGAAATAAGAATTTAAGCATTAGAAACCATTACAATATATCAGTGACAAACTGAAAGAAAAAAATCTATTAATACACCTCACAATATGCATCATGTGTGTTATGAGATTTTTCTGTGTATTTGGGTTCTATAAATGGGTATATCTACTGGCCTATCTTGCAACTGGCTGCAAAGACAGAGCTCGGTAGTATTACTTACATGTTCTCGTTTTGTGTACATACTGTAGTCACAGGCAATAGTATACAGTTTAGCTAACAGGAGGCAAAATTAGGTAAGCAATTAGGATAGAAATAGACACTCCTGCTCTCATATAAACAAATAGCCCAGATGTGGAAAAAATTAGTTGGAGGAAAGCGTACAGTATATGAATGAAGAACATGAAGTTAGTACTTGAGTTATTCGGGTGTGCAATTTCCCGTCCGTGCTAGTAATGGCCCTGAGAAATTTTCAGCATGTGGGTCAGATATATACAAATATATACTAATCTTATCCTTTAATATAATCTTATGATAATATTACACTTATAAGTAACTGACCGATATATGTGAAATGGTAGCTCATCAGGATGCCACCAATTTCACTGTTTCGGTATAATATGTATTGCAATAGTTCATATATGCAGCTTATCATGTTTCAATACCTTCCTATGCCCTTTTTTTTTTTTTTTTTTTTTTTTTATGAGAACCCCAAACACGAGAGGTATTAGAACCTATAGTACTTAGTACCGTGCTTGGGTTGGAGGTTGAGAAGACGAAAGAAGATATTTGTTGACATTGGACTTGAACTTCTGTAGATTGTAATTTTCAGGAAATACGTATGAAGGAAGGTTGTTCCAGAAAACGGCAGTTGAATGAATAAATGAGGAAGATGAAAAGTTGGTTCTGTGGGTTTGAAGTTGGACAGTAAATGGATGTTGGCTGGTGGCGGCACGTGTTCGGACTGTTTTGAAAGAGAGAGCGGGAATTATAGAAGCCAATTCAGAAGAACAGTGCCCAGGGAAGTATCTGTAGAAGAGGCATGCAGCAGAAACAGTACGTCTATGAGAAAGCGAGTGGAGAGACTCTGTTAGAGATGAATCATTAATTAACCTAACTGCCCTCTTCTGAATGGAATCAAGAAGCCTGAGAGAGGTTTTGGGGGCACCACCCCAGATGTGGGAACAATATTCCATGGCAGGGCGGATTTGCGATTTATACAGTGTGAGCAGCTGTTTGGAAGAAAAGTAACGCCGAGAGCGAAAGAGAAAACCAAGTTTTTTAGATGCAGAGGAAGCAATATTTGTAATGTGCTTGTGCCAAGAGAGATTAGAAGTCAGGGTAATCCCCAAAAGTGATATATCATTTTGCCTAGAAATCGGAGTGTCACTAAAGATAAGCATAGGAGCAGAAGAATCCTTTTTGCGAGATATAAGACAAGACTGAGTTTTAGAAGGGTTGAAATCAACTAAGTTGTCTTTGCCCCACTGGAGAATTACCTGAAGATCGGAATTTAAGGAATTGGCAGCAGATTTTCGAGAAGTTGAAGCTGATTGAGCAGGACAAGGTTTCTCAAAATGGAAAGTTGAATGCAATGTGCTATCATCGGCAAAACTATGGATAGGATTTCCAGTCAATGGAAGAAGGTCATTGATATACAAGAGGAAAAGAGTGGGAGAAAGAACTGAACCTTGGGGGACACCGGCATTAGTGGAGAAGTTAGAAGACAGAGAGCCATCTACCATCACCCTCAGTGAGCGATCAGAGAGAAAACTGGATAACCAATTACTAAAAACAGTTGGCAAACCATAAGATGGAAGCTTGTTTAGAAGACCTTTATGCCAAACACGATCAAAAGCCTTTGAGATGTCAAGAGCAACTACTTGTGTTTCACCGAACCTTTCCATTGAATTAGTCCATAAATGGGTAACATAAGCCAGAATATCACCAGTGGATCGACACTGACGGAATCCATACTGGCGATCGCTGATCAGACGGAAGGTTTCTAGGTAGTTTAAGAGTTGGCGGTTAATTGATTTCTCCATTACTTTAGAAAGAGTAGAAGTAATTGCAATGGGACGATAATTGGATAGGAGGGATTTGTCACCCTTTTTTGGAACTGGCTGGATATGAGCAAATTTCCAAGCAGAAGGAAAAACACCTTTGGAATAAGAAAGTGAAAAAAGGCGGCAAAGAATAGGAGTAAGTTCAGGAGCACAGGTTTTGAGAACAAGTGGAGAAATACCATCAGGACCTGGAGCTTTCTTAGCATCAAGATTCATCAAAATCCTTCTGATATCCTTTTGACGGAAGACCACAGGAGGCATTGAATGGAGCGTGTTAGGAATGGTGGGAGGTGTTTTAGCAAGATCATTAATACATGAGCTGGAAGAAAAATGGGATGCTAGCAGGTCAGCTTTATCCTTGGCTGAAGTGACAACAGAACCATCTGGTTTGGACAGAGGTGGGAGCAGAGATGGGCAAAAGTTGCGGCCAATAGCTTTGGCAAGAGACCAGAATGCTCGGCTACCATTAGGGCAAGAAGCAAGTTTTCTACTCTTAGCCTGTTCAAACTCTAGTTTGGACTGATTAATAACTGCTTTACAATTGTTGCGAGCTTTGGTGTAGGCAGAAAATGAAACTGAAGAATTAGAAACAAGCCAATTACGATATGCAGCATTCTTCTCTTGGACAGCCTTAGCACATTTATTGGAAAACCAAGGTTTAGATAAAGGACGAGATTTTAAAGTGGAGTGTGGGATAAAGGATTCCATTCCTGCAAGAATAATTTCACTGACACGATCTGAGCAAACGTTGACATCCGAAGTTTTGAAACAGTAATCAGACCAAGGAAAAGAAGAAAAGAAGTCTCGCAGGTCATCCCATTTTGCATTCTTGTAATGCCAAACAATACGAGGCTGGGAATAGCCATGAGATAAAGGTTCCATTGGAGAAGAGACAATCACCAAGTTGTGATCTGAAGTGCCTAAAGGACCTCTCACTTCGACCTTGTACTTAGAAGGGTTGTTTGTGAGAAAAAGATCAAGTGTATTGGCTGTATGATTAGGATTGTCCGGTATTCTTGTAGGTAAATGAACAATCTGTGCTAGGTCATTAGTAATTGCAAAAGCCTCAGCATCTCGACCTGCTGGGTCGGTGTGACTAGAAAATGGAAGCCAGCTGGAATTGTGAACGTTAAAATCACCAAGGAAAATTACCTCACTGTTAGGAAAGTTAGACTGGAGAAAGTCAAGTTGCAAAGAGAGGAAGTCAAAGAGCTCCCAGTGATTAGTGGAGTTGGGAGAACGGTAGAGACAACAGATGAATTTGACACAATGAGGTAGAGAGATTTTAAGCCAGAGAAGATCAAAGAGAGGAGATTCCAAATTGCCAAGTCTCTGACAGGGAATATCAGAACGGACATATGCACAAGTACCACCTTTGAGGCGAAAGGAATCATACAGCAAATAATTTGGACATTTGAGATGAGAAGTAGTTGAATCAACTGATAACTGAGATTCAGTCAGAAAAAGTACATGGGGTTTGGAAGACTGCAAGTGGAAATGGACATCGTTGAGATTGGAATTAAGACCACGTATATTTGTGAAATGAATTAGGAAGTCCTTGGGAGGTTTAGCTCTTTTCGCAGATAAGCTTGCTCTATTATTTTGACAATTCATGGTGTATTCAATAGTAAGAAAAAGTGGGTGGGACATGCTGTATGAAGTAATGAAATTTTTGGATATGGCGTACATGTGGTAAGAATATACCCAGATCCTTGACATAACGTGGCCTCGACAATGCTCCCCGCATACACACTACTCGGACTCCCTCCAGTCACTATCTGGCAGAGTAGAGGTAGCAAGATTATACACTAGCTGATCCGGAAGCCTCCTAGAGAGTTACCAATAGGTTCGGTCCGGTGTACTAACTAGCGGCCGGCCTGCGAAAACCGTTTTAGAGCTGTACCCTCGAAATGTAAGGAATATTGGATCTCGCCACGACATTCATCATAACCTCAAAAGTCGTCAATCATACTGCATGATGGAAGAGATAGGGAAGGGTTGACCGGAACTTAGCTCTGGAGACTAAACATGGGTTCCACCACTTCAAGCCTCCAATAAGCAAAGTGGTGGTATTTCACCGGTTGATGAGAGTCATCTACCACCTAGTACTGCCTGGTAACATAGAGGGGCGGCGTTCCTCCATGTGGTGTGGGCGCCACACCTCGACCCCTGCTTACGTTGGTTCACACCTGGGTGGTCCCCCACCATGTACTTGTGCATGGAGGTTATACCCAGGATTACTAACAGTCCCACCATCGTGAAGGTGCAAGCAGAGGATTTGATTGTATAGCACCCCTCCATACTGTGAAAATAGCAAATGACGATGACAATTAGTGCAGCACATACAGGGATTCCATTTCTTGTCCTGATCACATAATTTGCAGCCAAATAAAGTTCATATCCTATTTTTAAAAGGGGCATTACAGACCGTATTTGACATGTAATTGTATAATAAATATGCATAAAAAAAGCTGTTAGGTTAACTAACACCATGACATTTTTAGAACTTCAACTGAAACTAACATCAAAAACAAATAAATCAGTCAACTGCTGAGTGCCAGGCACTCAGGATGAAGGGTCCGCAGTCACGAATGGTCGTTAGTGTAGTATTTCAAACAGAGAGCTTTATGGTTCTTTTTGAAAAAGAGTTTCTAGTACCCCAGTTCGGCCTAAAATTGAGGAACTAACAAAAACTTTGTCTATTTCAGTCTTTCCAGTTGTTGGGAATGACAAGGGTGGGAGAAGCGACTCCGACTTCTTCCAATTAAAGTCTTGGGGGAGAAGCAACTGGTAGGTGAGGGCCATGCAAGACTCATTGCAGGTGCCTCCCCACCACCACCGCCTCAACACTGTCTCTCCGAGTACCTCCTTGCCGGGACAACTCCAGCTTTGAAAATTGTTAAAAAATACTTTTTTGTTGCAAAATTTATAAACAACCTTTATAGATTTATTAACTAACTATTTAGCAACCTTTTTGTCACCAAAAGGACAGTTACTTAGTAAAAGAAGCGCACTATCGAGGTTCAATAAAAAATTGTTTTTTTTTTTTTATTTTAACACAAAAAGTAAATGATAGATTTCAATCAGAATAGTTTTCCCTTGATAGGCATTGAATAATGCATATCTAATGTGATTTTTATATTTTTGACTCCATTAGCAACAGAAATAAAGGGGGGGGGGGGGGGAACAAAAATTACTCACATTTTCCTGTCTGGTGCTGGCATTTTTAATTTTAAAAATATTTTAAAATTATATTTTAAACCTACTCATTGAGCTCTTTCCAACAGTATATAATAAGCTATAGGTTGGCAACAACATTTTTGTCTCCCCACTTCTCAAACAAATTTTCGTCAACAACAATCAATATGGCGTTATGTTGGCCCACATGATGTATAAACCCTTTCAAGGCAATAGGTTGAGTGGGTCCAGAGATACAATGCTGTGACGCACAGACAGACAACTGAGTTACATTATAAGGATCCTTCATTAGACTATGGACCCTAAAAAGACAGCATGAGTGCACTGTTAAAAATTTGTGGAAGATTTGCTTTGTATATCTGTCTGACAAACAAGCAGCAGCTGAGATAAAATAGTCCAGAAACTGATCAGTGCATCAAGATCGAGAAAACTCCTGCTTCTAGAACTTGAACCAATCAGAAACCCAACTAATATAAACTGACAGACCATAACCTAAGTATGTGAAACTAAAATATGAAATATATTGCAAACTGAGAGTGATAGGAAAATATGGATGGACTGTACATTCAAAATCAGCATTAAAAAGTACATTAAGACCAGCACATTATCTATTGAAAAATTTTTCACTGTTGTTCAAGTGTTATTACTGCATTAGATTAGATCTGACAAGGTAAAATAAGATTATCTAATTTCCAAAGAAATTTATTACTTCTTAAATAAACGCTAATATTCCTACAGAAAACTTACTTTAGGCTAACATCAAAGTGTTGTTTTTCAAATAAAGAAGGAATGTTTGAAGTTGGTGTATGAATGAAAAGTCCAACAGGATATTTCTTGACAGGAGAGATTTCCACAGTGCGTCTGTATAAGTTAGCTGCTAGAGAATCAGTTCTCTTGGTAACAATCCCAATAGCAACCTCAGTAGTAGCAGCACTCTTTATCGAATAAGCCAGTAGTGTCATATATTCTTTAAATTCTGTAGCACAAGATGACAATTCATGAATGAGACGGGGAGAATGGGTATAGCACAGAGATGCCATTCTGGCTGTTATTTCAAGTGTTCCAGGATGGTAAATCGACATATGCCCTTCTGAATTTATTGGTCTTGTTTGGAAGGGAGAGGATAATGGAGATGTACTTGCATTTTTAAGATCAAATCGTGTTATTACGAATGTCAAAGCCTTCTTCTGTATTTCATCATCAATATCAGATTTAGATAAAGTTTGTCCCTCTTGCCCAGGGTAACCCTCATTATATAAATTTAAGGGATCATACCCTACACTGATAATTCTCTGATATTTTGTTCCCTCTGTAATTAAATCTAATACTTGGAGGCCACCTAATGTTCCTTGGATCTGAATGTTTTTACCTGAAAAAAAGCAGAAAACAATTTATTAACATAAGAATAGTGTATCACTAAATATGCATTTTGAAAAAAAAAAAAATTTAATATCATACGAAACCATCTAGTATCCATGTTATTTATCTAGGAAGCATCTTTCTAAGATTTATTTTTTCTCATTTACTAAACAGAAATTATGAAGATATAATTAAAATATAATATTTTCTAAATTATTCAAATTATTAATTTACCTCTTGCTATTCTATAAATCACTCATCAGCCTTCCTGGAAAAAAGCTATTCTCTCTGCTTGGAATAACACACACAAACACTTTCAACCAAATAATTTTCTGGCAACAAGACCAATTTCACATCCGCTCTTGTCATGTTCAAAACAAACATCAATGATAGGGACATACTAATCCATATTACTTATATATGCATGCACTATAATTACTCTGTATATAGACTTACTGAAATAAAGGCTATCAGTCTTTTTCTGTATGCAGATGTTTTAAAGCTGGATCCCAGTTTCAAAATGTTCACATCCAGAAAAAGACTTCACTTAGCATTAGTTGAGGTGTATGATGCAAGAAAGCAAGCAAGCTTATATAGCATCACCCCCAAAAAAAAAAAAAAAACTTCCCATTTCACCCACCCAGTCAATCCAAATGTTTGTCTAGTTCAGCCTTAAATTCATTTAAGCTATCAAGTTCCACAACAGATGGAAATCTGTTCAGAAATGCATTTTTCTAAACAATTCTTCTGTTCCTGTTTTAAAGAAATTAGTCTTTATAGAGCAATTTATATTAGTCACTATTCAGATGAGTAACACCTTTTCAAAGACAGATCAAGTAACAATTCGGAAGTGTGTTGCATCACAATGGGAATATGCACTCATCAATACCTGTTGCACAATCTGCTCATATTAAAAAATAATACAGAAATGTGAATCATATTTTAGAGATCAAGTAATAGTAGCATGTGATGCAAAAAAGCAAATGTATGAGCTTATGCAGCATCAACCAAAAAAAAAAAAAATCACACCATTCCCTCCAAATGCCTGTCTAGTTCCACCTTAAATTTATTCAACCTATCAACTTCCACAACAACAGATGGAAGTTTGTTTCAGCAATTAACCACCCGCTGGCAAAAGGCAAATTTCCGCACATCTATTCTGCATCAGTATTTTCTTAATTTGAATTTATGTCCCCTTAGTTTCGTAATTTGAACAAGTGGAAGGATCCCATCAGAATTCAGCGTGTTCAACTCATTCAAGGCCTTATACACCTCAATCAAATCACCGCGCAGGTGCCTAGTCTCCAGCCACTGCAATTTGCAGAACTTAAGCCTCTCTTGGTAAGAGGATCCCTCATTCCCCTCACCAATCTTGTTGCCCTTCTCTGTACATGCTCAAGTAAATCTACATCCTTCCTAAAATGATGCCTCCAGCCCTGTACGCAGTACTCAAGGCATGGCCTGACCATTTACTTATACAGAGGGACAATCACCTCCTTTTCCCTGCTAGCAAAATTCCTATATATCATTGACAAAAGCCCATGGACCTTCCCTGGCAGCCTGTCTACATTGCTCAGAAAACTTCATATCTATCTGCACAATTACTCCCAGGTCTTTTTCATTTTCTACCACTTTAAGTTTAGTACCACACAGTTGGTACGTTTCTCTCGGATTACTTCTACCCATATGCAGTACCTTTCCATTTGTCAAGGTTAAACTTCAGTTGCCACTTCTTAACCCATCTGCCCAAATTATCTAGATCCTGTTGCAGTAGCACACTGCCATTAACAACCCTGCCAACCTTTGTATCATCTGCAAACTTCGACATTAAGCCTGATATACCTTCATCAGTATCATTGATAAATATACAAAACAACAGTGGACCTAACACCGAACCCTGTGGGACACCACTAATAACATTAGTCCACGTAGAGCAGCACCCATTGATTACCACCCTCTGTCTTCTCCCACTTAACCATCCTTTTATCCATTATAGCAACTTACCCTTAATACCATTCTGCTCCAATTTGTACAATAGTCTTCCATGCGCAACAGTGTAAAAAGCTTTCCTGAAATCCAAATATATGATATCAAAATAATATTTTGCCTCCAGTTCCTTTGTAACCACATCATAATATCCTATCAAATTTGTCAGACAAGACTTTCCCTTAACAAACCCATGCTGTGTCTGAATTATTGCTGCAGTCTTGTCTAGATGATCCTGCAATGCATCTTTAACCAGTGACTCCATTATTTTACCAGGAACAGAAGTTAAACTAACTGGTCTGTAATTACTCGTCTCGCCCTTCAATCCCCCTTTGTGAATTGGGGATACATTTGCACATCTCCAGTCCGTGGGAACCTCCCCTGAGTCCAAGGATGCTCTCATAATTATGGCTAAGGGTTTGCTTAGTTGCTTTGCCGCCTCCTTTAATATAACCGGATAGATCCCATCCACCCCCAGGTGGTTTTCTTATGTTTAACTTCAGCAATTTCTCCTCCACTTTTCTCCCAGTTATTACAAAATCATTAAGCACCCTGCTACAATTTGATAACCTTCTGCCATTTTCAAACCTTAATAATTCCTCACGTGTGAATGTAGATGTAAAATACTCATTCAGTTTGTTTGCTATCTGAGCAGGATCATCCACAGTCGAACCATCAATGTCAAGTGGACAAATCAGATTCATACCCTTCCTTTTAGAGTTTATATAAGTAAAGAAATCCTTGCTGTTTTTCTTAGCATCTTTTGCCAAGGATTTCTCATAATCTTCCTTTGCCTGCCTAACCTCCTTTGTGACCTGATTACAGACTAGCCATAGGCTTCTGAATCGCTTGATAATTTATATGCATTCCATGCATTTTTCTTCCCTGTCACGAGTCTCATTAGTTCATTAGATAACAGTTAACAGAAGCCTATGATAGATATAAGTTGATCTGTAACCAAGTTACAAAGGAGGTTAGGCAGGCGAAGGCAGATTATGAGAAATCTTTGGCAAGGGATGCCAAGAAAAACAGCAAGGAGTTCTTTACTTATGTAAACTCTAGAAGGAAGGGGATGAATCAGATTGGTCCACTTGATATCGATGGTTCAACTGTTCATGATCCTGCTCAGGTAACTAACAAACTAAATCAATATTTTGCATCTACATTCACACATGAGGAGTTATTCAGGAAGGGGAATGCCATAGATGAAGTAAACACTAGCAGTGAGCTAGATGATCTTGTAATAATTGAGAGTAAAGCGGAGGAGAAATTGTTGAAGATAAATACAAGAAAGGCACCTGGGGTGGATGGGATCTATCCACTTATATTAAAGGAGGCAGCAAAGGAAGTAAGCAATCCGTTAGCCATAATTATGAGAGCTGCCTTGGACTCAGGGGAGGTACCCACAGACTGGAGATGTGCAAATGTAACCCCAATTCACAAAGGAGGATTAAAGGCTGACACAAGTAATTATAGACCTGTGAGTTTTAACTTCTGTTCCAGGAAAATTAATGGAAGCAACTGGTTAAAGAAGCACTGCAGGATCATCTTGACAAGAATTCAGTTATAGCTCAGTCACAGCATGGTTTTGTTAAGGGAAGGTCTTGCCTGACGAATCAAATTGGTCAGGCAAGATACTATGAAGTAGTCACAAAAGAATTGGATGCAGGAAATCACTTTGATATTATATATTTGGATCTTAGAAAGGCTTTTGATACTGTTGCACATGGAAGACTGCTGCACAAATTGGAGCAGTGTGGCATTAGTGGCAAATTGTTGCTATGGATAAAGGGATGGTTGAGTGGCAGAAGACAGAGAGTGGTAATTAATGGACACTGCTCATCGTGGACTAATGTTATTAGTGGTGTCCCTCGGGGTTCAGTATTGGGTCCATTGTTGATTTCTGTATTTATAAATAATATTGATGATCGTATATCAAGCTTAATGTCCAAGTTTGCAGACGATACAAAGGTTGGCAGGGTTGTTAAGGACGCTACTGACGCTATGCTGCTGCAACAGGATCTGTAAAGGTTGAGCAGATGGGCTGAGAGGTGGCAAATGAAGTTTAACATTGACAAATGTAAAGTACTACATATGGGAAACAGCAACCCCAGAGCAACGTATAAACTCTGTGGTACTACACTGACAGTGGTAGAGAATGAAAATGACCTGGGGGTAATTGTGCAGGCAGATATGAAGTTCTCTGAGCAGTACAGACGGGCTGCAAGAGTAGCTCATGGTGTTTTATCAATGATATACAGGAATTTTTCTAGCAGGGATAGGGAGATGATTATTCCCTTGTATAAGGCAATGGTCAGGCCACACCTTGAGTACTGTATACAGGTCTGGAAGCCTTATTTCAAGAAGGATGTAGAGATGCTGGAATGAGTACAGAGAAGGGTAACAAGGTTAGTGAATGGAACGAATGGTTGCTCTTACGAAGAAAGGCTTAAGTTTTGCAAATTACAGTGTCTGGAGACTAGGCACTGGCGAGGTGATCTGATAGAGGTGTACAAAGCCTTGAATGGTTTGAGCATGCTCAATGCTGATGGGATACTGCCTCTTGCTCAGAATAATCACCTGAGAGGGCATAAATTCAAATTGAGGGAAGACAGAGATAGAATAGATGTGCGGAAATTTGCCTTTAGCCAGCGGGTAGTTGGTTGGTGGAACAGACTTCCATCCTTTGTTGTGGAAGTTGAGAGCCTAAATAAATTTAAGGCTCAGCTGGACAGGTATTTCGAACAAACGGTGGGGTGAAGTGGAAGGTTCTTTTTTTTTTTTTGGCTGATGCTGCATAAGCTTGCTTTCTTGCATCATATGCCTCTACTAATGCTAATAACCATTTAGGCCTAAACCTTGAATAATATTTCTTAATAGGTATGAAACTTTTAGTAGCATCTATGATTAATTCCTTGAATTAGTATTAGTATTAGTAACGGCCACATGGTGCAAGAAAGCCTATGGCTTATGCTGCCCCAGCCAAAAAAAAAAAAAAAAAAAAATCCGAACAAAACAATGATAAAAACAAAAAAAAATAATAAAATAAAATAAATAACAATAATTAATAAAAAAAAAAAAAAAAAAGGAAATTAAACCTATCATCCATGAAGGCAACTTATTCCAGTAATTTATAACTCACTGGCTAAAATAAAACTTCCTGCAGTCCAATCTAAACATTTCCCCCATAACTTGAATTTATGTCCCCTAGTTCTAGCATCATTTATAATCTTGAAAATTTTGTCCTCATTCATTTTACTGATGCCTCTCAGAGCCTTAAAAGCCTCAATCAAATCTCCTCTAAGGTGTCTAGTTTCCAAACTCTGCAATCCACATATTCGAAGTCTTTCTTCATAAGGACGCCCTTTTGCCGATCTCAAGGCGAGTTACCCTTCTTTGCACCCTTTCAAGAAGCTCGATGTCTTTTTTTGGTTTTTTTTTTAGGAGCATTAGCAACTAAGGCCATATTACTCCGGGGATATGCGGTGGTCATTCCCTGACCTTTCCACATCCTCCGTATTTGGTGGTCACGGGCTCGAACCCCGGTCTAATCAAGAAGCGTGTGCTACGCACTGCTGCTCCTACCCACCTGGCTACGGAGGCGCCTCGATGTCTTTCTTTATGTGCGGTCTCAATACTTGAACACAGTATTCCAAGTGTGATCTAACATAAGCCTTATATAATGGGATTATCAGGTCCCTATCTCTACTTGCAAAAGTTCGATAGATCATCGATAGGACACCATGGGCCTTCCTTGCAACCTGTTTACGATGCTCACAGAATTTTTTAATGTCTGACAGTATCGTAACACCCAAGTCCCTTTCCTCCAGTACTGGGTTTAGTTGAACTCCACCAAGTGAATAAGTTAATTTGGGATTACTGTTTCCCAGGTGTAATACCTTGCACTTTGTTGGATTACAGCACAGCTGCCATTTTTCTGACCATTCCTGAAGTCTATCTAGGTCTCTCTGAAGAAGCTCAGCTTGACAGTGATTATTAACTACTCTAACAACTGACGATGTTACCAACAGTAAATTTTAAGTGGGAATTTTTCCCACTTAAAATTTACTGTTGGTAACATCGTCAGTTGATCCCACTGTACAGAATTTAAAAACTTTCTGAAACCACTGTAATCACCTTTACAGAAGCAAAAATCCTTTCCTTTACCCCTGAAGGTAATTATATCTTTAAGTAAATCCCACATCAGTACACTGTGATCACTGCCACCTAGTGGTTCCTTTATCTGCAAATTCTTAATACATGAATGATCACTGCTGATAACCAGATCAAGAGTATTGTAACCAGATCAAGTATGATCAGTACAAATGGGATATCCATGGAAATTGAAAATAGTGAGGTTCTTTCTTGGTTTGCATGATGTTTTCATTAGGTTCCCTTGTTTTCATTGTGTCTGAAATAGCAGGGCAGTATATCAGCATTACAGGAGAAGAGAATGATCTGCCCGGATTATCCCTTGTTGTTGTTTTTTGGGAGTTTCTGGCACAAGGGCTACATAGGCCATATTGCACCTATCAAAGTAAGTGACAGTACGTGTCATAACTGCTCTAGTAGCAATTAGAATCGTTCATGCATTTTAAATCGTTTCAAGTAAGTGAAAATTTCAGAGTTCTGCGTCATTGCCCATTATGCTGCTGACTGACGTAGGGTTTGAGATGGAGCTGAACGTAGACTGTCAGGCAGTGTTGAACAAGCTACATTCAATTAGTATGTGCTCCACTGAGAGCGGTTGCAAACAGTGTGTGCACTGAGGAGATTCATTTCCTGTGAGCAAAAACAGATGGGTGAGGTGAGTATGGCCAATTTGAGTTCTGGCTAGGTGCACTTCTTTTCTATTTTTGCGGAGGCTAGATGTCCATAATTGTGGTTCAGATTTCAGTTGAAATAGCTTATTGTGGGTTTGCTTTTTCCACAGAAGTGTGCATTGCTCTATACATATTTTCTGTATATTGTGTTTATAATCAGGATATGGGACCAGATCATTTGATATGGCTATGTTGTTGGAAGGATGCTTTAAAGCGTCATCAGTGCACTCATTTCCAGGAATACCACTCTGATCTGGGATCCAGGAGAAGATAACTGTTTGATGTTGCTCATGGAGATGTATCAGCTTATGTCGTATTAGCTTTACCAAAGGATTGTAAGTTGAAGTATTCTTAAGAGCTAACAGAGCACTTTTGGAATCTGCGTATACTATACTTTTATTTATTGACAGGAGTGAAATATTTTCCAGGGCAAGCTTAATTGCATGGAGCTCAGCAGTATAGCTGCTGCATTCAGCTGGAAGTGAAATAGAAACAGTTGTATTAGGGAAGACAGCAGCTGCGCTCACTTTATTTCCAGACTTTGAACTGTCAGTATAGATCTTAGAAAACTGGGAGTAATTCTCTGCATGAACAAGATGTAGTTGACTGATGTTAATATCTGCTATAGCATCTTTTCCACATTTTTCAAAGAAATCATCATAAGCAGGAGTTAAGGTAATCCACAGGGGTTCCAGATCTTTTAAATCTCTGATGATATTGTGAAAGTTAAAACTCCAGCATTCTGATAAGTTCTGTAATCTGATACCAGTTGGTCAGATTGTTCTCTGTTTGTTTCTATAGAGTGTTGTCCATTGCGGATTGTACAGTAGTCGCCAAATAGGATGAATGGGCAAGGTTTTAATTTTAGCTGAGTAATTCAATAATAGCATCTTTCTTCTGATACTGAGTGGAGGTTCATGAGCCTCAACATACAGACTTTGAACTGGTGATGTTCTGTATGAACCTAAGGCAATCCTAAGAGCAGAGTGTTGGATGGGTGCAAGACAGGCTAAGGTACTCTCCCTAGCTGAGTCGTAAACAGGTGCACCATAGTCTAGCCGGGATCTAACTAGAGACCTATATAAGTGGAGCAGTGTATAACGGTCTGCACCCCAGGACATACTAGAGACGACCCGGAGTACGTTCATTTTCTTAAGACAAGTGATTCGTAGGTGTCTGACGTGCTCTTGGAAATTCAGCTTCTTATCAAAAATTATCCCCAGGAGATGAATGCTGTTCGTGATTGGAAGAGGATGATTGTCCAAATGTAGTTCAAGATCTGGAAGGATTTTTTGTTTGTTGCAGAAGTGGATAGCTGTAGATTTGTGGTTTGATAGTCTGTATCCATTTCATGTCATCCATCGTTGAATATTATTTATCGATATTTGTAGTTGCCTCTCAATGTAATTTACATTCTGGGAATGACAGGATACTGTAAAATCATCAGCATAGAGATGAGTCGACAGTGTTTGGAATGCTATTTGTAATATTGTTAATTCGTATAGCAAATAAAGTAGCACGGACGACAGAGCCTTGTGGGACTCCTTATTGAATGTATGTTTAAGACAGAGCCTGCCGGTATCGGACTTGGAAAGTCCTGTGAAAAAGGAAGTTTTGAATAAAATATGGTAAATGCCCTTTCATATCTACAGAATGAAGATCCTTTAAGATTCCATAACACCATGTGGTATCGAAAGCTTTTTCTATATCGAGACACACCGTGACAAGATGTTGATTCCTGATAAAAGCATTTCTTATGTTTGATTCAGCCTTTATCATGAGATCTAAGGATGATCTATTCTTCTGAAAGCCAAACTGATTGTTACTGATTAGTTTTCTAGACTCAAGGTACCACGTTAATCGATGATGCACCATTTTTTTCTAAAGTTAACATGGTATCTTGAGTCTAGAAAACTAATCAGCAACAATCAGTTCGGTTGTTTGTACAAAATCAGTTTGTAAAATTTTAGCAGTGAGGATAATGATTGCTGATCTAGATGTTTAAGCATTACATAGTAAATTCTGCCAGGGCCAGGGGCACTGTTGCAGGAACTATTTATAGATGCTTTAAATTCTGATAGTGTGAGCACTTGATTATAGGGTAAATGGCAGGAAGTTTTGAAGTTTAGTTTAAATTTCTCAGCATCGGCTTTAATTTTTTGGAATGATGGATGATATGCAATGGAGGCTGGCAATTTTGAGAACACAGTTCCTAATGTATTTGCAATATCTACAGGATTAGAGATCTCCTTCCCATTCCAGTTAAGAATAGGTGCAGGTGATATAAGGTATTTACCATTTAGTTGCCTGATTTTTTTTCATACTATTCTGGCTTCGGTATCCTTATTGACTGACGAAGCAAATTTTATCCAAGAGTCCTTTTTAGCCTTTTGCCTGATGTACCATGCCTTGGCTCTAAGTTTCTTATAATTAATAAGGTTGGCAGTGGTAGGGTATTTTTGGAATAAGTTCCATGCTGCATTCTTTTCTCTTTTCACCTTGTTACAATCATTGTTTCACCAGTGATTGGTATGTCTACGATTTCTTAATTGAGATTGTGGGATGGCAACGTTTGCAGCTGACAGTATCTGCATTGTGATATGCTTCATGACGGATTGATAGAAGTAGACTCAATGATGTGATCATCAAAAGAGACAACTTTTATATTTTATCCAGTCTGCTTTAGAAAATTTCCATTTCATTTGTGTATCAGTTGTTTTGGAATTGGTGGTTTGAATTCTGCATATTACTGGATAGTCATCACCGTTGAGAGGGTTGTCAAGTGTTGTCTATTCGACACTTGGAAACAGGATCGGAGAGCAGATCGAGAGGTCAATTGCAGATGACGCTCCAGTAGGAAAATGAATGTAAGTGGGTAAGCCTGTGTTCAGTAATGTTAAATTCTGCCTGTCTAGTAGTATTTCAATAAGTTCTCCACGTCTGTCTGTGATGGGGGATCCCCATAAAGGATGATGTCCATTAAAGTCTCCTAATAAGCAGACTGGTGATGGTAACTGCAACTCAAGGTTTTCTAGTTCATGAATTGTACATTGCTGATTGGGAGGGAGATATATTGAAACAATCGTTAAGGCAATGCCAATCATTACACACGAGCTGCAACAGCTTCTAAGTCAGTTTGAAGAGGAATCTCCTTACAAGGAACCCTTGAGCCTATGAGTATGGCCACTCCACCATGAGCACTGTTTGTCCTGTCTTGTTGAAAAAAGAGTATAATATTTAACTGACATGGACACTTGAGGTGTTAGATTTGTTTCTTGTAGGCAGATGTTCACAGGATGATAGTGGCCAATTAATTCATATATGTCATCTATGTTGCTGTGAAAGCCTCTGTAATTCCATTGAACTATGTTGTTGTTCATTGTGTAGGTTTTGAATTAGAAGTCGAATCTGTCTGTATTTTAATGTTACTCTACTTGTGACGGTCAGTTTTTATTTTGTCCTTTTTTGAAAAGAATGGACGTGTGTCCATGTCGTCTTCTGCATAAAGATCTAGAATGGGTTCATTACAAGTATTGTTTTCTGCAATATCCATAGATGTGTTATCAGATAATTTCTTTCTAACCTGAACTGAATTTTCCTTCTGATCTGGAGTAACTGGATCTGATTTAGCAGTAGATGGTATCGAGATCGGGGTATTGTTTGTCCTATCTACTGTTTGGTGTTTTGTTGACTGTGATGCAGGTGATAGCAACGTTTGAGGCCATTCAGAAATTGGCACTTTTGGTGGAACTGATATATCTGTTTGCATTGAAACTGTTTGGTGTCTTTTGGATGCTTCAGCATATGTACGTTTAGGCATGTTTTGTAGTAGGTGCTTTCTGGCTTCAGGGTATGTGACCTTGTTCTCCACTTTGTATTTCTAGATTTTTTTCTCCAGCTTCCATTGCTCACACGATCTAGAAAAAGCTGAATGGTTGCCTTTGCAGTTTGCACACCATGATGATTCGGCATTACAATCAGTATGGACATGTTCTTTTGATCCACAGTTTGAACAAACTGAATCTCCTCAGCAGACAGTTTAGGAATGCCCAAACTTCTGACACTTGTAGCATCAAATAGGATTGGGGATATAAGGATGGATGCGGCAGTTTAGGTATCCTGCTTTCACTGATGAAGGAAGGTTTGTGTAGAAAAAGTGAGAATGACGCTACGAGTAGGAACAAATTCTCCATCTTTCTTCAGCATTATTCTTCTTGCTTCAGTAACTTTCTGGTCTTGGAGTTCTTGAACAATCTCCTCCTCTTTGACGTTCAGTAGATCCCATTCGGAAATGACTCCTTTGGAGCTATTAAGGGTAGCATGAGGAGATACCTTAATAGGGACTCAACGAAACGATACGATGCAAGTTTTAGAAGACTTGGAATGTTTATGGTTGGTGGTTTCGACTAATATGTCACCAGATTTCAGTCTTCTTACCATTTTTGGTGATCCGGCTACACTTTCTAAACATTTCTGTATATAAAATGGAGACCAAGTACCCAATGACTGATTCATTAGCGAATGCAGTATGAGGAAAGATGGATATTCCATTTGAGGTACATCTGTTTTCATCCTTTTCCAGGTTTGATTATCAGAGTCATTTTGCTGCAAATCCACAGAAGCAGGATTTACAGTCTTGAGAGGTGGAAAATTTTTGGTTTCATATTTGCTCCTTTTGGCCCTGGAAGGAGAACTTTTCCTTCCAAGTTTCCGGCCCTGCCACGGGGAGGCAGGAACAGTGCCACGAGGTGACCAAGCGGCTGTTAGTTGTGTTAATGAGAGAAAAAAAAAAGAAACAGAAAGGTGACTTTCCTTTCTGGGCCTTTGCCTACCTCCTGTAGTGCAAAAGAGCTACTCTAAATGAAAATGAGGAAAATGGTATTTAGAACGAAAAAGAATCTATATCTGGCAAAAATTCTTTAGAAGGATTGCTTTAATGAATGCACTGAAATCGCTCGGCCACGGAACATTCGGCACCCGAGGCCAATATCCCTTGATTCTAAAAAATAGTCTGCTTCCATCACCCCATATCAAGCTGAAACTGATCACACAATCTGTTAACACACGGAATCCTCAAGATACTACTTCCATGAATATTCGTGCAATCTTTATTTCCAAAATTGTCTGATGCAAAAGTCAAAGGAGGAATAAAACAACTGGAAGACAAAATAACTGATGTGTAGTGAAATGCCTGGCTGTCATTTCACCTTGCAGTGAATGATTTTATCAGAAACACAGAGTAAAAATTACAAAGAACTAAAATTCCATAAAAGTGGGCTGCAGAATGTCAATCAAGCTGCACTTCTTGTTCTCTCATCTGGATTTTTTCAGAACAAACCTGGGTGATGTTTGTGAAAAGCATGGAGAGAAAGATTGCACAACAATATGTTAGTCAATGGATAAGTACTAGACAAGGTGGGATGAAGCTATGATGGGTGACTTTATCCAATTCTTGGTCTGGAATGATCACACTGACCATAAAAGACAACGGTGTTTTAAATGTACATATTTAAGGAAATTGTTTCTTATTAAACAAAGGACGGTTTTTCTTTTTATTTTGTGATTTTTTAGATTATTTTGCTTACTTGTAGCAAAAGATACATACTTCATTCTGTACAGAAAATAAATACTGTTAATAAATCTGATATATTATTTTTCACATTTACTTTTTTTTCATATTTGAGAAAACTATTGATGATATGCAAAAAACTATAGCTGCATTCAGATTCAGCACACCCAAATTCATAAAAAAACAAAACCATTTTGAAAATTTTGAATGCTGTGTTATATTCCCAGCACATCTTAAAAAGTTGTATTTCTTTTTCAGATGTGCTGGGAATATTTTTCAGCTGTGGTGATGGCATGTTTCTAGCACATACGGCTAGCTTACACTCTAGTTCAAGGTGCCTGCAATATATTCCATCCACCACCATTATAACTATCACACAATCAATCTTTGCACATACATAAAAGTCAACACTTCATTGTTCATTGGAAACATTAGTACCAATGTCTAAATTTAGAACCATTCATGCACAATTTAAATTTATACAATCCAAATCTTATTTTCATTTACTTTATCCTCATATTATATCATTTCCACTATTTAAGACTCTTTGGAGGGAATGGGGGGTGCTCAGAACATTAAGGCTATTGCTTTGAAATTATACATACTTTGAATAGAATATATATGTCACTGGAATGATATGTATGTTCCATTCAAAGTCCAGTTATCGGGGGTCTTTTCTTCTAGCTTTCCTATTGTTTATATTCGAGATCAATGTTTGTCTTAAACTGAAATAACGTATTGGCTGTTTGCTCTCTCTCTAGGTCCGTTCCGATATTAAACAGTATAATGACTATGGGGGGGTGAACCAACATTTCATTGCCCTCTAATATTTGTCTAATTCTTCTATTATTCAAAATTTATTCAAACTACACAATTCTACAACACCAGATGGAAGTTTGTTTCAACACTATTACTCTCTGTGTGAAAGCACATTTTTACACATCTATCCCACAACCATTCATTTTAAATTTAGATTTTCTTAAAAATGTTGATCAGTAATACTACTACAGGAAAGATTAGGCTGGCAGAGGCAGATTACAAGAAATCATTGGCTAAGAGAGCAAATAATAGAACCATGGAGTTTTTCACATATGCAAATACAGAGAATTAAAGAGAATATCGAATCAGACTCATGTGTAATGGGTACTACAAAATCTAAATTATCCCAGTTGATATACTTTGCATCGATAGCTGTTACAGAAGACCAATTGTGGTGTGGAGGAATTGTCCAATTGAAATTTCAGAAGATTATTTTTTTAGAAAAACTTTCAAGCCTAAAGGCAAGTAAGGATCTAGGTTTTCAGGGAATACCAGTAATGTGGGGGGGGGGGGGGGTAAGAGAGAGAGAGAGTAATGAACCATTAAGTAAAGGTTAAGGGCATCACTGGACTTATGAGAGATTCCCTTGAATTGGAGAAAGGCCAAAGCATTGAGAATACATTAAATATTCTCATAAGAATACATTAAATACATTAATATCAGGGAATACCAGTAATGGGGGGGGGTAAGAGAGAGAGAGAGTAATGAACCATTAAGTAAAGGTTAAGGGCATCACTGGACTTATGAGAGATTCCCTTGAATTGGAGAAAGGCCAAAGCATTGAGAATACATTAAGGACAAATTAGATAACTACCAACCAATGTAATTTCAGTGGTTGGGAAAATTTTCGAAGCACAACTAAGAGCACACTACAGGATCATTTTGATAAACAGGAACACATCATGGTTTTGAAAAGAAAAAATTATTTTTCACCAATTTGATTAGCTATACTGACAGAGTTCCTCATGAACCAACTGTAGGAAATAATTTTGACATTGTTTACTTGGGTTTTAGAAAAGCATTTTACTCAGTCCACAAGTGAGGTTACTAAATAAGTTGGACCATGTTGGAATCACAGGGAAAAAAATCCTTAGATGTATAGCACTGTGGCACAATTTAAATCTCTAGTTCAGGCTGCAGAGAAAGAGATGTGATTAATGGATACTCTTCAGATTAGATTAAAGTTTTCCACAGGGATCAGTACCAGGCCCACTGTTGTTTCTGGTTTCTTAAATAATATCAATGAAGGAATAGTGGGCATGATGTCAAGATCAAATAGTGAATGATCAGCATCAAGTAGAACTTCTTCAGGATGACTAAGATAGGTTTCAGGTATAATAAGAAAAGCTGAAACTTTTTTTTTTTTTTGCAGCAAAAAATCTTGGGTTTCCTCACTGTGACTTTAGATAATCTGATTATCTCTTCTTTCATAATAGTTTCTGCTAGGTTCCCAAACTGAAATTAACAGAATTAATACTGTAACACATCTAGTCTACTTTATTTTCCATTATACTGAGAAGTAATGGAAATTTCTCCAAAAAAAAAATTTTATTTTAAAATTATCCAATGCCAATTAACTGAATTTTTGCCAACTCAGCATTCATAAGCATATCACTCCACCCCAACCCTCAATAAGCTTTCTGCATCATGAACACTTCCAGCAATAAAGTTTGTTTGTTTGTTATTTGGATTTTAGGAGCATTAACAACTAAGACCATATTGCTCCGGGGATATGCGATGGTCATTCCCTGACCTTTCCGCATCCTCCATATTTGGTGGGCACAGGCTCGAACCCCGGTCTAATCAAGAAGTGTGTGCTACGCACTGCTGCTCCTGCCCACCTGGCTATGGAGGCGCCCAGCAATAAAGCATGAGGAGAGACAAAAAAATTTTGCTTCAAGAGATAAATCCATAAGTAAAAGCATAATTACAAATGCAAAAAAGTTTCCTTTAATTTGAGGTACCATTTTGATACATACAATCCACCAACTTAATGCATTTTGGACAGCACAAATGGACAAAGAAACCTTTTTTTTTTTTTTTTTTTGTCAGCAAAAATAGCCTAAGAAACATTTTCTCGGCCACCATATAGTGCATATATGCTTGGCATCATATAGTGTCAATGTTATAAACTAAAAAGCATTCAGACTGCCCTCATACTGATCCAATGAATACAGGAACAGATCCTTCTTTCCACGATCTTGACAATAAAGCTGTCCTATATTTAATCAGGATCATACTTCTCATGTAGTCTGTTATAATCATAAACTTCCAACTAACCTACCAAATTTATATGTCACATTCTTTAATATATCAAGAATGCCCACTGCACAATACAATTCCTTTGGCTGAGGCATAAAACATAGCACCATAATCTAGTTTGGGTCTGATCAGAACATAACATAAAAACAGTGGTATATAATTTGCACCAAACACCAAAGATGTTTGGGAGAGATTTAATTTCTTTAAGCAAGTGGCATGGATGTATTAAATATGATCCAGAAAAATTAACTTCTTATTGAATAGGCTTAGAAATTTTATGCATTTACTATTTTTTGATCAATTTTAGTATGACTGGTTGAGGACTCAGTCATAATTCAAGCTAGATGTAATGATCATTTACAACAGAAATGAATTGCAACTATCTTATTTTATTTATTTATATTTAGAGAGTCACTAATCACTGTTTATTTTAAGACTATAGGTGTATATTTTGAGACTGGCATGAGACAGCAAGGTTGTCAGCATAAAAATATGCTTCAAATAGTTAGCCATTCACTTAGTGACATTAATTCTTACTGTAAAGTGTCCGGCACTAAGTATGGGGACATGAGGTACTCCTTCCTGCATATACACCGATGAGCCAAAACATTATGAGCACCTACCTAATATGATGTTGGTCCTCCATGTGCAACCAAAATAGCTTGTATCTGGCGAGGCATGGACGCTACAAGATTTCGAAATGTGTCTTGTGGTATCTGGTACCAACATGTAACCAGCAGATCCTTTAACTCCTGTAAGGTCTGTGGTTGAGATGCCACAGATCACAGTTGCTGTTCCAATACAAATCACAGATGCTTGATGGGATCGATGTCTGAAGAATTTGGAGGCCAGGGCAATGGAAATCTTTGTCATGTTCCACAAACCAGTCTCCAACAATCCGAGGGGTGTGGCATGCCACATTATCCTGCTGAAAGACTGCACAACCAGAGGGGAAGATTGTTGCCATGAAAGGGTGTACCTGGTCAGCAATGATGTTTAAGTAGTGGTAGATGTCGGAGTGCCCGGCACAGGGATGACTGGACCAGGGTATCCCAGCAGAACATCGCCCAAAGCATGACACCACTGCCACAGGCTCGTTTTCATCACACGGTGCATCCAGGCACCATCACTTCCCCAGGTAAACGACAATACGTACCCAACCATCCACATCGTTGCAACAGGAAATGTGATTCATTAGACCAAATGACCTTCTTCCAATCACTCAAGGTCCAGTTTCGATGCTGACGTGCCCATTGTAGGCGCTGTCGCCGGTGAACCGTGGTTAGCATGGGCACTCAGAGCAGCCTGCAGCGACACAGTACCATTTTCAGCAGGATTCGATGTATTGTGTGTTGTAACACATTACTCGCCTCACCAGCATTCCAATTAACTGCGAGTTGTGCCACAGTTGCCACGTACCATCCGGGAGAGCCTTAGCTCACCTCAAGCATAGTGCGCATAGTATTAGGGTCAGGTGCCACCTGTAGTTTCCCTCATCTGCGCATTTTTGTAGGCGTGAAGAAATACAGTACTACTGTAAATGCCAGAAAAGTGTTGTATATGACATATTGCGTTAGGTTCTGTTCTTTGTCCTGGCATTTGGCCGCAGGGCCCCTGGTGGGACTCCACATTGCCTGCACACACCGCTAGGAAGTAGCCAGGCTGCCCATTATTCACTGGCTTGTCTCTGCCAGGGTCGCCAGCGCTTCTTGGATGGAGACAAAAAGAGAAAAAAAAAAGTGTAGAGTCGCGGAAGTACAGAGTGTATGAAAGAAAGAAAGGAGGGTATAGCTAGAAATATGGAGGATGTAGGCGAAGGCATCCTCCAAAAAAGACACAGCAAGAGAGCTGCGTGTAAGTTTCTGATAAATCAGGTGGCCCATAGGCCAGCTGATCCTATCCAGGTTAAGATCGGTTGGCCAGTTAGGTAAGGATCAGATGTTTGGGGTGTTACTATTTTGCGTTGGCAATAGGGTACTCCATCTTGTGAAGAGGGCTTGTGCAAACTTGGTAAACTCATAATAGTAGTAGTAGTTTTCTTCTGTAATGAATAAGTGTTCATTTCCTTGAAGGTTATCTTGTACATGAGTAAACAGGATGCTGCTGAGGTCCTCATAGTGTTGACAGGTATATACTAGATGGTTCCAGTCTTCTATTTCACCACATGCACAGTAGGGGTTGTCAATGATTCCCATGGATGTTAGTTTGTGGTTTATTGATCCTTGTCCAGTAACGAGATAGGTGGTGTAAAGACCAGGAGAGAACCAATTTGGAGACTTGGGAAATGTGGCATTCACATAAGGTATAAATTTCTTGGTGATTGGGCCCTTGTCGATAGCAGTCCATCTGTCCTGCTAAGTCTGAAGTAGTAGGATGGCAATTTGTTTCTTTTCCTGCTTGATTTCATTCAGGTTATTGATGGAGAGTCCAAGGATATTGCTGGTATGCCCCTGGATAAACAGTAGTGGAGGCCCCTTCGAATAATCTCCAGATCAAGCAGAAGGATGCCCGCAAGAACCTGAAGGGCTGGGTTGCTAACTGTGCAGCATGCCCTTGTAACAGTAAGAAGGATAGTACACTGGATGTTTCCTAGTTTACGTTTGTTGTTGTAAAGAGATGCCCTGCGAAACCAGACCTCAGATCCATACGTTATGAAGGTTTGTTATTTGGTTTTTAGGAGCATTAGCAACTAAGGCCATATTGCTCCGGGATATGCAGTGGTCATTCCTGACCTTTCCGCATCCTCCGTATTTGGTGGTGACAGGCTCGAACCCCGGTCTAATCAAGAAGCGTGTGCTACGCACTGCTGCTCCTTCCCACCTGGCTATGGAGGCACCGCGTTATGAAGGGAAGGAAGACTGATTTTTACAGAATCTTAAGGGCGCGTCGATTCAATCCCCAATCACGGCAACTAACCAGTGCAATGAGAGCAGTGTAGTTTCTCACTTTTGCGTGGAGGTGTGAAAGATGCAGGGGGAAAGTGAGCTTAGGGTCAAGTACTATACCCAGTAGTTTTAACGTAGAAACTAGCTTGATGGTTTGGCCTTTAAGTTTGATAGTGGGGTTTCTAGTAGGCTGTAGTGATCCCTACAGGAGAATGGATTGTGTCTTTTGGGGTGAGAGTCTTAGTTTTGTGGAGCTGCCCGGTTCTGAAGGATTTGACCCCAAGCATCAATGAGCCGTGGTCGTCCAACACCTCGCCGGTGGTTTGTGGGTTTTCTCTCCTCGAATCACTTTCGGTAGGTATTAACTCCTGTAAGGTCTGTGGTTGAGATGCCACAGATCGGAGTTGCTGTTACAATACAAATCACAGATGCTTGATGGGATCGATGTCTGAAGAAAGCCATGCCGTTTCGGATATCTTTTGTCTTCCATCTTTTGTTGTGGAAGTTGATAGTCTAAATAAATTTAAAGCTGAGCTGCTGGACAGGTATTTGGAACGAATGGAGGGGTGAAATTGGAGCTTTTTTTTTTTTTTTTTTCTGGCTGATGCTGCATAAGCTTGTTTTCTTGCATCGTATGCCTCTACTAATGCTCTGATCCAGTCGTCTGACCATTACAATTTGGCCTTTGTCAAACTTGCTTAAGTCCGCTGCCTTTCCCATCTGAAGAACAAGAGTAACACTGATTAACGGAGCTCAGTTTTTTTTTTATACCGTGTCCCAACCCACGTAGTTGCTTCAATTTGCATAATGACTCGCTGGTGATGTTTTGGCTCATTGGTGTATGTATGTTTGAAAAAGTGTATTGCATAACTGAACTTGAAAGGAACCATTATATAAGAAGTTCTGATGAATTTTGGAAGATGTCCTCAGACAACAAATGCCTTGAAGAATTCGGTATCACCAAGTGCTATCACAGTCTTTTTAAAGGGATATAGCATATGGCATGCTTTACTGAAAAACTATGTTCAATTATCAAACGTTGGAATAAGATTTAAAAGTAAAAAAAAAACAAAATGAACAGTGGTTGTTTTAAAAACTTCACACATCACATGTGTAATAACCTTAACAAATGTGTAATAACCTTAAGGAGTAATAACCTTAACAAATAAGCTATCGACTGTTGGATTTTCAAGCATTGAAATCATTTTTTAATGGATCAAGTAAAATGCTTCATATAAGTAAAAAACAAGGAATGAACAGCCTTTTCATAGTACCTAGAATTATCAGATTGTTTGGACTATTATGGTCTGCTCACAACAGGATTGGGTTTTTGCATTAAAGTGTTCATCAACTTGCCATTTTTTTTTTTAAAACATCTTTTGGACAATGAACTAAATTTGAACATAGCGCAATTTACCAGAGATTGTTTGGTGTGTTTGTAAATTTAACTTTGGAAAGTTCCCAGGTTCTTCACACTTGTGACCCCTCTTCTTTAAATTCAGAGGTTATGAGTAGTGAGAAAAACCATTTATCCTAAAGACAGCCAAACTGTACAAACCTTTGAAACCTTTTCACTTCAATAGCATGCATAAATTGAATTAACTTCTTTAAAAATAGGAGTAAATCTCCATCCAAGATTCATCCATTTTCAGGCATGCAGTCCTTTTTTCAGCACACAAATTAATCAGAAGACAGAAATAGACTATTACCAGTAAGAGGCTGTTCCTGTCATCTGAGTGATTGGTGCAATGGTTCATTCCTGTCATCAAGCCAAAATCTCTCCTTGTTACTCCAGTTGGAATGCTAACAGGTCAGCTTTATCCTTGCCTGAAGTGACAACAGAACCATCTGGTTTGGACAGAGGTGGGGGCAGAGATGGGCAAAAGTTGCGGCCAATAGCTTTGGCAAGAGACCAGAATGCTCGGCTACCATTAGGGCAAGAAGCAAGTTTTCTGCTCTTAGCCTGTTCAAACTCAAGTTTGGACTGATTAATAACTGCTTTACAATTGTTGCAAGCTTTGGTGTAGCCAGAAAATGAAACTGAAAATGAAAAGATAAAGGACGAGATTTTAAAGTGGAGTGTGTGATAATGGATTCCATTCCTGCAAGAATAATTTCACTGACACGATCTGAGCAAACATTAACATCAGAAGTTTTGAAATAGTAGTCCGACCAAGAAAAAGAAGAAAAGAAATCTCAAAGGTCATCCCATTTTGTATTCTTGTAATGCCAAACAATACGAAGTTGGGAAAAGCCATGAGATAAAGGCTCCACTGGAGATGAGACAATCACCAAGTTGTGATCTGAGGTGCCTAAAGGATCTCTCACTTCGACCGTGTACTTAGAAGGGTTGTTTGTGAGAAAAATATCAAGCGTGTTGGCTGTATGGTTAGGATTGTCCGGTATTCTCGTAGGTAAATGAACAATCTGTGCAAGGTCATTAGTAATTGCAAAAGCCTCAGCATCTCGACCAGCTGGGTCGGTGTGACTAGAAAACGGTAGCCAGCTAGAGTTGTGAACATTAAAATCACCAAGGAAAATTACCTCACTGTTAGGAAAGTTGGACTGGAGAAAGTCAAGTTGCAAAGAGAGAAAGTCAATGAGCTCCAAGTGATTAGTGGAGATGGGAGAATGGTAGAGACAGCAGACAAATTAGACACAATGAGGCAGAGAGATTTTAAACCAGAGAAGATCGAAAAGAAGAGATTTCAAATTACCAAGTCTCTGACAGGGAATATCTTTGAGGCGAAAGGAATCATACAGCAAATAATTTGGGCAACTGAGATGAGCAGTAGTTGAATCAACTGATAACTGAGATTCTGTCAGAAAAAGTACATTTAGCAGACTGCAAGTGGAAATGGACATCGTTGAGATTAGAATTGAGACATTTATATTTGTGAAATGAATTAGGAAGAGTTTGGGAGGTTTAGATCTTTTCGCAGATAAGCTTACTCTATTAGTTTGACAATTCATGGTGTATTCAATAGTAAGAAAAAGTGGGTGGGACATGCTCTATGAAGTAATGAAATTTTTGGATATGACATACATATGGTAAGAATATACCCAGATCCTTGACATAACACGGCCTCGACAATGCCCCCTGCATACACACAGTCGACCTGCAAACACCGTTTTAGAGCTGTTCCCTCGAAACGTAAGGAAGATTGAATCTTGCCACGATGTTCATCATAACCTCAAAAGTCATCAATCATACTGCATGATGAAAGAGATGGGGAAGGGTTGACCGGAACTTAATTCTATAGACTAAACATGAGTTCCACCACTTCAAGCCTCCAATAAGCAAAGTGGTGGTATTGCAACGCTTGATGAGAGTCATCTACTACCTAGTATTGCCTGGTAACACAGAGGGGCAGCATTCCTCCATGTGGTGTTGGCACCATACCTCGACCCCTGCTTACGTAGGTTCACACCTGGGTGGTCACCCACCATGTGCTTGTGCATGGAGGTTATACTCAGGATTACTAACATTCTCACCATCGTGAAGGTGCAAGCAGAGGATTTGGCTGTCACAGACCGTCCGGACTGCCGAAATTGGGTTCCCTTGACTTGAGTGTCACCCGAATATAGTTCCATCAGGGTTTTAGACTCCCAGGTAGCAAGTACAGCTTGTTTGGCATATCTGAGAGAATGTCTGTGACAACCTCAAGGACCAAATGGTTATATGAATTACAAAGGTTAAAAATACAATATATATAGTCTTGAAAAGTAATCGACTGCTTTGAAAAATTAATAGCACACATAGAAAAACATGGTGTAATGAGTGTAGCTTGCAGTGAAGCAGATTTTTTTGATTTTGATTTGGTAGTTGTTGGCGCATCGGCTTCTGTGGCCATATTGCACCTCCCAAGGTTTTTGCAGTACTTCCAGCAGTGAAGCAGAGCAAAATTTGGTATGGTGGTGGTGTACCATAGAATAACAATGAAATGAGGAGACTGAAAAAACTTCAGACAGGTATATGGGTCATTTATAGGGGTTGTAGAACAATTATCAAAAAAGGTCATATTACAGAAGTCGATAAAAGATGCTTGAAAATAATCTCAGCTAACGGCATCCCTAAAAAGTTGCACATAGGGTTCAAGGATCTGTTCTCGGTATTTCTGCGCAGTTCCAATACCTTTTTCAAAAACATGAAGGGAGTGTGGCCACTGATCATTATTCTGCCCTGCACGAGAACACCAACTCCACTATACATGTCCCTTTCTCTGATATTGGAGGGATGGTACTGCATTCCTTGTTGTTACCAGATGAAATAATGTCTGTAATCTGCTTGTAGGCTAAAACAGGACACATTAGAGAGCGGAACTCTAACCCCATTTGTCAGGGCTCCAAATCACATGTTCCTGGTGGGACATGCTGTATGAAGTAATGAAATTTTTGGATATGCCATACATATGGTAAGAATATACCCAGATCCTTGACATAACACGGCCTCAACAATGCCCCCTGCATACACACAGTCGACCTGCAAACACCGTTTTAGAGCTGTTTTGATGAGTTTGGTGATGGTTTGGGATTAATGGGATACAGGGCGTAGGGTCCTCTTGAATTGAGCCTTCCTAACACAGTTGATTACAGGACATCATAGGGATTAGAGCCAGATACAGATCTGTTCTGTATCTGGCCAGCTCTTCTTGTAATGGTTCCTGTCTCCTGAAACTGCTTCTATAATGCTGAAATGACAAAGTATGACACATTAAGCCAATGTACCACCTCCGCAAGCAACTGCCTGGCTTAAGACAACCAACAGCCTGCCATCTCAAAGAATCATCTAAACAATAATAACTTGCTATCTTAATTACCACAGATATGCTATCCCATTGAGCAATCTAAAAAACAGAAATGAAGTGAAGTAGTTGCAACCAGTGTTTTTATAGGAATGAATAATTTGTCTAAAGTTCGGCTCTGTAAGGTGGTAGATCAATTTCTATTGGATACTCTTAATTTGCATCCCAGGATGCTTATTATATCATATATTCGACTTCGGCAAAAACTTTTCACAATAAGGTATTCATAAAAACAAAACATTTTGTTCTGTTAATTTTGTTAAGCAGTGTACATTAGAAAGCCATTATTTTTATTTTTTTTTTTATTTTTTTTTTATTTTTTTATTTTTTTTTTTTTGCAGAAAGAAAAAATTTCATATGCATTATAGATGAAATAACACTTGAAGACACAAATCTTATGGTAAAATTTTATAACAAACGTTACAGTTTGGTGATCACCTGAAGAGAATGAGGAAACAGCAAAAAGCTTTGCTGTCTCCTTATGCTAGATATAAAGGTGGCTATAAGATTCTGTGCTAACAAATCTCATTCTCCTGGCAGCACAGACCTAAAATTGATTTGTTTAATCTCAAAACATACTACTTATCATATAATTAAGCATCCTAGGAAGTTGGGTTGGCAAGTGTCACCAATATCATCAAAAGACCATGTTCACTTCCGAAATAAGATAATGTTAATCTGCACATCTTAAACAAGCACTAGAACAAAACTCTCAAAAATCTACAAGGCTAATAAATTTGAGTCAGAACAATTTTAAAAGATAAAAGAATACAGGGCTTAAATTTCAAATTGCCTCATATACATAAGATAATTTAATCAGAGAGTTGAAAATGCTGAAATGTTTCTCCAGATATGCAAAAGTCAAGAAAATTTTCTCAAATATAAGCTTGAGGTCGGATGAAGTAGTTTCAAATCTAGGTGCTGTATTTAGTTGGGCAATGAGAATGCTGATATTTACACTGATACAGAAGTACACATGTCAGTTGTTGCAGTTTGGGTCAGAATCTGTCCTGAAGGGATTTGATGGATCATTCTTTTAAATTGGGAAATGCTACATAGGACTGAAATTTCTCAATGTTAAGATTTTGCTTATTCTAAAATAGCAAGGAAAAGACCTCTATTTTGTGCAGAAGAGCATTGCTGCACAAAATAGAGGTTAAAATTTGGAAATTTCTAAATGAAAAATTTCCAACTAAGAAAATCAGGCATTGTGGCCTTATCGAGAAACCATCCACATCACCAGATTCAGCTGTTGCAGTTTTCCTTTTGTGGGAGAATTAAAAAGGCCACATCTACTCAAAACATCTTTTAGTAAACAACATAGCTCTACTTCATACTATAGAATGAAAACTGAAGAATTTGCTAAAACTACATTTTACATTCATAAGTTTGCAAAACAAATGCCATAAAGAAGACTGCTTTCATGCACTGAGGGTAAGTAATACCATTTTTAAGTGTGATATACCTTTCTAAATGACTACAAATTTTTTTAGATTTGGTAACTAATAAAAGTTTAATTTATAATACAGCACTTGTATACTTTTCCAGGCACTTTAAATAAAATAAAAAATGCACCTGACCTTTGACTTAACACCTTGAACTTACCCAATTTCAAAGTTATTACATGGAGCACTTTATGCAAGGGTGCACCTGCTCCAGGAATAATTCTTCAACACACAGTGGTAAGTAAAAGATTGTGAGCAGAGTTTATAATGACATCTTTCGAGCATACGAAGTTTTGACTTTTTTTTATGAGCTATTTAGCAGAAAGCTGTTTCGAATAAACACATGTTCTTCTCACTGTCATGTCCCCTGAAAATGAATAAACTGGAACAGCATTCAGGCAATTTTTGATCAACCAAAACATTCCCATTGTGCCACACCCATTTATTAAAATATGCCAGCATTGGCAGCATGTAACCTTTGGCTATTCTCAAAATTAAAACAAGACATGAAAGGATAATGAGTTAAAAAATACAAACAAATATGTTCGACAACCTAAAAGTATTCACAAAAATGTTTTTCAGGAGTGGTAGGAAAAGACAACTTGTATGGCTGCAGAAAAATTGATGAATTTTATAAAATTCGTTTTTTGCAACATTCACCAAACATTTTTTGATAAAATCTTATATGTACCAATGTAAATATTTATTAAGCTCAAATTAAAAATAAACCAAAAATTTACTTGAATTTACTTAGAGATTTTATAACAGAAATTTAAAAAACCAGATTAAGGATTCAAAACATACCAAAGGAAGCCTGAATTCTTGCCCCACTAAGAGTTGCTGTGGCAACTTTCTGGGCACCTGAACTTTTATGTTTGATGAAAGCTCGTAACAGAAGAACATTCAGTCGATGGAAGTCAAATGTGACTTCAGTCCTTGCACACAGCTCCCTTAAATTCTACGAAAAAAACAGTAATTAAGTGAAAATAACAGGAGCACTGCAAAACTATTAAATTATCAAAATATAAATATTTGATTGTTATAATTTTCTTAAATATCAGAGAAAAAATGCCTATCTTTACATATGGGGTAATGAACTAAATGATCTCCTACAAAAAAAAATTTAACCTATTAACCTAGGTTAATCTATTAGGCCACAGTAAGCATTATAAATCTTTATAACAATTTTCTGTACAATAAAACCAAACTAAAAATGTGTAGCTATAAATTCAAACACAATTTTGAAGATGCCAGTAGTTCAAAATTAAGACTTTTTTTTTTTTGTTATCAACTACTTTGATGGGTGTATTCACAGACAGATATATAAGTTGCACAGAATGAAAAACCCATATTAACATATGAAGCACTCCTTTGCCTTGCCAGTATCAGCTCAATACAATCCTAATTAAAGTGGTTCAAGTAGGTTTAAATTAGTTGTCATTGATTTTAAGAGAGGTCTGGCTAAGAGTCCTATCTGAAAGAAGTTTTTAAGGCCTTTTTAACTGAGCATAGCCAATTAAAGTTGAGGGAGCAGATTTCTCCTTCCATGAGTTTTGTTTTACAGCCCACACAATATTCAAATTAGCCTGTGAATATTTTCCATTTAGCTACATTTGATTTTAATGGCACAAGGGCAAGTACACCATGATATGCTAATTCCAAAAAAAAAAAAAAAAAATCAGTAACTTACCAATAGGTTATCTTGTAAAAATGTATAAAAATTAAAAAGTAGTGTAAGCGTCAGATTACCAAAAATGAAAAATTTTATCATTCTGATACAGCACAAATTTGTAAATTAAATTCAGTACAAAGAGTGTAAATTCTAATTCTCTCAAAAACCACAGATAATCAAAAAAAAATAAAAATGTCAACAAGAATGCCAGTCTACACAGTACCCAAGATACAAGTACAGGTTCAACCAAGATTATTAACTCATATATGAACTATTAAGCTTTAACAGATGACCTAGTTACAATGTATGAAATTAAAATTTCACCACTGAAGGGACAAAGGGGTCCACATTACTCACACTGAATGTAAAAAGCACGAATTACACAGCATGGAGTGATTGGTAAAGTGACATTTCTACAAAAGAAAAAAAACATTTTCGACAATTTAGTGAAGTAGATGTGGTCTCCTTATTGGCTTAGGCGAAAATTAGATTGGAAGCAAAACCCTAAATGAGCAGCCATGATTTTCATCATGTAAGACAAACCATTAGGAGGATGAATTTCAGCTGGTACAAATTTTCACCCCTTAAAAGATCCATATTGAAGATGTAAGAGGAGGAGAAAGTCCATAATTTTTTAAGGTTTTAGCTGTGGGTGATAGTTGTAGCATGGCAAGAAAGTCATTATAGTATGCCAACAAAGCAGAAAGAGAGTACGAATTTCTGTGGACAAATTAAATATAGTCATATATAAACAAAATCAAACAAGTAACAGTGGATTATAGTCACTCATGCAACTGAAATTTATGCAGAGCCAAACAAAGAAGAGAACTGGGAAGATTCTGAATCTAGGGATTCAGAATATGTTAGACTACCAAAATGAAAACCACATCAAAAAAAAAAAAAAAAAAAAAGGTAAACCATGATGACAGTGTACATTCACTTTTGGAAGTTTAAGTAGAGAATTTCCTTTAGCAGAGAAACACAATGCAGGAAAGCAAGCTTATGCCCCCTCAAATGTTTCGTCTGAAAAAATTTGGACATTAAGCCTGATAACTTCATCAATATCATTGATAAACATAGAAAAAAAACTTCCCATTTCAACCATCCATCGATTGTCCTAAAGTTTTTCGAGTTCTTCCTTGAATTTATTTAAGCTGTCACTTCCACTACAGATGGAAGCTTGTTCCAGCAATCAACCACCCACTGGCTAAGGGCAAATATTTACACACATTTATTCTACAACTGACTACACAATTTGAATTTATGTCCCCTCAAGTGCGTAATCTGAGCAAGTGGAAGGATCCCATCAGTACTGAGCTTGCTCAAACCATTCAAGGCTGTATAGACCTCGATCAGATAACCTCATAGGTGCCTAAGTCTTCAGACACTGCATGTTGCGGAACTTAAGCCTTTCTTGGTTAGAGCAACCCTTTTTTCCCACTCATCAATCTTGTTTCCCCTCTCTGTACTTGTTCCAGCAGCCCAAATACTTCCTTCCAGACCTGTAAGCAGTACTCAAGGTGTGGCCTGGCCATTGCCTTATACAAAGGGACAATCGCCTCATTATCCCTACTAGCACAGTTCCTGTATATCATTGACAAGACTCAATGACCTGTTCCGTCAGCCTGTCTGCACTGCTCACAAAACTTCATATCTGACTGCACAATTACCTCGGGTCTTTTACATTCTCCACTACCCTGAGTGTAGTACTACACAGTTGGTACATTTCTCTGGAGTAAATGCTATACATATGCAGTACTTTGTATTTGTTAACGTTAAACTTCAATTGCCACCTCTAAGCCTGCTGCCAAACTTTTATAGATCCTCTACCAGTAGTGAACTGTCATTACTGTCATTAACAATCCTTCCAACCTTTGTATCGTCTGCAAACTTGGATATATTAAGTCTGACATACCTTTATCAATATCAAAGAATAAATATAGAAAACAAAAATGAGACAAATAGTGAACTCTGGGGAACTACATTAATACAGTAGTCCACGAAGAGCAATATCCATTAACTACCACTCTGTCCTCTACCACTCAACCATCTCTTTATCCATAGCAGCAACTTGCCCTTATTGCCATGCTGATTCAATTTGTACAGCAGTCTTAAATGTGCAACAGTATCAAAAGCTTACCTGAAATCCAAGCATATGAAACCAAAATTATTTTTTGCATCCAGTTCCTTTGTGACTATATTGTAGTCTCCAATCAAATTGGTCAGGCAAGTCATGCTTTAAAAAACCCATGCTGTGTCTGAACTATAACTGCAGTCTTGTCTAGATGATCATACAGTGCATCTTTAACCAGTGCCTCCATTAACTTCCCCAGAACAGAAGTTAACTTAGTTAACAGAAGTTCTGTATTTACTCGTGACATCCTTTGATCCCCTTTGTGAATTTGGGATACATTTACACGTCTTGAGTCGGTGGGGACCTCCGCTGAATTCCAAGGATGCTGTCATAACTACGGCTAAGGGTTTTCTGCCTCCTTTAATATATTTTTGGATAGATCCCATCCACCACAGGTGCCTATCTTCTGTTTAACTTCAACAACTCTCTCTCTCTCCTCCAATTTGCTCTCAGTTATTACAAAATCATTTAGCTACGTTAGGCATATATTAGAAACCTTTTTCAATGCTGCACTTAAAGTGCAGCATTGAAAAAGACTTTAAATGCCCAGTTTTAAAGGAAGCAGAGGGAAAAGCTATACAAACTAGATAGGCATTACAAATGCCACGATGGATGGCATTAGCTGGCGTTCAATGCCTGATAATGGCATCGGAAGCATTGAAAACACCAGCAACTTGACAGGATATAACTATCAAGTTGCTGGTGTTTCACTGGAGAAATTCTCCCATAAACCTTCATTTGTTTGTTTTTTATACTTTTGGGAGAACGATGTTTGACTCAGAGAAGTTTATTTGTGAGGTGGAAAGGAGGCCTGCCTTATACAACAAGGCATTAAAATACTCCTCCAACAAAGAAATAAAGGAAAGTGTTGTATTGAAACTGGAAAAGAAATGTTGCCGAACTGGGATGAACTATGTAATGATGAGCAGAATCAAAAGCCAAGTTCTGAACCTTATATTTATTCTAAATATTACTTCTATTTTAGCACTGTTTCGTTACTTAATGAAATACAAGTTTGTTCGTTGGTATAGACAATTTTTTGTTAGATTCCTCTAGTTACCTGTGTACGGAATCACAAATGTATGTAATTTTAGTTAATAAATAAGATCAAAACAGTAATCGGTAAACTGCTAAAAAATATCCACTGCAACAGCAGAACTAATGTCAGCATTAAAAAAAAAGAATCAAGTGTGGTGTCTCTTCTTTCAAAACAAATTTTGAACCTTTCATTTCAAACATAACTTCAGTGTACTTCCGTGTCTGAAATAATTTTATAACATCTCTCTCTCAATTTTTTTTTTTTTTCTTTTTTTAAAGTATTGTGAAAGCAATGAAAGGAAGCAGCAAGCAGATGCACAACTTCATTGCCAGCATGAAATGGGTAGGGGAAGGGAAAAAAAAATGCATGCAACTGCTTCTTGGCATAATAAATGTAACCAAAAGAATTGCAATGAATTATTTTTGAAAAATGAGAAGATCATACTTCTTTCTTTAAAGTGTATTGCATCTAGTAACACAAAATCAAGGAAATTCATCTGTTCAAAGCCACAGTAGAAACGGTAAAACCTAGTGTAAAACTGATAACACCACAATGCACATTTGATTAAAAAAGTTTGCTTTTTTTGTAATTGTTTTTGGGAACAATATAGGTACTGCATGTTCTCTGAATATATATTGAATATTCTAACGAACTTTCAAGAAATTATTTCTATTATAAGCTGCTTTATAAACTTTGAAAACTGGTGTCGAAGGAAGTTTGCATGAACATTCGTAAAATCAAACAATACTAATCCTTTATTACATGGAAAGTAATCCATTAGGGTGCTGGTGCAGAATATTTTCTGCTTCAAAGGGATCTAAAGTACAGTAGAACCCAGATAACAAATTCCTGCAGAAGAAGTTTTCCACTGGTTTGGTTTCTTAAGTCCCAATTTCATCTCTATATGTTGTAATGTATTATTTTCCCATGTAAGAAGATTCCTGGGTAAAATGTTTTTGCGCATAAAAAGTTCATGATAAAGAATAACACAGTGTATTTTTATAAAGGCGTTTTCTCACTTAATACGTTTTTTAAATATAGAAATTATTTATTTTTAACATTAAAAAATATTAAACAATATAAACATTCAGTTATCGAACAAGTTAGTTCCAAGTATCATATTAGTTCATAGTAAACCACGGAAGTAAGTGAAATGGCATCGTTTATATTATTATATTTCATATTGTGAATGCCTTCAGAACCAGTTGCCCTGACATTGAACTACCTCGAATAAACAGCGCTTTGACAATGGATTCTTGAATATCCAACAATATCCACCCAGGGGTGGTGGGGTGGTAGTATCGGCCGAGAATCCATTGTCGAAGTGTTGGATATTCAAGAATCCATTGTTGAAGCATTGCCTTATTTGAGGTAGTCCAATATCAGGGCAACTGGTTGTGAAGGCATTCACAATATGAAATATAATAATATAACTGTTGCCATTTCACCTACTTCAGTGGTTTACTGTGAACTAAAATTATGCTAAGAACTAGCTTGTTCGACTCCACTTCTGTAGTCTGAGGCTTTCAGCGCTAAAACCCTTTTAGTATAAACATTTTGATATAATGGAAGTGACATATTGGAATTGTTTTCATCGATATCCATAATTAGATAAGTAGATCACATTAATTACTCAGTGGACTGTTGCTTTGTCTTATTGTAATTATGACCTTTTAAGGTATGTTGAAACTCCAAAGGAGCTCATTCTCCCAACTTGGCAATGAATTTACCAACAGCAGAATGTTAAGTAAGAGGAATATTGTCCACAGGCTATAAAAGTAAAGTTCACAAATTTACACTTTATTACCTTACTGAAACTAACAAAATTAAACGATACATGAAAATCGGAAGAATATTTTCCACAGGTTAGCAAAATAAAAATAAATTTAAGCTTACATACACAGCTTAATTAATACTGTAATATGTACATGCAAACTAATAGATATTTCTTTTCACTGATAGTTTGGGAGAGGGGGTAAATTTAAAACAGTAAAAAACATAAGCCATCAATAACAAAGAACAAGGCATGAACAAATTGCAACTAACACAATACAGACAAGTGAGATTAAATGTAACAAGTTTACAAAGCTTAAAAGATAGGAATGAAGAGAAGATTCTGAAAATTTATTAATGCTTTTTATATGATTGAAGAATTGAGCATTAGCATTAGTAGAGGCACATGATACAAGAGAGCAAGCTTATACAGCATCAGCCAAAAAAAAAAAAAAAAAAACTTCCCATTTCACTGATCCATTCGTTCCAAATGTTTGTCTAGTTCTGCCTTGAAATTATTTAAACTATCAATTTCCACTACAACAGCTGGAAGTTTGATCTAGCAATCAACTATCCACTAACTAAATACAGTGAAACTTCTCCTAACGGACACCTCTCGTTAACGGACATTTTCAAATTCCCCAACTCACCTCTACTGGTTTTAACGTGTTTGCAGCTTCTGTATAGCGGACATTCTCTGTAATGGACGCGGACAGGCAATCTGCACTTTTCGTTTAGATTAGCACTTAATTTGATCTCCCCATAACGGACAGCGGGTGAGCGCACAGCCCTTTTTCTAGGAACGTTTCTTCCACGTATTGCCTCAATCGTGTGTTTATTTTCTATTTCCGATTCTCTGAATTTTATCAAGGTTTACGTCGCGGTTCTAAACCCTTTTTCAAGAATTTTAAGGCACGTGTAAAACTTCTGATGAATTCAGTGTGTGCGGGGGAGGGGGGGGAATATGGTCGGCCTTTCTTCTTTTCAGTTTTCAGTTTTGTTCAGTGTCGTGTGAAGTGCACAATGTCTTCTCGTAAACATTTAACTTTAAAAGATAAAGTCGAACTCATTAATGCATATGATCGGCAAAAAAATAGTGTTCGCAATCTCGCTGCAAAATTCAAAATCGGGAAGACGCAGGTAAGCGACATCCTAAAGAAAATAAATGAACTGCTCAAGCAATTTTGGCAACATGGCAATGATCAGGTTCAAAAATCATTTCCGAAAACTGTTGGACTTCAAATTGACAATATTACGTATGAGTGGTTTTGCCGCACACGGCTAAAAAAATTCCCATTAATGGGCCTATTATTAGGGAAAAGGCTTTGGAGGTTGCGAAATCTATGGGAGTAAATGAGTTCAAAGCTTCTGTGGGATGGCTAGACAAGTTCAAAACTTGGCATAACGTTTCTTGGAAAACCGTAAGTGGTGAAGGTGGATCTGTTGATACTGGGGTTGTAACAGAGTGGACCGTCAAATTGGAAGATTTATGTCGTGATTTTGAAGCTAAGGATATTTACAACTGTGACGAAACAAGGTTGTTTTTTAAAGCTCTTCCTGAAAAAACAATAAGTCTAAAAAACCAAAAGTGCCAGGTCGGAAAAATATCTAAGGAACGCTTGACTGTACTATTGTGTACAAATATGCTGGAAGACTTTGAACAACCTCTTGTTACAGGAAAACCACAAAATCCTCGTTGTTTCAAGGGCATAAAGTTGAATCTTTTGAATGTTGACCGGAAGTCTAATAAAAAAGCGTGGATGACACGAGATATCATGAGCGAATGGATAAGTCACTTTAACCAAAACATGATTCGTCAAAACAGAAAAATTATTCTTTTCATGGATAATGCTGCATCTCACCCGCACATTGAATTGTCCAACATTCAAATCGGTTTTCTGCCACCAAACACATCTGCAGTGTCAGCCCTTGGATCAAGGGATAATAAAAAATTTTAAACTTCACTACAGAAAACGTGTTTTAAGACATCTCATTGCAAACATGAACGATGTAACATGTGCGAGTGACCTTGCAAAGAAAATCAGCATCCTAGATGCGAATCAATGGATTTCCTCTTCAGTAAACGCAATTAGAAAACAAACTGTCGTGAACTGTTTTGTAAAGTCTGGCTTCTCAAACGCAAAAATTGAAGTTGTGAACAGCAATGTGGAGCATCAAGAAGAACAAGAACTTCAACATCTATTGAAAATGTACGATACTTCCGCTACAAGTGACCCTGGCTACAAAGATATAGACTCGAACCTCACTACAGAAGACGGTGCTCTAGATATCAACGACATTATCATTGATATTTTTCAAGAAGTTCCTCATGAGGATGAAGAAATGGAAGGAGGTCATCCTGTCGAAGAACATATTAACGACGAACCACCGATGAAAATAGAAGAAGCACTCATACAAATCAATCAATTAAAAATGTTTTTCGCCGCTGAAGAAGATACTGAAGGACTTTCGATGGTTTCTTCACTCCAAACAAATGTTGAAAACAAAATTATCAGCCGGAAGAAGGTGCAGAAGAAAATAAGTGATTACTGTATGTATTTTTCTTAAGATAAAGTCATAATATGCATAGCACAATTGTATGTATATTATTTACAAAAATATTGTGCAAAATCTGTATATAATTTAATTTAATTTTACAATAAACGTTTAACGATTTTTCTTTATCTCTTGTGTATGTAATTGTATATTATTTACAAAAATATTGTTCAAAATCTGTATATATTTTAATTTAATTTTACATTAAACGTTTAACGATTTTTCTTTCTTTCTTTTTTTTTTTTTCTCCCTCAGACTTCTTGTTAGTGGACACTTCTCTCTAACGAACACATTTTCGTTCCCCATGGCTGTCCGTTAAAGGGAAGTTTCACTGTACAAACTTCCACACATCTATTCTATAACTGTCTTTCCTCATTTTGAATCTATGCCCCATCAGGCTTGTAATCTGAACAAGTCAGAGGGCACTGACTCTCTTTAAAAATTACAGCTGTGAATTACAGGCTCCAAAAAAGCGATAAGCATTTGCCTTTTTATTTACCTAATTGCTATTTTATATTGTACTGTAGTCTTATAGTTATTGTTACACTGGTTATTTTTATTTTTAATTTAGATAAAGAGTTTTTGTAGATTAATACTTAATATATGTAAAACCGTTATTTCATTCAAATCTTGCAGCCATTGTTTTTGTATAGAGTAGTAGGGAATTCAAATTTTTAATTGTGGAAACTAGGCAGCTCTAACGTATAATTATATAGCGTAATATGCATAACTGCATTTAGGATTCTATTAGATAGCGTAGTACTGACAATTAATTAATTAAATTTATTGATCTTATTAATTTAAAATATCATGCCCCAGACTAGAGCACCACAGCAACGGGCACAAAGTGGCAGGAGTGCTGTGACTAGGGGGAGAACTGAGGGGGGGGGGGCAATTCTCCAACACATCACAGCCTAAAAAAATGTGCAACTTGTGAAATGTTTGCTGAACTCTCTGGAACAGAACATGATCTAGCCAAGGAGGGTGTGTGTGTGTGTGTGTGTGTGTGTGTCCGCCATGTGCAGAGAGTGTCTAGAAATTAGGTATCAACTCAGCGTTCTACTGGGCATCTATGAGAGCTTGAGGTGTAGGGTAGATGCCCTCGAAGAAATTAATGAGGGGGCCCGTCAAGCTCTCAGCTGCCAAACTCCACACCAGAACACACTCCTGGGCATCAGGCAACACAGCGGCAATCTCCAAGGCAGAATGCACGGGTCCCAGAGGAACTAGTTATTGTTGGCAACTATTGTCAGGGAGACGGGGAATATATTGTGTAAAAAAAGGATAGATGGAACAGGACCAGGGTATGTCTGCCAGGGGCAAAAGTTGATGACGTTTTAAAGCATATATCATCTTTTAAGGGAACGAAAGGTGATATTGTTGTACACGTTGGCACCAATGACATTAAGAGTAGGAGATCTGCAGATTTACTTAACAAATACAGGTCAATGTTGCAAAAAAAAGTTGTGAGTTCCATTAAATTAAGGGTTAAATTTGAAATGAGTCCCATTAAGGGTTAAATTTGAAAGTGTCTGCAATTCTGCCCCGACACCATAGGAGGGAATACATGATGAGAGCCTTGTCAATCAATTCATCCCTGGAGGGAATGCGCAAGGCTCAAGGGGTAGAATATTTTTCAGTGTGGTCTGTGCTTGTTAACAGGTGAGACTGTTTCAACAGGGATGGGATACACTTAAATAGAAAGGGTGCAAGAATATTTGCTGATGCTATCGAGACAGTGTTAGATGGGTCGGAAAACTGCTAGCTTGGGGGTATTCACAGAATAAAAGGTTAAAAGTAGCCGCAGGCAGAGGGGAAGGTGATTCTTGCACAACTTCTATTAGAATAAGTAGCGACCTGGAGTGAGGGGTGCTGGGGTTTTCAGGGACTGATGACAGTCATCGTGAAAGACGTGGGTATATGGGAGGGATGTGCTAGGGTAACTAATAATAAGGATAGCTACATGTATACTTGCATGTATACCAATGCTAGAAGTATAGTATATAAATTTGATGAATTTGAAGTGTTGGTCAACACATCAAAGGCTGATATGGTTGGGATAGCAGAGACGTGGCATCACACAGATATAACGAATGCAGAACTGGAATTTAGGGAGTACAATGTGTACAGAAAAGACAGACAGGATAGGAAGGGAGGAGGTGTTATGCTATTAATTAAGAAAAACATAAAATCAAAAGAAGTGCATCCAGTTGATATAGATGAACAGTGCACTGACGAGTCAGTCTGTTGTGACATAAGCACTGCGAAAATAAGAGTAGGAGTGTGTTATAGGCCTAATGGCTCTAACGAGTACAATGAACAGTTGTACAGAGAAATAGAGTGGGCTAGTAAATCAGAATGTCTTATAATGGGGGATTTTAAATTCCCAGATATTGACTGGAACTTGTGGGTTGGTCACTCACACACTAGTAAGGCTTTTGTGGATTTATTGGATGATTGTTTTCTGCAGCAGCATGTTTGAGAGGCAACCAGAGAGGGTAATACTCTTGATCTGATTATCAGCAGTGATCATTCGTGTATTAAGAATTCGCAGATAAAGGAACCACTAGGTGGCAATGATCACAGTGTACTGATGTGGGATTTACTTAAAGATATAATTACCATCGGGAGTAAAGGAAAGCGTTTTTGCTTACATAAAGGTGAGTACAGTGGTCTCATACGGTTTTTAAATTCTGTACAGTGGATTCAACTGACGATGTTACCAACAGTAAATTCTAAGTGGGAAGCATTCGAGGAATTAATCGTGGATGCTACTAAAAGTTTCATACCTATTAAGAAATATTGTTCAAGGTTTAGGCTTAAATGGTTATCAAATGAACTAATGAGACTCGTGACAGAGAAGAAAAATGCATGGGATGCATATAAATTATCAAGCGACTCAGAAGCCTATGGCAGATATAAGCTAGCCTGTAATCAGGGGGGGGGGGCCTCGGTAGCCAGGTCAGCAGGAGCAGCAGTGCATAGCACACGCTTCTTGATTAGACCGGGGTTCGAGCCCGTAATTACCAAATACGGAAGATGCAGAAAGGTCAGGGAATGACCACCACATATCCCCAGAGCAATATGGCCTTAGATGCTAATGCTCCTAAAAACCAAACAACAACAACAACTGTAATCAGGTCACAAAGGAGGTTAGGCAGGTGAAGGCACATTACGAGAAATCATTGGCGAAAGATGCTAGGAAAAACAGCAAGGATTTCTTTATTATATAAACTCTAAAAGGAAAGGGATGAATCTGATTGGTCCACTTGATATCGATGGTTCGAATGTTAATGATCCTGCTCATATAGCAAACAAACTGAATGAGTATTTTGCATCTACATTCACACGAGGAGTTATTAAGGTGTGAAAATGGCATAAGGGTATCAAATTGTAGCAGGGTGCTTAATGATTTTTTAATAACTGGGAGAAAAGTGGAGGAGAAATTGTTGATGTTAAACATAAGAAAGGCACCTGAGGTGGATGGGATCTATCCAGTTATATTAAAGGAGGCGGCAAAGCAACTAAGCAAACCCTTAGCCATAATTATGAGAGCATCCTTGGACTCAGGGGAGGTCCCCACGGACTGGAGATGTGCAAATGTATCCCCAATTCACATAGGGGGGAACGAAGGGTGAAACGAGTAATTACAGACCAGTTTGTTTAACTTCTGTTCCAGGTAAAATAATGGAGTCACTGGTTAAAGATGCATTGCAGGATCATCTAGACAAGACTGCAGCAATAATTCAGACCCAGCATGGGTTTGTTAAGGGAGAGTCTTGTCTGACATATGATAGGATATTATGATGTGGTTACAATGGAACTGGATGAAAAAAATTATTTTGATATCGTATATTTGGATTTTAGTAAAGGTTTTGATACTGTTGCGCATGGAAGACTATTGTACAAATTGGAGAACAATGGTATTAAGGGTAAGTTGCTACAATAGATAAAAGGATGGTTGAGTCGGAGAAGACAGAGGGTGATAATTAATGGGTGATGCTCTTTGTGGACTAATGTTATTAGTGGAGTCCCACAGGTGCGGTTTTGGGACGCAACACCGAACCCTGTGGGACTTGTTTTCTATATTTATCAATGATATTGATAGAGGTATATCAGGCTTAGTGTCGAAGTTTGCAGTGTGCTACTGCGACAGGATCTAGATAATTTTGGCAGATGGGCTAAGAAGTGGCAACTGAAGTTTAACCTTGACAAATGCAAAGTACTGCATATGGGTAGAAGTAATCCCAGAGAAACGTACCAACTGTGTGGTACTACACTTAAGTTGGTAGAAAATGAAAAAGGCCTGGGAGTAATTGTGCAGTCAGATATGAAGTTTTATGATCAATGTAAACAGGCTGCCAGGGCAGGTCATGGGGTTTTGTCAATGATATACAGCAGTCCCCCGTTATAACGCGGTTTGCTTTACGCTGATTCGCTATAACGCTGTTCTTATATTATAACCCGTATCTGACTATAACGCTGTCACAGATCACTATAACGCTCTTTTACAGATTACATTTTTGACATATTTAACGAAATCGTTTCATTTGATGGAGTCGATAGCTTGAAAATGAATAGCAAAACAGCATTAAAACGTTTCCCGCGCCGACTTGAGAAATTTTCCCACGCTCAGTAAAATTTTCTCGCACGCTAATTTAATTGCAGTACAGTGACTTGTTACGTAGTTCCGAGATCAACATTTTAAAAAATGTTGAAATTGCTTGTAATATTTGCGTTATATGCATTTATACGAAGTCGAGTCATCACTCAGTACAGTATTAGACATCGTGCATAACGGAAAGTTTACTTGAACATTGTATCATAATTAATTCAACCAACGCAGTTACATTTTCGAAGAGCTAATAATGACCGATAGGAATGAAAAAGCAACAACGTCTGGGCGCAGTACGAAGACTATGAATGTAAGAAAAAGACTGAATTTGAAAATTAAATTAGACGTTTTGAAGCGAATCGATTCCGGTCAACGACAAGCGGATGTGTGCCATAATTTAGGACTTGCAACTTTAATGTAAGAACAATTATAAAAAATTAAAGAATTAATTTTAGCAGCGGGAAAGATAGCTGTTCCACTGCAAGCAACTAGGACTAGGCCGGCTATTAGGATTGAAATGGAAAGACTAATTTTATTGAAGATAATATTCCATGCAGAATTCAGTTAAGTTAAATATTAAAAAAAAAAAAGGGAGGAAGGGAGAGAGAAAGATGAGCCAATATGATGATCTGAAGAAAACTCGCCTAAAAAAAAAAAAAGTGGAACCATTTAATTAAATATGGTAAGGGCTGGTAGAATAGATTTAAAATCCAGGGTTTTTAACATAGATGAAGCAGGACTTCTGCGGAAACGAATGCCTAAAAGAAGTTTCATATTGAAAAAAGAAAAAAACATGCCAAGTTTCAAACAGGCCAAGTTTGAAACTTGGCATGTTTCAAAAACATGCCAAGTTTCAAAGATTAGGAAATATCCTATGGCACCGACCGCAGCTCATAAATACATGTTACCTTATGGGAAAGTTGGGCTCGCTTAGCGCGGATTCACTTAGCACTCTGTTTTTCCGGAGCGAATGATCAGCGTTAAGCGGGGGTCACCTGTATAGGAATTTTGCTAGCAGGGAAATTTGTTTCTTTGTTTGTTTGTTATTTAGTTTTTAGGAGTATTACAACTAAGGCCATATTGCTCCGGGATATGCGGTGGTCATTCCCTGACCTTTCCATTTCCTCCGTATTTGGTGGTGACGGGCTCGAACACCAGTATAATCAAGAAGCGTTTGCTACGCACTGCTGCTCCGCAGCCAGGTGGGAAGGAGGTAATTGTCCCTCTGATAAGGCAATGGTCAGGCCACACCTTGTGTACTGCGTACAGGTCTGGAGGCCTCATTTTAGGAAGGAATGTAGATTTGCTTGAGCACGTACAGAGAAGGGCAACAAGATAGGTGATGGGAATGATGGGATCCTCTTACCAAGAGAGGCTTAAGTCCTGCAAATTGCAGTGGCTGGAGACTAGGCACCTGCGCAGTGATCTGATTGAGGTTTATAAGGCCTTGAATGCATTGAGAACGCTGAATTCTGATGGGATCCTTCCACTTGTTCAGATTACAAACCTAAGGGGGCATAAACTCAAATTAAGAAAAGACAGATGTAGAATAGATGTGCGGAAATTTGCCTTTAGCCAGCGGGTGGTCAATTGCTGAAACAAACTTCCATCTGTCGTTGTGGAAGTTGATAGGTTGAATAAATTTAAGGAGGAACTGGACAGGCATTTGGAGGGAATGGTGTGATTTTTTTTTTTTCGCTGATGCTGCATAAGCTCATACACTTGCTTTCTTGCATCACATGCCACTACTACTACTACAAGAGGAGGAATCCCATCAGCATTGAGCCTGCTCAATCCATTCATGGCCTTATACACCTCAATCCGATCGCCACGCAGGTGCCTAGTCTCCAGAAGCTGCAATTTCAGAACTTAAGCCTTTCTTCATAAGAGCACCCCTTTGTCCCCTTCACCAGTCTTGTTGCCCTTCTCTGTACTCATTCTAGCAACTCTACATCCTTCCTAAAATGAGGCTACCAGACCTGTACACAGTACTCAAGGTATGACCTAACCATTGACTTATACAAGGGTATAATTGCCTCCATTTAATGGAAGGGGAAATATTTCAGCATAACAACATAAAAACCCACTGAATTCCATATAACGGTATTATAGCAAATGCAATAAGATCGAGTTTACTACCAGTTTATAACAGATTTCACTAACAGCAAAGCCCAATAAATCCAGAAATTGCAAATTGTTTTATTGTTTAATGGCAGTGACCTCCAGAAACGTGCTTTTGAAAATTCTCGGAAAGGCATTCAAAATTGATTTTTATAACTGAACAAATGATAACAATGAAAGTGTAGTGAATTATAATGATTAGAATTGTTTTTTTTTTGTTTTTTTCAAATTAAAACAGTTGATTCCACTAACCAGTGATCAACTGGCACCTACTTATTTCACTTTATGATGGGATGGGTTTACAATTGTCTCTGATTGGACCACGTTTTCCTTATTCTTAGCCAATAGCAGCGTTTGTAAATGTGATGGCTGCCTGTTTTTATTTTGCATCCTTTAGTTGAAGTGATTTTTTGTGTTGTGCTTTAATCAATACATTAGTTTTAATGAATATTTTTTATCAATACGTACAATTTCCATTATAAAAATCACCTTTTAGAGAGATAAATAGTAAATATAATAATGCAGTAATGCTGATAAAAACAGATAAAATAAAAACAGGTTGAAGTAAAATTCCTTTAAAAAACTTAGAACAAATTAACAGAAAACAAAAAATAAAAGTAATAAATCACAACAGCTATCGGACAGAAGACACCCTTCTTCAGTTGTAAGCATTATTATTACAAAATACAGAATGTCAAGTGCTGAGCTATGGTGGTCATGCGAGGTGGAAACCGTGTGATATGGGTGCAGGCAACGATTAGCTGTTGGAAGTAGAGGCTTGCAGTTGTAGCTATAATCTTTGGCTAGGCTACAGGTGCCAACATTTGTCATTTAGGACAGTTGCCTCAATAATGGGATGGATACGACCTCCTCTGTTTTGGTCAAAGGAATCGCTACAACATGAGATGGGGACCGATTCCAACCAGATATGATGATGGTAGTGGTGGGATCAGTCAATAATCTCAACGTTGCGGCATGGGTCATTGTCGTGCTGGGTAGACCAGAAGTGCTCAGTGATTGCTGAGTGTTCGACATCTGCAGAACGAATTAGTATTAGTATTAGTAATGGCCGCATGGTGCAAGAAAGCCTATGGCTTATGCTGCACCAGCCAAAAAAAAAAAAAAAAATCCGAACAAAACAATGATAAAAACAAAAAATAAAAATAATAATAATAATAATTAATAAAAATAAAGGAAATTAAACGTACTATCCAGATGACCTTTGAATTTCCCCAAACTGTCAGCTTCTACCACCCATGAAGGCAACTTATTCCAGTAATTTATAACTTGCTGGCTAAAATAAAACTTCCTGCAGTCCAATCTAAACATTTCCCCCCATAACTTGAATTTATGGCCCCTAGTTCTAGCATCATTTATAATCTTGAAAATTTCGTCCTCATTCATTTTACTGATGCCTCTCAGAGCCTTAAACACCTCAGTCAAATCTCCTCTAAGGTGTCTAGTTTCCAAACTCTGCAACCCACATATTCAAAGTCTTTCTTCATAAGGACACCCTTTTGCGATCTCACCAGGCGAGTTACCAGTCTTTGCACCCTTTCAAGAAGCTCGATGTCTTTCTTTAGGTGCGGTCTCCATACTTGAACACAGTATTCCAAGTGTGGTCTAACGTAAGCCTTATATAATGGGATTATCACATCCCTATCTCTGCTTGCAAAAGTTCGATAGATCATCGATAGGACACCATGGGCCTTCCTTGCAACCTGTTTACAATGCTCAGAGAATTTCATGTCTGACCGTATCGTAACACCCAAGTCCCTTTCCTCCAGTACTGGGTTTAGTTGAACTCCACCAAGTGAATAAGTTATTTTGGGATTACTGTTTCCCAGGTGTAATACCTTACACTTTGTTGGATTAAAGCATAGCTGCCATTTTTCTGACCATTCCTGAAGTCTATCTAGGTCTCTCTGAAGAAGCTCAGCTTGACAGTGATCATTAACTACTCTACCAATTTTAACATCATCTGCAAATTTAGACATCACACCCTCTATCCCTTCATCAATGTCGTTTATGAAAATTAAAAACAACAGTGGCCCTAATATCCTTGGGGAACCCCACTTCTTACATCAACCCAATCTGAGGAATAGCCATTTATCACAACCCTCTGCCTCCTGCCCTGAAGCCTTTTACTTTGATACGTTGTTTCCCATATGTAGTACTTTACATTTGTCAATGTTAAACTTCATTTGCCACCTCTCAGCCAATCTGCTCAACCTTTCCAGATCCTGTTGCAGCAGCATAGCATCAGTAGTGTCCTTAACAACCCTGCCAACCTTTGTATCGTCGGCAAACTTGGACATTAAGCCTGATACACCATCATCAATATCATTTATAAATACAGAAAACAACAATGGACCCAACACTGAACCCTGAGGAACTCCACTAATAACATTAGTCCACGTTGAGCAGTGTCCATTGATTACCACTCTCTGTCTTCTGCCAATCAACCATCCCTTTATCCATAGCAGCAATCTGCCTCCAATGCCACACTTCTCCAATTTGTGCAGCAGTCTTCCATGCGCAACAGTATCAAAAGCCTTTCTAAGATCCAAATATATAATATCAAAGTTATTCCCTGCATCCAGTTCTTCTGTGACTACATCATAGTATCTAATCAAATTGGTCAGACAAGACCTGCCCTTAACAAAACCATGCTGTGTCTGAGCTATAACTGAATTCTTGTCCAGATGATCCTGCAGTGCTTCTTTAACCAGTGCCTCCATTAATTTTCCTGGAACCGAAGTTAAACTAACAGGTCTATAATTTCTTGTGTCAGCCTTTGATCCTCCTTTGTGAATTGGGGTTACATTTGCACATCTCCAGTCGATGGGTACCTCCCCTGAGTCCAAAGAAGCTCTCATAATTATGGCTAGGGGTTTGCTTACTTCCTTTGCTGCCTCCTTTAATATAACTGGATAGATCCCATCCAACCCGAGTGCCTTTTTTATATTTATCCTCAACAATTTCTCCTCCACTTTCCTCTCAGTTATTAGAAAATCATCTAGCTCACTGCCAATGTTTACTTCACCTATGACATTCCCCTTCCTGAATAACTCCTCATGTGTGAATGTAGATGCAAAATACTCGTTTAGACTGTTAGCCAGTTGAGCAGGATCCTCAACTGTTGAACCATCAACATCCAGTGGACCAATCTGATTCATCCTTTCCTTCTTGAGTTTAAATAGGTAAAGAACTCTTTTCTGTTTTTCTTTGCATCCTTTGCCAAGGATTTCTCATAATCTGCCTTTGCCTGCCTAATCTCCTTTGTGACTTGGTTACAGACCAACTTATATCTATCATAGGCTTCCATATCACCCATTAATTTGTATGTATCCCATGCATTTTTCTTCTCTGCCATATGTCTCATTAGTTCATCTGACAACCATTTAGGCCTGAACCTTGAACAATATTTCTTGGTTGGTATGTAAAGCCTGGTAGCTTCCAAGATTAGTTCCTTGAATGCTTCCCATTTTGAATTTGCTGTTGGTAACATCATCAGTTGGTCCCACTGTATAGAATTTAAATACTGTCTCAGACCATCATAGTCGCCTTTACGAAATCAAAAACCCTTCCCTTTAACTCTGATGGTACTTACCTCCTTGAGTAAATCCCACTTCAGCAGACTGTGATCACTGCCACCCAGTGGTTCCTTTATCTGCAGATTCCTAATGCATGAAGAATCACTACTGATAATCAGATGAAGAGTATTACTCCCTCTAGTTGCCTCCCGAACATGCTGGTGTAGAAAACAATCATCCAATAAATCCACAAAAGCCTTGCTAGTGTGTGAGTGACCAACCCACAAATTCCAGTCAATATCTGGGAAATTAAAATCCCCCATTATAAGACTCTCTGATTTACTGGCCCATTCTATTTCCCTGTACAGTATCTTATTATACTCATCAGAGTCATTAGGCCTATAGCACACTCCTATCCTCAATTTTGATTTACCTATGCCTGTGTCACACCAAACTGACTCGACACTGCCCTGTCCATCGATGTCGACTGGCTTCACTTCCTTGGATTTTATGTGTTTTTTAACTAATAGCATAACCCCTCCTCCCTTCCTATCCTGTCTATCCTTTCTGTAGATGTTGTACTCCCCAAATTCCAGTTCTGCATTGCTCACATCTGCGTGACACCACGTCTCTGATATCCCAACAATATCTGCCTTTGATGTTTTGAGCAATACCTCAAATTCATCAAATTTATTTACTAAACTCCTAGCATTGGTGTACACGCAAGTATACATGCACCTGTTTCTATTCTTAGCTACCCTAACACAACCCATGTGTTTACTTGTACCGCAATGACTTCCAGCAGTCTCTGAAATATCCTGCATCTTATTTTCCAGGCTGCGGCTCATTCCAATAGCTGCAGTGCAAGAATCACTTTCACCTCTGCCAGTGGCTACTTTTAATCTATTAGTCCTTGTATCCCCCCCAATCTAGCAGTTTTTCGACCCACCTAACACTGCCTCGATAGCATCAGCAAACACTCTTGCACCCTTTCTATTTAAGTGTATCCCATCCCTGTAGAAACAGTCTCTCCTGTTAACAAGTACAGACCAGACTGAAAAAAATTCTACCCCTTGAGCCTTGCACAATCTTTCCACGGCCGAATTGATCGACAGGGCTCTCATCATATACTCCCTCCTATCGTGTCTGGGCAGAATTGCAGACACTTTCAAATTCAACCCTAATTCACGGCTTTTTTCAACAGTGACCTGTTCTTGTTAAGTAATTCCACCAGTCTCCTTCTCTTAATATCATTAGTGCCAACGTGTACAACTATATCACCTTTTGTGCCCTTAAAAGATGATATCTGCTCTACAACGTCATCAACCTTTGCCCTGGCAGACATACCCTGGTCCTGTTCCACCTATCCTTTTTACAAAGCATGTTCCCCGTTTCCCTGACAATAGAGTCACCAACAACTACTAGTTCCTGTGGGACCAGCGCATTCTGCCTTGGGGGCTGCCTCTGTGTTGCAAGATGACCAAGTGCAAGCTCTGGCATTGATATGGGCAACTGAGAGCTTGATGGGCCCCTTAATTTATTTCCTTCGAGGGCATCCACCAGAATACCTGCCCACCCACCCACCGATGAAAGGCCAACAAGTGAAACAGCGCTGTCTGGGTGGTGGTGGCCAGTGAGAATAAGTAACAATAGTCTTCTCTTTTAGTCAAGCATTACTTATTCGAGGTAGTGTAATACATGGCAACTCATTGTGAAGGAAGAGCACAATATGAGCTACAGATAAAATGATGCCCTTCAAACTACTAATGTGGTTTAAGAGTTTTCTATGGTTCGTTTACACCAATATTATATAGTTCTTTTATATGCACACTGTCCTTTTAAATAGTATTCTCTGTTGAAGCAGCAAGACCTAATTCCCATGGAATAGATGACAAACTTTGTTGTGCTTTGTACTTCTTAATCATTTCTAGATCAATTTTGTTTTGTTTCCTAGCCCTGCCACCACTTACACTTTCGGTTGGTTGCTTTCCCTTCATCACGGTAATAAGCAAACAGGAATGAAGAGAAGATTCTGAAAATTTATTTATGTTTTTAGATGATTGATGATTTCAGTGAAGGGGAACACATTTCACCATGATACCGTAACGTAAAAACCCATAGAAATCCAGTTATTGGTATTATCGCAAATGCAATAAGATCAAGTTTACTACCCATTTATAATAGATTGTGCTAACAGAAAAGACCAATAAACTGGAAAGTGCAAATTGTTTTTGTTTTATTGTAGTGATCTCCAGAAATGTGTTTTAGAAAAATATCACAAAGGCGTTCAAAACTGAACCTTATAACGGAACATATGATAATGATGAAAGTGTACTGCAATTTCCATTATAAAAATGACCTTTTTAAAGAGATAAATAGCTCAGTTATATAGCGAAAATTTCAACTTCCAACATCTTGGAAAGAATTACCATAAAAAAAAAAAAAAAAAAAAAAAAGTGTGTTATTGGGTTCAACATTGCGATGTTTACATGATACCTCTATTTATTCATACGGGATACAGAATACGTTTCCACAATTTTTTTTAGTTTGCGCCGGCCGAAAAAAATTAGGTAAAGTTGAATTTCCGTAAGTCGAGTATTACGTAAGGCAGGGAGTGGCAGTACTAAACTGTAGTTAATATATAGGTTCAATTACTACAGTCACGTAGGTTAGTTTATTTTTTTATTTTGACAAGTTCAGTGGATTCTGGTTATTTGGGCCACCGGTTAATCGGGGAAGCCGTTTATTTGGGGCAAATCTTAAAAAACAGAAACCAATCAAGAAAATAGCCAGGGTTTACTTCGCTTAATTGGAACAGCATGCTGTTTAATCGGGGCAGGAGACCGCAGCACTGAAGATTACCCTACGATTGTCTCCGATGGTACCATGTGGTTCGGTCAAAATTCTGGAGGTCACAACCATAAAACAATAAAAACAATTAGCAGTCACCTGTTTATTGGGCTTTTCTGTTAGTAAAATCTATCCTAAACGGACAGTAAACTCGATCTTACTAAATTTGCGATAACACCGACAGCTGGAATTTTGTGAGTTATTATGGTGAAATGTGTTTACACTTCCATGAAATCTTCAATCATATAAAAAAATTAATTTTCAGATCTTCTCTTCATTCCTATTTTTAAAGCTTTGTAACTCGTTACTCCGTTCTCACTTGCATGTATCGTGTTACTTGCAATTTGTGCGTGCCGTGTTCTTTGTTGTTGATTGCTTATCTTTTTACTGTTTTAAATTTTAACCCCCACCCAAAAATATCAGTGAACAGAAATGTCAACTAGTTTGTATGTACATATTACAGTATGTATTAATTATTCAGATTATCTCGTATATTCTTCCAATTTTCACGTATCATTTAATTTTTTAATTGGTAAGGTAATAAAGGATAAATTTGTGCTTAATATATCTTTGCTTTTATAGCCTGTGGATAATAGTCCTCCCATTTTCGCTAATTAGAATCGCTGTTTAATAGAAATAAAATTCAATTCACAAACGTGATCACAATGACCAGCACTTACTGCACATCGTATAGTGAACGGTACATTACTATGTTGAGTTCGTCATAACGTGATTTGATTGTACAGTGACCTAATTGTAAAGGGAGGGGGTACATTGTATTTTTAACTATTTAAGTGAAACTTTGGATAATTGGGGCAGCCGCTTAATCGGGACAAAATGCACTAGTCCCGATGTGTCCCAAATAACTGGATGGACTGTATATGGAAAGCCACAGCTTAAAATTCAGATAGCCTTTGCTATTGACATTTTAGCAGGAACTTCATAATTTTCATTGGGAACTTAAATTTAATTCCACTGATTGTTAAAATTTTGTCAGCAGAATAATTTTTGTAATATATTGTCCATTTAAATTATGTAAAATGTTGTAATTTTAATTTATTTGGAAAGCTACAGCTTAATATTCAGATAGCCTTTGTTATCAATATTTAGCATTAGCACTAGTAGAGGCATATGATGCAAGAAAGCAAGCTTAGACAGCATCACCCAAAAAAAAAAAAAAAATTCCCATTTCAGTTGTCAATGCATTCCGAATATTTGTCCAGTTCTGCCTTGAATTTATTTAAGTTAGCATTAGCATAGGCATGTTATGCAAGAAAGCAAGCTTATACAGCATTAGCCAAAAGGGGAAAAAAAAAAAAAAAAAACCCTCTCATTTCCCCTATCCACTCACTCTAAATGTTTCTCTAGTTCTGCCTTCAATCTATTTAAGCTATCAACTTCAACGACGGAAGTTTGTTCCAGCAATCAACCACCCGCTGGCTAAAGGCAAAATTCCGCACATCTATCCTACCACTGTCTTTCCTCTATTTCAATTTATGCCCTCTCACGCAATTATTCTGAGCTAGATGAAGAATCCCATCAGTATTGAGCATGTTCAAAAAAATTCAAAACCTTATAGACCTCAATCAGATCACTTCGCAGGTGCCTAGTCTCCAGACACTGTAATTTGCAAAAGTTAAGTCTTTCTTCGTAAGAGCAACCCTAAAGAACAACCCTATTGTTCCAATCCCTAAACTTGTTGCCCTTCTTTGTACCTGTTTCAGCAGCTCTACATCTTTCTTAAAATGAGGCCTCCAGACCTGTATACAGTACTCAAGGTGTGGCCTGACCATTGCCTTATACAAGGGGATAATGACCTCTTCATCCCTGGTAGAAAAAATTCAGCACATCATTGACAAGACACCATGAGCTACTATTGCAGACCATCTGCACTTCTCAGAAAACTTCATATCCATATCTGACTGCACAATTACCCCCAAGGTAATTTTCGTTCTATACCACTGTTAGTGTAGTACCACACAGTTAATATATTACTCTGGGATTTCTGCTTCCACAGTACTTTCACAACAACAGATGGAAGAAGTTTGTTCCCTCAATCAACTACCCGCTGGCTAAAGGCAAATTTTCACACATCAATTCTACAACTGTCTTTCTTCAGTTTGAATCCATGCCCCCTCAGGTTTGCAATTTGAGTAAAAGGAAGAATCCCATCAGCATTGAGCCTGCTCAATCCATTCAAGACCTTATACACCTCAATCAGATCACCTCGCAGGTGCCTAGTCTTCAGAAGCTGCAATTTGCAGAACTTAAGCCTTTCTTCATAAGAGACACCTTTGTTCCCCTGACCAGTCTTATTGCCCTTCTCTGTACTCGTTTTGGCAACTCAACATCCTTCTTAAAATGAATCTTCCAGACCTGTACACAGCATTCAAGGTGTGGCCTGACCATTGCCTTATACAAAGGGATAATCATATCCTTATTCCTGCTCGTAAAATTCCTGTATATCATTGACATGACCCTATGACCTCCGCCAGCTTCTGTCTGCACTGCTCAGAAAACTTCATATCGGACTGCACAATTTCCCCCCCCCCCAGGTCTCTTTCATTCTCCACTACCCTTAGTGTAACACCACCCAGTTGGTACGTTTCTATGGGGTTACTGCTACCCCTATGCAGTACTTTGCATTTGTCAATGTTAAACTTCAGTTGCCACTTCACAGCCCATCTGCCCAACTTTTCCAGATCCAGTTGCAGCAGCTTACTGTCATTAACAGTAATGTTAATAACATTAGTGTTATTAACAACTCTCCAAACTTTCTACATCTGCAAACTTTGACATTAACCTTGATATACCTTCATCTTTGTCTTCTCTCACTCAACCATCCTTTTATCCATTGAAGCAACTTGCCCTTAATGTCATACTGCTCCAATATGTACAGTAGTCTTCCATATGCAACAGTATCAAAAGCTTTCCTGAAATCCAAGTAGGAAATCAAAATTATTTTTTGCATCCAGTTCCTTTGTGACCATGTTATAGTATCCAATCAAATTGGGCAGACAAGACTTCCCCTTAACAAACCCATGATGTGTCTGAATCATCATTGCTGTCCTGTCTAAATGATCCGGCAATACTTCTTTAACCAGTGACTCTATCATTTTCCCTGGAACAGAAGTCAATCTAACAGGTATAATTACTCATGTCATCCTTTGACCCCCCCCCTTTCTGAACTGGAGATGCATTTGCACATATCCAGTCCACTGGGCCCTTCCCTGAGTCCAAGGATGCTCTCATAATTATGCTTAAGGTTTTGCTTACCTCCTTTGCCATCTCCTTTAATGTAACTGGATAGATTCCATCTACCTGAAGTGCCTTTCATATTAGCATTAGTCACATGGGTTAAAGAAGCTTATGGCTTATGCGGCACCAGTCAAAAAAAATAATAATAATAAAATAAAATAAAATAACAAAATAAATAAAATAAAAAGAATAAAAATAAAATAATAATAATAACAATTGAAATTTCCCCAAAATGTCAGCCTAGACACAAATGTAACTTGGAGCTCATCAGGGACTCAAAATATCTCATGACCTGCCAAATGATGCACTCTCGATTCAGATCCCAAAATAATAAATAAAAAAATAGTCAAGGACAGACTGCTCTGGTCGAATGTGATCTAGATTGATTGGGAGACTGTTGTCAGCAAAATGGGCAACTTATATTTGTAATAATGATAGGTGGTCCAGAACCAGATTGCATTTGCCAGGAGCAACAATTGATAGTGTTCCCACAGATTGTCAGATTTTAAGGGGTAAAGAGAGCATTATTATTCATATGGAGACCAATGATGTTAAGCATAAGCAACACGACAATTGGTTGGATAAACAGAGTCAGGTCAGAATGTGTGTGTATGTGACTGCAATTCTGGACAGACACAACAGAGAGAATTATATGCTGAAAGATTTGTGGATTAACTCAAGACTTAAGGGAACCTGCAAGCCTCTCTGACAGAAATTTTTATCAGCATGGCTGGCATTTGTCGGTAGAAGCAATTAATTTTGTAGAGATGGTATTTGAGCAAAGGTGGTGCAAGGATTTTTGCCAATATCAACAAGGATTACTTAAGGGTCCAGGGAACCTGCTAGTTCGGTGGGAAAGGTATTTTAGATCCACTTATCTGATTTTGACCCATATCAAACAAGAATTCTTGTTTGTTTGCCATAACAGCCAATGGTAAGCTGTTCTGAGAAAAGCAATGTTCCAAATGAGGAAGGGGAGAAGATAAAGCCAGGAAAACAATCCTGATAACTTCAAGGGGTGTGTCAAGGTCATAAATTAGGTTGCAATAAAGATTTTCTTTCTCTCTCTCTCTCTCTCTAAACTATAGCAAATTACTTATTCTCAACTGTGTCTATAGTAATGTCAGGAGTGTTGTCAATAAAATGGCAGAATCTGAATTCTTGGTTAAGACAACTAATGCTGACATAACAGGACTAACAGAAACGTGGTGCATCCCGGAAATCGGGGATAACTGGTTCCACTATGATACGTATAATGTATTTAAGAAAGATAGAAGGGGTGGAGGAGTCTTGATTCATCTCAAAAGCAGCCTGAGTGCAAAAAGAGTTTTTTTGAGTTGAAGTTGTGTCTTCCAACATAGAATCCATGAGATTTGAGTTAGTTGGGAGTAACGGTATTATGAGAGTGGAAGTAATCTACAGACCCGAAAATTGTGAAGAGAATGATGAGAGTCTCTACATGCAGATGGAATGGACAACCATGCATGAATTTCTTATTATGGGTGACTTTAATCTGCCCCAGATTGATTGAAGTAAGTGGAAGGGAAACTCACCATGGGAAAAAATTTTTAAAATAAACTAGAAAATTATTATTTGTACAAGCATGTCAGAGAAAGTAATAAGGGCAACAATATTCTTGACCTCATTATTACTAACGAATCAGATGTTATCAGAGGGCTTAAAATTCTATTATTATTATTATTATATGTTCTATTATAATCTATTAATTGGGCTGATTGCTGAGTGAGGATGAACCTGAGGAAGAATAATTCACATAAGCCATGAATCGCATACATACCATTAAAAATAATTGCAGGAGGATGCCAAAATGGATGACTGCAGAGCTGGCTGCTCAAAGAGAACAGAAAAAGACAGCATGGGATAGTTACAGAGGGATGAAAAGTACCGAAATCTACAACAGGTATAAGCAGATTCCTCATAATACCACAAATAAGGTTAGGGAGACCAAGGCTGCATATGAGAAAGCATTGGCTAAAAGAGCAAAAATTGAGGACAAGGAATTTTTTATATATGTGAAACAAAGAAAAAAGCTAATCAAATCAGACCCATGTGCATTGGGTGTAAGAAAGTCTTAGAACCCAGATGATGTTGCTGTTGTTGTTGTGGCAGCTTCATGGCGCATAAGCTACTTTGGCTATAATGCTCCTATTCATTTATATTAAAGTAAAAGAGAAAGAATCATACTGTCTGAAATGCCTTTAATCAGAAAAGATTAAAAATTCTAGTTTGCTTCAGAAAACGGAGAAATTCAGATATATTGGCCTTGTCACCAATCAAATTCTCTGGGGTTATTGGTTGTTGAAGGATAACCAGTGATTGCAGGGTTGAAATTCTGTCTTGTTTATAATAGAGGCAGTCAGTGAGAATGTGGTTAACAGTCATATTTATATAGCAATGTGGACACTGTGGTGGATCATCTCCTGTGAGTAAATGAAGGTGGGTCAGGTAAGTATGACCTATTCTTGCTCTTGACAGAATTACTTCTTCTCGTCTTGATGTCCGAACACTGGAGAGCCAGATTTTCGGAACCTGTTTAATCTGAAAGAGTTTATTATTCGTTTGGGAATGCCATAGTGCTGTCCATTCTGATAGGCATGCAGCAGGAAACATTAGTGCATAGTCTGGGGCTGGAACAGGCATATTGGTTAAATCTAAGCTGGTTGGGTTTTTTGCAGCTTTATCAGCCTGTTCATTGCCTAAAATACCAGAATGTGCTGGTATCCAGCAGAAGGTGACCAGTTGGTGGCGTTCTTTAATTTTTAATAATAATTTTCTAATTTCAATTATAACAGGGTGAAATTTATCTGAAGAATTACACAAAGCCTTGATTGAGCTGAGGGAACCTGTGTAAATTACTGATTTTAAAGAGCAGTCAGGAGAGAGATTTTTTAAAGCTAGTTTAATTGCGAATAATTCAGCTGAAAAGATGCTGAATTCAGAAGGAAGGGCTGCTGATACAATTGTGTTCGGAAACACTGCAGCTGCTCCAACTTTTGAATTTGATTTAGAGCCATCTGTGTATATTGGTAAAAAATCAATATATTTTTGAGTGTGAACAGCATGAACTTGTTGTAGTAGTAGTAGTAGTAGTGGCATGTGATGCAAGAAAGCAAGTGTATGAGCTTATCTGCATCAGCCAAAAAAAAAAAAAAAAATTACAAAACAATCCCCTCTAAATATTTGTCCAGTTCCTCCTTAAATTTATTCAACCTATCAACTTCCACAACGACAGATGGAAGTTTGTTCCAGCAATTAACCACCCGCTGGCTAAAGGCAAATTTCCGCACATCTAATCTACATCTGTCCTTTCTTAATTTGAATTTATGCCCCCTTAGGTTTGTAATCTGAACAAGTGGAAGGATCCCATCAGAATTCAGCGTGCTGAACCCATTCAAGGCCTTATAGACCTCAATCAGATCACCGCGCAGGTGCCTAGTCTCCAGCCACTGCAATTTGCAGAACTTAAGCCTCTCTTGATAAGAGGATCCCTTCATTCCCCTCACCAATCTTGTTGCCCTTCTCTGTACATGCTCAAGTAAATCTACATCCTTCCTAAAATGAGGCCTCCAGACCTGTACGCAGTACTCAAGGTGTGGCCTGACCATTGCCTTATACAGAGGGATAATCACCTCCTTTTCCCTGCTAGCAAAATTCCTATATATCATTGACAAAACCCCATGACCTGCCCTGGCAGTCTGTCTGCATTGCTCAGAAAACTTCATATCTGCCTGCACAATTACTCGCAGGTCTTTTTCATTTTCTACCACCTTAAGTGTAGTACCCACAGTTGGTACGTTTCTCTGGGATTACTTCTACCCATATGAAGTACTTTGCATTTGTCAAGGTTCAACTTCAGTTGCCACTTCTTAGCCCATCTGCCCAAATTATCCAGATCCTGTTGCAGTAGCACACTGCCATTACTGTCATTAACAACCCTGCCAACCTTTGTATCATCTGCAAACTTCGACATTAAGCCTGATATATCTTCATCAATATCATTGATAAATATACAAAACAACAGTGGACCTAACACCGAACCCTGTGGGACCCCACTCATAACATTAGTCCAAGAAGAGCAGCACCCATTGATTGCCACCCTCTGTCTTCTCCCACTTAACCATCCTTTTATCCATTGTAGCAACTTACCCTTAATACCATTCTGCTCCAATTTGTACAATAGTCTTCCACACGCAACAGTGTCAAAAGCTTTCCTGAAATCCAAATATATGATATCAAAATTATTTTTTGCATCCAGTTCCTTTGTAACCTCATCATAATATCCTATCAAATTTGTCAGGCAAGACTTTCCCTTAACAAACCCATGCTGTGTCTGACTTATTGCTGCAGTCTTGTCTAGATGATCCTGCAATGCATCTTTAACCAGTGACTCCATTATTTTACCAGGAACAGAAGTTAAACTAACTGGTCTATAATTACTCGTGTCACCCTTCGATCCCCCTTTGTGAATTGGGGATACATTTGCACATCTCCAGTCCGTGGGAACCTCCCCTGAGTCCAAGGATGCTCTCATAATTATGGCTAAGGGTTTGCTTAGTTGCTTTGCCGTCTCCTTTAATATAACTGGATAGATCCCATCCACCCCAGGTACTTTCCTTATGTTTAACTTCAACAATTTCTCCTCCACTTTGCTTTCAGCTATTACAAAATCATTAAGTATCCTGCTACAATTTGATAACCTTCTGTCATTTTCAAACCTTAATAATTCCTCACGTGTGAATGTAAATGCAAAATACTCATTCAGTTTGTATGCTATCTGAGCAGGATCATCAACAGTCGAACCATCGATATCAAGTGGACCAATCAGATTCATCCCCTTCCTTTTAGAGTTTATATAAGTAAAGAAATCCTTGCTGTTTTTCTTAGCATCTTTTCCCAAGGATTTCTCGTAATCTGCCTTCGCCTGCCGAACCTCCTTTGTGACCTGATTACAGATTAACTTATATCTGCCATAGGCTTCTGAGTCACTTCATAATTTATATGCATCCCATGCATTTTTCTTCTCTGTTACGAGTCTCATTAGTTCATTTGACAACCATTTAGGCCTAAACCTTGAACAATATTTCTTAATAGGTATGAACCTTTTAGTAGCTTCCACGATTAATTCCTTGAATGCTTCCCACTTAGAATTTACTGTTGGTAACATCGTCAGTTGATCCCACTGTACAGAATTTAAAAACTGTCGGAGACCACTGTACTCGCCTTTACGGAAGCAAAAACCCTTTCCTTTACCCCTGATGGTAATTAATTCTTTAAGTAAATCCCACGTCAGTACACTGTGATCACTGCCACCTAGTGGTTCTTTTATCTGCAAATTCCTAATACATGAATGATCACTGCTGATAACCAGATCAAGAGTATTACTTCCTCTGGTTGCCTCTCGAACATTCTGCTGCAGAAAACAATCATCCAATAAATCCACAAAAGCCTTACTAGTGTGTGAGTGACCAACCCACAAGTTCCAGTCAATATCTGGGAAGTTAAAATCCCCCATTATAAGACATTCCGATTTACTAGCCCACTCTATTTCTCTGTACAATTGTTCATTGGACTCATTCAAGTCATTAGGCCTATAACACACTCCTACTCTTATTTTTGCTTTGGCAGTGCTTATGTCACACCAAACTGGCTCAACAGTGCACTGTTCATCTATATCAACTGGATGCACTTCTTTTGATTTTATGTTTTTCTTAATTAACAACATAACACCTCCTCCCTTCCTATCCTGTCTATCCTTTCTGTACACATTGTACTCCCCAAATTCCAGTTCGGCATTCCTTATATCTTTGTGACACCACGTCTCCGATATCCCAACAATATCCGCCTTTGATGTCCTGACCAACACTTCAAATTCATCAAATTTATTTACTATACTTCTAGCATTGGTATACATGCAAGTATACATGCACCTATTCTTATTTTTAGTTACTCTAACACATCCCATATACCCATCTGTTTCACGATGACTGCCATCCATCCCTGAAACCCCCAACACCCCTCGCTCCAGGTCGCTACTTATTCTAATAGAAGTTGTGCAAGAATCACCTTAACCTCTGCCTGCGGCTACTGTTAAACTATTAATCCTTGTATCCCCCCCAAGCTATCAGTTTTCCGACCCACCTAACACTGCCTCGATAGCATCAGCAAATATTCTTGCACCCTTCCTATTTAAGTGTATCCCATCCCTGTAGAAGCAGTCTCTCCTGTTAACAAGTACAGTCCAGGCTGAAAAAAATTCTACCCCTTGAGCCTTGCACAATCTTTCCAGGGCGAATTGATCAACAAGGCTCTCATCATATACTCCCTCCTATCGTGTCTGGGCAGAATTGCAGACACTTTCAAATTCAACCCTAATTCACGGCTTTTTTTCATCAGTGACCTGTACTTGTTAAGTAATTCTGCCGGTCTCCTACTCTTAATATCATTAGTACCAACGTGTACAACTATATCACCTTTTGTGCCCCTAAAAGATGATATCTGCTCTACAACGTCATCAACCTTTGCCCTGGCAGACATACCCTGGTCCTGTTCCACCTGTCCTTTTTACAAAGCATGTTCCCCGTTTCCCTGACAATAGAGTTACCGACAACTACTAGTTCTTGTGGGACCAGTGCATTCTGCCTTGGGGGTTGCCGATGTGTTGCGTGATGACCAAGTGCAAGCTCTGGCATTGATGTGGGCAGCTGAGAGCCCGATGGGCCCCTCAATTTAGATCTTTCAGAAAATTAAATTGTCTGATATTTGATGATTGTAAAGTATTCTTTCCCCACAGACAGAGGTAAGTGTCACAGGTCGGTATAGGAGGTTGAACGGATGAATGAATGAATGAATGGATGAATATATCCATCCATTCCGTTGTTGTACGGAATGGATGGATATATTCCAAACCTGCAGTAGTTCAAGAAGGCGATGACCAGCTGGTTTTACTATGCTAGGTTTATTTCTGTACAGATTTTCTAATGGTGGATTGAAAAGATATGGCTGAATGGGATGGGAGGCACAACTTTGTATCTTGACAGAATACTTCGGCAATAGCAATTTCCTACGTAAAAATTGTGGCGGCTCCTGAGCATCAATGTAAAGGCTATGTGCTGGCAATGTTCTGAATGCGCCAAGTGCAATCCTCAGTGCACTGTGTTGAACTGGATCAAGCCGGCGTAATGCACTCTTTCTGGCAGAGTCATAAATGGGAGCTCCATAATCAAGACGGGATCTGATTAATCCCCTGTATAATCGAAGAAGGGAGGTACGATCTGCACCCCACGTTTGTGCAGATAAAGCTCTGAGTATGTTTATCTTTTTTAAGCAGGCAGTACGTACTTTTTTAATGTGCTCTAAGAAATTTAGCTTGTTGTCCATGATTAAACCTAGAAATCTAATGTTACTAGTGACTGGGATGGAAATATTAGAGATGTGAAGTTCAGGATCCAGATGAAATTTGCGTTGTCTACAAAAATTGATAGCAACTGTTTTCTGCTGCGAAAGCCTATAGCCGTTAAGGCTGGCCCATTGTTGTATTTTATTTAATGCTATCTGAAGCTGTCGTTCAATAGATCTCATATTTTGGGAATGACAGAAGATGGAAAGGTCATCTGCATAAAAGTAAGTTTCTACAGTATTTGGAAGTTGTTTAGTGATAGAATCTATTCTTAGGGCAAAAAGAGTGGTACTCAGTACTGATCCCTGTGGAACACCTTCTTCCTGAATGAAAGTTGCAGAGAGGACATGTTGGTATCGAACTTGAAACAATCTAGTGTGTAGAAAATGCTTTATAAATATAGGTCTTGCCCTGCAGACCAAGAGAGTAAAGATCTCTTAGTATGCCATGCCGCCAGGTGGTATCAAAAGCCTTCTCTATATCTATGGAAACCATTACTAGATGTTCATGCTTAATAAAGGCATTACGAATGGCAAATTCAGCCTTAACCATAAGGTCCAGGCATGACCTGTTTTGATGAAACCCATACTGACTATTGCTCATTAACTGTTCTGACTCAATGATCCAGACGAGCCTACAGTGGACAATTTTTTCTAGAATTTTGCTGTGGCAGCTTGAGAGGGATATTGGTCTATAGCTATGGGGGTTGGTTGGATCTTTTCCAGGTTTTAGGAATGCCAAACCAGTAGAATGATGCCAAGAAGTTGGATAGACATTTTCTAGAAAAATATGATTGCAAAAGAGCAGAAGAAGATGCAAAGCTTTGTCATCAAGATGTTGTAGCATGACATAATAGATTCCATCTGGTCCGGCAGCACCATCATGGGCTGTTCCGATAGCATGCAAAAGTTCAGAATATTGTACGGGATTGTTATACGGCAGAAGGAAGGCAGTTTGGAAGTTAATAGAGTGCTGTTCTGCAGTGTTTTTAATTCTCTGGAAAGGTGGAGTATAAGCTGCTGCCACTGAGATTTCAGCAAATGTGTTGCCCAAAGCATTTGCGATACTAAATAGATCTTGCCCGTAATGGGCAAGATTTGTTTTTAATGGACAGAATTGGTGAAGGTACGGTAGGAAACTTACCAGAAAACTGTCTAATTTTTTTCCATATTATTTTGGTGTCAGTGTTTTTGTTAATACTTAATGCAAAACGGATCCAGGATTCTTTCTTGGCTTGCTTTTGTATGAAACGTGTTTTTGCCTTTGACATCTTATAATTTATTAGATTGGGTGTTGTTAGATATTGCCAAAACAAATTCCAGGCTTTATTTTTTTGCTTTTTTGGCTTTTGTGCATTGCTCATTCCACCAATAATTATAATGCTTACGAACCGAGGGATTTGATAGTGGTATTGTGTCTTTAGCCACATTTAGGAGATGTGACGTGATGTATTCTGTCACATCATCGATAGGCTGGAGACGGATTTTTTCCTCATCAAAAGATATTGATGACCGGAATTTTGCCCAGTTTGCTCAGGCAAATTTCCATTTTCTACATGGTTGAGTTGGAGGAGTCTGTGCTATTAATAGGTTGCATACAATTGGGAAGTGATCACTACCCATTATATCATTTAAAACATACCACTCTATGGTCGGGACCAGTAATGGAGAACAAAGGGAGAGATCTATGGCTGAGATATGTCCATTTGGGAGCTGAACATGAGTGTGTGTGTGTGTGTGTGTGCCAGTATAGAGTATAGTGAGGTTTACTGCCTCTATTAGGCTCTCAATGAGTCGACCTAATTTAATTTTATCTCTCTATCTATCTATCTAATTTAGGATTGCCCCCATAAGGGGTGGTGCCCGTTGAAGTCCCCCTAACACACAAAGAGGTGGAGGTATCTGTATAAGGAGATCTTCAAGATCTTTTAAACAGTAGGTACGGTTTGGCTGGAAGTAGATTGATACTAATGTTATTTCAATATGGAGCGTTATATGCACAGCAACAGCTTCTATTTCAGTTTGAAGTGGAATATGTTTAGTTGGGATCTTTGAATTTATCAGGATTGCTACACCACCATGGGTAGCATTTGTTGTATTACGATCCCTTCGATAAAGGCAATAGTTCTTTATCAAAGGAGAAATTTGCAAAGTTCAGTAAGTTTCCTGAAGACAAAGGGCAACCGGAGGAAATCAATTAATTAGATCTTGGATATCGTCTGTATTGCAACGAAAGCCTCTGCAGTTCCATTGTAAAATACAAGGCATTATTTGTGTTTAGTTGATTGAGGTGATTCTGACTGCTTTTTGAAAGTGACTGGTTTACGGCGTTCCAATTTCTGTTTGTCTTTTTTTGGAAGACTGGCCGACCAGTGTCCATTTCTTCTTCTTTGGCATGGATTTCTAAAATAGGCTCTTCCTGTATGGATGTGCCATCTGTATCCATGGTTGTGTCCTGAATATTTTTTACAGTATTTGTGTTTGTAATACAAGATGTGGTTGCAATCACTGGTGGAGGAGTTACCGCTGGTATTGTGTCAGAGGTGTATTATTTGCTTGGATTGTTGCTTGCATACAGTTGGTTGCATCTCAGAGAGGACATTTCTAGCCCAATCAGAAATTGATTTATTAGTAGGGACTGTGACATCAGTTTGAACGGAGACTGCTTGATATTTTTTACAGCATTTGCATAGGTAGTATTCTGGCTTATAGTTGGTGCAACTAGTTTTCTTGCTTCTTGGTAACTGACTTTGTTTTCAACCTTGTATTTTACAATTTTTTTCTCGGTTTTCCACTTTTCACATGTCTTGGAATATACAGGATGGTTGCCTTTGCAATTTGTACATGTCATTTTTGTAGCAGTACAGTCATCTTGTATATGGTCTGAGGACCCACAGTTGGGGCAGACAGGAATTCCTCTACATACAGTTTGAGAATGCCTATACTTTTGGCATTTATAACATCTTAAAGGGTTGGGAATGTATGGGCGAATTCGACAAAATAAATAACCTGCGTTTACAGAGGAGGGTAAGTTTGGCATATTGAAGGTGAGAATAATATTTCTTGTAGATGTCAGTTGATTATCTTTTTTTTAATCATTATTCTTTTCGCTGCAATTACGTTCTGTCCCTGCAATTCTTGGGTTATTTCTTCCTCGGTGACATTTAACAAATCCCAACTCGATATGACACCCTTAGATGAATTTAGGGTTGCGTGAAGAGGAATTTACAGGAATTCCAGCAAAGCTGGAATTCCTCTACAACTAATAGAACTATTAGTTGTAGAAGCTTTTCAGAATGTCTTTGATTCATGGTTTCTATAAGTAAGTCTCCTGATTGCAGTCTCTTCACCGTCTTGGGAGATACTGCTATACCCTCCAGATGTTTCTGTATAACAAAGGGAGACAATTTACTCATAGGCTGGTTATTGAGAGAGTGAAAGATTAAGAAAGATGGGCAGGGTTGCTCCATCCGATCAGTCTTCAACCTCTTAGGGTTGTCGTTATTTATGTTAATATGGTCTGTATTTGCCATTTTTTTTCCTTTTCGCCCTTGGCAAGAGGACTTTTCTGCCAAGGTTTCCGGCCCCCCCAAGGGGAGGCAGGAGAAGTGCTGCAAGGAGGCCAAGCGGTTAGAAAGGATAGTTGTTAGTAAAGAATATAATATATATAACAAAAAGAAAGGTGAATTTCCTTTCTCTGTCCCTACTTGATACTTTACAAGTGTAGAACTTATTTATGATAAATAAACTGCTGATAGAAAACGATATAACTTAAAAAGAACTTTTATCTCTCAGAAAGATCACTGTTTTATTCGCACTATATATGCTTGACCTCGAATTCGCTTGGCACCCGGGGCCAGATGATGTTGCAGATGAATTAAACAGGTAATTTTCATCGGTCTTTCTGATCCTTCATGCTGAGGATGTGCGAATAAGGCTAAGCCATACAAATAAGTCATTTTGTATGAATGAAAGAGACCTGGGGGTAAATGTGCAGTCAGATAAGCAGTGCAGACAGGCTGTCAGAACAGGTCATGGGATTCTGTCGATGATTTACAGGAATTTTGCTAGTAGGGATAAGGAGGTGATTATCCCTTTGTATAAAGTAGCAGTCAGGCCACACCTTGAGTACTGTATGCAGGTCCAGAGGAATTATTTTCAGAAGGATGTAGAGTTGCTAGAATGAGTACAGAGAAAGGCAACAAGACTGGTGAGGGGGAACAAAGGGGTGCTCTTACCAAGAACAGCTTAAGTTCTGCAAATTGCATCTTCTGGAAACTAAGCACATGCGAGGTGATCTGACTGATCCAAACTGATTGTTTGAGATCAGTCAGATTTCAAGCATGTTTTTGACTGTAAATATGGATTAAAGTATCTGTTCGACTCATATGCCATTTCCTGGCTTTCCATGGACCTATTGGATTTTCTCTCTCTCTCTCTCTCTCTCTCTCTCATATTCACGTAAGAGCAGAGGCTCTTCTCTCTGCACTTAGCTCTCTTTGCTAATCCTTTCTCATAGTCAGCTTTACTAGTCTTATCACATCAGTAGCTTTTTTTTTTAATTAATTAATTTATTTATTTTTTATTTATTTATTTTTTTTTTACATATTCTCTTATGCTCACACAAATAAGAATCTGAATACTGATGTAATGTAATATCAATACTGCAAAGTATAATGGGATGGTTGAGTGGAAGAAAACAAGGAGTGGTTATCAATGGGCACTGCTCATCTTGGAAAAATGTTGTTAGTGGAGTCTCCCAGACGTCAGAGCTGAGCACAATGTTTTCAGTATTTATTAATGTTACTGATGAAGGGATCAGCCTAATGTCAAGTTTGTAGATGATACAATGGTTGGCAGAAAGGTTAATGACAGCAATTGGGGTAGACTACTATCCTGATTACTGTCATTAACTACAATAAGATCTAGATAAATCAGCAGATGGGCTCAGATGTGGCAATTAAAGCTTAACTTTGACAAATGAAAGGTACTACACACCGACAGCAGTAATCTGAAATTAACATACCAGTGTGGTAGTACACTCAGGTCTTTTTCAGTATCTGGGGGTAACTGTGCAGTTAGATATGAAGTTTTCTCAGCAGTGTAGACAGGCTGCCAGGGCAGCTCAATGGAGTTTTGTCAATAATATACAATAAATTAGCAAGAAGATAATATATAATATACAATAAATACAATAAATAAATTATATACAATAAATTAGCAAGAAGATAATGTCAATAATATACAATAAATTAGCTAAGAAGATGATTATTCCATTGTATAAGGCATTGGTTTGGCCACATTTTGAGTATTTTATTTAGATCTGGGTTAATTCCCAGGGACAGAGCTGTATGCCACAGAATGAGCCCCCAAGGTGGAGGCTAGATACTACATTGGCCCCGGACAAGCAGTGGCAGTACTATCAGAGCGTGGCAGGACAAACCTGATAAGTTGTTCCTAAAAATTGCCACACAAGCTCTACAACAGTGCTGGGACAGTGGCGAGCCTGTGCCACAACCTTAATCACAAACAACCATGAGGGAGAGCAGTAGTACCCCTCGTCATCACCCAAAAGCAGAAAATGGGCTTGATTTCAGCGTGAACTTGCAAAAGCACCCTTGGCATATTCAAGACTTGGTTCTGCTACTGTGATGTGGAGAGAAAGAGGAAACTACCACATTATCTATCCCATGTTTTAGCACTCATGAATTTTCCACACATTTCTTCAGTAGGTGACTCCAATGGGACCTTGGTTAGTCAAGCGCCAGGTGTCGTGTCCTGCAGGAGGAGATGTAAGGCCTCTCAGGCCATCAACCAACGAAATCTGTACATAAACCTTGGAACATGGAACATCCAAACTCTGCTCCAGACAGGAAAGTTGGAATGCATTAAAAAAGAAATGAGATGATACCAACTCAAGATTTTAGGACTAAGCAAAGTTAGATGTAAAGAATGAGACTTCTGGAGTGAGGAATTCGGAATAATTCACTCTGGCACCACAAATGGACAAGGAGATGTAGAACTAAGTATGGAAAGAAAAATCTGAAAAGAAGTAACCAACATATGAGTCATAGGAATGAGAATAATAACAGCAAGAACAGCAGCAGTACCAATATACATATTGATCGTCCAGGCTTATATGCCGACGTCAAACCATGATGACCAGGAAGTAGAACTCTATGAACAGCTGGAAGAAATACTTAGAGACACACCATCAAACCTTAATGTGATAATCATGGGAGATTGGAATGCAGTGGTAGGAGAAGAAAGAGAAGACAAGATCACTGGAAATTAGAGACTGGGAAACCGAAATAAATGAGGAGAGTGCCTTGTAGATTTCTGCAGACAAGAGAAACGTATTATCACAAATACATGGTACAAAGTTCCCAAAAGAAGAAAGTATACATGGAAGAGCCCAGGAGACTCAAACAGATATCAGCTAGATTATATTCTAGTAAAAGAAAGATATCAAAATCAAGTTAGAAAGTCCATAGCTTACCCAGGTGCAAGTGCAGATAGTGATCACAATCTAGTAATGTTAAAGAGCAGACTAAAATTAAAAACACTAAAGAAAAGGAGCAACAGAAAGAAATGAAATCTATAATCATTAAGACAAGAAGAAACAAAGCAAAATTTAAAATAGCTGTACAAAGCTGTACGAAGCTGTAGAAAAAAATCCTAACAAAAACAAAACAATAGAAGAAAAATGGAAGTTTATTAAAGAAACCATCACCAGAGCAACAACAAAAATTGTGGGCTTCAAAAGAACATAAGCGAGAAAACCCTGGATCTCACAAGAAATTTGGGCAAAAATAGAAGAAAAAAGGAAATGGAAAAACATCAACACTGACAAAGGTGTGTAGTTCATTCTATGAAGAATGAACTACACACCTTTGAACTACACACAATGTTCATTCCCTAAAGAATGAATTCATTAGGGAATGAACTTCATACTCTCTATGAAGTTCCTTCCCTAACGAATGAACTTCATAAAGAGTGTAGGCAAGCTAGGGAAACGTGGTGGAGTGAGAGGCATAGAATCATTGAAGATCTAGATAAAAAGGCAGATTAGATCTAGCTTTCAACAAAATTACACTTCACAAGGAAGAAGGGAATAAGATCCAGCACTATAAACAACAAACATGGGCAACTTTTGACAAAACCTGAAGAAATAAAAACAAGATGGAAAGAATAAATCACTTAACTCTACCAAAGAGACCACCCACAAAGAAACAGAAATCAAAAGGAGTGACTCAGAAGACAGCACGGAAGACCTGCCAATAACCAAAGAAGAATTTGAAGCAGTGCCTAATGGAAAAGCAGCAGGAATTGACTCCTTGCCCACTGAGCTCATTAAAGAGGGAGGTAATGAGCTACATGAACTTATTTTCACCTTAACAAGCCAGATATACAAAGGTTCATGGCCTGAAGATCACTGCACAGCAGACATGATCCCATTCCCCAAAAAGCACAATACCAAGCAATGCAGCCAACATGGGACTATCAGCCTTATTCCACATGAATCCAAAATCTTACTAAAAATAATAAAACAGAGAATCAATGACAAAATCAACAGTTATTTAGCATTCGACCAATTTGGTTTCAGGAAATACAGGGGCACAAGAGATGCCATCGCAGCCCTAAGGCTTATGGGAGAGAGATTTATTGATCCAGGAAAAAACCTTTACACTTGCTTCATTGATTACAAGAAAGCCTTCGATAGAATACAATGGCCAAAACTCTTCTCAATCCTGAAAAAAATAGGAATAGAAGAAAACATACTAAACTTAATAAAAACATTGTACAAAGACCAGAAAGCCATAGTATATATTGACAACTTGGAAACAGACCCAACAAAAATAGAAAAATGGATTTCAACAAGGCTGCCTTCTGTCACCAGGCCTATTTAACATCACTGTGGAGGAAATGATGGCAGAAGTCCTTGAAAACAGCAATTTATGAGTGACCATAAACGAAGAACAAATAAAAACAATAAAATTTGCAGATGATCAAGCAATTGTAGCAACCAGAAGGAGTGACCTGATTGAGATGTTACAGCTGATCAACCATACAGCTGAGGCTTATAATATGAAAATTAATATGAATAAATCAAGTGTGTGACATTCTCAAAGGACCCCAAAGCTATGAACATCAAAATAGGAAACAATAACATTGAACAAGTAAATATTTAAATATTTAGGACAAATGCTGAGCCAAGATGCATCACGAATTGGGGAAGCAAAACAAGCTTTCAGGGAAAAACAAATTCTGACAACAAAGTATTTGAATGAGAACATAAGGAAAAGAATTCTAAAATCCTATGTCTGGAACATGGCCCTATATGCATCCGAAACCTGGACGATAAACAAACAAGACAAACAGAGAATTGAAGCATTCGAGATGTGGTGCTGGAGAAAATTAAAGAAAATAAGCTGGACCAAAAAAAAAAAAAAAAAGACACCAACGAAGAAGCCTTAGAAGAACTAGGAGAAAAATGAAAAACCTAATCAAGGAGCAAAGAGGAAAGTGGTTCGGACACAATCTAAGACACAGAGAAATGCTAAGCCTGATCATAGAAGAAAAGACTAATGGAACTAGAACCAGAGGGTGACTGAGAAACAATTTCATAAAGCAACTGCAAAGGGATACAAGATCATACCAGGACTTGAAGAAGCTGGCACTCAACAGAGAGATGTGGAAAAAAGTCATCAGTGCTAACAACCAGTCGTAGAGACTGAAGGAACTCATGATGATGATGATACAGGTCAGGAAGCCTCATTTTCTGAAGGATGTGGATCTGTTGGAGCAGGTGCAAAGAAGAGCAAAAAGATTAGTGAGGGGTTACAAAAGAGGTGTTCTAACCAGGAAAGACTTCAGTTCTGGAAATTTCAGCATTTGGAGATGCAGCCCTGCAAGATCTGATTAAGGCGTTGAAGGCAGCTCTGAATAGATTGCACAAGCTCATTGTGGAGGGAATCCTTCCTTTTTCTTAGACTACATACATGAGAGGACAAATTCAAATTGAAATACAGAAATTTGTCATCAGCCAGAAGGTTGATTGTTAGAACAAACTTTCATCTAGTGTTATAGAAGTGAGTTGTTTGAATAAATTCAAGGAAGAACTAAACAAATTGTTAAGCAGATAGGCAGATGACATAAGTATGGTTTTACTCTTTTTTTTTTTTTTGCTAACACCGTATAAGCTTGCTTTCTTCCATCTTTCGCCACTAGTAATAATAATCTGTTGAACATCTCTCATAGCAAACTGGTATTCGACATGCACCAATAGTCACTCCAGTTAACTGAACCTCAAGAAATATCTCATCCCATCTCTTGAAAATTGAATCTCTCACAATTACCTTTGAACTACATGGATTTCTTTATAAGCAGGCTCCTTAGTGCTAAATCCATGATATTAGAGTCCCTTGTACACTATCTAATATGGTAGGATAAGTAACAATCATCCAGTTTTGTCAAAATCCTGGTACCATACAGTATATTTCCAGTCTAAGAAGTCACCCATAATGAGAATCATACTTCCTAGCTCATTCAAATTGCCTAAAGAGATTTTTGTCATACTCTTCACATGCCATTTGACCGGGCAAATTCATCTACCCTTTACAAGTCATTTCACACCACACTAACTCAATATACACATTACTTTCTTCAAACATAGAGAAGATTCCAGTTACTTTCAGCAGTTTTTGATCAGAAGCATCATTTCTCCACCACACCATCTTTCCCACTATCTCCTTAAGACATTGTATTCACTGAAATGAAATTCTTTAATCTCATATACCTGAGATGCACTGTCTCACTAAACCCAACCACATCAGCACTCGATCTGATCAAAAATGTCCAAATCATTTAATTTGTTTAAAAATACTCTTGGCATTACTGGGCAGACAAATAAATTTTTTTTTTTTTACTTCACTGCTTTTGTACAACAATGCACCCCTTATAGTTACTTAAAAGGGTTTTTCCATGTGGTCTTCAACTGCTGAAGAATTCTGCTTCCATTACATTTTCCTTTTCAGTGTTTAAGGTTATTAATGGTTCCACACAAGCACTCTCAAAGAGGGTGCAATGCAATGTTATCATATGCCACTGATCTCAGCCAATCTCATGCTGACTTCTCCAACCCTGAACCAGCAGTTTTCTGAACCCTTAATGCATCCTCAATGTCATTAACAAAAACTTTTGAACCACCTCTATTTAGTGAATATCATCTTTACAAAATAAAGTTCATCTGTCAACTCAAGCCAGCCATACTAAGAAAAATAGTTAATCCACAAATAGGCAGGACAAAATGTTCTACATTATGACACTTTTTAACATGACCTTATATTTTGATAAACAATTCATCAGTTCATTTAAGCTTTAAATCATTAGTTCCCACATGTATTACCACATCCAGTAATCCCATTACAAGCTGATAAACTTTATGTTACATTGTCAGTTTTTGCTCTTGGTATACATAACTCAGTCTATCTTACAAAATATATTCTCTGTCTCCCTAACCATTGAATCTTCAAACAAGGCTATCTCCTGTGCAATCAAAACATTCTGCACAAGTATATCCATTTCTGGGGATGGATTTGTGAGCACAGTACCCAACAACAACATGAGCCACCAGACTGAATTTGCTAAATTTAGGGCAGCTCATTTCTTCAGTGACTCAATCACACCTGACAGTATGTTGAGTTATGAATTTAGTTAGTAGCACTCCTAGCATCTTGTACACTAAATTACCTCTCCATCAGCTGGCAAAAGCTTGGCATACATATGATAATGAGTGCAAGCAAAAAGGATGTAATTTGCAGATGAATCAATATTAGAAATTCTGCCATCATTCAGCATGATATAACTCACCTTTTCTAGATAAATCCAAATTTCTTTGAATTAAAATTTAAAATTACAAATATCTTACTATGAATTCAAAAATTTATTTATTACACATTAGAATAGTATAATTAACTATTAGTATGCTAAACTACAATTTGGCACCTCCGTAGCCAGGTGGACAGGAGCAGCAGTGCGTAGCACACACTTCTTGATTAGACCGGGGTTCGAGCCCATGCCCACCAAATACGGAGGATGCGGAAAGGTCAAAGAATGACCACTGCATATCCCCGGAGCAATATGGCCTTAGTTGCTAATGCTCCTAAAAACCAAATAACAACAATAACAACTACAATATACTAGTCTTGAGTTAGGAAATTCCAGACAAAACATTAATAATGAATGCTATCCGAATATTAAGCTGCAGCTTTCTAAATACTTACTTAAATACAAAAATAAGCTAACTAATAAGAATATAACAATTTCAACTATTAATTAGTTATTGTTTGGATATTCTCCGGGAAGCAGGTTGAAAGCAATTTCTTCCTGTCTGAAATAAATAATTTCAACTATTTATTAAGTATAATTTATTATGATAATTAAGTAAAAAAACTAAAAAAAAAAAACTAATTTATTTAAAAAACTAACCTGTTATGAAAAGAGGTTCCAAATTTTGGAACCTCTTTTCATAACAGGTTCTCCTTGCAGTTTTCAGAAATACTTCACTGGTACCATCATTTATCATGTAATTTATCATGCTTACTGTAAACCATCGATTATCATGCAATTTCCTTATATAGTGAAAAGAAGTATTGTTACAAATACTATGTTACCTTACTTTTTTAGAGACCACCCTCAGAAATATAAAAAATAAAGAAAACATGGCTGTACTTTTGGCTTAACTTTTGGACACCAATTTATAAAACAATGTTAATATCCCATGAAAAAGGTACCTTTTTTATTGGTAAAGGCTCCTGATAACCTAGTTGTGTTGTTTCATCTCTATGAGTTACTGCATTCACTGGATTCTGCTCAGAGTTTTGATATACAGATATTCTTTTCATAAATCCAACCAATTCAACTATAGTTTCCTGATTGGCTGTTAAAACAAAACCTTAATAAATGATCAAAATTTCACAAACCAAAGAAACAAAAAAGTATAACAATTAACTCTCATTTGTACAATTAATTTTTATTCATTAGTGAAATTTATTTCTTTATTTTCCTGGAATGGTGAAATCATGCTTCCACTTCAGAAGCAATATCACGAAGGCCATCAGACTTAATTTTCACATACAATTCTTATTCAGAGGTGGGGGGGGGGTAACCTTTCTTTTCGGAAGGATTTGTGTCAGATCGATCAAAGAATCAGCTGTATACATGTTTTAACAAAAAATAATAAGCATTCGATTCCAATTTAAGGATGTGTACATTTATTACAGAATCAAGATAGACACAGATATCAACAGTAAACAATTTTTATAATCACTTAAAGAAATGATTATCTACACATCTACATCTTAGATTTATTTTACATTCACCCTTAAAAACTAAAACTACATAACCACTCAATTATTAATTTTCACAGCTTCAAAATATTCAAATCCATATTCTCACAAGAACAATTGAAATATGTGATCGTCTCACCTATTTTAAACTCCAATGGTTGGTTGTCCCTACAATTTACCTTCTTTAAACATGCTACCTTTTTTCTCTGTACTGCCCCATATACAGAAGTATAGGTGCCTAAAAGCCTTGTTACACTAAATAGAAATGGATACCATACAAATTACAGTATTGTTTTATTATATTACAACAAAAAAGAACATGTGGGTGGTTTTCTAAGGGTGAAGCAGATAACTATTGAGGTGTATAAGGCCTTGAAAAGTTTGAGCAAGCTCAATGCTGATGGAATTCTTCCTCTTGCCTAGATTAGTCACCTGAGGGGACATAAATTCAAACTGAGGAAAAATAGTTGCAGAATGGATGTGTGGAAATTTGCCTTTGGCCAGTGGGTGGTTAATTGCTAGAACAAACTTCCATCTGTCATTGCAGAAGTTGAAAGCTTAAATAAATTCAAGGCAGAACTAGACAAACATTTGGTGTTAATGGATGGGTGAAATCGGAAGGGTTTTTTTGTTTTTTTTTCTATATAAGCCTCTACTAAAGCTAATGCTAACCTGCAAGTTTGATCTCTACACCAATAGGAAAAAAAAATAATAATAATGCAGTCTATAGTGATAGAAGTATTGCAAGATCATCCTGACAAAGAGTAGAGCTATAAGGTAATTACAGCACAGATTTCTTTAAGTGAGATTGTCCCTGACTAATCCGATTGGCTATTATAAAGTTAGCAGAAAAAAAACAGATGGATCAAAGAATAATTTTGACATAATCTCGGTAAAGTTTCAATACTGTTCCATTAATGATTGTTATATAAATTGGCAAGATGGCATTAAGGACAAATTATTACTATAGATAAAGGAATGGTGGGAGACAAAAAAAAAAAAAAAAAAAAACCACAGATAAAAAGGACAGCAGCTCTTCATCAACAAATACTACTAGGTGGTAGATGACTCTCATCATTATCTACTAGGTGGTAGATGACTCTCATCAACCGGTGAAATACCACCACTTTGCTTATTGGAGGCTTGAAGTGGTGGAACCCATGTTTAGTCTCTAGAGCTAAGTTCCGGCCAACCCTTCCCAATCTCTTCCATCATGCAGTATGATTGATGATTTTTGAGGTTATGATGAATGTCGTGGAGAGATCCAATATTCCTTACATTTCGAGGGTACAGCTCTAAAACGGTGTTCGCAGGCCGGCCGCTAGATAGTACACCAGACCAAACCTATTGGTAACTCTCTAGGAGGCTTCCGGATCAGCTAGTGTATAATCTTGCTACCTCTACTCTGCCAGATAGTGACTGGAGGGAGTCCGAGTAGTGTGTACGCGGGGAGCATTGTCGAGGCCACGTTATGTCAAGGATCTGGGTATATTCTTACCACATGTTCGCCATATCCAAAAATTTCATTACTTCATACAGCATGTCCCACCCACTTTTTCTTACTATTGAATACACCATGAATACACCAAAATAATAGACCAAAATATTGAATACACCAAAATAATAGAGCAAGCTTATCTGCGAAAAGATCTAAACCTCCCAAGGACTTCCTAATTCATTTCACAAATATACGTGGTCTTAATTCCAATCTCAACGATGTCCATTTCCACTTGCAGTCTTCCAAACCCGATGTACTTTTTCTGACAGAATCTCAGTTATCAGTTGATTCAACTACTTCTCATCTCAGATGTCCAAATTATTTGCTGTATGATTCCTTTCGCCTCAAAGGTGGTACTTGTGCATATGTCCGTTCTGATATTCCCTGTCAGAGACTTGGCAATTTGGAATCTCCTCTCTTTGATCTTCTCTGGCTTAAAATCTCTCTACCTCATTGTGTCAAATTCATCTGTTGTCTCTACCGTTCTCCCAACTCCACTAATCACTTCCTCTCTTTGCAACTTGACTTTCTCCAGTCTAACTTTCCTAACAGTGAGGTAATTTTCCTTGGTGATTTTAACGTTCACAACTCCAGCTGGCTTCCATTTTCTAGTCACACCGACCCAGCAGGTCGAGATGCTGAGGCTTTTGCAATTACTAATGACCTAGCACAGATTGTTCATTTACCTACAAGAATACCGGATAATCCTAATCATACAGCCAATACGCTTAATCTTTTTCTCACAAACAACCCTTCTAAGTACAAGGTCGAAGTGAGAGGTCCTTTAGGCACTTCAGATCACAACTTGGTGATTGTCTCTTCTCCAATGGAACCTTTATCTCATGGCTATTCCCAACCTCGTATTGTTTGGCATTACAAGAATGCAAAATGGGATGACCTGCGAGACTTCTTTTCTTCTTTTCCTTGGTCTGATTACTATTTCAAAACTTCTGATGTCAACGTTTGCTCAGATCGTGTCAGTGAAATTATTCTTGCAGGAATGGAATCCTTTATCCCCCACTCCACTTTAAAATCTCGTCCTTTATCTAAACCTTGGTTTTCCAATAAATGTGCTAAGGCTGTCCAAGAGAAGAATGTTGCATATCGTAATTGGCTTGTTTCTAATTCTTCAGTTTCATTCTCTGCCTACACCAAAGCTCGCAACAATTGTAAAGCAGTTATTAATCAGTCCAAACTAGAGTTTGAACAGGCTAAGAGTAGAAAACTTGCTTCTTGCCCTAATGGTAGCCGAGCATTCTGGTCTCTTGCCAAAGCTATTGGCCGCAACTTTTGCCCATCTCTGCTCCCACCTCTGTCCAAACCAGATGGTTCTGTTGTCACTTCAGCCAAGGATAAAGCTGACCTGCTAGCATCCCATTTTTCTTCCAGCTCATGTATTAATGATCTTGGTAAAACACCTTCCACCATTCCTAACATGCTCCATTCAATGCCTCCTGTGGTCTTCCGTCAAAAGTATATCAGAAGGATTTTGATGAATCTTGATGCTAAGAAAGCTCCAGGTCCTGATTGGTATTTCTCCACTTGTTCTCAAAACTTGTGCTCCTGAACTTACTCCTATTCTTTGCCGCCTTTTTTCACTTTCTTATTCCAAAGGTGTTTTTCCTTCTGCTTGGATATTTGCTCATATCCAGCCAGTTCCAAAAAAGGGTGACAAATCCCTCCCATCCAATTATCGTCCCATTGCAATTACTTCTACTCTTTCTAAAGTAATGGAGAAATCAATTAACCGCCAACTCTCAAACTACCTAGAAACCTTCCGTCTGATCAACGATCGCCAGTATGGATTCCGTCAGTGTCGATCCACTGGTGATATTCTGGCTTATGTTACCCATTTATGGACTAATTCAATGGAAAGGTTCGGTGAAACACAAGTAGTTGCTCTTGACATCTCAAAGGCTTTTGATCGTGTTTGGCATAAAGGTCTTCTAAACAAGCTTCCATCTTATGGTTTGCCAACTGTTTTTAGTAATTGGTTATCCAGTTTTCTCTCTGATCGCTCACTGAGGGTGATGGTAGATGGCTCTCTGTCTTCTAACTTCTCCAATAATGCCGGTGTCCCCCAAGGTTCAGTTCTTTCCCCCACTCTTTTCCTCTTGCATATCAATGACCTTCTTCCATTGACTGGAAATCCTATCCATAGTTTTGCCGATGATAGCACATTGCATTCAACTTTCCATTTTGAGAAACCTTGTCCTGCTCAATCAGCTTCGAAAATCTGCTGCCAATTCCTTAAATGCTGATCTTCGGGTAATTCTCCAGTGGGACAAAGACAACTTAGTTGATTTCAACCCTTCTAAAACTCAGTCTTGTCTTATATCTCGCAAAAAGGATTCTTCTGTTCCTATGCTTATCTTTAGTGACACTCCGATTTCTAGGCAAAATGATATATCTCTTTTGGGGATTACCCTGACTTCTAATCTCTCTTGGCACAAGCACATTACAAATATTGTTTCCTCTGCATCTAAAAAACTTGGTTTTCTCTTTCGCTCTCGGCGTTACTTTTCTTCCAAACAGCTGCTCACTCTGTATAAATCGCAAATCCACCCTGCCATGGAATATTGTTCCCACATCTGGGGTGGTGCCCCCAAAACCTCTCTCAGGCTTCTTGATTCCATTCAGAAGAGGGCAGTTAGGTTAATTAATGATTCATCTCTAACAGAGTCTCTCCACTCGCTTTCTCATAGACGTACTGTTTCTGCTGCATGCCTCTTCTACAGATACTTCCATGGGCACTGTTCTTCTGAATTGGCTTCTATAATTCCCGCTCTCTCTTTCAAAACAGTCCGAACACGTGCCGCCACCAGCCAACATCCATTTACTGTCCAACTTCAAACCCGCAGAACCAACTTTTCATCTTCCTCATTTATTCATTCAACTGCAGTTTTCTGGAACAACCTTCCTTCATACGTATTTCCTGAAAATTACAATCTACAGAAGTTCAAGTCCAATGTCAACAAATATCTTCTTTCGTCTTCTCAACCTCCAACCCAAGCACGGTACTAAGTACTATAGGTTCTAATACCTCTCGTGTTTGGGGTTCTCATAAAAAAAAAAAAAAAAAATGTGATCAGTCAGGCACCGCGGGAGTCAGTGTTGGGCAGTTTAGTGTTTTTAATATTTATTAACAATACTGATGTAGTCATATCAATACGTTGATGATAGCAAAAGCAGGTAGGGTGGTTAATGACTAATCAGGGTATGGTACTTCAAAGATACCTGAATAAATTGGGCAAATGGGCTGAAAGTTAGCAATTGAGATTTGGCATTGATAAATGCAAAGTACTGAATTTGGGTAGCAATAATCCCAGAACAATATACCAGTCAGGTAATGTCAAACACAGGATAGCGAAGAATGAAAGAGACTTAAGGGTAATTGTACAGTCTTATGTGAAGAGCAGTAAAGCTGCTGGAGAGCTGTGGGATTCTATCAATGATATATAAGAATTTTATCAACAGAGGCAGAGTTCATTATTGCAGCATAGAAAACAATGGTTAGGCCATATAAGGAATAACCCCAGGGGGCTCATTATTATCATTAGCCTTCTACTTCTCTCTCTCTCTCTCTCTCTCTCTCTCTCTCTCAGGGTAATTCAAAAATTTTTTTTTGGCTGGTGCAGCAAAAGCCTCAGGCTTCCTTGCACCATATGGCTAATGATAATAATGCACATAGGTTTGGAAACTTTATTTTAAAAAGCTGGAAAAGGGCAGAGATGAGCAACAAGATTATTATGGGACTCAAAATGATATTCTTAGAAGTTCTGGCATTCTGTAAAATGCAGTCTCTGGAAAGTTGAAGTGGATAAAGATTTAAAAGGATTAGGTAAACTAAATGCTGATGGCAACTTTATTCTTCCATAGACAACACATATGTGCACATGCACGCATGCACATGAGGAGACAAATCTAAATCAAATAAGGATCATTCCATAATAGATGTACAGAAAGTGCATTTAGCAAGAGAGTAATTGAATGCTAAAATAAACTTCCACCTAGTGTTATGAAAGTGAGTAGTTTGCACAAATTACATTGGTTAACAACAAAAAAAATAAAAAATTTTTGTACCTCTAGAGAAAAGCTGCACATTCTAAAGGGAACTTATCCATTGATTCAAAAAATACAAAATTACATCTCAATTGTATCTCCATTGAAAGATATATACTGAAATTTTAGTAACTTAATGAACAGACAATTTCAAAAACATGCAGGAATAGATATGCTATATTAAAAAGGAGTCATTCATTTCAAAATACTCTAATCAAACATAAAATGTGCAAATATTCTATTTCCTTAGAAATGTTTACCACTCAGTTTTATTAAAGTCCATTTTGCTTCCCTCTTAAGAAACCAAACGTAAACTCCCATCTTGGCAGTATCCCAACAACCTGATGAAAGTGTTCCTCTTGCTCATCACTTACGTCTCCCAAAATGTGAAGAAAAAATTTGATATGGGAATGAAGAAAATAAATTTAAAGACATTCACCAGCCCATATTTTTATATCATAGCAGTAAAGTTTACAACAGAGATTCTTAATTATATTCTTTCTTTCTTCCAAAAAATCCATGAAAACTGCTGTAAACAACTGCTAGTAGTTGAGTATCCTCTAGATTTGCTTATAAATAACACCACCTTTAAGGAGTTTCTTCATTTGAGGCCCAATGAAATTGCATTCTTTCAGTTTTGCATATATTAAATTGGGAAACACTTCCCTTGGGTAGCAGAACCCACTTCCATCTTCATCCAGGGCCTTAAAAAAATTCTTCATCAATCCAAAATTTACTGGTTCAACCTAATTTACATGCCTTTGCATGTAAATTAGGTTGAACCAGTGGAACATATTTTACACTGCTTCTTCCTGGTAAAAATTCTTTTCTATTTTCCCACTGCTACACATATAACATTTTTCTGTTAAAAACTCTCAAACAAAGACAGAAAACAACAGCATTTTGTGAAATCTCCCTGTAAACCGGTGATTTATCCAATTATTTTAAGATCAACTCAGACATTACAAGCAAATTCCAATTATTTTATTGAATTCAGGACCTTGAAAATACTTTCATATATTTCTTTCAAGCCAACTTCATGAAGCAGAGGGATGAGAAAGCATTTCTACTGTGCAGCAAAACTGCTTTTGAATATTTTTACATGTGCTTCTGTAAAGAAATTAATATCTTTACAAACACACATGCCATCTTCCATAATGAAATAATTCGAAAATGCTTTGTGATACTTTTGATGTACAAAGGGTACTAGGAAAGTTTTGCAATACAGCTTTGTTTATTTAATTTTTTCAAAGTAATTTCCTCTACATTCAATACACCTCTCCATCCTCCGAAACCAATCTTTAAACCAGTTCTGCCAAGTTTCACTAGAGAGTAAAGCACACTCGTTGTCCCAAGCCCGTAGAAGGTCCTCATCACTGGAAAACCGCCTCCCTTTTAGCTTCATTTTCACATGCGGGAACAGTGCAAAGTCGCAGGGAGCAAGGTCTGGACTGTAGGGAGGGTGCTCGAGAAGTTTCAGTCCTGTCGTGGTCAAATATTCGGTGCAGGCTTTGGCGTGGTGAGCTGGAGCATTATCGTGATGGAGGTACCAGGTGTCCATTCTTGACTTTGGCCGCAGGTTCTTTATAGATCCAATGACTTTAGGCAGGCATTGTTCAGTATACCACTTAGCTGTGACTGTCTTCTGCGTGTCCAAAACGACACGTTCCACAATTCCACTCGATTTGAAAAATACAGCTATCATTTTCTTCTTTACAGATCGGGATTTTCTGACAATTACGGGTGTGTCGTCATCATCAAAGACCCAAACTTTGTTTTGAGCCTTGGTCGGCAGATTGTAATAGTACAGCCAAGTCTCGTCACCTGTCACGATGTTGTTCACATACCGAGATTGTCCCTTATCAAACTTTTTTAACATCTCCCGGCACCAAGTCACACGTCGTGTCATCTGCTCTTCAGTCAGTTGATGCGGCACCCAGAGAGGACAAAGTTACTTCACGTGCAAATGATCTTGCAGAATCGAACGAATTGCTGGTGCATTTAGGCCCAAAGTATCCTCTATCTGTTGGTAGGTCACTCGCCTGTTTTCGTCAAGCATTTTCCTCACAGCAGTAACGTTTTCCTCCGTAACTGACATTCGTGGCCTTCCTGGCCTCTCAGAATCCTTCAGAGTGAAATTTCCCCTTTGGAATTCTCTATACCACCTGAATATCGTTGTACGATGTGGACAATCATCATCTAGTGCAAGAGTCATTTCTTCTAAGCACTGGTCTATGGTTAAACCACGCACAAAATTATACCGCAAAACTGTCCTTATCTCATTTCGTGACCGCGATGCCATCGCAAGCACGTTACACTCTCACTACTAATGAATAACTGAGCCCATCGACTTGGCGCGGCGGCTACTATGCACGTACGAACATGTCTCAACATGCAGCAACAAGCAGCTTCCTGTGATTCGTTGTTGCGTCATATTGCAAAACTTTCCTAGTACCCTTTGTACTGTTTTTTTTTTTTTTTTTTAGTTCCTACTTCAAATAATTTCCACTGTTGTAACCTGCAATGGAGGAGTACTGCTAGATAAGTTAAAATCATGAAATGAGCAAATTGCTGAAATGAACTAAGTCAACTCTTCTTACTTAATTAAATGTGGTGCATTATAATTCTTTGGTTGATAGTCCAAACCTGTAAAAGTGGATGGTCTAGCAAAGTTTGCAACACAAGAATCTTTGCTATATTTATCACTGCTTCCTTTATCACATGAGTTTGAGGGATGTGGTATCACTAGGTCTTCATTATGTGGAATAGGATGTTTGTTGTTTGTTTGTTTGTTATTTGGTTTTTAGGAGCATTAGCAACTAAGGCCATATTGCTCCTGGGATATGCGGTGGTCATTCCCTGACCTTTCCGCATCCTCCGTATTTGGTGGTGACGGGCTCGAACCCCAGTCTAATCAAGAAGCGTGTGTTACGCAATGCTGCTCCTTCCCACCTGGCTATGGAGGCGCCGTGGAATAGGCATTATTGCAGATAATATGTTAGGATATTTCTTGTTAGGCATTCTTTTTCTACACATCTGTGATATTTTTACCATGCAGAAATTGCAATCATCACCACACCATAGGAACATCAAAATGTATACTTTAAATTTTTCCAGTTAACAACCTCCTCATATTTGTGGTGCAGGTGATATATCATATATGTGCTGTATTACCTGCGAGCTTACACCAACCTTACAACCAAAGTACGAAGAATATGCACATTTAATAATACAGTCAGTCCTCGTATAACACGTGTTTACACTACACGAATTCGAACATACACGATTTATAAATAGGGGAATGATATCTTATATAACATGAACCGAATTCGCTTATGCACGATTCCCCTTTGTGATTACAAGAAATGGCAGTCGAACACGGAATCACCCCAATCGAACACAACACAATAGGAATGAAGAGAAGATTCTGAAAATGTATTTATGTGTTTTATATCAGTGAAGGGGAAACACATTTCACCATAATAACGTAAAAACCAACACAATTCCAGCTATCGATATAATCACAAATGCAATTAGATCGAGTTTACTACCAGTTTATAACAGATTCCACTAGCAGAAATGCAACTGGAAATTATTTTTATTGTTTTATGGTAGTAACCCCTAGAAATGTGCTTGAGTAAAATGTGAGGTGTTAATAGTGTATCTCTGCCTTTCGGTGTTGTTTATTCAGTTGCTACACACACGCAGCTTTGTTTATGTGTATCAAGCGTGCCTCCTCGTTTTGTAATTGTGCTTTATTCCCTAAAAATGAGAAAAATACTTAATTAAAAGGTGTGAAAAGGAAGCATCCTGGTGAAGACACTGCATATTCAGAGAGAAAAAGAAAAGCAATATCGATAAACAGAGGCGGACCGGGTCAAAAATTCTTACCCAGGAAAATTTGTAGTGGCCTCATACTAGCGTTTATGGCCAAAATAACACCAGCCACCGGGGTTTCCCCGGTAAGGCTTATGGCCAGTCCGCCTCTGTCGACAGAGAAAAAATATGAAATTGTGAAACGCTTTGAGCGAAATGAAAGACCATGTGATATTGCACGTGCTACAGGCCTAAATGAGGCAACGCCGAGAATTACAAAGAATGCAGAGAAAACAAAAACAACTCAAAGTGTAATTAAAATCCATCAGATTAAGACACAAAGAATTGGAAGAGATGGAACGGCTGTCATCTGTTTGGATAGAAAATCAAACAAAAAACAAGTTTGCTTACGAAAGAAGCAAAAGCATTAGCAATATTTTATTACGTAATAGTAGTAATAAAATACGTATTTTATTACTATTATTTATTGTGTTTGGTAATGTTTTGGTTACAAATGTGTTCAATCTTGGCTGGTCGGCACCTAACATTATATTTCCAATAGGGCCTGTTGTTTATATTACACGAGGGTTTCTAGGAACACAACTATCGTGCTATACGAGGACTGACTGTACTGTAAATTTTCTTCCTCTGTGTTTTTGTAGTAAACCATCCACACACATAGCAGAAATTGTCAGGATGATTCAGACACTGGCTTTGCTTCTGGTTAAACATTTTAACAGAACAAAAGCTGTAACTAAGGTGATGCTGTCAGTTTCTGGGATTAGCATGGTGATACTAACAGATGACCTTCAAAAGGGCTGTACTGTGATGGCAAAATATTACTCCACCCTCCTCATAAAGCTACATGCTGCTGTAAAAGAAAAAAGACAGAAAAAGCTGTCAAAAGGTATGCATGTACTCCACAATACTGCATCTCACCACAGTACTGCATCTCACTGCAGCATGCACATTCCTTGCATGCTGCAGTGAGATGCACCCATGAATGTGGGTTAGAAATATTGCCACATCCTACTTATTTCCCCTACCTTGCACCCTTGGATTTCTTCCTCTTTCCTGCACTCAACTCCTTTTTTCTTTAAAAACATTCTGCTACTGATGAGGTGATTTCTGCTGCTATCAACTCATGATTTAATGTTAGAGGACTTCTCAAAACTGGCCTGCAGAAGTGTATTGAGAGGTGGCAAAAATGTTATTTTGCCTTGAGACTATGTTGAAAAAGTGTAATACATGGTGTTTGTTGCAACCTTTGTTGCATCACTACTACTTCTAGTTGATTACAAATCTTTTTTGACTCATTTCGTATGAGCTATACAAAACTTACTTTCTATGTGCTACACAAAAGCTTCTCTTCAAGAAATGAAGTATAAAAACATTATGGGAATCAGGGCTCAATCACATAAGTTGTCTGTCCAACAAGTAATAAATGAAGTATGTGAAAAATAAAAGATTTAAAACGACATTAAAAATTCTGAATAAATAAAAAAGTAGCAAGAAATGTTATGATTATATGTGTAATGATAGGCTTCATCACAGTCCAACCAACTTCGGCTTCTGTAATTTGGATTAGGTAGTAGTAGTGGCATGTGATGCAAGAAAGCAAGTGTATGAGCTTATCTGCATCAGCCAAAAAAAAAAAAAAAAATTACAAAACAATCCCCTCTAAATATTTGTCCAGTTCCTCCTTAAATTAATTTAACCTATCAACTTCCACAACGACAGATGGAAGATTATTCCAGCAATTAACCACCCACTGGCTAAAGGGAAATTTCTGCACATCTATTCTACATCTGTCCTTCCTCAATTTCAATTTATGTCCCCTTAGGTTCGTAATCTAAACAAGTGGAAGCATCCCAACAGAATTCAGCATGCTCAACCCATTCAAGGCCTTATACAGCTGAATCAGATCACCTCGCAGGTGCCTAGTCTCCAGCTACTGCAATTTGCAGAACTTAAGCCTCTCCTGGTAAGATGATCCCTTCATTCCCTTCACCAATCTTGTTGCCCTTCTCTGAACACACTCAAGCAAATCTACATCCTTCCTAAAATGAGGCCTCCAGACCTGCACGCAGTACTCAAGGCATGGCCTGACCACTGCCTTATACAGAGGGACAATCACCGCCTTTTCGCAGCTAGCAAAATTCCTATATATCATTGACAACACCCCATGACCTGCCCTGGCAGCCTGTCTGCATTGCTAGGAAAACTTCATATCTGACTGCACAATTACGCCCAGGTCTTTTTCATTTTCTACCACCTTAAGTATAGTACCACACAGTTGGTACATTTCTCTGGGGTTACTTCTACCGATAAGCAGTACATTGCATTTTTCAATGTTAAACTTCAGTTGCCACTTCTCAGCCCATCTGCCCAAATTTTCTAGATCCTGTTGCAGTAAAACACTGCCATTACTGTCATTAACAACCCTGCCAACCTTTGCAATCATCTACAAACTTCGATACTAAGCCTGATATACCTTCATCAATATCACTGATAAATATACAAAACAACAGTGGACCCAAAACCGAACCCTGTGGGACTGCACTAATAACATTAGTCCACGAAGAGAAGCGCCCATTGATTACCACCCTCTGTCTTCTCCCACTTAACCATCCTTTCATCCATTGTAGCAACTTACCCTTAATACCATTCTGCTCCAATCTGTACAGTAGTCTTCCATGTGCAACAGTGTCAAAAGCTTTCCTGAAATCCAAGTATATGATATCAAAATTATTTTTTTCATCCAGTTCCTTTGTAACCACATCATAATAACCAATCAAATTTGTCAGACAAGACTTTCCCTTAACAAACCCATGCTGTGTCTGAATTATTGCTGCAGTTTTGTCTAAATGATCCTGCAATGTGTATTAACCAGTGACTCTGTTATTTTACCCGGAAAAGAAGTTAAACTAACTGGTCTGTAATTACTCGTGTCACCCTTCGATTCCCCCTTTGTGAATTGGGGACACATTTGCACATCTCCAGTCCGTGGGGACCTCCCCTGAGCCCAAGGATGCTCTCATAATTATGGCTAAGGGTTTGCTTGCTTCCTTTGCCACCTCCTTTAATATAACTGGATAGATCTCATCCACCCCAGGTGCCTTTCTTATGTTTAACTTTAACAATTTCTCCTCCACTTTGTTCTCAGTTATTACAAAATCATTAAGCACCCTGTTACAATTTGATAACCTTGTGGCATTTTCAAACCTTAACTCCTCATGTGTGAATGTAGATGCAAAATACTCATTCAGTTTCCTTGGTATCTGAGCAGGATCAACAGTCGAACCATCGATAAAGTGGACCAATCAGATTCATTCCCTTCCTTTTAGAGTTTATATAAGTAAAGAAATCCTTGCTGTTTTTCTTTAAAAGATTTCTCATAATCTGTCTTCGCCTGCCTAACCTCCTTTGTGACTTGATTAGAGACTAGCTTATTTATATATATCATACGATTCTGTGTCGCCTTATAATTTATATGCATCCCATGCATTTTTCTTCTCTGCCACTCATTAGTTCATTCACCGAGTCTCATTAGTTCATTTGACAACCATTTAGGACTAAACCTTGAACAATATTTCTTAATAGGTATTAAGAAATACCTATTAAGAAATATTGTTCAAGTATTGTTCAAGTTTCTTAATAGGTATTAAGAAATACCTATTAAGAAAGGTCATAATTCTTAAGGTCTTATTTATTTAAGCTTTCTTGCTTGTATGTATGGCATATTAAGATTTGTAATATAAGTGAAGATATAATGCAATTAAAGAATATCCTTAAAATGTATTAATTAATAATATATTTAATACTAAACTTAAATATAAACTATTAATGGCATTAACAAGCAAATGAAAGAAACTGTTTATACTAGCTATATAAAAGATCCATGCTATTACCTATCCATTTATAATTTATAGCCTAATACGTATTATTGCTGCATATATGGTACACAGTGTTATTAGTGAATTTAAGTATTTCATTTAGTGTAGTATTCTCTATTAAACTGTATTTGAACAGAAATCATGCCTCAGACCAGAGCAGTAAAGTGCTCAAAGTAGTGGAAGTGCTGTGGTTTGGCAAGAACTGGGGGGGGGGGGGGAGAGTTATCCTCCAAATCATAGTCATAGCTGAATGAAATGTACTACTTGATTGATGTTTGCAGATCTATCTGGAACAGAACATGATATAGCCACGTTCGACATCTATGTGTGAGTTTGATGTAGTGTGAGGATAATAGGCATTAACTCAGCATTCTGATGGACATTAATGAGAGTTTGAAAAACAGGGTGGATGCCCTCAAAGGAATTAAACTGTGCATGCATGAAGCTCTCAGCTGCCCACTCAACTAGACCTTGCACTTTCAGTTGATGACTTGTACATGAGGCAACACAGCAACAACCCCCAATGCAGAATGAGCTGGTCCAACAAGAGGTAGCCATTGTATGTGACTCTACTGTCAGGTAAATCAGAACTGGTATGTCTGTCAAGGGCAAAAGTAGATGACACAGAGCAGACATCTTTTCAGAGCACAAAAGGTAATACTGTTGTACCCATTGACACTGATGACATTAAGAGTAGGAGATCTACAGACTAACTTAACAAGTAGAGGGCAATATTGAGAAAAAGATGTTAGTTAGAGTTAAATTTGAAAGTATCTCCAATTGTAGCAAGACATGATAGAAGAGAATAGCCTTCTCAGTCAATTCAGCTCAGGAGAGAGTGTTCAAGATAATGGGATAGAATTTTTCTCAGCATGGTCTCTGCCTGTTAACAGAAGGGACTGATTCCACAGGGATGGGATACACTTAATAAAGAAAGGGTGAAAGAATATTTGCTAATGCTATCGAGCCAGTGTTAGGTGGGTCAGAAAACTGCAAGCTTGGAGGGATACACAGACTAATAGATTAATAATAGCCACAGGCAGAGTTGAAAGTTATCCTTGCACTGCTTCTATTGGAACATGCAGGAGCCTGGAAAGCAAGTTACCAGAGATTACAAGCCCTGTTGTAGATCGCCTTGGAACAAGGAGATATATATGGGCTATGTTAGGGTAACTAAGAACAAGTACATGTATACTTGCGTGTACACCAATGCTAGGAGCATAGTAAATAAATTTGATGAATTTGGAGTGCTGGTTAAGTCATCAAATGAAGACTCTGGGGAGATATCAGAAACAGTGTCAATCACATACAAGGGAGATGCGGAATTTGAATATGAGGAGTACGGTTTATAAATGGACAGGAGGGGGAAAGAGATTATGCCTTAGTTAAGAAGCACATGAAATCTAAGGCAGCGCATCTAGCTGACATGGGTAACTAGTGAATGTGGGGTCAGTTTGGTGTGACATAAGCATAGGGAAAACAAATATATGCATTTAATGGATGATTGTTTCCTACACCAGCATGTTAGAGAAATAACAAAAAAAAGCAATATTCTTCATAAAATTATCGCCCTTGACAGTACATGCATTAAAAATCTGCAGATAATAGACCCACTAGGTGGCACTGATCAGAATGTACTGATGTGCGATTTACTTAACGATGTAACTACTGCAAAATACAATGTCACTGCAATCACCTTTACAAAAGCAAAAACCCTTATCTTTGCACTTGATAGTAGTTACATCTTTTGGTAAATCCTACATCTACGCAATGTGATTATTGCCACCTAACTGGTCTTTTAAGTGCAAATTCTTAATGCATGAAGGTTTGCTGCTGATAATCAGATCAAGAGTATTACTTTCTCTGATTATCTCTCTGAGAAGGGGAAGATTATGACCAGGAGGTCATAATCCTCCCCCCTCTCATCCTGTTTGTTCTTTCTGTACACATTGTACTCTCCACATTAAAATTCTGCATCCTTTATGTCCTATATTGTATCTGTTTCTCAATACTCTTCTGTACTTAATAAAAGTAAATCCCCAGATCTTTCACTCTTAACATCATTAACTCTAATGTGCCCACTATTATCACCTTATCATCTAATGTGCCCACTATTATGCCTTTAAAAGGTGACAACTACTCTACAACTTCATCAGCTTTTGCCCAGGCAGACATACACTGCTCCTTTTCCACCTATCCTAATTAAAAGGTTACAAAGCATTCTTATATCTGTGTGACACCATGTCTATGACATCCCAAATATAATAGTTATTGTTCTTTTATCTAAGAGATATAGAAAAAAAATTGGATCTGGGAACATATCTCGATTCTAACCTCATTTTGACAGCTCCAAAGTCTAAACCACTTAAGTGTTCTTGGAACCACAAGCAAAATCTTATTCATATTCCTGATCAAGGCATAATAGTGTAGCACAAATGTACATTAACTTGCCTGCATTCTGTGATAATTAATCTGCTGCAGCAAAATGCAATCTTTTTCTTCTCTGTTCCTACCTTATGAGCACATTTGAAATTAGTCAAATGCCAAGGTCAGTAACCTGTTTACCTGGTCTAAATCAGAAATATATAATGCTTGTAACTAAAATCCCATTTCCAAATCAATGGTTCTTGATCCTGAGAAGAATTTCTAAAATGGATACACTTCAGTTCTTCTACTCCATCAACTGAGGTTAAAATTGTAATCTTGTATTTTTCAGAAGGATGCTGTCACTCAGAAAAATACATAATCCAATTTTTTTCTATATCTCTTAGATAAAAGAACAATAACTATTATATTCGGGATGTTTGTTTGTTTGTTTGTTATTTGGTTTTTAGGAGCATTAGCAACTAAGGCCATATTGCTCTGGGATATGCGGTGATCATTCCCTGACCTTTCCGCATCCTCCGTATTTGGTGGTGATGGGCTCGAACCCCGGTCTAATCAAGAAGCATGTGCTACACACTGCTGCTCCTTCCCACCTGGCTATGGAGGCACCTATTCGGGATGTCATAGACATGGTGTCACACAGATATACGAATGCAGAACTAGAATTTGGGGAGTACAATGTGTACAGGAAGGATAGACAGGATAGGAAGGGAGGAGGGGTTATGCTATTAGTTAAGAAACACACAAACTCCAAGGAAGTGAAGCCAGTCGACATCGCTAGACAGTGCAGTGTCGAGTCAGTTTGGTGTGACATAAGCATTGGGAGAACAAAATTGAGAGTAGGAGTGTGCTATAGGCCTAATGACTCTGATGGTATAATAAGAAACTGTACAGGGAAATAGAGTAGGACAGTAAATCAGAGAGTCTTATAATGGGGGATTTTAATTTCCCAGATATTGACTGGAATTTGTGGGTTGGTCACTCACACACTAGCAAGGCTTTTCTGGATTTATTGGATGATTGTTTTCTACATCAGCATGTTCGGGAGGCAACTAGAGGGAGTAATACTCTTGATCTGATTATCAGCAGTGATTCTTCATGCATTAAGAATCTGCAGATAAAGGTACTACTAGGTGGCAGTAATCACAGTGAGCTGAAGTGGGAATTACTCAAAGAGGTAACTACCATCAGGGGTAAAGGGAAGGGTTTCTGCTTTCGTAAAGGTGACTATGGTGGTCTGAGACAGTATTTAAATTCTATACCGTGGGACCAACTGATGTTACCAACAGCAAATTCAAAATGGGAAGCATTCAAAGAATTAATCTTGGAAGCTACTAGGCTTTACATACCAACTAAGAATTATTGTTCAAGGTTTAGGCCTAAATGGATGTCAGATGAACTAATGAGACATGGCAGAGAAGAAAAATGCATGGGATACATACAAATTAATGGGTGACATGGAAGACTATGATGGATATAAGCTGGTCTGTAACCAAATCACAAAGAAGATTAGGCAGGCAAATTCAGATTATGAGAAATCTTTGGCAAAGGATGCAAAGAAAAACAGCAAAGAGTTCTTTACATATGTAAACTCTAGAAGGAAAGGGATGAATCAGATTGGTCAACTGGATATTGATGGTTCAACTGTTGATGATCCTCATCAGATGGCTAACAAACTAAATAAGTATTTTGCATCTACATTCACACATGAGCAGTTATTCAGGGAGGTGAATGCCAGAGGTGAGTTAAACTCTGGCAGTGATCTAGATGATTTTGTAATAACTGAGTGGAAAGTGGAGGAGAAATTGTTGAAGATAAACATAAAAAGGCACCCAGGGTGGATGGGATCCATCCAGTTATATTAAAGGAAGCAGCAAAGGAAGTAAGCAAACCCTTAGCCATAATTATGAGAGCTTCTTTGAACTCAGGGGAGGTACCCATGGACTGGAGAAGTGTAAATGTGATCCCAATTCACAAAGGAGGATCAAAGGGCAACACAAGTAATTATAGACCTGTTAGTTTAACTTCTGTTCCAGGAAATTTAATGGAGACTGGTCAAAAAAGCACTGCACAGGATAATCTAGACAAGACTTCAGTTATAGCTCGGACACAGCATGGTTTTGTTAAGGGAAAGTCTTGCCTGACCAATTTGATTAGATACTATGATGTGGTCACAAAGGAACTGGATGTAGGGAATAATTTTGATATCATATATTTGGATCTTAGAAGGGCTTTTGATACCGTTGCACATGGAAGACTGCTGAACAAATTGGAGCAGTGTGGCATTGGAGGCAAATTGCTGTTATGGATAAAGGGATGGTTGAGTGGGAGAAGACAGAGTGGTAATCAATGAACACTGCTCATCATGGATTAACGTTATTTGTGGAGTTCCTCAGGGTTCAGTGTTGGGTCCATTGTTGTTTTTTCTGCATTTATAAATAATATTGATGATGGTATATCAAGCTTAATATTCAAGTTTGCAGATGATACGAAGGTTGACAGGGTTGTTAAGGACACTATTGACAGTACGCTGCTGCAACAGGATCTAGAAAAGTTGAGCAGATGGGCAGAGAGATGGCAAATGAAGTTTAACATTGACAAATGTAAAGTACTACATATGGGAAGCCTAAGTAACGTATCAACTCCTAAGTAACGTATCAACTCTGTGGTACTACATTGACAGTGGTAGAGAACGAAAAGGACCTGGGGATAATTATGCAGGCAGATATGAAGTTTTCTGAGCAGTGCAGATGGTTTGCAAGAGTAGTTCATGGTGTCTTGTCAATGATATACAGGAATTTTTCTAGCAGGGATGATTATCCCATTGTATAAGGCAATGGTCAGGCCACACACCTTGAGTACTGTATACAGGTCTGGAGGCCTCATTTTAAGAAGGATGTAGAGCTGTTGGAACGAGTACAGAGAAGAGCAACAAGATTAGTGAAGGGAACAACGGGTTGCTCTTATGAAGAAAGGCTTAAATTTTGCAAATTACAGTGTCTGGAGACTAGGCACCTGCGAGGTGATCTGATTGAGCCTTGAATATAAAGCCTTAAATGGTTTGATCATGCTCAATGCTGATGGGATTCTTCCTCTTTCTCAGAATAATCACCTGAGAGGGCATAAATTCAAATTGATGAAAGACAGATGTAGGATAGATATGGAGAAGTTTGCCTGCTCGCTTTCACCCCTCCGTTCGTTCCAAATAACTGTCCAGCTCAGCATTAAATTTGTTTAGGCTATCAACTTCCACAACAAATTTAAGGCTGAGCTGGACAGTTATTTGGAACGAACGGAGGGGTGAAAGCGGTTTTTTTTTTTTTTTTTTTTTTGGCTGATGCTGCATAAGCTTGCTTTCTTGCATCATATGCCTCTAGTGTGCTTCATCTCCTCTATCCGCATAGGAGACGCTCCCTACAGTGATTTTGTTCTTTGATTTCTCCATCGAAAATCCTAGAATCTCTGGTAATTATTGCACAATTAGGAAAAATTCAGGAATTAGGCTAAACCTAATTGTATGCATGTGTTGAGTGGCATCTGTCATGTACTTACAATTACTGGCAGCCAGCTGGCTTTACTGAAATACACTGCCTTCCAATTAGGAATGCTTTCTGGTTTTGTGACATTAAAGCATCATCCACAACCAAACTGTTTATGCATGCACTTCACGTTTCATGCAATTGATCAGAGGTTCCCAAACTTTCTCAGTTCACGGCGCACTTAAGTGTCCCAGTAATTTTTTCACGGCACCCCTAAGCCAAAAGAAATATATAACACAGTGGTTTTCGACCTTTTAATATATATATACCTATATAATATTTTTTTCTTTATATAGAGGTACTAAATAAAGATCAATTATAGATCACCACAAAATTAAAAATATATGGTACGACTGATACCATACACCTCTTTATAATGAAATAAATATACAAATTTTTAAAAAAATAATAATAATAAATTTAAGTAACTTAAACCCAAATTACACAGCACCCCGGTTGAAAACTACTGCAGTAGATGCTACCGTTACTGACAGGCTGGCATCCAATTCCATATGATCATTGAAGCTCAAAGGTTTTCATTATGCATTGCATACACCAACAGGTCTAAAGGATATTCAATTTCAAAAATTAATTAAAAATATGTTTTTAATATAAAAATGTAATTTTCCCTGTTATGTTTAGAAAATATTGAAAATATAGGTGGCATCAAAAAAATAGTGAACAATGTTTAAGTATTTTTTACTGATTTTTCAAATTCCTGCAAGCAAAGAGGAAGATCAAACCTTCAAATAATTTGCTGCCTACTCTCTGTATGACACTTACAGAGAGTAAGACAGCAAATATTTATTTGTTGATAGCTTAAATTTAAATTAAGATTATCCATGAGTGGTGTATGTACATGTATGTGTGTGTAACACTCATGGTAGCTATGTGTATGTGTGTGAATACATATAGAGGATTAGATAATTAAGGTATGTGAAAGGCATTGTAATTAAGATCATACAGGGGTCTGAAAGACTCCTCTGGAGGGCTCTGGAAGCCTCATTTTAGGAAGGATATACAACAGCTGGAACAAGTATAGAAAAGGGCAATGATATTGGTGGGGGGGGGGGGGGGTCAGAGGGCTGCTCTTAGCAAGAAAGGCTTGAGTTTTGCAACGCAGCATCTAGAGACTAGGCACCTGCAAGCTGATCTAAGAGAGAGATGTATAAAACCTTGAATGGTTTGAGCAAGCTCAATGATAATGAGATTCTTCTTCTTGCTCAGGTTACGCACTTGAGGGAGCATAAATTCAAATTGAGGAAGGACAGTTGTGGAAAAGATGTGCAGAAATTCAAGGAAGAACTGGATAAACTTTTGGAGTGAATGGGAAGTTTTTTTTTTTTTTTCCCCTTTTATTTTTCTTCGGATGATGCTGTATAAGCTTGCTTTCTTGCATATGCCTCTACTAATGCTAATACTAACATTATAAGCAATAATGGCATCAGCCATTCCAATTAAAATTGTCCTCTCCCCACCTCTGCTACTTATCAAATATTTTTGCAGACAATCTTTTGATGCTCCTTGCAGTTATATATAATGCCCTGATCCAGCCGGAGCATGACACTGATGAAGAATGGCTTCTTTTTTCTGAAGCCATTCTTCTACTCACTCTCAATAAACAATAAAAAAAATTCTGACACCACAAGTCAAACACTATTATTAGCCTCATAACTGAACAGAATCTAGTTAATTACTTAAAAATATCTTGGCTTGGAAATTTCCAAATTACAAGTGAGTGCAATTTTGTACTGCCATCTGCTTTGCAGCACAAAAGAATAGCGATTCTTTCTTTACATATCCATCACTATCCAAATGTCTAATAGTGTGTGTGTGTGTGTGTGTGTGTGTGTGTGTGTGTGTGTGTGTGGGCGCGTGCGTACATGTGTGGGCGCGTGCATGTACATGTGGGCATTTACATGCGTGCACAGATTATCCATCATTGCAATATGCTCAAAAAAGAAAATATTTTGTTCTGGAATAAACTATTCTTTAATATGACTATATTAAACTTTAAGGTTAAAGATCTGACTATACAAAGCACTGTATTAACAAAATAATAATTTATTTTCGTGGTATAAAAACATACTTTCCAATACATATAACCGGATTTTATAATAAACGCATATGTAAGTAGGAATACTGACTTCTATTAGGATTGTTTATACAAAGTGTCCTTTATATAAACAAGATTCCACTCTAGTTACTTTTTCAAAACCTGGAAAATTAATGACAATTAATGTTCATATTATGACTACCATGTGGCCATAACCTAAACTGTTATTACTATAACTGAAAATACATTAACAACAATTTTGTTGTTGTTGAAAAATATAGCCTCAATATAATCACGATATAAATTAGCTTACACAGTGGAATGTGATACACCAATTGCATTCCAGTGTTTGTACAAAAAATTTATTTTCATTTAGTACATAATTATTATGCATACAGTAAATTATTAAATTATGCTAAGCACTATATTTAGTATATTTCTTTATTTATTATATAACTGTTCTAAACTTTGTTTTAGACTAGAAAACAATAAAATAAACTAAATTTTTCTAAGTCATATTGTCTGTACTGCAGAAATTATCTGTTTAAAAAGTTTTAAAGTATTATTTGATCAAATTATCCAGATAGATTTTCCAATTTTAAGGAGAAATGTTAGATGAGTTCATAAATTCTTAATGGCAGTTGTGGTATAACAATTTTTGCTATAAATAATATAATTGCAAACAGTAGGTCCTTTGTGAAATTATATATATGCATGCCTGTCTGTCTGTCTGTGTACACATGCACAGATTTAAAACCATATATTGACAAAGAAATTAACACTTATACATCTCACCTATCACATCTAAATTATTAAACTGTACAGTAGCAATCTGAAGACTTTCCTCTTCATCATCTTGACATGGAGGGGAATATACATATATAAATTCAACTACAATGAGAGCATCACTATCAGCTGGTTCCCTAGGAAGAGGAGGATGGGCTGGATGAAATGGAAGGGGTGATGGTGACCGAGTTCCTAACAGCAAAATAAGAAGCATATATTATAGTATAAAAATAAATAAATTTTTAAATTGCTTAATACTATTTTCAATAATCTTTGATCTATATAGATTATAAACAATAATGAAGCTGTCATTAACACTTTTAGATCTGGTGTAACCATATCTAGCATAGAAACCTATGATTTCACAAATCTTTTTACTTCAATAGAGCACCTCCGTAGCTGGGTGGGAAGGAGCAGAAGTGCGTAGCACATGCTTCTTGATTAGACCGGGGTTCGAGCCCGTCACCACCAAATACAGAAGATGCGAAAAGGTCGGGGAATGACCACTGCATATCCCGGAGCAATATGGCCTTAGTTGCTAATGCTCCTAAAAACCAAATAACAAACAAACTTCAATACCTCATAACTTACTTGTATTTTTTTTTTTTTTTATGAAAACCCCAAAGACGAAAGGTACCAAAACCTATAGTACTTAGTACCATGCATGGGATGCCGGAAACTTTGCTCTAGAGACTAAACATGGGTTTCACCACTTCAAGCCTCTAATAAGCAAAGTGGTGGTATTTCACTGGTTGATGAAAGTCATCTGCTAAAATAGCTTTATCACAAATACAAAGAAAAATTAACACACTAATGAAGCTTTATGGAACAATTATATCAATCTCTGTATACTTAATTTTATTTTCGATGACAAAGATACAAACAAACAGACCGTTGGAGTACCCATGGGTTCTCCAAATCCCAGTTTAGTTTAAAATTGATTCTTACACTGCTATGAAGATGTATATACTGTAAGCAATCCAAATCAGAACCTTTTAGAATTTTGATATGTAGACAACATTCTTGTTTTAAACATAAATTTTGAACCCATATAGCTAAAGCAATATACCCTAGTGAACTTATATTGAATACAGAGAACACAGTTAATCACAGTTAAAGAGAACACATATTGCAAATTTCCTTGATCTTAATATTACCCTGAGCTATACTTCTCTTCCACGTAGTATAGATTTATATGACAAAATAAATAAATTTAACTTTAATATTATTTACCTCACCAACTGGAACTCCAATAATGTAATTTGATTTCTATCAAAGTACATAAATATATATCATTAAAAACAATATCCCTGTTTATTTTATCAACTACAATTTTAATATTGTTGCTCACTTTATCAAACATATATTTGGTTATAATTCATTTTTACGTGGTCCTAATGAGTATTTGTATATATGTAATATTATTTAGTGGTATTTCCACTACTTGGACAGTAATAACTTTACATGATTTCCTATATGAATGATCTCTCTGCTCTTTACTCACTAAGTTTCTCGCAATTTTTACAAACAGTTACCTTTATCTTATATTTTTAATAAGATATTTCATGAAAGCACTTATAATTATAATTACTGTCTTTCTGAAGTGTCTTACTGACAATTCACATTATGCTTTCAGGTACTTTGAAGGTTATCAAATTGTAGCAGGGTGCTTAATGATTTTGTAATAACTGAGAGCAAAGTGGAGGAGAAATTGTTGCAGTTAACCATAAGAAAAGCACCTGGGGTGGATGGGATCTATCCAGTTATATTAAAGGAGGCGGCAAAGCAACTAACCAAACCCTTAGCCATAATTATGAGAGCATCCCTGGACTCAGAGGACGTCCCCACAGACTGGAGATGTGCAAATGTATTCCCAATTCACATAGGGTGGAACGAAGGGTGACACGAGTAATTACAGACCAGTTTGTTTAACTTCTGTTCCAGGTAAAATAATAGAGTCACTGGTTAAAGATGCATTGCAGGATCATCTAGACAAGACTGCAGCAATAATTCAGACACAGCATGGGTTTGTTAAGGGAAAGTCTTGTCTGATAAATTTGATAGGATATTATGATGTGGTTACAAAGGAACTGGATGCAAAAAATAATTTTGATATCATATATTTGGATTTCAGGAAAGCTTTTGACACTGTTGCGCATGGAAGACTATTGTACAAATTGGAGCAGAATGGTATTAAGGGTAAGTTGCTACAATGCATAAAAGGATGGTTGAGTGGGAGAAGAAGTGGGAGGATGGTAATCAACGGGTGCTGCTCTTTGTGGACTAATGTTATTAGTGGATCCCACAGGGTTCAGTGTTGGTCCACTGTTGTTTTGTATATTTATCAATGATATTGATTAAGATATATCAGGCTTGGTGTTGAAGTTTGCAGATGATACAAAAGTTGGGAGGATTGTTAATGAAAGTAATGGCAGTGTGCTACTGCAACAGGATCTAGAAAATTTGGGCAGATGGGCTAAGAAGTGGCAACTGAAGTTTAACCTTGACAAATACAAAATACTACATGTGGGTAGAAGTAACCCCAGAGAAACATACCAACTGTGTGGTACTACACTTAAGGTGCTAAAAAATTAAAAAGACCATGCAGTAATTGTGCAGTCAGATATGAAGTTTTCTGAACAATGCAGACAGGCTGTAGAATAGATGTGCAGACATTTGCCTTTAGCCAGCAGGTGGTTAATTGCTGGAACAAACTTCCAACTGTAGTTGTGGAAGTTGATAGGTTAAATAAATTTAAGGAGGAACTGGACAGGCATTTGGAGGAAATGGTGTGATTTTTTTTTTTTTTTTTTTGGCTGATGCTGCATAAGCTCATACACCTTGCTTTCTTGCATCACATGCCACTACTACAACTACTATTACTTCTGCAAATATAGATACGGTTACACCTTGTATCTATTTAACTGCACTTCGCACTTCTTATCTTAGATTTTCAAGGGACTCATATATTAAATTCCACTGCATGCTTCTCTAAAGGATTTATAATCACCTTGTTTATCTTGGATCTACTTATATATCATCTCATAATCTCCATATCACTATGGATCATTTACTACCTTTCACTTTGGATATCAGTTAGCTCTTTCGAACATTTTCACCTAAATATCTCATTTAGGTGAAATCGTGTTTATGTTATTCTTATATTTCTGCTGTAATTTTCTTCAATCTTCATTGGATATATTCATTGTTACAACTGGAATTGTCTTCAGTTATCATCTAGCTATCTGTAACTGTTCACTTCCAATTTTGTGAAGAGTTCTATCTGAAATTTACAAAAAGAAAAAAAAAAAAAAAAATACAGTGTATATATATATATATATACACTGTATATTTATTTTATTTTTTTCAAGCCCATGCTGCCTATTCAACATAGATAATATAAATATATAACAAAAGTGAATGGAACTCTTGCTCTATTGTATTCTTTATGCTACTAAGCTATCTATTGGGCTAATAGTCATCTTGCCTGTAAACTACTAATCTAAATCTGCTTATTATCAGCTTTTGGCCCTTATATTATAATACTTCCAAATTACCTTACATACTAAATTTGTTTATTATCAGCTTTTGGCCCTTAAATTATAATACTTTCAAATTACCTTAAATACTTTGGTACTATATTATTATTATACTATCCTACATTTATTCGGTTAAGCAGACCATGTTAAGCAGGCAGTTTATTCGGACCATGTTAAAGACAACAGAAACAGATAGCTGCATTAATTATGGGCCGATATATTGAGAGGGTTAGCCCTTGATAAAGTCCCTTTCAATAATCTACTAACCCGTAATTAACACATTTTATAATTCTGCCCTATCATATTTCAATTTATGTTTTTTAGTTCATTACATTTTATGCTACTACTATTACTACTTTTTATTTCATTTTGCTTTACTTTCACCTTATATTGTGTTCGCAGGCCGAACACATTATAAGTTTCCGCTAGTTAGTACACCGGACTGAACCTATTGGTAACTCTCTAGGAAGCTTCCGGATCAGCTAGTGTATAATCTTGCTACCTCTACTCTGCCAGATAGTGACTGGAGGGAGTCCGAGTAGTGTGTATGCGGGGAGCATTGTCGAGGCCACATTATGTCAAGGATCTGGGTATATTCTTATCACATGTACGCCATAACCAAAAATTTCATTACTTCATACAGCATGTCCCACCTACTTTTTCTTACTATTGAATACACCATGAATTGTCAAACTAATAGAGCAAGCTTATCTGTTAAAAGATCTAAACCTCCCAAGGACTTCCTAATTCATTTCACAAATATACGTGGTCTCAATTCTAATCTCAACGATGTCCATTTCCACTTGCAGTCTGCCAAACCCCATGTACTTTTTCTGACAGAATCTCAGTTATCAGTTGATTCATCTACTGCTCATCTCAGATGCCCACATTATTCGCTGTATGATTCCTTTCGCCTCAAAGGTGGTACTTGGGCATATGTCCGTTCTGATATTCCCTGTCAGAGACTTGGCAATTTGGAATCTCCTCTCTTTGATCTTCTCTGGCTTAAAATCTCTCTACCTCATTGTGCCAAATTCATCTGTTGTCTCTACCATTCTTCCAACTCCACTAATCACTTGGAGCTCTTTGACTTCCTCTCTTTGCAACTTGACTTTCTCCAGTCCAACTTTCCTAACAGTGAAGTAATTTTACTTGGTGATTTTAATGTTCACAACTCCAGCTGGCTTCCGTTTTCTAGTCACACCGACCCAGCAGGTCGAGATGCTGAGGCTTTTGCAATTACTAATGACCTTGCACAGATTGTTCATTTACCTACAAGAATACCGGACAATCCTAATCATACAGCCAATACGCTTGATCTTTTTCTCACAAACAACCCTTCTAAGTACACGGTCGAAGTGAGAGGTCCTTTAGGCACTTCAGATCACAACTTGGTGATTGTCTCTTCTCCAATGGAACCTTTATCTCATGGCTATTCTCAACCACGTGTTGTTTGGCATTACAAGAATGCAAAATGGGATGACCTGCGAGACTTCTTTTCCTTGGTGGGATTACTGTTTCAAAACTTCTGATGTCAATGTTTGCTCAGATCGTGTCAGTGAAATTATTCTTGCAGGAATGGAATCCCTTATCCCACACTCCACTTTAAAATCTCGTCCTTTATCTAAACCTTGGTTTTCCAATAAATGTGCTAAGGCTATCCAAGAGAAGAATGTTGAATATCGTAATTGGCTTGTTTAATTCTTCAGTTTCATTTTCTGCCTACACCAAAGCTCGCAACAGTTGTAAAGCAGTTATTAATCAGTCCAAACTAGAGTTTGAACAGGCTAAGAGTAGAAAACTTGCTTCTTGCCCTAATGGTAGCCGAGCATTCTGGTCTCTTGCCAAAGCTATTGGCCGCAACTTTTGCCCATCTCTGCTCCCACCTCTGTCCAAACCAGATGGTTCTGTTGTCACTTCAGCCAAGGGTAAAGCTGACCTGCTAGCATCCCATTTTTCTTCCAGCTCATGTATTAATGATCTTGGTAAAACACCTTCCACCATTCCTAACACGCTCCATTCAATGCCTCCTGTGGTCTTCCGTCAAAAGTATATCAGAAGGATTTTGATGAATCTTGATGCTAAGAAAGCTCCAGGTCCTGATTGGTATTTCTCCACTTGTTCTCAAAACTTGTGCTCCTGAACTTACTCCCATTCTTTGCCGCCTTTTTTCACTTTCTTATTCCAAAGGTGTTTTTCCTTCTGCTTGGAAATTTGCTCATATCCAGCCAGTTCCAAAAAAGGGTGACAAATCCTTCCCATCCAATTATCGTCCCATTGCAATTACTTCTACTCTTTCTAAAGTAATGGAGAAATCAATTAACCGCCAACTCTCAAACTACCTAGAAACCTTCCGTCTGATCAACGATCGCCAGTATGGATTCCGTCAGTGTCGATCCACTGGTGATATTCTGGCTTATGTTACCCATTTATGGACTAATTCAATGGAAAGGTTCGGTGAAACACAAGTAGTTGCTCTTGACATCTCAAAGGCTTTTGATCGTGTTTGGCATAAAGGTCTTCTAAACAAGCTTCCATCTTATGGTTTGCCAACTGTTTTTAGTAATTGGTTATCCAGTTTTCTTTCTGATCGCTCACTGAGGGTGATGGTAGATGGCTCTCTGTCTTCTAACTTCTCCACTAAAGCCGGTGTCCCCCAAGGTTCAGTTCTTTCCCCCACTCTTTTCCTCTTGTATATCAATGACCTTCTTCCATTGACTGGAGATCCTATCCATAGTTTTGCCGATGATAGCACATTGCATTCAACTTTCCATTTTGAGAAACCTTGTCCTGCTCAATCAGCTTCAACTTCTCGTAAATCTGCTACCAATTCCTTAAATGCCGATCTTCAGGTAATTCTCCAGTGGGGCAAAGACAACTTAGTTGATTTCAACCCTTCTAAAACTCAGTCTTGTCTTATATATCGCAAAAAGGATTCTTCTGCTCCTATGCTTATCTTTAGTGACACTCCGATTTATAGGCAAAATGATATATCTCTTTTGGGGATTACCCTGACTTCTAATCTCTCTTGGCACAAGCACATTACAAATATTGCTTCCTCTGCATCTAAAAAACTTGGTTTTCTCTTTTGCTTTCGGCGTTACTTTTCTTCCAAACAGCTGCTCACTCTGTATAAATCGCAAATCCACCCTGCCATGGAATATTGTTCCCACATCTGGGGTGGTGCCCCCAAAACCTCTCTCAGGCTTCTTGATTCCATTCAGAAGAGGGCAGTTAGGTTAATTAATGATTCATCTCTAACAGAGTCTCTCCACTCGCTTTCTCATAGATGTACTGTTTCTGCTGCATGCCTCTTCTACAGATACTTTCATGGGCACTGTTCTTCTGAATTGGCTTCTATAATTCCTGCTCTCTCTTTCAAAACAGTCCGAACACGTGCCGCCACTAGCCAACATCCATTTACTGTCCAACTTCAAACCCACAGAACCAACTTTTCATCTTCCTCATCTATTCATTCAACTGCCGTTTTCTGGAACAACCTTCCTTCATACGTATTTCCTGAAAATTACAATCTACAGAAGTTCAAGCCCAATGTCAACAAATATCTTCTTTCATCTTCTTAACCTCAAACCCAAGCACGGTACGAAGTACTTTAGGTTCTAATACCTCTCGTGTTTGGGGTTCACATAAAAAAAAAAAAAAAATATTGTATATATAATGTACTTCTAGGTTTTGCCACAGTGCCGGCGTTGGCCTTTGCACGTTACTTGGGCTGTTTTGACTTACAGGTTATCCTCAGACTGCACCTTAATTTACTCAGCTTGTTACTTCATTTCTAATCCGATATTTTTACGCTACCATATTCTACTATATCAACCTTTTAATATATCTAGAACATATTAAATTAATACAGACTGTTGTACTACAAAGCCATTTATTGTAGATTGTTATCGATTATTGGTGTTTTTCATATAAGTATTAGTGTTCATACAAATTTGTAATCAAGTTAACCTAGTTTGGTTATCTTCATTCCATATGGCCTATACATTTTGAGTTAAGATAAAAAGTATAATGCTAAATGATAATGATTTTTCATAACATTTTACTAATGAAAACATTTTATCTGTAGCAAGATAATTATTAAATCTTAATTTCTGTATAAATTTATATAATAATACTAAATCTTAAAAACTGTACAAATATAATGTATTGCATCACACCACGTGGTCGTCAATCCCCTACTTCATTGGGGGCTTTGAGTGGATTGACAGCCCTTTTCGACGTAATGCCCCATACTTACTCGTTTCTGTCTGTACCTATACCAGTTTTGCTATTTTAGTTTATATTTTCAGGTTCATTTTCTTAATTTTTTTTTTTTTAATTAAATATTATTTATTTTCCTAATTTCTTCTATTTTTAGGTTAATTTTCTTAAATTTTTTAATTAATACTTAATTTTTATTTATTTAAATATTACTAGTTTATTTTTTATCGATCTCTTCAGCAAACTGTGATAGGGTACACAAAGCCCAACGAGTAAGTATTCTATATTGTAATATTACTACTTACATAGTGTTGTACTCCGGTGGAGGCCATTGCGTAAAAAGGGGGTTTTTAATCGTCCGAATAATCGAATGTAAGATAAAATTAAATAACTTCTGTTATAATATATTAAGGTAAAAGAAAAAGACTTTAAATTGAATGAAAAAAACTAATTTATTTAACTAAAAAAATAATAATAATAACTTATACATAAAATTTTGCACATTTACATATGTTTGTATATTCGGATAAGTATTTTATTACAAATTTTATGTGGAAAAAAATTTAAAGTAATTTTTTGAAATAATGCTCGATCGTGTTTTGTTTCGTTTGTTGTGACCTTTTCTGTTAAATCTCTCAAGTTCCTTAATAATATCGATTTGATTATATCACGTTCTTCATGGTTTTCTGGCCATTTCAGTGCTGTTTGTTTTCATTAACATTTTGCCGAGAAAAATAATAAATTGCACTGTTTCGGGCCGATATTATTTTTACCGAACCTTGAGCTACACTAAACATAATATAATATATAATGGAAAATTGGGTTCATGGAAGTGAATGACTAAACTTATCACTCATGATTTCCGAAACACATTAGTCCTAATCCAACATTTCACCAGATATATGACATAAGAAAAAAAAAAAGACAGAAATACTCTCATAGAATAATAAACATTTGTCTCAAATGCTACTTTTAATAAAAATAGAAGAAAAATCAGCCTTTCAAATTATTCTGGATAACTGACTTCCGAATAACCAACGTTGTTCTACTGTATATTATTAATTCATCTTTGGACTATTCTATTCTAATTTTCCAAATATTTTAAACCTCTTTGTCTACAGAATCTAGCCATTCTAATTATCTTTCTTTCAGCTATCTATTTGCACTATATACTTCTGCGTCACTATAATTATGCTGTACTTTACTTTCTCCTTTCAGTCATTTAAATTGTGTATCTTTACACATGTTTTATCAAAACCAACTACAGAGGTCACTAATTCTATCCTCTTTTAATTGTTCTTTTAAGTCCGCATTTCACTATAAATTATAGGGAGTTCCCAGGATTCTTTTTACGGGTTAATGCTTTACCATCAGTTATATGAATCAATGCAACTACAGTTTTATAACTTAACTGGATATTTTCCCAGTTTTTTCCTGCCTTAGCTATTTACTACACATTACTTGGAAATTCCAGGTATCTATTTTACGGGATCTAGAAAAAATTCCCTGAAGAAATACCTGATTACTTATCAATATTTATTTTTAGCTAGCATCACATTTTAATTTTATAATTATTTATTATTCATTTTATATTATTTTTTTTAACTGGAATCATATGGTTTTAATTTTAGCTTAATTTTTTATTTTACTTATTTATTTTAGTATAATAGTTGTTTTTGATTTTTGTATTTTATTTCTTTTTCTTTTTGGTCTCTGTCGGGTCGGCTATGATGTTTACATTTGCTCGTTTTTTCTGTCTGCCAGGTATACATGATAACAGAAACAGAAGTCTTGCTTATTGCTGTGTTTCCTTTGGTTTTGGCTGCCACCCCTTGATGACATTTTTAAAATCTTAGGACCTACAGCATTATGCACCATTTATATATTTTCATTTAATTTTATTTATATAATTTATTAGGTAATCTCTTTTATTTTTCAGGCACTTTATATTTTTTCCATTGTAGCTACACCTGTCAGGTCAGCACTCGTACCTATACACTTATCTAATCCATTTGCCTATATATATATATATATATATATATATATATATATATACACGCACAGTAAGGGCCAGTTATAGTGATCACTGATTTTCAGAATTACACTTTTATACATTCATATTTTAAAGAGCCAATTCAAATCAATACAATGCTCTACACTTTCATCATTTATTAGAATCACATCTTCGGTAATAAGAATGAATTTTAAATACCTCTATGATTTTTTCTAAAGCACATTTCTGGAAGTCACATTTCTAGAGGTCACAACCATAAAAGAAACAATGCCGACCGGGCTAGCCGGGTGGGTAAAGTGCCTGCCTGGCAACCCAAAGGTTGCGGGTTCGATTCCCGCCTCGGGCTGGATCAAAGTACTGCAAAAACCTTGGGAGGTGCATTATGGCCACAGAAGCCTATGCGCCAACAACTACCGAAAAAAAAAAAAAAAAAAAAAAAGAAACAAAAACAATTTGCAGTTTTCAGTTTATTGGGCTTTTCTGTTTGTATAATCTTATAAATGGGTAGTAAACTTGATCTTATTGCATTTGCACTAATACCGACAGCTGGAATTCTATGTATTTTTATGCTATTAGGGTGAAATGTGTTTCCCCCTTCACCGAAATCTTCAATCATACAAAAAAACATCTGGTAACGAGACTATAGGTGTGAGGATGTTGTATTCTTGAGCTCCAGGAAAACGGATAAGTTTTCATAGAGATTTTATTGTATTTTTGATTAATTAGCATATTAATTTGTTTCACAAATAGATTAAATAGGCTTAATGGCATTTGTTAGCTTATTTTTTAAATTTTGCTAGTGTTTTTGTAAGTTATGACTCGCTACTCATAACACTACTGTATTGCCATGAATATCGTAGCACGTAACCAGTAGTGCAGAAGAATAGCAGGGTTGTAATTGTAATAAATAAGTAGTTTGAATGTTTTGATCACTTTTTGGGCATATCTCTTTTGTATTTAGGAAGGATATAACTAATTTAACATTGTGATAGTTACGGTATAGCGTATATATCGAACTTGATAGCACAAGGTATAAAATAAAACTAGATATAATACATATCACTGCATTAGCTTAGTATAGTATCGTAGTCAAGTATAGTATAGTCAATTAAATTTATTAACTTTATTAATTTTCATTCTTAATTAATTAAATCATATTAAAATGAAAATCATGCTTCAGACAAGAACAGCAAAGCAACATGCACAAATTAAAAAAATGTGGCTCATCGAAGAACTGAAGGGGAGATTCGCCAAAGCATCACAGCTTAAAAAAATGTGCAATTTGTGACATGTTTGTGGACCTTTCTAGAATAGTACATGATCTAGCCAAGAAGGATATCTTTGTGTGTGTGTGTGTGTGTGTGTGCTACGTGCACAGGTGTCAAGAAATCAGGTGGCAACTTAGCATTTTGATTGGTGTCTCTATGAGAGTTTGAAGAGCAGAGTAGATACCCTTGAAGAAATTAAAATGGGGAGCCCATCAAGTTCTCTCAGCTGCCGAACTCAATGCCAGAGATCATTCTTGTGCATCAGGCAACACAGCGGCACTCCTCAGGGCTGAATGTGCTGGTCCCACAGAAGTTGGTTATGGTCAGTGACTCTAATGTCAGGGACATAGGGTATACCTATCTCCCTGACATTAGGGAGATAGGGTATACCTCTTGCAAAAAGGATAGGTGGAATAGGACCAGGGTATGACTCTCCATCGGCAAACGCTCATGACATTGTACAGCAGGTATCTTTTAAGAGCACAAAGGGTGATATTGTTGTACATTTTGCCACCGATGACATTAAGAGTAGGAGTTCTGCAAATTTACTTAACAAGAACAGGTTAATGTTGAAAAAACTTGCAAGTTAGGGCTTGCAAGTTTTATGATGAGACCCTTGTCAATCAATTTGGCCTGGAGATATTATGCAAAGATCATGCAACAGAATTTTTCTCTGCGTGGTCTGTGCTTGTTAATAGGAGAGATTGTTTCTACAGGGAAGGTATACACTTAAATAGAAAATGTGCAAGAATATTTGCTGATGCTATCGAGGTGGGTCAGAAAACTGCTACCTTGGGGGGGGGGGGATTCACAGATTAATAGATTAACTGTAGCCAGAGGCAGAGGTAAAGTGATTCTTGCACTGCTTCTATTTGAATGAGCAGCAGCCTGGAAAGTGATGTGCTGGGGATTTCCAGGACTGCTGGGGGTCGTCACGGAACAAGTAAATAGATGGGCCGTGTTAGGGGAACTAAGAGTAAGAATAGGTGCATATATACTTGCATTTACGCCAATGCTAGCAGTACAGTAAATAAATTTGATGAATCTGAGGTGCTGTCAAGACATCAAAGGCAGATACTGTTGGGGTATCAGAGATGTGGTTTCACACACATATAAGAAATGTAGAATTGGAATTTGGGAGGTAAAATCTGTACAGAAAGGATAGACAGGACAGAGAGAGAGAGAGAGAGAGGAAGGGTCATACTGTTAGTTAAGAAACATGTAAAATCTAAGGAAGTGCATCCAGATGACATGGATGGACAGTGCAATGTTGAGTCAGTTTGGTGTAGGATAAGCACTGGGAAACGAAAGATGAGAGTAGGAGTGTGTTGCAGGCCTAAAGACTCTGATGAGTACAACGACAATTGTGCAGAGAAATAGTGTGGACCTGTAAATCAGAATGTGTTGTAATGGGGGATTTTAACTTTCCAGATATTGACTGGAACTTATAGGTTGGTCACTCGCAATCTAGCAAGACTTTTGTGGATTTATTGGAGGATTCTTTTCTACAGCAACTTGTTCGAGAGGCAACCAGAGGGAGTAATACTCTTGATTTGATTATCAGCAGTGATTATTCTTGCATTAAGAACCTGTAGATAAAGGAACCACTAAGTGGCAGTGAGCACAGTGTGTTGATGTGGGATTTACTCAAAGATTTAACTATGATGAGGGGTAAAGGGAATGGATTTTGCTTTCATAAGGTGATCACATTGGCTCAGACAGTTTTTGAATTCTATACGGTGGGACCAACTGATGACGTTGCCAACTGCAAATTCTAAATAGGAAGCATTCAAAGATAATATTATCTTTGTTATTCCACACATCTACCATTGCTAATAATATTTGTGTTATATGCAATTACTGCTAATAGTATTTATGCAAGAGGAGTTATTCAGTGAGGCGAATGCCAGAGGTTTATCAAACTCCAGTAGGGAGCAAAATGATTTTGTAATAACTGAGAGCAAAGTGGAAAAGAAATTGTTGAAGATAAACATAAGAAAAGCACCTGGGGCAGATAGGATCTATCCAGTTATATTAAAGGAGGAAGAAAAAGGAGTAAGCAAAGCCATAATTATCAGAGCTTCTTTTGACTCAGTGGAGGTCCCCCAGGGACTGGAGATCGCAAATGTATATCCAATTCACAAAGGGGGTTCAAAGGATGACACAAGTAATTACAGACCTGTTAATATAACTTCTGTTCCAGGGAAAATAATGGAGTCACTGGTTAAAGAAGTGATGCAGGATCACCTAGACAAGACTGCAGTAATAGTTCAGACACAGCATGGGTTTGTTAAGAGGAAGTCTTGTATGACCAATTTGATTGGATACTACAATGTGGTCACAAAGGAACTAGATGCAAAAAATAATTTTGATATCACATACTTGGATTTTCCGAAAGCTTTTGATACTGTTGCACAGGGAAGACTACTGCACAAATTGGAGTGGTATGGCATTAAGGGCAAATTGTTGCAATGGATAAAAGGGTGGTTAAGAAGGAGAAGACAGAGAGTGGTAATCAATGGACACTGCTCTTCATGGACTAATGTTATTGGGGAGTCCCCAGGGTTTAGTGTTGGGACCCATTTTTGTTTTATACATTTATGAATGTTATTGATGAAGGTATATCAGGCTTAAAGTCCAAGTTTGCTGAAGATACCAAAAGTTTGGCAGGGTTGTTAATGACAGTATGCTACTGTAGCATGATCTAGAAAAGTTGGGCAGATGGGCTGAGAAGTGGCAACTGAAGTTTAACATCAACAAATGCAAAGTACTACATATGGATAGAAGTAATGCTAGCAGCACTGTGACTACAATAGTGCTGTGTTAAAATGTGCTCTCATTTTTTTTTTTTTTTTAATTTGGTGGTTTGAAGCATAAAGAACTGAAAATACGTCTCAGCTCTAAGGCTAAAATAAAAGTTTAACGGTTAGAATTTCAAAGAATACAGATTATACAGTGGTTTTAACGCTATATGAAAGAAATTTAAATTTTGAAATACAGGAGCGAATATTATACAACGTAAGATTTTTATATCTTCAGTCAATAAATTCATTGACTGAAGATATAAAAATTAATTGTGCAAATCTAACGAATAATACATCTATATTTATCTGTATAGATACATATACAGTCAGTCCTTGTATAACACGTGTTTACACTACACGAATTCAATCATACACGATTTATAAATAGGGGATCGATATCGTATATAGCAGATAAGTATACATGCAAGTATACATGCACCTGTTCCTATTCTTAGCTACCCTAACACAACCCATGTGTTTACTTGTAGCGCAATGACTCCCAGCAGTCTCTGAAATATCCTGCATTTTGTTTTCCAGGCTGCTGCTGCTCATTCCCATAGAAGCAGTGCAAGAATCACTTTCACCTCTGCCAGTGGCTACTGTTAATCTATTAGTCCTTGTATCCCCCCAAGCTAGCAGTTTTCCGACCCACCTAACACTGCCTCAACTATATCACCTTCTGTGCCCTTAAAAGATGATATCTGCTCTACAATAATTGTTGTAGTGCATTATTGTAGCCTTGTAGCCATATGGTACAAGGAAGTCTGAGGCTTATGCTGCACCAGCCAAAAAAAAAAAAAAAAATCCCGAATTACCCCGAGAGAGAGAGAGAGAGAGAGAGAGAGAGAGAGAGAGAGAGAGAGAGAGAGAGAAGTACAAAGGAATCACCAAGAAAGAGAAGAATGAAGATATCCAGCTCAGGACCCTGGGTTTGCCAAGCCCATACTCACCAGATGTGAGCCCCCGATGTCATCAACCTTTGCTCCTGGCAGACATACCCTGGTCCCGTTTCACCTATCCTTTTTACAAAGCAGGTTCCCCTTTTCCCTGACAATAGAGTCACCAACAACTACTAGTTCCTGTGGGACCAGCGCATTCTGCCTTGGGGGGGGGGGGTGCCGCTGTGTTGCGTGATGACCAAGTGCAAGCTCTGGCATTGATGTGGGCAGCCGAGAGCTTGATGGGCCCCCTCAATTTAGATCCTTTGAGGGCATCCACCTTGTCCTTCAAGCTCTCATATAGGCCCATAACAATGCTGAGTTGTCGCCTGATTTCCTTACACTCCTTACATCACGCACACAAAAAGACATCCCCCATGGCAATATCATGTCCCGTACCCAATTGCTCCACAAACATCATGCGAGCAGTGCATTTTAAAAGGTTGTGATTCAGAGGGCAACTTCCCCCCTCAGTTCTCCCCTGAGCCACAGCACTCCCATTAGCTTGAGCGTTTTGCTTTGCTGCTCTGGTCTGGTCTGAGTCATGATATCGATTTAATTTCAATAAAATTTCAATTTCAGTACAAAATTATAACCCTAGACTTGTATCCCAACACAGTTATGACACTATATATATTTTTCAGTATTGAGTATTATCTACGAGTTCCATTTATATAACTTCCGTATCAAGTTATGTATTAATTAATTATATTACTTTGGAATCTAAGTCGTTATATGTATTTATTAAAAGTACAATTTAACTGACAATGAAGTTTAACAAGATTAATAGATTTTACTGATTAATTGACAATATTATATTATATACTATACTGTACTAAGCTTATGCTATCTAGTTCGGGATATAACGTTGTGTCGTATAACAATGGTTGCAAGTTATGAACAGTAAATCTACGGACACTTAAGTATTAATTAACTTCCAAATTTCATTGTCTCAATTCAGAATAAACTAAGGATTCTGACTAAGTCTATAAGCTACTTATAGAAAATAATTTGATGTAAAAATTGGTCAATAAAGCGGCTAAATATGGCTAAAAAAAACTTCTCGTTCAGCGAAGCTGCAACTTTTAACACATATTTACAAAGGTTGCAGTGAACAGCACACACACACACAACAGATCCCTATGATGTAGGCCTGAAACACAGACTGTGAGAGTTGGATCCCAGTAATACTAATCTGGACGACTAGCCGCATAACTGCAAGGTCCTGTTCACCATGTAGAGGTGCTCACAACCAGGACCAGATCAAGAGAGTGCCAGGGAAGGCTGAACTTCCCACAAGTCTGATGCTTAAATATAACGAAGCTTTGATTCACTGCTTAGGTTAAAATGGACTGTTTGTATTTCTTTCTAATCACTAATCATCTACTTCTGAAATTTTTACCAACTGGCATTCTTTAAACTTTACCATAGATTAGTTATCCAATGTTTTATTTCTGTTTATAAACATTTTCAGCCTTAAGAGTCTGCAACCTGAGAACATATGGCTGCAGCTATTTTGTATTCCATCACTTCAGTTTCAAATAGAATAAATCATCTAGAGACTTCTAATATATCATCAATGAATTCTAATTGCATTTGAAAATGAGGAGTATTGAAACTCAAGGACAGGAAATGCCCAAGTCCTGACCTGGAGCCAGAGATTGTCAGAAGTATAGCAGACTACAAGCCATACTTACTGCTGAATATTTTCAACCACTGTCTGGCAAAAGGAACATTTTCACTTGATTGGAAGACAATTAATCTTCGACTTCTCAAGAATCCAAATAAACTGCCGCAACAGCCAACATCATACAGACCAATCACCCTCCTAAGTGTTTTCAGCAAACTCTTTGAGAGAGAGTCATCTTCTTCAGAACTCACAGGTATTATACAAACACAAACCGACAGACCGACAACCAGTATGGATTCCGTCAGGGACACTTGACAGTGGATGCACTAAATAACCTGATAACATCTGCTCAATCCACACCTGAAAAATACTTCCTTGTAATTGCAGTCAACTTCGCTGGGGTGTTCGACTCACTTTGGTGGCTGTGCATCCTTGGTAGGCTCAGGCGAGCACAGATTCCTCAAAATATCTACTCCTGCATTAAAAGCAATCTATGTCAGATCTGTCAGTGCAGAGATTCCCTACTTCAGGGTGATGAGAAAGATCCACAGGGGTTGCCAACAGGGCTCAATCCTAAGACAAACTTTCTGGAACATGGTCCTGGATGAGTTCCTAAATCTTGGGCATGTTAAGTCCCAAGCCTATGCAGACGATGTGATCCTTTCCGTGACTGCCAACTCAAGAGCCCAGCTTGAAATTTCTGCTAACTGAGCACTCTGGCTCCTCCAGGAGTGGGCTACCCAGCACAATCTGACAATCTCGGCTGAGAAAACCTCCAGCATCCTCCTGAAAGGGAACCTAAGCTCAACCAGACCACCGCAGATTAAGATCAATGCCACAACCATAAAGCACTGCACCCAACTTAAGTACGTTGGTGTGGTGCCTCCGTAGCCAGGTGGGAAGGAGCAGCAGTGCATAGCACACGCTTCTTGATTAGACCGGGGTTCGAGCCTGTCACCACCAAATACATAGGATGCGGAAAGGTCAGGGAATGACCACCGCATATCCTGGAGCAATATGGCCTTAGTTGCTAATGCTCCAAAAAACAAACATCTGACTTCTGACGTTGGTGTAATCCTGGACTCTAAACTGTCCTTCCTCCCACACCTACAGTATATCCGAAAGAAGATAAGAAATTACACGCCATTGGTGGCAAGGGTCACACACACAGGGACTGGGGTCTAAACTGACATACCCTAGCCCTGTTTTTACAAAGCAGTCTTTATTCCAGCCATCTCATATGCTGCAGGAGTCTGGTATCATTGAGCAACTATTGCACAAATCAGAAGAAATTAGCCAACATTCAAAGAGCAATACTACTTACCATCACCAGAGCCAGCTGCATGGTGAGCACTCCTGCTCTACAAGTAATCGCTGGAGTCCTCTCCCTCTAGAGCTTGAAATAATTAGATGCAGCATGTTGTATCATCTGTCCAAAAGAATCTCCACTACCACCATTGGATTCACCACCAACTCAGCAATCAATCACAAGACAGAGAAAAGGTGCCAGGTGCCTTCTCGCACACTTGCAGCAGGGATGGCAGGACAGGTGGACGACATCCACTAAGGGAGCAATTATAAAGAAATTCATCCCTGAAGTAACATTCACGTTCCCAAAAGCCCCAAGCTGGTTTTCCCCTGGCCTATACATAACGTACCTCCTCACAGGGTCGATACAAGTAAAAATTAACATCTCTTGGCATCACAGATGATCCAAGCTGCTACTGTGGCACTGATGAATCTTGGCACCATATAACGTATGACTATCCTGACTATGAAGACTTCAGATCTATTCCGATCACAAAGATTATTAACTTGCCAAAGGACCAAGAACATATACTAATTCATACCCATTACAATTATAAATACTTCACCACTTTTGCACAGGATGTCTTCAACAGACAAAGAACGTTAAGGAGCCTAAACCAAGGTTGGTTGGTTATTGGAAGTTTAATGGTGCATCAGCATCTAAGGCTATCATGCGCCAACCTAAACCACCAAGACCAATAACTTGAGACAGATTCTGGGCACTCCCCTCTCCAGTAGCATCAACTGCCAACGTCATCGAAGCTTAATTGAACTGAAATTCACTTCCTTCAATCCAAGTTTCATCGGGCTGATATCTGCAACTGAATCTGCAGGCAGGATCAACCGGTACCTGATCCCACTCAAGACTCCAAACCCAGACACTGGCGACACCAGCAGCTTTTGTGCCACAAGCCACATTGGCAATCAAACCTAGCACTCTAGCCCGGTTTTCTTTTACTCTCCTCCCCGGCTGGGAGGAGGAGATTGGTTCTTGTCTTCCCCTCTGCCACCCCCTTCTTCCACCTGGTGAGGCATGGGCTGGCCTAACTTAATTTCTGGGGTCACTTTCTTTATCATCACCATACCTCTATCTTTTCCCCCCAGCCTTCAGTCTCCCCCTACTCTGTCTAACTTGCAGTGTACCACACACAACTTACCAATTAATAATGTCAAAATTTAAACCATGCTTAAATAAACCTCTCTTGGTATTTTATATTCTAGCATTAACCCCCTTTTTTATTTACTTATTTTTTATTTTTTTTATTTTTTCACATAGGCCCTTGCCACTGAAATCTTCGGAAACTGGGTGACAGGGCCTGCCAGAGTACAAAAAATCTACTGGGTACCTGACCTGCCTCCCCGGGGCCAAGTGCGGTAACAGTGGGTCCCAACAGGGGCACAACAGCTAAATGGTCAGAAGAACAACGGTACACATCCATCCAGTCCCCACACACACTTTTTAAATCTCTGGCCTTCACAGAGTTCTGGGCCACACAAACAGAGTACACAGTGCAGAGACAGGGGGAAACCCCTGGTGCCGTCAGACAACTAACACTTTGCACTTGAAAATATACAAATACAACTACTATGAGCTTCTTTTAAATTTCATAATCAGTGAAATATTTCAAAATATCTATATTTTGTAATTTTTATTACTGTACCCGATAATTTTAGCCTTGAAACCTGCAGATATATTTCATATTAGGTCAGTATTTTGTTTGTTTAATAAGAAAGATTTTGTTATTACATTGACAGTAATACTGATTATACTTTTCTAGTATTTATGATTAAATAAATAATGTAAAGGGAGAAAATAAAAATGACAATCATAAAGTCTTCTCAGTGCCAAACCTCCAGTAGTATCCAGAAGCCATCCATTAAATTTGTTTGTTTGTTTGTTTGTTGTTTGGTTTTTAGGAGCATTAGCAACTAAGGCCATATTGCTCCGGGATATGCGGTGGTCATTCCCTGACCTTTCCGCATCCTCCGTATTTGGTGGTGACAAGCTCGAACCTCGGTCTAATCAAGAGGTGTGTGCTACGCACTGCTGCTCCTTCCCACCTGGCTACGGAGGCACCTTATTAAATTTGTATCTAGCTATAACCCTGATTTCATGTTATGCGATTCTTAGAACAGAACAAGAAGCAGGCTGTTAAATTCACTTTCATATATAATGCACAGCAAAAACAAGGTAACAAATTGTATGATAATACTGATGAAAGAAACACAATCAGTCTTGTATTTACCTTTTTTCCAATAATCAGCCTGATGTAAACTTAATGGAGAAGTAAATGTTGAAGGTTGAGTCAATCCTGAATCAGAAACAAACACAGGTAACACTGTTGGTTCTGGGCTTGCTGGTGATGTAGGAGAACCTGGATCACTGCCTCTGAGGCTACCACTCATACTGTCCATGCTGAAATGAATGAAAAGAATTATTTTAATACAATATGCAGCATGATATTAAATTAGAATTACTATACGTCATAAATCATTCAAGTTAGCAAGCTTATACTGGATCATCAAAAAAAAAAAAAAAAAAACACCCCTACTTTCCATATAAACTGTGTATCTCCCTCCACCTGAAGAGTTTGTCTAGTTCTTCCTCGAATTTATTTAAAAAATTCTAGGAAAAACTACAGTTGCAACAACAGATAGTTTTTTCCAACAATAAATTACCCATTGGCTAAAGGCAAAGTTCTGCACATTTATCCTGCAACCATTGTTACTCAATTTGAATTTATCCCCCCCCCATTTGTGTAGTTTGAGTAAAAATAATGCAATCGTCATTTAGTTTACTCAATCCAAAGTGTTAAACTCCTCAAATTGCTTCTGCTCACAGTTCCCCAACCTCTAGATGCTACAATTTACATGATCTAGAGGCTGGGAAACTGAAAAATAAAGCCGTCTTCAAATGCCCCAAACTTGTATGCAGCACTGAAGATGTGGCAATTTGCAGCATCTGGAGGCTGTGGAACTGTGAACATTCCAACAGATCAACGTGTAAATGTCTGTGAGCATTCCAACAGATAAACATACTAATGAAATGAGGCTTGAGGACCTGTATACAATACTCAAGATGTGGCCTTATCATAACCTTATAGAGTGGAATAAATATGTCCTTATTCTACCCACATGCAGCATCACACATTTGTCAAGGTTAAACTTGAATTCTCAGGACCCATCTGCCTAATCTTTCTAGATCTTCTTGCAGTAGCAAAACTTGACTGTACAAAAAAAATTATACTATATATATATTATATATATATATGAAATGTAATACATAATCATGAGTTTAAACATATAGTATCAGTTGATAGTTAAAAATAAAAATATAAATAAATTTATGCATATGTAGGAATTGATAGGTCTGATAAAGTTTGATAAAGCTGCAGAGACTGAAGTGAAAAATGTACAAACTGCCAAAAACTAAAAAGGTGAGGATAGCAGAAATAGGAAGTATTGTAGGTTTGTAAAAAGAGAGAAAGAATGCAAATATCCTATATGTTATGATGGATTAAGAAAATTATAGGCTGAATTGTAAAGCCAATTGGAGATGAGGGAACTGTCATGTAAAATGACTAATACAAAATGATTAAACAAATAAAATAAAAAGTGAGATAGCTATCATCAGAAATGGACAGGAAAATTTAGCTTTAAGTCGAAAAAAGAGGGATGGCAAAAAATGCAGAAATCTGATGTTAGCTAAAGTAAATATTGATACATAGTCAGGTAATTCATTCTAATACAGTATGGACAAGGTAATCAAAATGCAGTGAAATTTATTTATGTAAAAATAAGGATCAAGTTACAATAAATAAGGTTAATATAAATGTTTAATATAAATATGTACAATTTAGGGTAAGATTTAATTTTGTATAGATAGGAATACAATGATTTGATAAATAAATTTAGAACAAGCACATGGTATACGGTGAGGTATTAAATTGAGGATGGGGAAGGGAAAAAAAGGAGTATTTTAACTAAATAAAGACGAATTTGCTAATTTCATTTTCGTTGCTCTTTTGCCCATTCAGTTTTCTTCTATTACTATGGACAAGTATAGAAACGCAGTTCCTGATACATGGTCAGGTGTAGTCCCCTGATGAAATACAAGATAAAGCATATTTGCCTTACCTATATTCGACCATTTTCTAAATATGTTTCCCCCCATATCTGATGACAGTTATACCACTTTCATTTTTTTCATTTTATTTGCATTTATTTTTTTATTTTATCAGTATTGTATTAGTATTTTGATGTACTAATTTTACTTTACATTTCTACCACTATCTATTGGATTGGTAATTCAGCCCATAATTTTCATAATTCATCATAACCTTTAGAATATTAACATTCTTTCTTACTATACTTCTTTTTTTTACTTTCCTCATTCTTCCAGTTACCGGAACTTGGTGTAACTTTCACATCCGTTTATGCAAACTTTATTCAATATATTAATACAAACTTATATACAGGGTGTCTCAAAAATATTGGTACAAATTTAGGGGAGGTAGGTAACATCTAAAGGAATGTGAATCGCATAGGAACACATAACCGGAAACGTCACAGGAAAGTAGTAACAGAGGCACAAGAAACAGAAATGACACAAGACAGTAATTAGTGGCAAACATTTATTTGACATAATATTAACAAGGGAGTATGAGATGGATGCATTTCATGATGTTACAACAGATGCTTGAAGGTTCCACCATGAGACACGATGCATGCGTGACACTGACGCAGCATGGATTGGCGGACACAGTCGAACACACTTGGAGTTTCTTTGACAGTAGCAGCAGCGCAGACGAGTCTCGCCACAAGATCCATTTCCGTCTCCACAGGCGATTCATACACAATAGATTTGAGGGCCCCCCACATAAAGAAATCAAGGCTCGATAAATCAGGTGAGCGTGGGAGCCAGGCAATGGGTCCACCACAGCCAATCCATCGACGCCCAAAATGCCTGTACAAATGGTCACGAACACACCTTCCATAATGGACGGGCGCCCCGTCATGTTGAAACTAAATGTTTAGTCTCACATTTGCTGGAACATCGTCAAGTAACCCTGGTAGAACTTGTTCGAGAAAGAGCCAATATTTGGCGGAGTTCATGCGGGATGGTAACTGGCATGGGCCGACTAAGCAGTCACCGACCATACCTGCCCACACATTTATTGCGAAGCGATGTTGTGCCACATGGGAGCGCACGCCGTGTTGGTTGTCGTGAGCCCACACATGAGCATTGTGCTGATTGAATAAGCCTTCGCGAGTGAAATAAGCCTCATCCGTGGCCAAAACATAGGCTGGAAAATTCAAGTCTTGAACACTTCTTGGAGAAACCACTGTGCAAAAGCCACATGTGCGGGGAGCAGTAACTGAACCCTTTGGAGATGAAAAGGGATGTAAGGAATTGTCGTGCCAGACACGCTGTACACTGCAACGAGACACTCCTAAGGCAGAGGCAATGGCATGTGTGCTGGTAGTAGGATTATTCTGGATGGCATTCAACACACTTTCTTCCATGGTGGGAGTTCGCGTCGAACGTGGTCTGCCCGCACTACTCCTGTTACCTCTAAATGAACCATAATAGCACAAATTTTGATGCACATGCGCAAACAAAAGGTGGTCTGGTAGATGTCTGTCTGGGAAGTGTTCTCCATAAATTTGTTGAGCGGCTCGTCCATTGCCCTCTGCTAATCCATACACTAGGTGCATGTCTGCCAGCTCACAGTTCGTATATCGATGAATGCTCTCCATGTGGCGACTACTGCTTGAATGAGTAAACCAGAAATTTTCCTCTTGCGGACTGATGAACAGCGCCGTGTACCAACTAACAGTGATGTTTCCGGTTATGGGATCCTATGCGATTCACATTCCTTTAGATGTTACCTACCTCCCCTAAATGTTTGCACCAATATTTTTAAGACACTCTGTATATATATATATATAACAGTTAAGAAACAAAATAAGCAGAAAAAGGAAAATAACAAAAGTTATATTATGTCTAATGCTCCAAAACGTGAAGTGCAGCAATATATATATATATACAGTGAAACTTCCCTTTAACGGACAGCCATGGGGAACGAAAATTTGTCCATTAGAGAGAAGTGTCCGCTAACAAGAAGTCTGAGGGAGGAAAAACAAAAGAAAGAAAGAAAAATCGTTAAACGTTTAATGTAAAATTAAATTAAAATATATACAGATTTTGAACAATATTTTTGTAAATAATATACAATTACATACACAAGAGATAAAGAAAAATCGTTAAACGTTTAATGTAAAATTAAATTAAATTATATATAGATTCTGCACAATATTTTTGTAAATAATATACATACAATTGTGCTATGCATATTATGACTTTATCTTAAGAAAAATACATACAGTAATCACTTATTTTCTTCTGCACCTTCTTCCGGCTGATAATTTTGTTCACAACATTTGTTTGGAGTGAAGAAACCACTGAAAGTCCTTCAGTATCTTCTTCAGCGGCGAAAAACATTTTTAAACGATTGATTTGTATGAGTGCTTCTTCTATTTTCATCGGTGGTTTGTTGTTAATATGTTCTTCGACAGACTGACCTCCTTCCATTTCTTCATCCTCATGAGGAACTTCTTGAACAATATCGATGATTATGTCGTTGATATCTAGAGCACCATCTTCTGTAGTGAGGTTCGAGTCTATATCTTTGTAGCCAGGGTCACTTGTAGCGGAAGTATCGTACATTTTCAATAGATGTTGAAGTTCTTGTTCTTCTTGATGCTCCACATTGCTGTTCACAACTTCAATTTTTGCGTTTGAGAAGCCAGACTTTACAAAACAGTTCACGACAGTTTGTTTTCTAATTGCGTTTACTGAAGAGAAAATCCATTGAATCGCATCTAGGATGCTGATATTCGTTGCAAGGTCACTCGCACATGTTACATCGTTCATGTTTGCAATGAGATGTCTTAAAACACGTTTTCTGTAGTGAAGTTTAAAATTTTTCATTATCCCTTGATCCAAGGGCTGACACTGCAGATGTGTTTGGTGGCAGACAAACGATTTGAATGTTGGACAATTCAATGTGCAGGTGAAATTCAGCATTATCCATGAAAAGAATAATTTTTCCGTTTTGACGAATCATGTTTTGGTTAAAGTGACTTATCCATTCGCTCATGATATCTCGTGTCATCCACGATTTTTTATTAGACTTCCAGTCATTCAAAAGATTCGACTTTATGCTCTTGAAACAACGAGGATTTTGTGGTTTTCCTATAACAAGAGGTTGTTCAAAGTCTCCCAGCATATTTGTACACAATAGTACAGTCAAGCGTTCCTTAGAAATTTTTCTGCCCTGGCACTTTTGGTTTTTTAGACTCATTGTTTTTTCAGGAAGAGCTTTAAAAAACAACCCTGTTTCGTCACAGTTGTAAATATCCTTAGCTTCAAAATCACGACATAAATCTTCCAATTTGACGGTCCACTCTGTTACAACCCCAGTATCAACAGATTCACCTTCACCACTTACGGTTTTCCAAGAAACGTTATGCCGAGTTTTGAACTTGTCTAGCCATCCCACAGAAGCTTTGAACTCATTTACTCCCATAGATTTCGCAACCTCCAAAGCCTTTTCCCTAATAATAGGCCCATTAATGGGAATTTTTTTAGCACGTGCGTGACAAAACCACTCATACGTAACAGTGTCAATTTGAAGTCCAACAGTTTTCGGGAATGATTTTTGAACCTGATCATTTCTGTGTTGCCAAAATTGTTTGAGCAGTTCATTTTTTTTCTTCTTTAGGATGTCGCTTACCTGCGTCTTCCCAATTTTGAATTTTGCAGCGAGATTGCGAATACTATTTTTTTGCCGATCATATGCATTAATGAGTTCGACTTTATCTTTTAAAGTTAAATGTTTACAAGAAGACATCATGCACTTCACATGACACTGAACAAAACTGAAAACTGAAACTCAAAAGACGAAAGGCCGACCAAATTCCCCCCCTACACACACCGAATTCATCAGAAGTTTTACACGTGCCTTATAATTCTTGAAAAAGGGTTTAGAACCGCGACGTAAACCTTGATAAAATTCAGAGAATCGGAAATAGAAAATAAACACACGATTGAGGCAATACGTGGAAGAAAAGTTCCTAGAAAAAGGGCCGTGAGCTCTCCCGCAGTCCATTATGAGGAGATCAAATTAAGTGCTAATCTAAACGAAACAGTGCAGATTGCCTGTCCGCGTCCGTTACAGAGAATGTCCGCTAGACAGAAGCTGCAAACACGTTAAAACCAATAGAGGTGAGTTGGGGAATTTGAAAATGTCCATTGCAAAGAGAGATGTCCGTTAAAGAGAGGTGTCCGTTAGGAGAAGTTTCACTGTCTATCCAATATTTTAAAATTAAATAAAAAAATAAAGCATAAGCCAGTAGTATGGCAAAAACTGTAGAGCAAAAACTAACATAAAAATAACCCAAAATAAAACAAACAAACGGAAAAAGGAGAGTAAAGGTAATACATAAACAGTAGCCGGGAAACCCTTATATAATTTCGCACTTTAAATCCAATTAAAAAGACCGATATAAATTTAAAATAATGCCAATTACATAATAATTTAGCAGTACACCCCCCTCCCGAGAGGTACCAGTTCTGAAAGATGTGAAATATCACCAGAAAGGGTTAAAGGAACTAATAAAAGATAACAAAATCAAAATAAAATAAAAATAAAATAGACTGACCATTATGCCCCATATCGACAGAGGACCACGAGGCCAATAGTGGTCATGGAATCACTATACAAATTGTTGCAAAGGCGAAAAAATCGAAGTACCAATCCACCCTTTCCCCTCCGATCGATCCACCAATGCAAAGAATTTGCACAGCGGTGGTCCTTATGCAGCGAAAAATAAATTATAGAATAGACAGCACACTAAAGCAGAGCCACTTTTAGTAGTTTCTTTAACCCTTTCTGGTGATATTTCACATCTTTCAGAACTGGTACCTCTCGGGGGTGTACCGCTAAATTATTATGTAATTGGCATTATTTTAAATTTATATCGGTCTTATTAATTGGATTTAAAGTGCAAAATTATATAAGGGTTTCTCAGCTACTCTTTATGTCTTACCTTTACTCTCCTTTTTCCATTTGTTTTATTTTGGGTTATTTTTATGTTAATTTTCGCTCTACAGTTTTTGCCATACTACTGGCTTATGTTTTATTTTTTTATTTAATTTTAAAATATTGGATATATTTTGTCTTCGTATGGAGGATTTGGGTGTCGCTGCCTCTAATGAAAGCTCAATATTTATTTATTTAACTTTTGTCATTATTTAAATATATATATACACACACACACACACACAGTGGAACTTCTCTATTACGAACTTTTATTTAATGAATTTCTCTATATTACGAACTTCTATTTAACGAATTTCTCTATATTACGAATTTTTCACAAAACATTGCAAACGAAATTACATGTAAAATTAACCCCATATAGTGAAGTGTTAGTCTCTTCATAATGAATTTTTAAAAAAAAAACTGTAAAAGTATTTTTGAAAATTTTCAAGCATTTACTGCTAAACAGCCCCTCAAATATACCGCCTGCTTCCCTCCGAAATAGCGCATTAGCATCGCAAATTAATCATCCTTTTAGTGAACACTTGTGGCCATTGACGCCCGTAGGAGGTTCTTTGTTTCATTTTTGTTACAGTTATAAAACCAAATGGGGTTTCTTAAAAGTGGTCATAAACTTTATAATAAATAGGGTAGATTTGTAAATTGACGTTGGCTCAGGGGAAAACGAAATTTGCTGCGGTAAACCTTTAGCATGCTGCCGCGGCAATACATAGAATGCTACCATGGTCGGTTTTTAGTAATGCCCACTGAGTGACATTCGTTTCTCACCTCAACTGGACTCCCAGTAGATGGTTTTCATGATTTTTTTTTTTTAATTTCGCTCTTTTAGAACAATTTGTCATCAGTCTCATATGATATATGCTCTTGTATTTTTTTTTTTTTTTTTCTGAAAAGTAACATACAGCATACATTAACCATAAATTTTCTTTCATGTATATATGAATAAAAGCAGAATAAAAAATTCACGAAGTCGTATATTTCTTCAAAGTGATTGATAGGAAATGACATGTGATACTGTTGAATTGGCAAGAGAACGTCATTGAGTATGCGGTACTAACAATTCACTACATGGCCAGCTCAGCAAAGTTTGCGGTGTGTGTATCAGCAAGAGCTGCAATTGTTATCTAATTAGATAACAATTTCTAATAAAAAAGATATTCTCTGTATAACGAAATTTCTCTATAATAAATTTTTTTGCTGGATTTATCGAATTCGTTATAGGGAAGTTTGACTGTATATATACATATAACTGATATTAAATCAAAACTAATTTATACAGTTGCGGAAACAATGTCAAAGAGAAAGTGTTTAAGTATTAATGATAAAGTAAAGATACTTCATGATATTGACCTGGGTTTTAAGAAATAATATGTTGCAGAGAAATATGGCATACCTGCAAGCAGTTTATCTACAATTTTAAAAAATCGATAATCAATTTTAAATGCAATTGAAGGAGGAGCGGACATGAAGCGAATTAAGTTGCGTATATACGAATATGTTGATAAAGCTGTTCTAAAATGGGTGCAAATGATACATGAAAAGAATATACCAATATCGGTTCCAATAATTAAGCAACAAGCTCTGAAATTTGCACAGTCCCTTGGACATGCACAATTTCATGTGAGCACTGGGTGGCTAGATAAATTTAAGATGCGCCACAGAATTGTGGAAAAGGTTATTTGTGGAGAAAGTGTTAATGTAAGCGAAGAAGATCGCAACAGTTGGAGGAACAATATCTTAAAGAAGATTTTGGAAGAATATGAACCTAAGGATGTTTTTAGTGCTGACGAAATGGGTTTATTCTTTAAATGTTTACCGAATAGAACACTTGCTTTTAAGGATGATAAATGTTTTGGTGGAAACAAAGCAAGGAAAGAATCAACTGTGCTAGTTGGAGCAAATATGACAGGAAGTGAATAATTAAGACTTTTGGTCATCGGAAAATCAAAAAACCCAAGATGTCTTAGAGGCACAAAATCTTTGGAAGTTTACTACACCTTAAATAAAAAAAAAAGCATGGATGACAAGTGACATTTTTGAAAAATGGATATTAAAACTAGACAAGCATATAACAAAAGAAAAGAGGAAAATTGTGTTGGTAACTGACAACTGTCCGGCACATCCTGCCAATATTTCTGCCAAACTTAAAAGTGTGAAGTTGCTGTTTTTACCACCAAATGTGACGTCAAAACTCCAGCCAATGGACCAAGGCATTATTAAAAATTTTAAATTTCATTATCAAAAGAGAATAATAATGAAGACTGTCAATGCGTTATCAGAAAATAGAAACGTGGAGGTTACAATTAACCTTAGAGATTGCATCTCTGAACAGGCAAAAGTTTGGACAAACGATGTCACTGAAGACACTATTCAAAATTGTTTATCGAAAGCGGGATTTGCATTGAATAGAGAAGTCGAACAACAACTGGACGAACAAGATGAACCGCCCCTTTCACAACTGAAAAACTTTTGGACAGAATCATCCAGAAACATCGAAAATGAAATAATACTGGATAGTTATGTTTATGTAGATCAAGATCTGACTACAACAGAACATCCAAATGAAGATGAAATACTGCTGAACAGTGTTAGATGACACTGTTAACAATGACGCTGAAGATGCATCAAAACAACCTGTAGAAAAGCCAACTCGCGAAGAAATGATCCACGCTTTTAAAACGGTTCGCATGGGTCTACAGTTTTGTGAAAATGTTCCTGATAATGTTTTTAATGCTCTGAACAAATGTGAGATTTTCTTTGAGAATCAAAAATTTTTTCTGTGCAAACGAAAATTACAGATTTTTTTTAATTTGTGATACTTACCGGCAAAAATTGTGTAAACGTAATTTAAAGAAGTGTTTTTGAAATAAAATACATTGAAAATAAGTGTAGATTCGTTTTCATTTTCTAATTAGATAACAATTTCTAATAAAAAAGATATTCTCTATATAACGAAATTTCTCTATAATAAATTTTTTCACCGGATTTATCGAATTTGTTATAGGGTAGTTTGACTGTATATATATATATAACTGATATTAAATCAAAACTAATGCATTAGCATGGCAAAACTGTTGAGCGAAAATAATAAATTAAACATAACGATTAATAAACAGGGTGGGAGAAGAATAGGTAACAAGACTAAAAATTGTGTCAAAAAATCTCCAAATAATTTAGAAAATACAATTAAAAATAATAAATCAATTTTAGCACCCTCCCTCGTAAGGTGCCAGTTCCAAATTACGTGAAATATCACAAATAGAGAGACTAAACCAACTACAATAAAATAAAACCAAAACAACAAAAATAGATTGACCATTATGCCCCATATCAATGGAGAACCACAAGGCTAATTAATAATGGTCAGGGAATCACTGCATTTCAATCATTAGACAAATCGCCATAAAGGCGAACCGATCAAAGGATCAGTCTGCCATCGGATCCCCTGATCGAACCGCCAATGCAGAGGATCTGAATAATGGTGGTCTTATGCAGCGAAAAATAAAAATATAGAACAGACAGACTAGCACTCCAGGGCAGAGTCACACAACTGACACAATGTAAGCTTAACCAGCTTATATAGACAAATAAATAAAATAATACAGATTGGCGGTATGGGTGCATCATTAGCACACACATATATATATGCAAAAAAGAGGAAAGAAGAGAATATAAATTGAAGTATATACACAAAACTTATCACTATTTACCCACAATCTAGGTGCCGACCATCCAGACTGAAGGGAAAAAAAAAAAAAGAGAGAGTTCTCCATTTCTGTAATGATCAATATCTGCTAAGGTATATAAAATAATAATAGCAATAAATTTAGAGATTAAGTAATTTGAATCTAAACCATAAAAGGTAGTTAAAAATTTAGAATCAAAATAAAGATAATAAAAAGTAATAATGCAAGCACATATTGAACATCGTTTGCCCAACAGAGAACATAATTTATTAATTAAAATAAGAATAAATGTAAGGCAAAAGGCATATCTACCGTATCCAAGATGCAATGTAATAACAACAATAGTTGTCATAAAAGAAATGCAAATCCCTCTGGTGAGAGTTTTAATGTGCATGTGGTGACCCCTATGTGATGGAAGTGGTAAAATCGCCCGTAAATAGTGAATTAGTTAAAATTAAGTTAACGCAAAAAGAAACATGCAGGTATTAAGATGAATAAAAACTAATAAAGTAGAAATAATAGTACCTGAACTCCATGAAGGCAAAAATATAGTACTACAAATAAGTAGTAGTTTCTCCTACATCATTGGATTACCCTAATAATTTCAGAGAAATAAGAACAAAGAATGTAAAAAAAGGTAAAGTGCAGCCATTATCAACCCACTGCAGGATGGAAGCCTCCTCAACAATTCATGCTGAGGGAAATGGACCATAATCTACCACGCTGGTCCAGTGTGGGTTGGCAGATCGACCGTATTCAGCAGTCAGGGGCTTGAACCCCGGTCTACTCAAAGAGCGTGTGCTACTGCACTCCAGCTTAAAGACTTTTTTTTTTTTTTGTTAGTTGTTGGCACATCAGCTTCTGTGGCCATAATACACCTCCCAAGGTTTTTGCACTACTCTGATCCAAGCACGAGGCGGGATTCAAATCCTCGACCTTTGGGTTGCCAGGCAGGCACTTTACCCACCCGGCTAGCCCAGTCAGCAGCTGAAAGACGATGCAAGATATAAGTGGCTGTCGTGATAGGGAAGTTTGACTGTATATATAACTGATATTAAATCAAAACTAATGGCAGTAGCATTGCAAAACTGTTGAGCAAAAATAATAAATTAAACATACACAGCAGACTCTCGATTTACTGGGATCAGATTAACCAGGACACTTAAAGACTTCAAATTTAAAAAAAAAAAAAAAATCAACCAGAATTCATAAAATTCAAGTAATATCTAGATAAGTATAAACAGATGTTTTGCAAGTCATAAATATGCAACAAGCGGAGGCGTTATAACTTGTCAGTGGGAGATTAGTGTTCCTATTTTCTTGCAAATCCTGCTGTCTTCACACCGCCGCTCAAAAAAGAGATCAAATGTTTAGTTTGTTTTAGTGTGCCGTGTCAATTGTTGTGTTTCGTCACACCGCAAAAGGATAAATTTTGTTTCGTTATTTATGTCAGGGATGTCGGATTTTTTTTTATAAGTTTTTTTTTGTATAGAAATCGTGAAAATGATGGGCAAAAGCAAAAAGCTGTGCTTTCAATTAAACAAAAACTTGAAATTATTCAAAAGTTTGAAAACTGTTCATCTGTTAAATCTCTAATGAACCATTGTAATGTTGAAGACCAAACCATATGCGACATTGTAAAAAATAAAGGGAAGCTATTAGATTTAAAATCTACATTGTAAAAAATAAAGGGAAGCATCGTACTGAATACGCGGGTAGTGCGTGGTAAGTTTTTTCATTTTTTATCTATCATCATACTTTTTACGTAGGTTGCTGAACATTTTTCGATACAGTAAGTCCCCAACTTATGTAGCTTCGGCCGGACTTATTTATTTATTATAAATAAATAAAATAAATTTATATTTTTATTTATTTATATTTTTATATTTTTTTTTATATGACTGAAGATTTCAGTGAAGGGGACGCTGTACACACATTTCACCACAATAACCTAAAAACCCACAGAATTCCAGCTATCGGTATTATCGCAAATGCAATAGGATCGAGTTTACTACCTGTTTATAATAGATCGCACTAACAGAAAAGCCCAATAACCCGGAACGTGCAAATTGTTTTTATTGTTTTATGGCAGTGACCTCCAGAAATGAGCTTTAGTAAAAGGTGAGCTCACTCATGTGAGATGATAATAGTGAGTTTTTGCCTTAACCCTGTGAAGTTCTTTTCAGAAAATTTAATTTTGACTGTTATCATGGTGCCAAATAAGAGAATAAATGACAGAGATACTAATAAATCTAACAAGAAAAGGAAAGCAATCAGAAAATTAAAATAATAAGGACGTATGAAAATGGCCAAACATTAACAAGTATCATGCAGAATTCAGATTTGTCAGTGGCAATGATGAACACAATAAAGGAGAAAGGCAGAATACGAAAAGCGGTGAAGCAATCGGTACCAATGAAGTTAACTATAATAACCGGGGCTACAAAACACATCAGTTTTTACAGCACAATAACATGCATTTTTTTCTTCCTTTTATGTTTTCTTTTCTTATGAGCCACTCTGGCTACTTCACTGTTGTCCCCAGATAAAGTTTTTAATTAAAATAATTAAAAATATATAACTATTTTTCTTTATTCTTCTGAGGATATTACATAGTTTTTGTAATTTTAGCACATCAGTAATATAGTAGCAATATTTTATTAGTCATTCCCGTGTTACATAAAACTCAACTTACGTAAGAAGTCATGGAACATATCTTGTACATATGTAAGAGATATGTTCCATGGCTTCTTATTTTTGGACACTGTATTTTTGGATTAGCCGGGATTTTTTTTTTACCATCTATCCTGGAAAATCCAGAGTCAACTGTGTGTGTGTGTGTGTGTGTGTCCCCACCAAGAATAGGTAATGGTAAAGGGCTAACAGAACTGAAATTGAAACTACACAGGCCAAGGAAGGACGGAAGGTAATAAGAAGTACTTAATGATGTTTATCCTACGATTGCAGCACCTTCTTCGGGAGCAGATGCTGAAATCAAAGTTTCTGGCATGACATATACACAGCACATGGTAGATGTGAAATATCTACCATGGTAGATATTTCACACGGTAGATATTTCGCACATGGTAGATACTTAACAAGTACAGGTCACTGTTGAAAAAAAGCCATGAATTACGGTTGAATTTGAAAGTGTCTGCAATTCTGCCCAGACACGATAGAAGGGAGTATATGATGAGAGCCTTGTTGATCAATTCGGCCCTGGAAAGATTGTGCAAGGCTCAAGGGGTAGAATTTTTTTCAACCTGGTCTGTACTTGTTAACACAAGAGACTGCTTCTACAGGGATGGGATACACTTAAATAGAAAGGGTGCAAGAATATTTGCTGATGCTATCGAGGCAGTGTTAGGTGGGTCGGAAAACTGCTAGCTTGGGGGTATATACAAGGACTAATAGATTAACAGTAGCAACTGGCAGAGGTGAAAGTGATTCTTGCACTGCTTCTATTGGAATAAGCAGCAGCCTGAAAAACAAGATGCAGGATATTTCAGAGACTGCTGGGAGTCATTGCAATACAAGTAAACACATGGGTTGTGTTAGGGTAGCTAAGAATAGGAACAGGTGCATGTATACTTGCGTGTACACCAATGCTAGGAGTTTAGTAAATAAATTTGATGAATTTGAGGTATTACTCAAAACATCAAAGGCAGATATTGTTGGGATATCAGAGACGTGGTGTCACACAGATATAAGGAATGCAAAACAGAAATTTTGGGGAGTACAATGTGTACAGAAAGGATAGACAGGATAGGAAAGGAGTAGGGGTTATGCTGTTAGTTAAGAAACACATAAAATCCAAGGAAGTGAAGCCAGTCGACATCGCTGGACGGTGCAGTGTCAAGTCAGTTTGGTGTGACATAAGCACTGGGAGATCAAAATTGAGAGTAGGAGTGTGCTATAGTCCTAATGACTCTGATGAGTATAATAAGAAACTGTACAGGGAAATAGAGTGGGCCAGTAAATCAGAGTCTTATAATGGGGGATTTTAATTTCCCAGATATTAACTGGAATTTGTGGGTTGGCCACTCACACACTAGCAAGGCTTTTGTGGATTTGTTGGATGATTGTTTTCTACATCAGAATGTTCGGGAGGCAACTAGAGGAAGCAATATTCTTGATCTGATTATCAGTAGTGATTCTTCATGCATTAAGAATCTGCAGATAGAGGAACCACTAGGTGGCAGTGATCACAGTGCTGAAGTGAGATTTACTCAAAGAGGTAACTACCATCGGGGATAAAGGGAAGGGTTATTGCTTTCGTAAAGGCGACTACGATGGTCTGAGACAGTATTTAAATTCTATACAGTGGAACCAACTGATGATACTGAAGCTACTAGGATTTACATACCAAGTAAGAAATGCCAGTACAGAAGATAAGGGTTAAAATTTAAATTATAAGCCTTATGTATATTTCATGGCTGACCCAAAAGAGGCAGAATGTTGAGATTAAAATAAGAAGGACTTACTGAGGTCAAGTTGGTATATGACCAAGGAGGGAGAGAAGGTCTGTACTGCAGTGGAGAGTCATAAAATTTTCAAATAAGTCTGATCTAAAGTATTTATAGTATATGCTAGCGACCCTGAGTGTAAGAAATCGGAAAAAAGTAAGTTAAGGAAATAATTAAAATTAAATTACACTAGCTACCCACGTCAGAGGTTTGAAACTGTAAGTTAGAGAAATAGTTAAAATTTAATTTCATTTCATTTCATTTAAATAAAAATAAATTAAATTAAAATTATGAATGTATAAAGGGGGGGGGGGTACATATTAAACACATGTAGTAGTACATCCCAGGATAGAAAGGAATGACAAGCTTGCAATTTCTCCTTTCCTTTCTATCTTCTTCAGTGATGAAGCATTGCTTATTGGAGGTAGTGCAATATCAGGACAACTCATTGTGAAGGCATTCACAATATAAGATGTGAAAAACGATGCCATTTTACTTACTGTGCTGGCTACTACTAAGTGCACTGATATTATATTGTGGAGGCACCTTCACTACTCTAAATAAAATGTTCCAATAGGGAAGTATATACTGAAATTTTATTTAAAGTGTTCTCCACTGACCAAACCTAGGTTTTAACTATGTTTGGAGTCTCCTTTATGATCAAATAGGTAATGTGAAGACCTTAGTAACCCAGTGAAGTATCTGCAATACATAACATGGAAGAGGGAGCACAAAAATAAAATTAGGTAAATTAAGTGATTGGCAAATGCCAGTGCTAAAAAGTATTATTAGTGTTGACCAAAGCCATTTTTTTTATGTAATGTTGAGGAAAACTAAGTTTACTACTTAATTATTTTCAATTTAAGTTTGCAGCAGTTTGCACTGATTTATTTAATTTTATTTTTGTGCATCCTCTTGAATCCCATATACTGTGAATATTTCTCATCAACAGGGTGCTAAGTCTATACGCTACCTACCTGCCTATAATTGAGACTCCAATGAGAGTCAAAACTCAAGTCTGGGCAGTGACAAGCACTTCAAATAAAACAACAATATAATTCTCCACTGGAGCAGTGCATTTTATTTAGAATAATATAATACCAAGATAACTCATGGCAAATGTGCTTCTGCAATATCATATCAGCAAATTAAGCAGCAAACTTAGTTTGCTCGACACTATGTAAGAAAAACTGCTTTAGCCACTATTTGTTAAAAATACTTTATAATACTCATAGCACCAGCTTCTGGCAGTCAATTACTGAATATCTGTAGATAGATGAAACAAAAGATTTTATGTAAAAAATCAGGTCTTTTTTTTTTTTTTTTTTTTTTTTTTAATTTAATATGGAGATCCTAAACAAAGTGCTACTCAAATGTGGTTTGTGAATCAGTGTGCCATGTGGCAACAGGCTGAATAGAGTCATTGAATATTTATACACAGTTCTTTGGCAGTGTGTTTCGCATAGTTTGCAATTGTTGTGATGGCTGATGTGAGAGAGCAATGTGCTTGCATCAACTTTTGTTTCCTTTTTAACGATATAGCAGCAGAAACCCATAAGTTGAAACAAGCTTTTGGTGACAATGCTTTAGGCCAGACGCAAACCTACTACAGGTTTAACAGTTTTAAAAATGGTCGAGTGTCGGCTGATGACGATGATTGCTCTGGGCAAGCATTATTGAGCACCACTCCAGTAAATGTCGCAAAAGTCGAAGCAAAGTTCTACTGTGACATCCTAAGGCAGTTAAGGGAAGCCATCAGAAGGAAACATCCAGAGAAGTGGTGCACAAAGAACTGGGTTCTTCATCACGACAATGCGTCGGCCCCAACCCACCTTATTCGCCAGACACAGCCTCCTGCAACTTCTTCCCCTTCTCAAGAATGAAAATCAAGCTGAAGGGTCGAAGATTTGACAACATAGAGGATATTTAAACCAAATCGCAGGCAGTGCTGAATGCTATGACGAAGGACTTTCAAGACACATTCAAATCAAGAAGCGCTGGGATCAGTGTTTTTGCTCTCAAGGGGGACTACTTCAAAAGTGATTGTGGCGAATAAGGCCCAGGGCGAGTCTAATTTATTTTATAAATACAATTCAGGAACTTATCCCTGGGTAGCACCTCGTATATTTGGGTTTTTATAGTGAGATTGTACTCATCGTTCCATTTGAGATTAAGCCCAAAACATTTCCTTGGGAATATAGCTCTTATATTCTATGATGAATATAAGAGCTAGCTTTATGATGAATTTGAAAATCATAAGGGATAGAAAATGTAGCTTATATACTGAAAATAATTTGAATTATTAATACACTATTTACCTCACATGCTTATGAGAAGCCACCAAAAGTTCAAAATCTGGCCCATATGTCTGAAGAGCATCCACAAGTAAGAGACTATGTACACACAATGTTACTGATGTATCATACAATCTTTTAGAAAATGTTGCTTTCACACCAGTGACTTGAAGTTCTGCAATACTACGCCCTATAAAAATTACAGCATACAATATAATACAATATAGAATAAATTAAAACAAGGATAAAATATTGAACCAAAAGTCTGTATCTTTAAATATACCTATATTTACTAAAAATTAAAAAATAGAAATTAAAATAATTTCTAATAATAATCTTGCTACTTGAATAAAAAAAACACATGTACATGTACATATATTTATGCTCTATTTTTAAATTTAGCTGATATTTATACATGTCTTCTGAAAACAAACAAAAAAAATTGTACAGCAATATTTTATGTGAAGAGCAGTGTTTTTCTTCTAATCACTGCTCTTCACATAAAATAAATTTAATTCATCAAAATTAAATAATAAAGTGAACTGCTCCTAGAAATTTACAAACTTGGAATTATTTTCAAAGAAATTTATAAAAGAAAAAGTAAGGAAATGCAATTTTGGAAAACAACTGACTGTACATTACAATCTAGCTTTTGAGTCTTTCATCTATTGTCATGGGTGCCCTATGGATTCCATGTGCATATAATCAGTGCAAGGTCAAAGAAAGAAATGAGTCTCCCTTGTGCTGAGCACAAGCTAGCCACACCATAGTTTTTTTTTTTTTTTTTTTTTAATTAGGTTACAGAGTATATGTCAGTATTAGTATTAAAATAGCAAGATACATGAAACACGTGTAATAATCGCCAAGAAAAAAAAAAAATTGTCACTAGTTTTGTTTCATTTACTTCTATCAAATATTTATCTAATCCCTCTTTTTAAAATGCACAGACTTTGCAACTCTTCAAGGAGAAGTGATAGCTTTTCCAATAGCTAATTTACTCTTTGCCTAAATGCAATTATCTTACATTCTATCTATAATTCTGTTTTTAATTTGATCCTATATATTTAGATTTTATCATCCTGGATATAGAAACAGGCCCCATTTGTTACATTAGCTAACCATTTTAAGGCCTTAAACAACCAAATCAGATTCACAACTAGAAGCCTAGTTTCTAAACTCTATAGCCTGCAGAACTAAAGTCTTCCTGTAAGGATTATCTCTCTGCAACCACCACTAGTCTTACTACCTTCCATTGTAGCCCTTTCAAGTAAGTTAATATCGTTCTCGAAATGAAGATTCTTGAACTATATACGGAATTAAAGATGTAGCCTGACAACTAAATTATACAAGAAAATAATCACCTCTACTGGCAAATCTCCTGTTTATTACTGACAGTAAACTCAAGTGCTCTCCTAAAAGCCAGAGGTGGCTGAGAGGTGGGGTTACTGTCAGATTCGAAGGAATCTGAGGACGAGGGGTTGCCTGTGCGGACGTGCCTTTCTGCCGCTCTTGGAACAGAGAAGTTTTTTCTGATTTATTTTCTGCTTTATTAGTTTAAATTGACATATTAACTTATTTCTAGAGTAGCTTTATATTCCTATTTACGGTACTTAAGTTTAAAGTAACTTAGATAGAGATTTTGTAGGTATTACTTAGTATCGGAAAGGGTATCAAATCCACGTGTTTACCGTTCATAAATAGCCGCCATTGTTATGTGAAAATTAATTAGTAAAATCTATTAATCTTGTCGAACTTATTTGGCAATTAAATTGTACTTTTAACTATACATATAACCACTTCGGTTACGTAACATAAATAATTAGTAAAAATAAATAATTAATACATAACTTGATACGGAAGTTATATAAAGGGATTTCGTATATAACACTCGTTACTGAAACATAAATACTTCATAGATAACACTCGTTACTGAAACATAAATATTTCGTAGATAACACTCGTTACTGAAACATAAATATTTCGAAGTTAATCAAAAGAGTCCGTAAGTACCATCCATAATTACCGCATTGTAACACGATACAGCATATCCGGAATTCGATAGCATTAGCTTTGTATAGTATAGTGCATAATATAATATTGTCAATTAATCAGTAAATCTATTAATCTTGTTAAACTTCATTGTCAATTAAATTGTACTTTTAACTATATATATATATAACGCCTTAGAGTATAAACGTAACAAATAATTAATACATACTTGATACGGAAGTTATATAAAGGGAACTCGTAGATAACACTCGCTACTGAAAAATAAATATAGCATTATAACTGTGTTAGGATACAAGTTTAAGGTTTTAATTTTGTTCTGAAATTGTAATTTTATTGACATTTAAATCGAAATCATGACTCTGACCAGAGCAGTAAAGCAAAAGGCTCAAGCTAATGGGAGTGCTGTGACTCAGGGGAGAACTGAGGGGGGCAGTTGCCCTCTGAATCACAGCCTTTTAAGATGCACTGTTTGCTTGATGTTTGCGGAGCAATCGGGTACGGGACATGATACTGCCATGGCGGATGTCTTTGTGTGTGCACGATGCAAGGAGTACAAGGAAATTAGGCGACAACTCGGCGTTGTTATGGGCCTATATGAGACCTTGAAGGACAGGGTGGATGCCCTCAAAGGAAATAAATTGAGGGGCCCATCAAGCTCTCAGCTGCCCACATCAACGCCAGAGCTTGCACATATTCATCTTGCAACACAGAGACAGCCCCCAAGGCAGAATGCGCTGGTCCCACAGGAACTAGTAGTTGTTGGTGACTCTATTGTCAGGAAAACGGGGAACATGCTTTGTAAAAAGGATAGGTGGAACAGGACAAGGGTATGTCTGCCAGGGGCAAAGGTTGATGATGTTGTAGAGCAGATATCATCTTTTAAGGGCACAAAAGGTGATATAGTTGTACACGTTGGCACTAATGATATTAAGAGTAGGAGAGCAGCGGAATTACTTAACAAGTACAGGTCACTGTTGAAAAAAAACCGTGAAGCAGGGTTGAATTTGAAAGTGTCTGCAATTCTGCCCAGACACGATAGGAGGGAGTATATGATGAGAAGCTTGTCGATCAATTCGGCCCTGGAAAGATTGTGCAAGGCTCAAGGGGTAGAGTTTTTTTCAGCCTGGAATGTACTTGTTAACAGGAGAGATTGCTTTTACAGGGATGGGATACACTTAAATAGAAAGGGTGCAAGAATATTTGCTGATGCTATTGAGGCAGTGTTAGGTGGGTCGGAAAACTGCTAGCTTGGGGAGAGACAAAGACTAATAGATTAACAGTAGCCACTGGCAGAGGTGAAAGAGATTCTTGCACTGCTTCTATTGGAATGAGCAGAAGCCTGAAAAACAAGATGCAGGATATTTCAGAGACTGCTGGAAGTCATTGCAGTACAAGTAAACACATGAGTTGTGTTAGGGTAGCTAAGAATAGAAACAGGTGCATGTATACTTGTGTACACCAATGCTAGGAGTTTAGTAAATAAATTTGATGAATTTGAGGTATTGCTCAAAACATCAAAGGCAGATATTGTTGGGATATCAGAGACGTGGTGTCACATAGATATAAGGAATGCAGAACTGGAAATTGCGGAGTACAACGTCTACAGAAAGGATAGACAGGATAGGAAGGGAGGAGGGGTTATGCTATTAGTTAAAAAACACATAAAATCCAAGGAAGTGAAGCCAGTCGACATCGATGGACAGGGCAGTGTCAAGTCAGTTTGGTGTGACATAGGCATAGGTAAATCAAAAATGAGAGTAGAAGTGTGCTATAGGCCTAATGACTCTGATGAGTATAATAAGATACTGTACAGGGAAATAGAATGGGCCAGTAAATCAGAGAGTCTTATAATGGGGGATTTTAATTTCCCAGATATTGACTGGAATTTGTGGATTGGTCACTCACACACTAGCAAGGCTTTTGTGAATTTATTGGATGATTGTTTTCTACAAGCGCATGTTCGGGAGGCAACTAGAGGGAGTAATACTCTTGATCTGATTATCAGTAGTGATTCTTCATGCATTAGGAATCTGCAGATAAAGGAACCACTGGGTGGCAGTGATCACAGTGTGCTGAAGTGGGATTTACTCAAGGAGGTAACTACCATCAGAGGTAAAGGGAAGGGTTTTTGCTTTCGTAAAGGCGACTATGATGGTCTGAGACAGTATTTAAATTCTATACAGTGGGACCAACTGATGATGTTACCATCAGCAAATTCAAAATGGGAAGCATTCAAGGAACTAATCTTGGAAGCTACCAGGCTTTACATACCAACCAAGAAATATTGTTCAAGGTTCAGGCCTAAATGGTTGTCAGATGAACAAATGAGACATATGGCAGAGAAGAAAAATGCATGGGATACATACAAATTAATGGGTGACATGGAAGCCTATGATAGATATAAGTTGGTCTGTAACTAGTCACAAAGGAGATTAGGCAGGCAAAGGCAGATTATGAGAAATCCTTGGCAAAGGATGCAAAGAAAAACAGAAAAGAGTTCTTTACCTATTTAAACTCAAGAAGGAAATGGATGAATCAGATTGGTCCACTGGATGTTGATGGTTCAACAGTTGAGGATCCTGCTCAGGTGGCTAACAATCTAAACGAGTATTTTGCTTCTACATTCACACATAAGGAGTTATTCAGGAAGGGGAATGTCGTAGGTGAAGTAAACATTGGCAGTGAGCTAGATAATTTTCTAATAACTGAGAGGAAAGTGGAGGAGAAATTGTTGAGGATAAACATAAAAAAGGCACCCGGGGTGGATGGGATCTATCCAGTTATATTAAAGGAGGCAGCAAAGGAAGTAAGCAAACCCCTAGCCATAATTATGAGAGCTTCTTTGGACTCAGGGGAGGTACCCATCGACTGGAGATGTGCAAATGTAACCCCAATTCACAAAGGAGGATCAAAGGCTGACACAAGAAATTATAGACCTGTTAGTTTAACTTCGGTTCCAGGAAAATTAATGGAGGCACTGGTTAAAGAAGCACTGCAGGATCATCTGGACAAGAATTCAGTTATAGCTCAGACACAGCATGGTTTTGTTAAGGGCAGGTCTTGTCTGACCAATTTGATTGGATACTATGATGTAGTCACAAAAGAACTGGATGCAGGAAATAACTTTGATATTATATATTTGGATCTTAGAAAGGCTTTTGATACTGTTGCGCATGGAAGACTGCTGCACAAATTGGAGAGGCATGGCATTGGAGGCAAATTGCTGCTATGGATAAAGGGATGGTTGAGTGGCAGAAGACAGAGAGTGGTAATCAATGGACACTGCTCAACGTGGACTAATGTTATTAGTGGAGTTCCTCAGGGTTCAGTGTTGGGTCCATTGTTGTTTTCTGTATTTATGAATGATATTGGTGATGGTGTATCAGGCTTAATGTCCAAGTTTTCAGACGATACAAAGGTTGGCAGGGTTGTTAAGGACACTACTGATGCTATGCTGCTGCAACAGGATCTGGAAAGGTTGAGCAGATGGGCTGAGAGGTGGCAAATGAACTGGGGTTACTGTTAAGTTTAACAGTAACCCCAGATCAACGTATCAACTCTGTGGTACTACGCTGACAGTGGTAGAGAATGAAAAAGACCTGGGGGTAATTGTGCAGGCAGATATGAAGTTCTCTGAGCAGTCCATACAAGCGGCAAGAGTAGCTCATGGTGTCTTGTCAATGATATACAGGAATTGTTCTAGCAGGGACAGGGATGTGATTATTCCCTTGTATAAGGCATTGGTCAGGCCACACCTTGAGTACTGTATACAGGTCTGGAGGCCTCATTTCAAGAAGGATGTAGTGATGCTGGAACGAGTACAGAGAAGGGCAACAAGATTAGTGAATGGAACAAAGGGTTGCTCTTACGAAGAAAGGCTTAAGTTTTGCAAATTACAGAGCCTGGAGACTAGGCATCGGCGAGGTGATCTGATAGAGGTGTATAAGGCTTTGAATGGCTTGAGCATGCTCAATGCCGATGGGATTCTTCCTCTTGCTCAGAATAATCACCTGAGAGGGCATAAATTCAAATTGAGGAAGGACGGATGTCGGATAGATGTGCGGAAATTTGCCTTTAGCCAGCGGGCAGTTGGTTTGTGGAATAGACTTCTATCGCTTGTTGTTGAAGTTGATAGCCTAAACAAATTTAAGGCTCAGCTGGACAGGTATTTCGAACGAACGGAGGGGTGAAATGGGAGTAGTGGTTGTTTTTTTTTTGTTTTTTTTGGCTGATGCTGAATAAGCTTGCTTTCTTGCATCATATGCCTCTACTAATGCTAATGCTAAATGCTAAGACTTACTAACTGTAGAGAGAACCACATATCAGGCTATATTGCAATCTAGAAATCCTTCTCACCTTCAATAGCATGGTAGTGACAAAACAGCAAATCAATACAGAACTGTGAGAAGCATATAAATCAACTTTTAGTGTTTTTGAATAATTTTTTACTGTAAACAAAGATCATAAGAAGAAATTGAAATGTATTGTCTGTAAATGCTAAAATTATACTCAAGGATTAATATTTTTAGACAGCGGAATTTTAACCTTCTAGTGACTAGAATCTAGTGGATAATTAAAAAAATATATATATATATACATGTAAAGCAAATCATAGTAGCTGGCATATTGTTCCTTGAGTAAACATCAATAATTGAAAAAAAGGAAACTTCATATTCTTAATTCTGATACTAGATTGTTTCTAAAGATATTCTTGATAATAAGAGCAAAAGTATCATCTTTAGGAACAACAGTCTTGTTAACCTTCTCATTTAACTGCAGGTCCAAAGCAAATACTCTTGAACCTCCCAAATCTGCAATCCATTATTCAGCATCACCCATTTTAATCTTCAGGAAAATGCATGAATGAAACAAACTACCTGAAAATTGGTTATTTACTCAAGCAATGCATCAAGTCTGACTATGCAGGATGCAAGTTTCACCTCAAAACCAGAAAAGTTTTCACCATGCTCCAGCCATAGGAGAAGTTTATTACAATATCTTGAGACTGTCTGCTGCTATTGATGAACAAGACGCGCACTAGTAATCAGTGATGGATTATTCAGAGTTTCTGGGTCTTGCAATTCATACATTAAACATTATGCTGGTGTCAAGCATTCCCCAACCAACTTTAAGATTGTTATGTTGGTTAAACAACATCAATATAGCAACTTTTATCCATTTGCATTTGTTCATATGATGCTTAATACAAAAGCAAGTAGCCAAGAGGATTGCAGTAATTCAAAATACTAGGTTGTTATTATTATCTATTGTGGAAAATGTGTTGTTAAAAACTCACCAAAGGGACTTATGTGAAATGGCTTTGTAAAACATCTGCCAATGGATCCACAACTGTACCTGGTATATTTTATAAGTCGAAATTACTTTTATAAGTAAAAGCACTTGGTCTATTTTGTTCACTACGTGATTTTGTGGTTAGCATATTTTAAACTTTAGCTTAATACTGCAATATCCTTACACTCAGCAAATTCCTATAGTACGAGCAGGTATCATACTACTTTAAAACAAATCATATTACCAAAACACCAAGGTGCAGAACAAAAATGTCATTTGTTTCGGAATGCTATAATTTTTGGTTTGTCATTAAACAAAAATTTAGTCAGGAACATAATTTTGATCTGTCATACAATGTCACAAGACTGTCTCATGTCATGTATATTTGTTAAATTGTCTCATCTTTGTATTATCCTAATGGGATAATATGTCCACGAGCCCTACAAAAGACTACACTCTCATTTATTTAAAAGACGAGATACTGCTAAGAGTGTGATTCAGAAATTACTGGGCACCCTACCATAAAAAGCCCCTCGAATAGTTAAGCTAGCTTTTCACTGATGACTTCCCCCCCCCCCATAGGCAACTTGTGTTTCGGAATGCTATAATTTTTGGTTTGTCATTAAACAAAAATTTAGTCAGGAACATAATTTTGATCTGTCATACAATGTCACAAGACTGTCTCATGTCATGTATATTTGTTAAATTGTCTCATCTTTGTATTATCCTAATGGGATAATATGTCCACGAGCCCTACAAAAGACTACACTCTCATTTATTTAAAAGACGAGATACTGCTAAGAGTGTGATTCAGAAATTACTGGGCACCCTACCATAAAAAGCCCCTCGAATAGTTAAGCTAGCTTTTCACTGATGACTCCCCCCCCCCCCATTTTTTTGAAGTGGCGCAATGCATAGGCAACTTGTGGTATAGGATTTACCACATCACAAGTACTAAGAAAATTACAATATTCACTGCAGTTAAAAATTGCTGGAAAAAAAAAAAATACATATATATAAAAATACACAAAAAATAGACAGACTACTTTTACATGTATATATTAACTGATGAAACAAAAGGGCCATCAACTTTTGCTATTAAATAGCATTAATTAAAAATAATAATATTAACTTTACTTCATTGTACAATATAATACTTTTCAAAACGTTACCTTTCTCTCCATATAGCATTAGTAGAGGCATTTGATGCAAGAAAGCAAGCTTATGCAGCATCGGCCAAAAAAAAAATAAAATAAAAAATAAATAAAAAATAACCACTTCCACTTCACCCCTCTGTTCACTCGAAATACCGATCCAGCTGAGCCTTAAACTTATTTAGGCTATCAACTTCCACGACAAGGGATGGAAGTCTGTTCCACCAACCAACAACCCACTGGCTAAAGGCAAATTTACGCACGTCTATCCTACAACTGTCTTTCCTCAATTTGAATTTATGCCCTCTCAGGTGATTATTCTGAGCAAGAGGAAGAATCCCATCAGCAATGAGCATGCTCAAACCATTCAAGGCTTTATACACCTCTATCAGATCACCTCGCTGGTGCCTAGTCTCCAGACTCTGTAATTTGCAACACTTAAGCCTTTCTTCGTAAGAGCACCCCTTTGTTCCATTCACTAATCTTGTTGCCCTTCTCTGTACTCGTTCAGGCAGATCTACATCCTTCTTGAAATGAGGCCTCCAGACCTGTATACAGTACTCAAGGTGTGGCCTGATCATTGCCTTATACAAGGGAATAATCACCTCCTTATCACTGCTAGAAAGATTCCTGTATATCATTGACAAGACACCATGAGCTACTCTTGCAGCCCGTCTGCACTGCTCAGAGAACTTCATATCTGCCTGCACAATTACCCCCAGGTCATTTTCATTCTCTACCACTGTCAGTGTAGTACCACAGAGTTGATATGTTCCTCTGGGATTGCTGTTTTGCATATGTAGTACTTTACATTTGTCAATGTTAAACTTCATTTGCCATCTCTCAGCCCATCTGCTCAACCTTTCCAGATCCTGTTGCAGCAGCATAGTGTCAGTAGTGTCCTTGACAACCCTGCCAACCTTCGTATGGTCTGCAAACTTGGCCATTAAGCTTGATATACCATCTTCAATATCATTTATAAATACAGAAAACAATAATGGACCCAATACTGAACCCTGAGGGACTCCACTAATAACATTAGTCCACGATGAGCAGTGCCCATAGATTACTACTCTCTGTCTTCTCCCCCTCAACCACCCCTTTATTCATAGCAGCAATTTGCCTCCAATGCCACACTGCTCCAATTTGTGCAGCAATCTTCCATGTGCAACGGTATCAAAAGCCTTTCTAAGATCCAAGTATAAAATATCAAAGTTATTCCCTGCATCCAGTTCTTTTGTGACTGCATCATAGTATCCAATCAAATTGGTCAGGCAAGACTTCCCCTGAACAAAACCATGCTGTGTCCGAACTATAACTGAAGTCTTGTCTAGATGATCCTGCAGTGCTTCTTTAACCAGTGCCTCCATTAATTTTCCGAGAGCAGAAGTTAAACTGACAGGTCTATAATTACGTGTGTCAGCCTTTGATCCTCCTTTGTGAATTGGGGTCACATTTGCACATCTCCAGTCCATGAGTACCTACCCTGAGTCCAAGGAAGCTCTCATAATTATGGCTAAGGGTTTGCTTACTTCCTTTGCTGCCTCCTTTAATATAACTGGATAGATCCCATCCACCCCAGGTGCCTTTCTTGTGTTTATCTTCAACAATTTCTCCTCCACTTTACTCTCAGTTATTACAAGATTCTCTAGCTTACTGCCAGAGTTGAATACACCTCTGGCATTCCCCTCGCTGAATAACTCCTCATGTGTGAATGTAGATGCAAAATATTCGTTTAGTTTGTTAGCTACCTGAGCAGGATCATCAACAGTTGACAAATTGATATCAAGTGGACCAATCTGATTCATCCCCTTCCTTCTAGAGTTTACATAAGTAAAGAACTCTTTGCATCCCTTGCCAAAGATTTCATGTAATCTGCCTTCGCCTGCCTAACCTCCTTTGTAACTTGGTTACAGATCAACTTCTATCATAGGCTTCTGTGCCACGTGTTAATTTGTATGTACCCATGCATTTTTCTTCTCTGCCATATGTCTCATTAGTTCATCTGACATCCATTTAGGCCTAAACCTTGAACAATACTTCTTAGTTGGTATGTAAAGCCTAGTAGCTTCCAAGTTAAGTTCTTTGAATGCTTCCCATTTTGAATTTGCAGTTGGTAACATCATCAGTTGGTCCCACTGTATAGAATCTAAAAACTGTCTTAGTCCATCGTAGTCGCCTTTACGAACGCAATAATCCTTCCCTTTATCCCTAATGGTAGTTACCTCTTTGAGTAAATCCCACTTCAGCACACTGCGATCACTGCCACCTAGTGGTTCATTTATCTGCAGATTCTTAATGCATGAAGAATCACTATTGATAATCAAATGAAGAGTATTACTCCCTCTAGTTGCCTCCCGAACATGCTGATGTAGAAAACAATCATCCAATACATCCACAAAAGCCTTGCTAGTGTGTGAGTGACCAGCCCCCAAATTCCAGTCAATATCTGGGAAATTAAAATCCCCCATTATAAGACTCTCTGATTTACTAGCCCAGTCTATTTCCCTGTACAGTTTCTTATTATACTCATCAGAGTCATTAGGCCTATAGCACACTCCTACTCTCAATTTTGATCTCCCAATGCTTATGTCACACCAAACTGACTCGGCACTGCACTGTCCACCGATGTCGACTGGACAGTGCAGTGGATTTTATGTATTTCTTAACTAATAGCATAACCCCTCCTCCCTTCCTATCCTGTCTATCCTTTCTGTAGACATTGTACTCCCCAAATTCCAGTTCTGCATTCCTTATATCTGTGTGACACCACGTCTCTGAAATCCCAACAATATCTGCCTTTGATGTTTTGAGCAATACCTCAAATTCATCAAATTTATTTACTGAACTCCTAGCATTGGTGTACACGCAAGTATACATGCACCTGTTCTTTATCTTAGCTACCCTAGCACAACCCATGTGTTTACTTGTACCCCAATGATTCCCAGCAGTCTCTGAAATATCCTGCATCTTATTTTCCAGGCTGCTGCTCATTCCAATAGAACAGTGCAAGAATCACTTTCACCTCTGCCAGTGGCTACTGTTAATCTATTATTCCTTGTATCCCCCCCAATCTAGCAGTTTTCCGACCCACCTAACACTGCCTCGATAGCATCAGCAAACATTCTTGCACCCTTTCTATTTAAGTGTATCCCATACCTGTAGAAACTGTCTCTCCTGTTAACAAGTACAGACCAGGCTGAAAAAAATTCTACCTCTTGAGCCTTGCACAATCTTTCCAGGGCCGTATTGATCGACAGGGCTCTCATCATATACTCCCTCCTATCATGTCTGGGCAGAATTGCAGACACTTTCAAATTCAACCCTAATTCATGGCTTTTTTTTATAGGATACACTTGTACATATGGGCGTCCGCAGAGGGGGCAAATGGGGCACTTGCCCCTCCCTGGGATCAAGTAAAAAATTCCACAAATTATAATCGTAAAAGTGATTGAGATATGTAACCTTACACCTGCGACCATGGGACGCTTTGTCTGCCTTAAAATTTTATTACGGGTTGGCCGGTTTGGCCCTCGGCGGGGTAACCATAGAACACGTGTTTCATCTATTGCAGCAATAAAACAGATTTCCTGTTTTTGGTTCATCAACTGATATTCCCCAAACTTTACCAGAAGTTTTGGAACATTGCAACTATTTCCCTTCTATTAATTCGGCAATAACTATTGGTATGCCATTACCTGTTACAACCTGTACCATTGAAAGAAGTTTCAGCACCTTGAGACGTGTGAAAACATGGTTAAGGTGTCCACTATCTCAGAAACTTGCCTATAAGGTTTATGTATGATTAGTGTGCACAGGAACTAGAAGAGGAAGTGGTAAAGAAGAAATTTATTGAAAATGTCATTAATAGGTTTGCAAGCGATTGATGGAGAATTCAATTCTTATACGATACGTGATTATTGAAATTATTATTATCTATATATATATATATGAAGTTATGTAAAAGAATATAAGAAACAGAAAAGGAGAAAGAGTGACAGAACGGATTAATGCCATCAAATTTATGACTGTACATTACATCTGTCTGTATATAACAATTTTTAAGTTAATTCTAATACCAACTAGATAAATTGGAGAATTTAGCATAAATGTATTAGGGGTGCAAACTATACTCATTAGTTCAAAGGGCCAAGTTTAGGTAACCTAAGTTGGACTTCTTTGTTGTACCCTATAAATAAACACATAAAATAAAATAATATAAAATAGAAAAAATTAAAATGATAATATAGCTAATTATAGATATAGGGATACATTGAATGGAACGTTAAGGCTAGCTCCACTCAATATATCCCATCAATAATTAGATGAAGCTTCCACTCAATATATTCCATCAATAATTAGTTGAAGCTTCCACTCAATATATTCCATCAATAATGAAATGAAGCTATCTGTTTCTGTTTGCCAGATGGCAAAGGCAAACAGAAATGAGTACAGTTTGCATCCCTAATACTTTTATGCTAAATTCTCCAATTTATCTAGTTGGTATTATAATTAACTAAAAAAACTGTTATATATATATATATATATATATATATATATATATATATTAATTCTTGTTTCCTTTATATTGTAAATTTATATACATTATGTATGTATTTTTCTATTGATGCAATACTGTATTCTATAATCTACTTGTTTAATTAAATAATTATTTAAAAAATTAAATAAAAATTTATTGATGTAATTATTTGTCTCCAAGCTTTGTCCCCCCCCTCTAATAAATATCGTTCAAGGTTTAGGCCACAATGGATATTAGAAGAACTAATGAGACTCATGGCAGAGAAGAAAACTGCATGGGATGCATATAAATTATCAGGTGACACAGAAGCCTAAGTTAGTTAAAATCATGTCTGTAATCAAGTGATAAAGGGAGTTAGGCAAGACAGGGGATAGTTATAGGGAGTTAGAGGTAGAGATAGTTATAGATAGTTAGAGATAGTTATAGGGAGTTAGGCAAGACAAGGGATCTCATTATGAGAAAGGGATAGTTGAGTGGGAGACAACAAAGAGAGAGAGGTAATCAATGGACACTGCTCTTTGTGGACAAATGTTATTAGTGGAGTTCTCCAGGGTTCTGTGTTGGGCCTATTGTTGTTTTGTATATTTATCAATGATATTGATGAAGGTATATCTGGTTTAATGTCCAAGTTTGCAGATGATACAAAGGTTGGCAGAGTTGTTAATGACAATAAAGACATTATGCTACTCCAACTGGATCTAGATAAGTTGGGCAAATGGGCTAAGAAGTGGCAACTGAAGTTTAACATTGACAAATGCAAAGTACTACATATGGGTAGCAATAACCGAAGAGAAACATACCAATTGAGTGGTACTACACTCTATCACTATTTACACCTAGAGTACTGTGTACAGGTCTGGAGGCCTCATTTTAGGAAAGATGTAGAGTTGCTAGAATGAGTAAAAAGAAGAGCAATAAGATTGGCAATAAGATAAGAAAGGCTTAAGTTCTGCAAATTGCAACACCTCCAGAGTAGGCACTGCAAGGTGATCTGATTGAGGTGTATAAATCCTTGAATAGGTTGAGCAAGCTGAATACTGATGGGATTCTTCCTCTTGCTCAGATTAAGAACCTGAGGGGGCACTGTTTCAAATTGAGGAAAGATAGTTGTAGAATAGATGTGTGGAAATTTGCCTTTAGCCAGCAGGTAGTTGATCGGTGGAACAGACTTCCATCTTTTGTTGTGGAAGTTGATAACATAAATAAATTTAAGGCTGAGCTGGACAGGCATTTGGAATGAAGGAAGGGGTGAAATGGGAGGTGTTTTTTTTTTTTTTTTTCCTGGATATTGCTGCTGCATAAGCTTGCTTTATTGCATCATCCTCTACTATTGCTAATGCGAATCTTTAGCAAAAGATGCTAAGAAAAACATCAAGAACTTTAGTTCTATAAACTCTTGAAGGAAGGGGATGAATCAGATTGGTCCACATGATATCAATGATTCAAATGTTGATAGATAGCTCAGATAGCTGACAAACTGAATGAGTATTCTGAATCTACATTCACATATGGAGTTATTAAGCGATGGAAATGCCACAAGTTCGTCAAATTCTGCCAGGGAGCCAAAGGATTTTGCAATAACTGAGACCAAAAGTTATTGCAAAAAATTTTGAAATTGTTGAAGTTAAACATAAGAAAAGTACCTGGGGGTGGATGGGATCTATTCTGTTAAATTAAAGGAGGCAACAAAGGAAGTAAGCAAACCCTTAGCCATAATTATGAGAGCTTCCTTGGACTCAGGGCAGGTGTGTAAATGTGACCCCAATCCACAAAGGAGAATCAAGGGGTGACACTAGTAATTACAGACCTGTTAGGTTAACTTCTGTTCCAGGGAAATTAATGGAGGCACTGGTTAAAGAAGCACTGACAGTTCATCTAGACAAGATTGCAGTTATAATTCAGATATAGCATGGGTTTTTTTAAGGAGAAGTCTTGTCTGACCAATTCGATTGGATCTATGATGTGGTCAAAAGGAACTGGATGCAAAAAATAATTCTGATATCATATAATTGGATTTTAGGATTGCTTTTGATACTGTTGCAGATGAAAGACTACTGTACAAATTGGAGCAGTATGATATTATGCACAAATTACTACTATGGATAAGGGATGGTTGAGTGGGAGAAGATAGAGAGTGGTAATTAATAGACACTGGTCTACGTGGACTGATGTTATTAGTGGAGTCCTCCAGGGTTCGGTGTTGGTTCCATTGTTGTTTTCTGTATTTATTAATACAGAAAAGAATTTGACCAGTAACCCCAGAGTAACGTAGCAACTGGGTGAAACTACACTCAGACTGGTATAGAACGAAAAAGACTTTTAATTGTGCAGTCAGATATGAAGTTTTCGGAGCAGTGCAGACAGTCTAGTCTGCAAGACCAGCTCTGGTGTCTTATCAGTGATATAGAGGGATATTTCTAGCAGGTATAAGGAGGTAATTATCCCCTTGAATAAGGCAATGATCAGGCCACACCTTGAGTACTGTATACAGGTGTGGAGGACTCATTTTAGGAAGGATGTTGAGCTGCTGGAACAAGTACAGAGAAGGGCAATGAGACTGGTGAATGGAACAAAGGGTTGCTTCTAAAAAGAAAGGCTCAAGTTCTGCAAATGGCAGTGTGTGCAGACTAGGCACCTGTGAGGTGATCTGATTAAGGTTAGGCCTTGAATGGTTTGAGCAAGCTCAATGCTGATGGGATTCTTCCTTTTGCCCAGATTAATTGCCTGAAGGGACAAATTCAAATTGAGAAAAGACAGTTGTAGAATAGATGTGCAAAAATTTGCCTTCCAGCAGATGGTTGATTGCTGGAACAAACTTCCATATGTCGTTGTAGACTTTTACAGCTTAAATAAATTCAAGACAGAACTAGCAAACATTTGGAGTTAATGGATGGGTGAAATAGGAAGGTGTTTTTTTTTTTTTTTTTTTGGCTGATGCTGTGTAAGCTTTCTTTCTTGCATCACATGACTCTACTAATGCTAAATGAGTAAAATTCCCAAAATTCCCTTTTACTATTGTCATCTGGAACAGCATGTGTAGCACAGGCACCGTATGGTAATAATTTTTTTCACAATTACTTTTATTGAGAAATCATTTATCAATCTTTTTTTTTATTCATTTCTGAAAAATTATCTTTGTCTATCACTATTTACTCCATTTTATCTTTACTCTAGCTGTCTAAATATCGTGTATCCTTCATTAAGAAGTGTGTGTTATGAAAAATGACATATAATATTAATGAAGATCACTTGCATGTTCTCTAACTGCAATAATTATTACCAAAAGGGAAATTAAATCATCTCTCCAAAAATAAACAAAATTTGAAATTTTGAATGAGTTATTCTTCATACTGATTCCATTCTGATTACCTCAAAATAGTTTAAAAACATATCTTATACATATTATTGTACATTATTCATTTGTTAATTTATGACATATTGCATTTTCCTGATAAGACGAGCACACATTTTAGAAATCAAATTTTAGGAACTACTTTTATCTTGTATATTAGAAACAAATTCACAAGTGGTTATAAAACAAAATAACTTAAAAGTCAAGCTTTTAGTTTTAAGACTAAAAGTTAAAAGTTAGGACTAAAATAATGTTTTAAGAGCTATTGTCATACTCATCTTCATTGATGTTATGATCTGAACTCACTTTTTTCAAGAAAACAATCTTCAGAGCCATCAAGGACACTAATTCCACATTCCTTGAAAGAATGTGAACTATCTTGTATTTAGCATTAGCATTAATAGAGGCATATGATGCAAGAAAGCAAGCTTATGCAGCATCAGCCAAAAAAAAAAAAAAAAAAAAAACCCTTCCACTTCACCCCTCCATTCGTTCGAAATACCTCTCCAGCTGAGCCTTAAATTTATTTAGGCTATCAACTTCCACAACAAGGGATGGAAGTCTGTTCCACCAACCAACTACCCGCTGGCTAAAGGCAAATTTCCGCACATCTATCCTACATCTGTCTTTCCTCAATTTGAATTTATGCCCTCTCAGGTGATTATTCTGAGCAAGAGGCAGAATCCCATCAGCATTGAGCATGCTCAAACCATTCAAACCATTTCGCTAACTCCCATTAATTTTGAGCTGTGCGGAGTGTTATGGCAATATTGACCCATTTGAATGCTTGGGAAATGATTGCTTCATTCATTTGGTCCATTACTTAAACATGAATACTCCAAAGGGCTTATTAATTGTGATGTAAAATTGTTGCAGGTGACTAGGGCTTCCTGAATTCATAGCCAAATCTGTGCTTTAATATTCAACAAATATTCTTATTGTTCTTCTCTCACACAAATTCCAGTCAACAACTGGAAAGTTAATGTCCCCCATTATGAGATATTCTGATTTGCTGGCCCACTGCATTTCTCTTTATAGCTGTTTACTATACTTAAAACAGTCATTAGACGTATAATGCACTGCTACTCTCAGTTTTCCCAGATGCAAATATCACACCAAACTGACACCTCGCTCCCATGTCAACTGGATGCACTGTCTTGGATTTAATGTTTCTTAACTAAGAGTATAACCCCTCCACCTCTCCTCTTTTCTATGTCCTTTCTGTATACACTTAATTTTCTTCCATATTAATCTGGAGTCTGTGTTTCTATTGATAGTAGATGCAAACCAAGTCCAAGAATCTTTCTTGGCTTACCTTTGAATGAAATGCGCTTTTGCCCTTAAGCTAATTTAGATTGGGTGTAGTTGGGTATCGGCAGAATAAAATACATTATTTTTCATCTTCTTCGCTTTTGTGCACTATTCGTTCCACCAGTAGTTGACGTGCCGAGAGATTTGATAATGGAATTGAGTATTTGGCTGAAATTCTAAAAGACGGAATGTGTATAATCGATGACTATCTATGGGCTGTAGTTAAAAGTTTTTTCGCTGACTGAAATTTGGCCCAAATGACTTTAGAGAATTTCCAGTTCCTGCAGGATTGGTCTAATGGTGGTTGTGTAGTGAGCAGGTTACAATTGGGAAGTGGTCACTACCCATGGGATCATTTAGTACATACCACTGTACAGTCAGGACCAGTAGTGGAGAACAAATTGAGAGATCAAATGCTGAGGTTTGTCCATTTGGGAACTGCACCAGTATTGAGTATGGTGAGGTTTTGGGCCTCTATAAATCTTTCAATGAGTCTACCCCATTTATCTAATTTAGGAGTGCCCCATAAGGGATGATGCCCATTAAAATCATTTAATATACAGAAAGATGGAGGAATCTGTATGATGAGATCTTCAAGATCTTTTAAACAGTATGTATGGTTTGGCAGTAAGTAGATTGAGACAAGTGTTATGGCAATATGGAGAGTTATACAAACAGCAACAGCTTCTAATTCAGTCAGAAGAGGGATATGTTTAGTTGGTATCTTGGAATTTATGAGGATTGCACATTGCCATGGGTAACATTAGCTGTATTATGATCTCTTCGATAAAGTTCTTTATCGAAGGAAAAATTTGTAAGGTTAGGTAAGTTTCCTGGAGATAAATGCAACTGGAGAAAATTAGTTAATTAGATCTTTGATATCGTCTGTGTTACAACAAAAGCCTCTGCAATTCCATTGTAAAATGGTGTGCATCATTTAGGTTTTTTTGACGATGATTCATCTGACTGTTTTTTGAATGAGGAGCATTTTTTCCGATCTTTTTTTTTGGGAAGGTGGGGCATCCAATATCTATTGTGTAATTTGCATGGACCTCTAAGTATGGGTTCCTCAAATTCTGAGTGGACATAAACTTCCATGCTGTTGGTGAGCAATTCAGTTTTCTTGCTCTCTTTAGTGGTTTTCAATTTTTCACTGTCATGCAAAACTTTTGGAGTATCAGTTGGGATGCTAATTGGAGTATTGGTTGGGATGCTAACTGAAATGTTGGTCGCTTTGCTGGTTTTAGTTTGAGGTGTGCCTTTTCCAGAGTTTGCTAGTGTAGTTTTAACCCAATTAGCTATAGATGTGCTGGGTGGCATTGACACATCAGTTTGAGCTGCTGTTGAGTGAGAGTTTCGAGTGTACGATGCATAAGAATGGCTAGGCATTGTCAACATAACTTGTCCGCATGTCTTGTGGTATGTCACTTTAATATTCAAATTTCTGTTTTTTATTTTTGTATTTTCTTCCCTGTTTTCCATATTTCACATGATTTTGAAAAGGCTGGATGACTTTCTTTACAGTTGAGGCAAATGGGAGTTGAGGCTGTACAATCTGCTTGTGTATGCTCCTTGGAACCACAAACAGGACATATGGTATCATCCCTACATGCCTGCTGGGAGTGTCCATATTTCTGGCATTTAAAACAATGAATTAGATTACGGATATAAGGCCGAATTCTGCAGTTTAAATAGCCAGCTTTTTATATATAAAGCCAGCTTTTTAAATAGCCAACTCGATTCATAATGGCAATTATGAATCGAGTTGGAATGAGATTTCCATCTTTCTTAGTCATTATATGACTAAGAAAGATGGAAATTATAGTAGTCAATATTATTTGGCGCTGATTACCTCTTGATTGCTCAATTCTTGAACTAATTCCTCTTCAGACACAGTAATTAGGTCTCACTTTGTGATGACATCTTGGGATGAATTTAAGATGCAGCCCACCAAAAGTTGTTGTTTTGAGCAGCCACTCAGAATGTTTGGAGGTGGCTGTTTCTATCAGGAGGTCTCCGGATTGTAGACAATCATTTTTGGTGTTCCAGCAATGGAATCCAAATATCTCTGAATAACAAATGGTGATAACTTGCCTACAGGCTGGGTGGGAAGAGAGTGTATCACCAAAAAGTTTGGCATCTCATTGCACTGCACTTCTCTTTGAAGTCTTTTCAGTTGATTAGTGTTATTGACAGACATTTCCAATCTTGAGCTTGAAGGCTCTAATGGCAGAAAATTATTCAAATCCATGCTTGCTCCTTTTAGCCCTGGTAGAGGGTGATTCTTCACCCAGGTTACTGGCCCTGCCACATGGAGGCAGGAGCAGCACCAACCAGTGACCAAGTGATCAGAAGAATAGGAGAGCATTACATTGCTAGCAATAGCAGTAACATTGCTCAGCGAGGGAAGTAGTAATGTCGTGAGCGATGGGGGGGGGGGTTATGAAAGCACTAGTACTCACCCTAGGAAAAACGCTAGATAATCACACTAGAAAGATCGCTTGGCACTCGCCAATAAGTGTTATGCTAACAAGTTTTATGTTATACCTTATTCTATCAAGATATACGCTATTAAGTTTTCTGTTATGATCACAGTGTTAAATTAGTTATGTCCTTACTAAAAAGTAAAATTCCTTAACTAAACACAAAGTTATACGCCCAGCAAGTTATTAGAATATTCAAGTTAAGTATTTATCACAATTAAAACCCCTACTATTCCACTGCACCACTCGTTATGTGCTGCAATATTTGTGCCAAAACACTGATACAATAGCGGTACAAATAGAAAGTCATAACTTATAAAATCAATAGCAAAATTTAAAAATAAGCTAAAGAATGTGACTAAGACTATTTAAACTATTTGTAAAACACAATTTAATATGTTAATTAATCAAAAAGATGGTAAAAATTTCTAAAATACTTATCGTTCCCATGAACTCAAAATTCAGCATCCTGGCACTTATAAGCTCATACCTCTGGCCCAATGCACAAATAAATAAAATGTTCAAATAAAATTAATAAAATACCAAAATTACCATGTGAAAAAAAACAGACATATTCTTAATATAATCCTAAAAGAGAGAAAAAAAAAGTTTTATGACATTTTATTGCATGTATTTTATATAGAATTTTCTGTGCATGAAATGAGTGTTAACCACAAAAACAGTTGGGGGATAAAACGATGTATTTAAAAAAGCATTATTAAAATTATTTCCGGTTAAATGATAAATTCAACAAATTTTAGAATACTGTTTAGAGAATTATTACTTCAAATCATCAAATATGAAATATACTAAAATTACCTCTGCTCTGTACTTCAAGAGACATCTGATCAACACAAAACTGCATTAGCAACAACTGTGTCTCCTCTGTTCGTACCTGATGGCTATCAGTACGCAACTTTTCTTCCCTAGAAAGCAGACAGAGGTGATGTAATGTTCACAATGTTATTCAAAAAATGAAATATGGGCGGTCCTCATTATCCAAGTTCCCACAGTTACAAGGTGCAATTAATTATTATTAGCATTTTAACCATTGCAGATTGTATTGCAAATGATGTATGTAGATACATCATCTGCAGTACAATTTTGTATTGAAGATGATGATGAAAAAAAAGTGGAAGACGTTTGAATTAAATTTCATATTTTTGATTGTTCTGAAATTATCACGTTGGTGGACGAATAGCTGCTGAAAAAAAAGACATATCCTGTTGCTGTCATGTCTTTGAAGAATTAATGGTAATCAGAAGCACATTGATATAACAAATCTTGCAAAACAAGGGAGAATTCCACAGATTTAGTAAAAATAATGAAGGGAAATTGCTTGAATTACATAAATACTGTTAACAGAAAAGGATCTGAATCAATTGGACCCATAAACTGTTTCAGAAGAGAGACCTATCAAGGAGGATGATATGATAAAAATTTCCAAATAAAAAGAATTAAGATTTCAAAAGACATTTGGCTCTCAATTATTTTGGCAACAATGACCCTCTCGATGATCATACTGCTAAAGTTATAAGTGAAGTCTAATGTCAATAAGTATCTTCTACCATCTTCTCAACCCATGCACGATACTAAGTACTATAGGTTCTAATACCTTTCGTGTTTGGGGTTTTCATTTAAAAAAAATATATCCATATAGCAGACTTAGAAAATGTAGGTTACAGAGTTGGTAACTAGGCATATCGGAGAAGATCCAACTGAGATGTATAAAGCACAAAGAGAAGAAAGTAAAATGAGTGAGGGTGAAATTTTCACTGTTATAATTCTAGAACTAGGGGATATAATTCAAATTTCAAGGGAAGAGTTTAGACTCCTTCCCTGTAATTTAAATTTATAAGAACACTTTTAGCCAGTGAGTTGATTAGTAGAAAAAGTTTCTCCCATGGGTGATTTGAGGCTGACAGCTTTGGGAGATTTAAAGGTCAGTCTGGAGAGGTACCTATGTAAAATCAAACAGATAGTTAATTTTGTTTTATTATTTATTTTTTATCTGATGAGCCATAGCAAGGAAGCATACTTCTTAAATTGCAATCCCCAATTTGAGACCTACCGGACTAGAGTGTAACAATATTACCTTTTTATGTGCATTAGTGAAATAGCAGAATATCATATCATGTAAAATTATTTAGAAATCAGAAGAGAATATGTAGGGGTGGGAGGAGAAAACTGATTTGCCTAGAACATCAAAGAAGTAACCAGAATACAGATTTGAGTATGCATCCTGTATTGTAAGCTACCTTTATTTATTTATTTATTATATATATATATATATATATATATATATATATATATATATATACAGGGTGTTTCAAAATTATACAATAATTTAATTTTTGTTTTATTTTACAGATACCTCTAAAACGATGCAGACTACCCAATTAAGTTTTAAAGAACAAAAGACAATTATAAAAATGGTATTGGAAATATGAAAATTTCCAATACCATATTAAATATAAATGAAGTTCGGTGTGCTTAGAAATCACAATAATGAACAAAAGCACCCAGGTGTTTAACAATTACTCGTTTGCAAGATAAATTTGAGAAGCATGGAACCATTCAGAATATCAATAACTTAGCATGTAGCAGGAAGAGGATATACAGAAGTAATGAAAACGTTGAAGTTGTAAGAAATGCAATCTTGCGCACCCCAAGAAAATCAACAAGATGGTGTTCACAAGAGCAAGGTTTAAACCATTCAAGTGTTTTAGAATGATGAAGGAATTAAACTTTTAAGTCATTTATACCTACTTGATTAGTGCATGCAATCCAGGAAGATGATCTGCGTCAACAACTGCAATTTTGTGAGCAGTACGTTAAAAAAAAAAAAAAAAAAAAAAATGGCAAAAATTATGCTTTTCAGGATACAATTGTGTGGTCAGATGAGGCCACATTTAAAATGAATGGCCATATAAATCATCACAATTGCGTTTACTGGGCCACTGAAAATCCACACATCACTCTACAGAAAGATGTCAATCTAACAGGCATTACTGTGTGGATTCAGCTCTCTTCATGAGGAATAATTGGTCCCTATCGATTCAATGGCACTGTTAATGGAAAAATCTGGATATGTGAGGGACTGTGCTCCAAAAATCAGAGACATGTTTGCTGATACATTGGTGTATTTTTAACAAGATGGTGCACCTCCACATTATCATACAGCTGTGCGCAATTATCTTGAGAATGAATTTCATGATCAATGGATAGGTCATTGATGGAGTGCTTTTGAATACCCTCAAAGGTCGCCACATCTCACCCCTTTAGATTTTTTGCTTGGAGATACTTGAAAAATCAGGTTTACAGTCACAAACTGCAAACATTGGAGGAATTGTGGACGAAATTTCAACAAGAAGCAGAAAACATTTCACTTGATTTGTGTACTTCAGTATACAGATCTGTTGAAGATAGGTACCGCTCATGCAGAAGGCATTTTTGAACAATTACAGTAAAGTTTTGTTGTTGTAAAAAAAAATTGTTTTTTGTCTTCAAAGTATCAAAAAAAATTACATTTGCATATGTATTTCATTAAATATAAATTTTTAAAGTGTGTATACATAATTTTGAAACACCCTGTATATATGTATTTAATTATTTTAGAGAAAATGTAATTTTATGGTTTTATCTATTTCATCCAATAGTAAATTTTAAAAAATTTATGCTTGCAGTAAAAATTTTTTAGCAATTTTAAAATATTTTAAAGACATTTTAATAGCTAAAAAGATTATTAGCTATTAAAATTTTAAAGATATTCAAATAACAATACTAATAATTAAAATCCTATAATGTATGATCAGTGATGTGCTGAATTAATGATTAAATTTTTACATGAAAAAAAAAATTTTTAAATATGACATACCTGACATTTTCTTTCAGATTTTCAAAACTCAAATCTTGCAAAGGCTTCTGAACAAAACTGTGAAAAGTAGTTTTAGAAGGAGTACCAGCAGGTGAATGAATTACAGGAGTAGTTAAAATATTTATACAACTCTGAAGGGCCTGGACCTTTATAGAGTTAAATATCAAATGTAATTAATCTCACTTTGATTGCAGAGTAAATACAGTTAATAATTCTGCTTTGTCTTGTCCAAATCTGTTGAAATGGATGGGCCAGCAAGGTCTGCAACACAAGAATCTCTATACTTTTTGTACAGCCACCTTCAGGTGGTAATTTTTTTTTTACTTAAACCATAATAATTGCAGAGCTGCATATAAAGCAAGTTATTTTAAAAGAAGAATAAATTTAAAAGAACACACAATAAAAGAAATCTTGAGTGACAACTGAAGATGTCTGAAATAAGTGAAAATTTGTATATGTACTAAAGAACCCTGAATAGCAACTTTTCCACAAATTCAGTTATACACAAAAATTAAATTAAAACAAATAATGCAGCTTTTGGCAAATATAATAGAAGAAAAATGCCCTATAGCAATTGAATATACTTCCTGATATAAAGAATTCATATAATTATATTTTGGGACACTTTGTTTCATGTTGGAAATTCAAAACACAAATTGCTCTTTAGATACAACCTAATATATAGTATAATGATTATGAGGTATATCTTATGCTGAAAAAAGATTTTCGATCAAATCCATGGCTCAAAAAAAACACAATTTTCCTAATAAACTATTCATATATTTCATATACTGTTGTGAATATCCTGGCTCCTTTAATGATGGTAACATGATTTTTTACATATACCTTTGTACTTTTTTTTTATCAATAATATTACTTCCACATACAACCCTTGCATCTAGCACAGTGGTTATGATCACTGTTTTTCTGTATTGTGAAAAAGGCCCTAATTTGATATCTAGGGTTTAAAACCAAATTGGCTAATCATCGAATTCTGCTTTAAACTTAGCTAGATTCACTGCCCATAGGCGAACTTCGTGACATCCAATCATTTGTTATTCTCTGAGATTTTATATTTGTGTCCTGATTCATGTGTCACCCACAGGGAAATCTAGGGATGTGTGCATCTGGTTGCCCTTTTCGGAATCCCTCCCCAGAAGTTCTTTTTTTTTTTTTTAGACGCAGTCCCCAGACTGAAATAAAATATTCCAAATGTTATCTGACCATCATCTTGTATAGAGGGATAGTGACATCCTTCTTCCTACTAACATGGGTCCTGATAATTGTGGACAGGAATGTTGAATCATAACACCTGCCTTTTTCATCTTAAATCAATTTGAGATCCTCTACCCTAGGTGTGACTGGGATTTCTTTCCCCTAATGCATGACCTTACATTTAGTGCATTAAACATTAATTGAATTTTTCAGACGATGTATATACAAATAATCCAATTCCTTTTAAAGCAACAAGGCTCAGCTGCCATTGTTAATCTCCTTCAAATCATCAGCAAACTTTAGCACCGTATCTTGGATACCCATATCTGTGTCACTAGTGAAAATTAAAAGTAGGAGGGAAACCAACACCTATCCCTGTGAAAGACTACTTGTTATGTTGATCCACAATGAAGACTGACTATTTATGACAACCCTCTGTCTCCTCTTTTAGTTAGCCTGCAATTCTGGTGTAGGATTGCGGGCTGACTAAAAGAGGGTAACCAATATCCCCAACTTCTTCCAGTTTGCATAGCAGCCTTCTTTGAAGGATAGCATCAGGAGCCTTTACTAACAGCTATGTATATAATGTCAAAATTGTTACCCACATCCAGCTGCTTAATGACTATATCATGGTAATTTACCAAATTGGTCATGCATGACCTCCCATGCTGGCATCTATTCAAGCTACCATCTTTATTGAGATGGTTCTGAATGCATAGCTGCCAACTCCAATTCACCTTTGTAGTATAGTTGGTGATAATTTCTCTGTCCCTTTGCAAAAACTGTTTTTCTTATTCAAAAATAAAACATCTTTATTTACTAATTTCTGCTTATTTTGTTAATGAATTGCCTATCAGATGTGCTACGGTAATGTGGGTTGCAGAAGTGAAACGTGCTACAATTGCATTGTTCAGTGTAGTGTGTGTTATTTCATTGGACTTTGTGGTGCAAATCTAATGAACAGTACGTTTTAGTAAAGATGCCAGAGAAATATGACTTAATTTTTGCAGACATATCCATAAGATTTTCCATGTACTGTAAAATCTGATAAAAAGTAACACATTTGTTTGCCTTGTGTATCATATATAGATGTCTTATTTCATTCAGGCAGTGGGAGTTTCTGAAAAACAGTGTGTATTACACAGAAAGAAATGCAGAAATACTGCCCTCCCTCATGACATTTGACTCTGAATTCTTGTGTGCATAGCCAAGTTGGCATGATTAAAGGGTGATTAGGTTAAATGTGCAAATATTTTAAATGCTGTTCAAAGCTGGACTTATATGAAGGAATATATTAATGAGAGTATTAAGTAGGCTTTTTTTGTTACTGTTACTTATTTAACAAAACTTCAGTCTGCTTCTCAGGTTTACAACCTTGAATTTCTCACAAATAGAAATAACGGTATCTTCATCAGCATCAATAAATTGACTTCCATGTTTTCTATTTATCCATTTCGTCCTCAGAAGGACTAGTAAGTTAATTCATTGTTTCATCTGAACTATAACTTGTATTTTCATCACTGTCATCAGTTGGTATTATTAGACGGCCACAACTTCCATCATGGTATCTTTTCTCCATTATTATTCTTCCAAATTTGATAAATGAGCACCTATTTTTTTCCAAGTTTCTTCACCAATTGAAGTTAATCCGTGAATAGTTAATTCTTACAATCTATCCATAGACATCCCCAATAATGTTATAATTTCTAATGTATCTCATTAAATCTGCTCATACATATTCACTGGCATTATCACAGTGGTATGACAGCAATCTTAAAACTAGGAATCCTTTTTGAGAATAGCATTTTGGCAAATATAAAAGTTCAACTTTTCTAAGATATCACTGAAAGCAATATTATTCTGGGAAAGCAAATCCATTATTTCCTGTTTTCTGAATGATAGGGTGTATTTGTCTATAATTATGACAGCCTTTTCAGTTATATTGGGTAAAAGTTTATCTGATGTCCTTTTATCAAAAATTGCCAAATTCATCTGACTGTGATAATCCCCCGCTGTTATGTTTGCTTAGTACACTGAATTAGGAATAAATCCGTTTTCTTCACCTCTACATAAAACAGTTCATTTTGAAGTATTTCCTGATTATAGACTTTACAAACAGTGGCTGCTCATGACTATGGGGGGGTTCTGCTTCTTAAAGTTACATTAAATTGCCTTGATTATAAACATGTAGACATAGATAGTAGTAATAATAAGCAAGTTAAAAATACTACAAAGCTTTAACAGGCTTTGGTAATCTTGAAATTTTATTTAAAAATAAAATCCATTCTTTGGTTTTTAATTGTTGAAAATAGATTAATGACTTTTTCATTCAAGTTTGGTGCACTGATCAAGTCAGCACTGCTCGCTCTGCAGTTCCTTTGACTCATTTTGTCACCTCTAAAAAATGCATATTGGCAACAACTAGGCATTGACTCAACCACCGAGAGTAAAATGTGGAACTGTCTAACGCACAGTTCTGTATGGTTAAACTTCAAGGTTTAAAACAATTTCGTGTTTTTATTCGTTTATTATTGAAGTAATTATTGGAAATAGTTGTTTTTCCATGAACCAAAGGCCTTAAGCTATGGTTGGGCCTGGATTGCCTGGGCTAAGTTAAATACTTGTATTAAATAAAGCAATTATTTATTTTTTTCATTATTGGAAATAGAGAATGAGTATACTACATGTGGGACCTGTTAATAAAAATATTCATTGCATTGCATTGTTCTTCGCAAAACTTCATATAACTCCGTTTACTGTATATTTAGGTTTTAAAAGCTGGGGGTGCTGCAGTTCCTCAGTGCCTACCAAAATGCTGCCCCTGGTTACAAACATTAAATTTTCCAGCATTTACTAAAATACCAAATTGCTATTGATCCAAGTTTCATCAATATAAACAGTATGACTACTTTCTCTTCTAAATCATGTAATTTGTCACAAATATCTTGTCCTTTCAATTTCGTATTTACAATTAAAAGCTTTCTTTTGCTTTGAGATTTTTTCCAACAAAATCAGCATTCGTGAAGAATTTTTTGAATTGATTCTCTTTTAATAGTAAAATTTATTTTCTGTTTTAGAACTGAAATTAATTTAGGTATTGTTGGAACTCGTTAGTCATTTATGTAAAAGTTCTTGGGCAGTTCACCTTAACTTCTCGATTGAATTTGTCCACAAGAGATACACCCTGTCTTGTTTTAGTTTGCATTTTTAGAGATTTAAAAGCGGGATTTTTGTTATCTTTCTCTTCCCTCCTAATTTTTTAAATGATTGTTTCCAAAAATCCTGTGGCAACATCTGCCCACTTAGTTGCTTGTTTAATTGGCATGCTTTGAACTCCATTTAGTGCTTCCTTATCAAGATATTTAATGACGTAATGTTTACGTAGTCAAGTAATGTTTTACTTGACAATGTAAACTTTCCCTCTTGCATTCTTTACTTCCATTCTCTCTTTGCTAACAAAATTCATAAACTTGAATGACCTATTAAACTGTGCATCTGAGTGCAACTCTGATAGTGTTTATCAGTTCCTCATCTGAGTTGTACTGTGGCACTGCCTATACCTGAAATGGAATCGTACTGGCATTTTGCCAGGCACAGTCACATTTTGCGTGGTCAGACAGTAGATGTTATATTTCATGGTGATGATGATGTCATACAAGCTGAATTTTTATTTTTCGTTTGTCGTGAAACAATCTTCCTCTGAATTGTAGTGATTGTGCAAGTGCATTGTTCAAAAATTAGTTTCCCGATATTGAAATAGCAAAAAGTAAGGTTGTGGAAGAATGAAAGCAACAGGTGTTGTTATTGAAATTACATTGATAGGGAAAGAAGAGATGGTGTGGCTCTTAAAAAAAATATGCTATTTTCATTTGCTACAGTAAATAGTAATTTCAAGCAATGTCCCATTGTGGTGACCTTTTGTAATAATAATAAATAATAATATCATCAAATTGAAAGCAGCTTGCTTTCACTGCCAGCGCTAGAAAGTGACTGTACGGGGCATATATCCATTTCATTACCTAGTGGTAATGGCAGTTAACCTGACCTATAACATCAAGTAATGTTTCTCTTGTTAACCATTAATCAGTGATTGATTGAAAATCAGATTTTTTTTTACTTTCCCAGATAGTCAGACTTTTATTGCTATAGTTTCTGAAGTGATTTTATTAGTTTTCATACAAAAATTATATGCGAGAACCTGTCAGGTAACCCTCTACTGTCTGTGCAGCTATTTGTCTTTTTTGCTCTAAGAGTAGCATGATACTGAACAAGCACTGCTGCTGTGTGTTTAAAGGCTAAGGCTAAATGTGTTTCTTCTCCCACTAGTGCAGTAAGCATGTACTGTTTTACCCTAGTAATTTTTGAATGATGTATTATTGTTTTCACTGAGTAAAGATATCATTAAACCTGATATTCTGTCCAGATGGTTGCTACACTGTTGGAAGCAGGATACATATAAGGTGCTGCCCAAAAGTTCCCGTAATGTATTTATAAAATGAATTACTCACCCTTGGTCTTATTCGCCACTGCCACCTTCGAAGTAGTTCCCTTGAGTGCGTAAACACCGATCCCAGCACTTCTTCCATGATTTGAATGCACCCTGAAAGTCCTTTGTCATAGTGTTGAGCACCACATGCGATTCAGTTTGGATATCCTCTATGCTGTTTTTTCATTCTTGGGAAGAGGAAGAAGTTGCAGGGGGCTAAGCCTGCGAATAAGGGTGGGTGGGGTAATGATTGTCATGTTGTTGGATGCCAAAAACTGCTCCACAGCGAGAGGTGTGTGGGCTGGCGCTTCGTCATGGCTGACTCTGTTCTTTATGCGCTACTTCTCTGGACATTTCCTCTTGAAGGCTTCCCTTAATCACCTCATGATGTCGCAGTAGAACTTTGCATTGACGTTCTGGCCAGGAGGGATGAATTCCTTACGGATAATCCTGTCAATTTCCAAAAAAGCAGATCAGCATGGACTTCACATTGCCCTTCACTTGTCAGGCTTTCTTTGGTCGGGGCAAAGATGGCTCTTCCACTGGGATGATTGTTGCTTGGTTTCTGGGTCATACCCGTATATCCAACTCTCGTCACCAGTGACGGCTGTAGAAAGGAAGTTTTGATCACTCCTGGCCCGTTCTTGAAGATCTCTGCTAACTTCCATGCGATGCTGATTTTGGTCTTCACTCAGTAACTGTGGCACGAACTTGGCTGCAGTCCTTCTCACGTACAACTCATCTGACAAAATCTGCTGGTATGTGTACAATAGTCTTACAATGCTACAAATGTCATGGATGGTCTGCCTTGCGGTCTTTACAGATTGCCACACGAACATTTGCATTTTCCGGGGTGGTGCCTGATGATGGATGCCCAGAGCAATCGTCATCATAAACTGATATTTGGCTGTTTTTAAAATGGTTAAACCAGTAGTAGGTCTGCGTGTGGCCTAAAGCATTGTCACCAAAAGCTTGTTTCAAATTCTTATGGGTTTTTGCTGTTGTATCATTAAGAAGGAAACAAAACTTGATGCAATCACGTTGCTCTCTCACATAAGCCATTGCAACAATTGCAAACTATGCTTAACACACTGCCAAAGAACTGCGCATAAATATTCAATCTCTATCCAGCCCGATGCCATGCGGCACACTCATGCAGTGTTAATTAGCACCACAAGTCCTTACTAGACGTAGTTCCCGTTTAACATTCAAATTTCAGGAACATTTGGGTAGCACCTCATAGTTTGAAATGGAATGCACTGCGAAGGATGCTACCAGATTGCATTGGTGCTCCCACACAGTGCATTAAGCATCTACTCTTTTACCATAGTAATTTTTGAATGGGTGTACTGTTGTTTGCTCAGAGTTAAGATGTGAAACCAGTTACAGTGGATTCCGGTTATTTGGGCCACCAGTTAATCGGGGCAGCCGTTTATTTGGGGCAAATCTTAAAAAACACAAACCAATCGAGAAAATAGCCAGGGTTTACTTCTCTTAATTGGGACAGCATGCCGTTTAATCGGGGCAGAAGACCGCAGCACTGGAGATTACCCCACGATTGTCTCCGATGGTACCATGTGGTTCAGTCGAAATTCTGGAGGTCACAACCATAAAACAATTAGCAGTCACCCGTTTATTGGGCTTTTCTGTTAGTGAAATCTGTCATAAATGAATAGTAAACTCGATCTTACTGAATTTGCGATAATACCGACAGCTGGAATTCTGTGGGTTATTATGGTAAAATGTGTTTACACTTCTATGGAATCTTCAATCATATAAAAAAAATAAATTTTTAGATCTCTTTATTCGTATTTTTAAAGCTTTGTAACTCGTTACTCGGTTCTCACATGCGCGTATCATGTTACTTGCAAATTGTGTGTGCCGTGTTCTTTGTTATTGATTGCTTATCTTTTTACTGTTTTAAATTTTAATCCCTACCCACAAATGTCAGTGAACAGAAATGTCAACTAGTTCATATGTACTTATTACGCCGACCGGGCTAGCCAGGTGGGTAAAGTGCCTGCCTGGCAACCCAAAGGTCACGGGTTCGAATCCCGCCTCGGGCTTTGATCAAAGTACTGCAAAAACCTTGGGAGGTGCATTATGGCCAACAACTACCAAAAAAAAAAAAAAAAAATGTACTTATTACAGTACGTATTAATTATTCCGATTATCACGTATATTCTTCCGATTTTCACATATCATTTAATTTTTCAATTGGTAAGGTAATAAAGGGTAAATTTGTGCTTAATATATCTTTGCTTTTATAGCCTGTGGATAATATTCCTCCTATTTTCGCTAATTAGAATCGCTGTTTAATAAAATTTAAATTCAATTCACAAACATGATCACAATGACCGGTGCTTACTGTACATCGTATAGTGAATGGTACTTTACTATGTTGAGTTTGTCGTAACGTGATTTGATTGTACAAAGTGTAAAGTGTTCATTGTCTAACGGCCCCAGGGGTTTCCCCCATCTCCATGTTGTGTACTCTGTTTGTGAAACACAGAACACTGTGAAGGCCAGAGATTTTAAAAAGTGTAAGGTTTATGTTGTGTAGTGTCATATTGTTCCTCTGACCTTTTAGCCGTTGGGCCCCTAGTGGGACCCCCGTTGCCCACACTTAGCCCCGAGGAGGCAGGTCAGGCATAGAGGGATCGCATTAGAAGTAAGTACTCTGGCAGGGCCTACCACCTAATTTCCTAAGATTTCAGTGGCAAGGGCCTAAAAAAAAAAAAATAAATAAATAATAAAAAAAAATAAGATAAAAAAAAAAATAGTAATTAATTGAATTTGATTGTACAGTGAACTAATTGTGAAAAAAAATGGGGGGTACGTTGTATTTTTAACTATTTACGTGAAATTTCGGATAATTGGGGCAGCCGCTTAATCGGGCCAAAATGCACTAGTCCTGATGTGACCCAAATAACCGGAAGGGACTGTATTATTCTATCCAGACGGTTGCTACACTGTTGGAAGCAGGATACATAGTTTGAAATTTAATGCACTTTAAAGGGTGCTGCCAGATTTCAAATATGTTTTTTTTTTAATTCTTTCATTATTTATATACATAATAAGCAGAAATATGTTTTTATATTTTGTGTACTATTTTTATAAATGCAAAATTTAACACTTGTTAAATTTCTCACACATAATCATCTTTTAAACTGTAAAATGGGAGAGAATAAGAGATTGATGTTTCTGTTTTGTGTCTAGTGTGTATTCCCCCCCCCTTTTCCAGCACATTTAATATTTCTTTTATGTTTTTGAACATAAAAGGCATAAAGCACATAGCATGTTTTAAAATTCTTAAATTTTTATTAAAACTAAAAAGTGCTGTAGTCCATTGCATTAAGGAAAGTTGAAGTATTGGCTATTTAAGCAGGGGGAAAAAAAAAAAAAGCCAGAAACATTTTCCAAAAATTAAAAAAATTTTATACGTGTCAGTTGACCTGCCACTATTTTTGCTACATTTTGGGTGCAACCACCCTTGCATTAAAAGAGAGGATTGTTGTGCACTTGGTAGTAATTGGGTTGCCCTTGTCATCTTGTTAATTTGTACCCTTAAAAGGATGCTGCATGCCTTCCTGTAAAATTGGGTGAATACTTGATAAACATTTACTACTATCTAGACAAGTGCTAAAAAGGAAAGATTTAAACAATTTCAACTAGTGTATGCCATCAAAATAAACATTTTTAAGCATGTATGCACTTGTTGATTCTCTGGTTAAATGTATAATAAGGGCTGATAAAATAATAATTATATCTCAGAACTTTCAATCTTTTTAAAGAAGAGGTTCATAATTCAAACGTTTCAAAAGAAGACAAGTTCATGAACTCCAGAAAAAGAAAAAGAATGCAGACTTCTGGTAAAAACAATCCTAAAGAGACCAGGCAAACTGATAATTCTAGTCATATTTTCCTCACTCGTGCAAAAAGGTTTGTTCGTGTTTTTCTCTTTTTGCAATTTTCTTGTTTTTCTTTTAAGTGTTGTGCTAATGTTTGAAAATTCGAACATAGCTCTTCAATCCAGCATGGCTCATATACTTATATTATTGAGATCATTACTCCTAGGTATGTTGAAGGATGTTATGTGTAAATTGATTTTGCCAGCAGTTTTGAAATCTTACACTTCTGTTTTGGAAATTGGTAGCCATAGCAGACTAAATCAGATTGATGATTCTGACTTAATCATAGGCATTTCTACTGCCAAGGTTGTGGAAAGTCTAAACAAAAGGAGGAGATTTGGTTAGTGAGGAAGTACTTTGTTTGCAACTACACGGTGCACAAGTTCCCATTAAAAAATTGTGGTCTTATAAATGTTGAGGTAATACAAATTTCAATTGTCAGTGCATCATTTTAACATGTGAAAATTTTTATGGACACATTTCCATTATTTCCAAGAAATAGATGGAACAATATATGCATTGCAGTATTAATTTTGTCAGGTTCAGTACCAGATGCTGTTATGAAAGAAGGAATTAATACATGGTGGTCCTTGCTAACAAGTGCACAGAGGCTAGAAATGTGACTAATTATCTTGAGTCTTGTTTCTGTTTTTCTTATTATCCTTCTGCTTATAATGCCATTTCTAAGCATAGAAATCCAGTTTTTTGAAAGTAAAAAGTTGGCAGCCATGTCTAAGTTGAACGTTGTGGGTTCAACCCAAATGTTCAATTTCAGGAGGGACATGTTCTTAATAATTCTGAGAGTTGCTTAATATACCCTGATGGTGCAAAACTGATGCTGCTGTGTCTCCTTTACTGTCTCCATATGAATGTAGGACTTACATCAGTGCACTGTTTGCAATAAAATTAGCCTTGGACAGTGTTGACATTCATCTCAGTACACAAAGCCTGATATATGTAAAGATTCCATGAGTGCAGTCTTAGCAATAGAAAAATTAACTCTCATCTTCACATCCGATAGTAAAACAAATCAAGTCTTGCTTAAATCATTTATGCAACAACAACCATTCTGTTAGTTTTTGCTGAATTCCAGGATATGCCCTCGTCTCACAAAATGAAAGTGCAGACCAAGCAGCTAACCATCCAGTCACTGCAGGACCTGCATCCTACCAAATACTATATGTAGATTTTCTGACCCATATTCAGTGAGTTTGTAGAATTCAGTGGCAACAAATCTGGCTATTTCAAGTGAACAACAAACTAATGCAAATAAAACAGAAGCTGTAAGCACAGAATTCCATCTTTAGACAAGATAATCAATGGGTGCTGCTCTTCTTGGACTAATGTTATTAGTGGAGTCCCACAGGGTTCGGTGTTGGGTCCACTGTTGTTTTGTATATTTATCAATGATATTGATGAAGGTATATCAGGCTTAGTGTCGAAGTTTGCAGATGATACAAAGGTTGGCAGGGTTGTTAATGACAGTAATGGCAGTGTGCTACTGCAACAGGATCTAGATAATTTGGGCAGATGGGCTAAGAAGTGGCAACTGAAGTTTAATCTTGACAAATGCAAAGTACTGCATATGGGTAGAAGTAACCCCAGAGAAACGTACCAACTGTGTGGTACTACACTTAACGTGGTAGAAAATGAAAAAGACCTGGGAGTAATTGTGCAGTCAGATATGAAGTTTTCTGAGCAATGCAGACAGGCTGCCAGGGCAGGTCATGGGGTTTTGTCAATTGATATATAGGAATTTTGCTAGCAGGGAAAAGGAGGTGATTATCCCTCTGTATAAGGCAATGGTCAGGCCACGCCTTGAGTACTGTGTACAGGTCTGGAGGCCTCATTTTAGGAAGGATGTAGATTTACTTGAGCATGTACAGAGAAGGGCAACAAGATTGGTGAGGGGAATGAAGGGATCATCTTATCAAGAGAGGCTTAAGTTCTGCAAATTGCAGTGGCTGGAGACTAGGCACCTGCGCGGTGATCTGATTGAGGTGTATAAGGCCTTGAATGGGTTGAGCACGCTGAATTCTGATGGGATCCTTCCACTTGTTCAGATTACGAACCTAAGGGGGCATAAATTCAAATTAAGAAAGGACAGATGTGCGGAAATTTGCCTTTAACCAGCGGGTGGTTAATTGCTGGAACAAACTTCCATCTGTCGTTGTGGAAGTTGATAGGTTGAATAAATTTAAGGAGGAACTGGACAGGCATTTGGAGGGAATGGTGTGATTTTTTTTTTGGCTGATGCTGCATAAGCTCATACATTTGCTTTCTTGCATAACATGCCACCACTACTACTACTACATAAGCAAGAAGAAATAGTTCTGGCAAGGGCAAATAGGATACACCCACCTCACTCACTTGTTTCTGTGTATAAGCGATGTGTATGCAGTGTTCTCATATAAAGACTACCTTTTACCCTCTGGCACAATTACAAGAATCTTTCTATCACTCTCCTATGTCATAGAAAATTATGCAGATTTGAATAAGTTTTTTTCTATCTTAAAAAAAAGGTTTATATGAACTGTTCTGATGGAAAATTTGTTACCCTTTTACATAAACAGTTTCATAATATATGAATAAGACCACTGGCTTCAGCAGACTATGTGCAGCCTATTCCTTCATATTATGTGACCAAAGTGTTTTGTGAGTCCCCCAGGTTTAAAATTGGAATTTCTCAAAATATAGTTTAACATCTACTTTTGAAAATCTTTTTAATATTCAGTTTTCTGCATTGCTTATGATGTTTTATGTCTCTTTCTCAGCATTTAAAAACACTATAAACATACAGTGTAAGAATGGTATTCATGTTATGTAATAACACTAATAACTTATGTAATAAGTGGAAAAAATATAAGAATGGTACTTACATTTTTTCCAGGGAAATCATAAACTTAAGCACTAAACTAATTTTTTTTTATTTTCATATTTAATTATTAATGGTAAAATAAATTAAACTATAAATGTAGACGTCGGCCGTGGCCTTGTGGCCTGCGACATTCAATGTTTTGGCCTCCTAACCAAAAAAGGGTTGCATGGCTCTGGTCTAAATCAAATAAGCAACCATTCTCATCATGAGTTATCTGTAAAGGTTTTGTTCTGTTAATATACAGAAAAAATATTGTAAGATATTAACATACCTTGTGAACTGATGCACTGTGCTGGAGTAGTATGCCAAAAATCTCTTTAAAAGGTAAAAAATACATCCATACACAGTCATGAGTCTGTGTATGAAAGTTTTCCATACTACTCCCAAGAGTTCTTTCAAACACTTTCTTTCCAAGTGTTTGAAAGTTTGGTTTCATTATTATTTTTGAAACTTTATAAAAGTACTATAATGGTTATAACAAATAACAGATTTAATGAATATTTTAATCAGTATCTTGAGTTTTGTATGACTTCAGCTCAATATATAAAAATGGTCAATTCCAAAGATTTTTTTTTTTTTGATAGAGGGAAGCTGAGGAAGCCTAAAAGGAATGATTTTTTTCCCCTTGTTGTTGGGATAAGGGGTGCAAATCTAAAAGATAGAATAAACAAACATGAATTTTTTTGCTTTTATTGAATACATGCAAACATAATTATATATATAGATATAAAATAATTTTGAAATTGCCTTTGAAATATTCTAAATTTGTCTCTCCTAAGCAAAGAAGTATGATGCATTCTTGGCTTCTGAATCCCTGATCAAACAAATACCCAGGCTGCTTGGACCAGGTCTCAACAAGGCAGGCAAATTTCCAACTCTTTTTACTCACAATGAATCAATGATGTCTAAAATAGATGAAGTAAAGGCTACAATTAAGTTTCAAATGAAAAAGGTAAGTGACTAAAATTTCATAGTGATGTCCATTTGAATCTTTTGTAAATATATATTTGCAAAATTTTGTATGTAAGCTTTCCATCTGTTGTTAATTGGGTCCTTAAAAGTGCAGCAGATAGCACATGCAGGGTGATAGTTTGCTTTGCATGTTATATTTGTAATTATTTCCAGGGAAATCATAAACTTAAGCACTAAACTCATTTTTTGGGTAAATAAATAAAAAAAACAATAAAAACTGGTTTAACAATAATTTATTGATTTAAACATATAATGTGCATATCAGTTTACTCCTCGAAGAATGAATTATCCCCAGTCTGCATACCAGTAACTTAAAATCCAGAAGTAGAGGGTTGCAGATTCGTGTAGGTATCCTTAAAAAGGAAATCTAGAATTGATTACATCCTGGCCCTTTTCCTCTTATTTAGGATTTCCTTATTAGCAATAAAGATCAATAGAAATCAATCATCATTGGTGCAAAGAACATCTCTTTGCATAGTTATCTAAAAACTCCTTCACTGCCTCCCAGTGGTTAAATAAATCCATCGATGTTGAAGTTCTTAGTTTCTTATTAATTTCTTCATGAGGTAATTGCTGTTGGACCTTGAACGTGTCACCAGCAGTTCTTCTGGGATATAATTTCAAATTAAACTGGCTATCAAGCTCTACAACCCTTTCTGCATTTTTTGACCATTTCCTCTTGGAATACAGGAAATCAGTAACACATTATTCAGGCCATAATTTCAAATTACATTTGTACATACAGCATTTGCATTCATAGGTATTGACTTCATGCAGCAGTGTTTGTATTGCAGGATGGTGTGGGCTCTTTCCTTTGTCAGTGCCTCCAAGAATTTAGTGAATGTGATCATATGGTAGTATCACTTGAAATTAGTATTTGATTTTGTATCAGGGAAAGGAGATGCACTTCATTCCCTCTCCATCCCATCATTAATTCATTTCATCCCATCAAGATTGTTGGTGACCTGAAGCATTGTTAATGATGGCAAAACTACTTTTGGAAAATGGTCCTGGTAATTGAAGCTCCTTTGATTTCCAAGCCATAGGAAGCTAAGGTATTTAAAGGTTCTTGGATTTACATAGTGTAAAGGAGTGTCAATTAACTTGAAATACCAAGTGTCATTGTTTTCCAGAAGAAGTCAATTGATTCTTAGATGATTTGTGATGTGTAAGCTCTTCCCTTCCTTAGTGATGAAAATTCTGTAATTCCTTTTTCCAGAACAGCTGTTTTATCATTGCCGAAGACTTGTTGATTAGGGCTGTATCCAAGCTCCTCAGTAATTTGTCCAAACTGGTGTGATATTAGTGCTTGCTGACTAATAACTGTATTATTTGTTTAAAAAAAATTGTCCATACAACTATATCCACTGTTATCATACTCTTTACCACCTGCTTCTTAAATATTGTCCAACTGTCAGCCTCTGCAACATATTGGCCAAATATGAACTTACTCCTTATTTGTAAATCTCTTCTTCCATATTCATGTCTTGATGTCGGCCTCATTTTGAGGCTGGAAATTTGTGAATACAGCTTTTTTCTTTGACTGCAGACATAGGCATTGAGTTTATTGCAAAAATAAAATAAAATGAAATAAAGACTATCTGTATATAGTATATAGATAGTTTGATAACCTCTAAACTCGTAACTACTAAATACAATTAATGATTGTAAAACTTTTGAAAACTTTTTTTTTTTTTTTTTTTTAACAATGCAAATGGAAGTTATATACTGGTTTCTCATATCCATCATCTATCCATGATGAATATGAGAAACAATGGACTAGGAAGCTGCTTTATATTGGAGGTCCACTGTGTTTAAGTTAATGCAAAGTTTTTAATTTAAAAAAATGCGTAGTCACAATTGGTGAATAAAATCATCTTGCTACAAGACATTTATAAATGTCTTGTAGAGTTGAATCTGGCATCCTGAATGTTATATTCAACATCTAGTTGTCATAGATGTGAAATAATAGGTTACAATGTTCGTCCAACATCATGTTCAGGTACAGGTCCCTTTTTATAGAGTGGGCTACAATTGTTGTTGATTCCTTTAATATCCAGAATGCACTGCATATGTGTGGTGATAGATGTAACAACAAAGTTGTACATTTCATCTTACAATATCATTCTTGCATTTTGTTATTATTCATGAACAGTTTCAGAACATTCATAATTTCAGGTAGTCCCAAAGCTTAAAATCCACTAGTAGTAAGTGTTCTGGTGATTTGGGTAGATATTTCACTCTAATGTTTTGTTAGTTCAGTTTGTATTGCAAAGCACTCACACCCGCTCGCGCGCGCGCACACACACACACACACACACACACACACGCGCGCGCGCGTGCGCTTGCATGTAGGCAGTACAAGTCCTTGCAGCTTTATGTGAAAGTGTGATGTCAATATTCTCTTCAGTGAGTAATGCACATTACCAGTGAAATATAGCAGCATACATTTGTAATCTTTGTGCTGGTTGTGAAGAATGGACAAAGGATCAATTACAAAACCACTAGCTTTATAATTGTTTCCTGACTGTTGTGTGGACTTGTTTCTACCAAGATGGCACGATATACTATGATTGAAATACTGTGTCAGCACCAGCAGTAATAATGAAATAGATTTGTCTGCTGCAAATATCACTTGATCTGACCATAGCTGACTTATTGATGCCACTAACTAGCACAGTGGGAATAGCACATCTTGGTTTCTGTAGTCACCAAGATGTGCCATTCCCAATGTATACCTATCAATTATTGATGGGTATACATTGGGATTGATTCCTTCTGTTTAAATTCTGATTGACCATAGCTGATTTATTGATGCCACTAACTAGCACAGTGAACACAAGGGATTAGATTGTTTGCACTTTATTGCCTTTTATCTTCAGTCACCTTGTCCTGTAGGGAATAGCACATCTTGGTGGCTGTAGTCACCAAGATGTGCCATTCCCAATGTATACCCATCAATTATTGATGGGTATACATTGGGATTGATTCCTTGTGTTTAAATTCCTGATGGTAGAGAATAGATGTCAGTTCTTTGCTTTTTTCTTAATATGATGATTTCGACTATAAAGTATTTAGGGCGTAAGCCTCAAGCTATGGAAAAGTCTAGACTATGTATAAGTATAGTGCAAAGGCATCAATAATACATAGCCAAATCAGAATGAACAGAATATTAGCAAAGCGGCATCGTTTTAAGTTATATCTCATATTGTGAATATCATCACAATGATTCGCCATGATATTGCACTACTTCGAATAAGTAACGCTTCACCTGAGGAGAAGACTAATGTTACTTATTCTCAGATGGATACCACCACCCAGACGGCACCGTTTCAGAGCTATTTGGCCCTTCTTCGGTGGGTACCTGAGAATAAGTAACATTAGTCTTCTCCTCAGGTGAAGCGTTACTTATTCGAAGTAGTGCAATATCATGGCAAATCGTTGTGGTATTCACAATATGAGATATAACTTAAAACGATGCCGCTTTGCTAATATTCTGTTCATTCAGATTTGGGAAATATTCGTATTTGCCAAATCTGAATGAATCCGTATTTGGGAAATATTCTAAGACTTTTATGATTATTTCTAGTTCTGAGAGATTTTGTCCCAGATGCTTCTTTTCCTGTCTGATTTGTTGCTGCATTCAATTCGTCTAATATGAATGGTTGTTTCTACTTGGTTAACAGTGTAGGTTTAGTTTTTCTCCCTTATTCTTTTCTGTTGGGTATTTCCTGTTGAGGATCGTCAGGAAACAGTTGTTGGACAGTCTGATCCTAGATGTAGGTGGCATTTACATCCTGGGCTGTGATTGTGTTACTGTATTGTATTGGTTAGTCTTTTGACCTTGTTGCCTGAAATACACTTAGCAATAAGAAGACAGAATTGCATTAAGCTTCAGCCAAAAGTGTGCATATTTTCTGTTTTTAAAAACGCTTGAAATACTGCTTTCTACACCATCTGTGTAGAACAGAAACATTTATTTTGTAAGCAGTAATTTGTTTTTTTTTTTTTTAAATTAAATATATCTTTCATGTTTTATTTATTTATTGTTTTTTTTCCCCTTAGGTTCTGTGCCTTGCTGTAGCTGTGGGTCATGTAAAAATTTCGCCAGATGAACTGGCCCAGAATATTAATTTGGCTATTAATTTCTTGGTTTCTCTTCTGAAAAAGAACTGGCAGAATATTCGATCACTTCACATCAAGAGTACAATGGGTTCTCCTCAACGTTTGTATTGAAATGCAGTAGTTATTGACTTTTCAATAAAGTATTGCCTCAATTGACGTTGCTTTTTATTCTTTGCTGCTTTTTATTTTGTTATCCATTAAACTTTTAAAATTATTTGAGACTTTCTCTGTAGAAGTGGGATAGAGTAGAGTAGTTTTCGTGAATCAAATAAACAAATATCATTAAATCAACTTTATGATTTATTAGCATGTTTTTTTTAAGTGAAAATATGAAATTTTTACACTTCTGAAATTTCGGGGTATTTTTTTGTTTCTTTTGGTAAAAGCTAAATGTTTACGTAAATTATGCATGAAACATACCTTATCACGAATAAAAGCAATGTTGCAATGGCAGATTAGTTTAGTGAAGGTGGATTCAGTATCCTTTGCTTTCCATGTACAAAAAATGGGGGAAAAAAATCACGCATAGATTAGCTGTCTATGGATGAATAAAATTTATTTTTTTAGTAATACAGAAGTACATGTTGCTTAGGCTGTTAAATTATTGGATATTCTGCTTTAACAACAACTTGCTCATTATCCAACTATCTCTTATTGGTTATGTATCCTCCTTTCATTTCAGCCATTAATTCTAAGCAGTCATATATGGCAATGTGATGTTGTATTCATCTTTCACCAAACATACTATAGTTTAGAGAATGAGAAATTTCATCCTGTAAGATAGTGAAATTTAATTTTTTTTCTCATTTTGGTTCTTTTTCCAAATTTGGAAGGAATTATTTTGAAAATATCATATAAACTGCAAAGTAAGGGCTGAAAACATTAAAACACAATAGAAATTAGGCAAATGGATGGAGAAATGCCATTGAAGTTTAACGTTGATAAGATATTTATGCTAGCAGGTGATTATTGCTTTGTGTATGGCAATGGTTAGACTAAATCTTGACTAATGAATACAACTCCAGAAGCCTCATTTTATGGGAGCGTGTTGCTCTGTTGCAACTAGATTAGCCAGGGTCACGAAAGGGTACACTTACCTCTGACAGCTCTGTAAGTTGCAGTGTCTGGAAACAACAGCTGTAAGGAGACCAGATTGAAGTGAAATGAATTGAGTAAAATAAAAGTTGATGGCATCCTTAATCATTCTTGCACAATGGAAATTAGTGGCACACTTGTGGGTAGCACAGTTGGTAGAATCGCTGTCCTTCCCACACCATGTGGAAAAGACCAGAGTTAGAGTCCTATCGATGACAGGAATTTTTATGAGCCTTTTCAAAATGTGTGTGAGTTAGTCTCAGGTAAGAGTAGCATGTTTTTTTCTCAGAAAACTTGAATTTTTCTTCCAGCAAACAATCGACTGCATAACAATTCACAGACAGTATATATGGAGCAATATGGCCTGAGTCCCTGATGCTCCTAAAATCCCACTGCAAGAACAACATAAGGAACATAAATCTAATTTGAGGAATAGTTACAAAATACGTGTGCAAAAATTTACTGTCAGCCAGAGTAATTGGTTAGAAACTAGTTTCCATCTGGTTTTATGAAAGTGGGCAGTTTGAATAAATTTTAGGGAGTATTAGAAAGGCTGGACTAATGGCTTTTTTTTTTTTTTTTTTTGCTGCTGCTCCATAATATTTTCTTTGCATTATTTTCCCCTACTAACACTAATAGTAAGGCTACAAGCTTTAATTTCTGTTAGGTTAATTGTGAATACAATTCAATTCGTGCCTAACCAAATTGTATTCATTTGAATACCAGCACCGAACTGAAATTGAAGTCAGACTGACTTCAGCAATTGGCAAAATCGTGGAAGAGAATTAAAATGCAATACAGGGACGTTTAAATAGAAATAGTATTCCGGAGGACTCTTGTGGGTACCACATTTGGTAGGATTGTAGTCCTCCCTACACCAGGTGGGTAACTCCTGAGTTTGAATCCTGTCAATGATGGGAGGAATTTTTATAGGCTTTTTTCACAATGCATCTGAGTTAGGTGAGGGTGGAATAGTTTTTTCTTTTCTTGGAAACTGGTTTTTCCGTCGAGCAGAACAAAATCAGCCTTGGAACGTGAAATTTACAGATAATATACATAGAGCAATATGGCCTTAGTCGCTGATGCTCCTAAAACTACTGGCGCCTCCGTAGCCAGGTGGGAAGGAGCAGCAGTGCGTAGCACACGCTTCTTGATTAGACCGGGGTTCGAGCCCGTCACCACCAAATACGGAGGATGCGGAAAGGTCGGAATGACCACTGCATATCCCGGAGCAATATGGCCTTAGTTGCTAATGCTCCTAAAAACAAACAAACATCCTAAAACTACTGCTGTTCCAAAGGAAAAATGCATGGTTTCATAAGGGGGAAAATCTTGTTTACCTAATCTGGTTAGCTATTTTTGTTAATTTGGACTAAAATGCCAAAGCAGGGCATTTGACTATGGCATGAGAAGTTGCTTTTATAAGCTGTAACATGTATTGGGAAAGATCCTTAAATGTATTGTACACTGATGTGCAAAACTTAAGGACCAGTCAGGTTTTCACCTGTAGCTTCTCATAGGAGTGGCCTGGATATGGGAAAAGCATACCAAATGAACTTGTTTGGTATGCCTTTTTTAACAGGTACAGAAGTGATGGAAACAACAATGGTACAGAGGGACTTTATTGAAAAATGGCATAGCACTGGCTGCCATGATACAGATGCATCACTGCCAAAGATGGAACAAAGGGAAGAGGTGGTCCTCAGTAGGAGATATGTCCACCCCCTAATTGTCGATGCAGGCTTTGCACTGCCTGTCCATACTTAGAACAATGTTGATAAGTTCTTGTGGTAACATTGTCCATTCCTCTGTCAGCACCATCTTCAGCTGGTGAACATTTTCTGGTAGGTGTGGACATGCCACTAGGTATCTCCCCAGAGCATCTCATATATGTTTGATTTTTTTGAAGATCATTAGCTTTGTTTTTGTGTTTGATATTTTTAATTTATTTGTGAGGGACCAGGTCATCCAGGAAAATCTTTGCTCGGTCCTCAAGGGTTTTGGATCTTCCTGCAATGCAAATAACCAAGCCGTCTGCATTGGTGCAGTTGTCAAAGCTTCTGGTGAGCCACTGGTCAAGTACGGTTTTCAAAGGAGTGATCCTAGCACTGATCTCTGTGGGCAACCTCTGTTTATAAATTTTAAATATGACAGGTGTTGGGCAGTGACCTGAATTCATCCATTACTGAAGTAGGATCTTATGACTAAATATACTGATTGCAGTTTGCCCGTCTAAGGGACCTAAGAGAACTCCCATCAAAGGCACCCTCAAAATCTGCAAAGATGTCAATCTCATAGACTGCATTGGAATGTGTACAGTGTTTTACAAGGGCCACAATGGCATTTTTTGCGGAGAATCCTTTCTTGAAGCCATACTGCGAGTTGGATGAAAGGTTTTGTGAGTTTAGGATAGTTTGGATTCTGGGACCAATCATTCTTTCAAACAGCTTTCCCAGGTTGACTAACAGAGATTGGGCGGTATGCTCTTGGGTCGGTATTAAGTTTTCCTGGTTTTTTAATAATTTTAAGCAGTGCCTACTTCCAGAAATTGGGGAATATGCCTTACAAGAGGCACTTGTAAAGATTTAACAAAATATTAGGGTAGAGCTCATGAAATCTGGTGGTGACTGCATTTTCTATCAGGTCAAGGCCTGGACACTTTAGGATTCAACTTGGCCACCACAGCACCAACAGCAGTGAAAAGATCAATGTCCAGGGTACCTTTGTAAACGGCATTGTCTGCTCGAATCTGAATTTGGTGCATATTGTCAAGGTTGGGATCATTTTCGGGAAAGATGTGTTCCATGATTTTGTCAACCGTTGAGTGCCAGTCTTGTTTCATTGTTTTGATATTGCACTGTGTTGTATATATTTGGACAGATAATTTTGTTCCTACAGAAATTGTATATGAGCCCACAGGGGTCAGTGTTCCCTGCTTGGGGAAACCAAATGTCTCCAAGACCTTAATTTGTTCTCTGCGATGGCCTTATGGTAAATTTTTCGCTTCTTGTACTCTTGCTTGAAAGCATTAAATTTAGGATCAGGCCAGTGCCTGTGTGTGGTAAAAATGATCTCCGTGCCACATGCATTTGTTTTCTGAGATTAAGTTCCTGTGTCCACCAAGGAGTATGAGGAGTGTAGTTTATACATATAATTATTCATATAATTTCATTTTCAAAATACTTTATACATATGGTTTTAGGTGTTTATTTTAAATTCTTTTGTGAAACGAGTCTGCATGCATAGCACAGTGGTATCGTCACCATCCTCGCCACATCGAGTGGAAAAGATCCGTGTTCACATCCCTTCAATAACGCAAGGAACTTTAATGGCCTTTTTTCACTCCATGGCTGAGTTAGTCAGTCTTGGGTGTAGATAGCAAGGTTTTTTCGTCCAGCAAAACAGGAAAATCGACCAGAGAACCCATGCAAATTTCAGACACAATTACAGGTTTGTGTAATGAATTATGGGTTAACCTAATTTTAAAAGTTGCCCCATAGTGTCATATACTGATGGATAACTAAGAGGCTGCCTGAATATATGATTGCCTTTATACATGCAAGCAATGAGCAGGTAATTGTTATTTTTATGTTTTAGCTTTACCGCCAAGTAGTTATCCAGTTACAAGACTAAAGATCATAAGAATGGTCTGATGTATACTGGCCAATCGCAGAGCACTAAACTAGCAAGTACTCACGGCACTGAGTAGGGTTAATACTCGAGGGGGATAAACCCTCCTGAAGCAAGTATTTAAGAACAAAGACAGAATTCAGTGTAGACTCCAAGTAGTATTTTTGTAAACTTCACAAACAGCGAAATTCTACTTTAAGTGAAATTTAACTGTAACATGGAGGTGTTGAAGTGAGTTAAAATTAAAGTATGCAATCTGAAAGGGATAGAGCTCTAAAATGACACAGGAATGTGTTATCTGTTACCAGAATCCTGAGGCCATCTTTAAATGCTGTACATGTAGCCCTAATTTTTGTACAACCTACCTAGGTCCATCATTTAAAAGTTAAAGAAAGTGACTAAAATTGTCTTGTGATTTTTGTCGTGACAGCGCAAGAACTAACACAAAACCAGATCTGACAACTAAAGAAATAACATCTGGAGAAGAGACAAAGTTCAGTTACTCAGGAAAATCATGACTAGGAATGATACTCATACTCTCTCCTAAAGTCAATGGCGATAAGAGTAGCCAAGTGATATATGGAGAGTTGATAAATGTGCTTATGGAAGCCCTCACTAATCGCATTACTCAACTGACAGCGGTATTTACCTCCTTTGGCTCAGGATGGAGTTCAACCTACCTCCACTTAAGTTTGGAGTCAGGAGACAACGATATCGAAACTGAAGGTACGACTTTTGTGTAAATATTGTACAAAGTGATTCTGATTTTTAACAAGTTGTCTCAGGTTAATTCAGCTGTTCTTGTGGATAAGGACATAAAAGACAGAATGTTCGGATAAAGTGAATACTGATAAGTCTAAGACACCCAGTTTTTATGATTGCAGGTGGCTTTGTGAAAAATAAAGAAAACCTTGATTGATTTCATGGCTGCTGAAACCAATAAAGTAACTAAGGCCTCAAACATAATCCATAGTTTTTGGGCAGAGATGGAAAGAATTACCACGTCATTGATAATTCAAAATGAGAAGATAAAAGTCAGAGGAGTTACAAGTAAGAGCTACACTGGTGCAAAACTAAAGGACCAACACTATTTCTAAAGGTTACAATCACAATCAACTGAAACAGCCTGTGGTGTTATGCATAACTCGCCATTCAGTAGAAAGCTGGTGCACATGCAAAAATTTGAATCATGATGAGAGGGCTCCCATAAACAGATAAAAGCAGCAGTTATGTGAAAATTACCAAATGGTGAGCACGATTGTTACAGACGTTCGATTGGTTTCGTACAGTGCTACAGACAATGAAATGGCCAGTAAATAGCATCTGGATGACTTTACCCAGGATCGAATAATTGGGAAGGTCGAAGTGTGGCTGCAGATTGCAGTATTGCCCATAGCATCGTCTCACGTGAGTGGTCGGCCTACAGAACAACAGGTACGGCTTTTTGAAGGACCAGTGGAGATCCATGAAAAACGCCCAATGATGACCGCTCAGGGACTCACATCTGGTCTGAGCTGGATATCACCATTCTTCTCTTTCTTGGTGATTCCCTTCTACTTCTCTATCTCGGTAACTCGGGGAATTTTTTTTTTTTTTTGGCTGGTGCAGCATAAGCCTCAAGCTTCCTTGCACCATGTAGCTAATAATAAAAATATACTCCTACAGGCCAAGAGGAACCGACACCAGATAGAGATCCATTGCAAACCAGTTTCACAGGATGCAGTACATTGCGGTTTACTGTGGCCAAGCAACTCCACAAAGGTGGACTGTTTGCCCGACGGCCAGTACGCTGTGTCCCTTTAACTACTGCCCATCGGAGCCACCATTAACAGTGGTGCATCGAACAAGGAATGGACAGCAGCGCAATGGGGGTAAGGTACTCTTTACTGATGAGAGTAGATTCAGTCTCAGCAATAACAAGTCGATTCTGGACGTCAGCTAATCTGGTGAGAGGTTGGCACATGGTATCACCCCGCAAACATCACTGAAAGGGATCGATATGGCGGTCGAGGAGTTCTCGTCTGGGGAGGCGTTATCTTGGATGGACGTAACCAACTCCAGATACTGGAAGGTGGTACTGTAACTGGTGCGTGCTGCTATAATGAGGTAATTATTCCCCATGTGAATCTGTTCCGAGGTGCCGCTGGCCCCGGAGTTCATGTTTAGGGATGATAACGCCACCCTCATCGCACTGCAGCGGTTGATATGCTTTTGGAAAGTGAGGACATTGTATGTATGGATTGGCCTGCCCGGTTCTGTTGATCTAAATCCCATCGAACAGGCGCCACCATAGCCAGGTGGGCAGGAGCTGTTGTGCGTAGCACATGTTTCTTGATTATATCGGGGTTGGAGCCCGTGACTACCAAATACGGAGGATGCAGAAAGGTCAGGGAATGACCACTACATATCCCAGGAGCAATATGGCCTTAGTTGCTAATGCTACTAAAAAGCAAATAACGACAACCCATCGAACACATATGAGACGCTCTGGGGAGATGCCTAGAGGCATGTCCACACCCACCAGCAAATGTTCACCAGCTGAAGGTGGTGCTGACAGAGGAATGGACAATGTTACCATAAGAACTTATCAACAACATTGTTCTAAGTATGGACAGGCAGTGCAAAGCCTGCATCGACATTAGGGGTGGCCATATCTCCTACTGAGGACTACCTCTTCCCTTTGTTCCATCTTTGGCAGTGATGCATCTGTATCATGGCAGCCAGTGCTATGCATTTCCTTCATCATTTCTGTGCCTCACGAGGTGCCTTTGGTATGATTTTCCCCTATCCAGCCTACTCCTACAAGAAGCTACAGGTAAAACCTGACTGGTCCTTAAGTTTTGCACACCAGTATAATACGTTTGACCAAATCATGAGTGGCAAGGCTAGTTTGATGCCACCTGTATATCCATCTTACGCCGATAAAGTCAGGATCAGCTCGATACAAACGAAGCAGATGTATTCTGGAGGGGACAGTGGAACGAGGGCAGCATTATAATATAACTGACTCTAGAGACAGGATACTTATTGAAGCTAAAACTGTTACGACACAAATCAGTGCCCCTCAACATGCAATTTTTAGACAGGTGGACGATCCAAGCTGGCCTCAGGTACGGAGGTTAAAGAAGTAATAGCCATGTCTCTGCATTCTAAACATAAAAATTTAAAAACGTCAGAATTGTGAGAAATAATGGTGTTAGTTGAAACAACTGAAAAATAGGATTTAGTGTTGCTTAGACAATCCTCCATGTTTAAAGATGTTGGACTATAATCGGACAAACCAAAAATGACATTTCCCACACTTTTAGTTTATGAAATTTCAAGAGATTTAATAAGGAAGAAATAGTAGGAAACATCTTTGTGAAAAATCTTAAAAAGATTATGGCTTTACTTCTGAAGAGAATAAGGAAGAGGTGATGTTATGTTTTAGCTCCGGTACAAAGACAAATGAGATAAATTGGGTGATAGGTTTCTCATCGAGATTATTTAGACATATTTTTGAAAACAATCGAATTTTCTTGGGACTCTCAGCCCATAAATACAGAAAATTTACAATAGTGACAAAATGCTTCCGTTGCTTGGGATTTAGCCACCTTAAACAGTTTTGCACCCATAAGACCGTATCATTGTGGTCATTGTGTGGCTGGAGGATATGTAGTAGTGGCATGTGATGCAAGAAAGCAAGTGTATGAGCTTGTGCAGCATCAGCCAAAAAAAATCACACCATTCCCTCCAAATGCTTGTCCAGTTCCTCCTTAAATATATTTAACCTATCAACTTCCACAATGACAGATGGAAGTTTGTTCCAACAATTAACCACCCACTGGCTAAAGTCAAATTTCCGCACATCTATTCTACATCTGTCTTTTCTTAATTTGAATTAATGCCCCCTTAGGTTCGTAATCTGAACAAGTGGAAGGATCCCATCAGAATTCAGCGTGCTCAATCCATTAAAGGCCTTATACACCTCAATCACATAACTGCGCAGGTGCCTAGTCTCCACCCACTGCAATTTGCAGAACTTAAGCCTCTCTTGGTAAGAGGATCCCCTCATTCCCCTCACCAATCTTGTTGCCCTTCTCTGTACACGCTCAAGCAAATCTACATCCTTCCTAAAATGAGGCCTCCAGACCTGTACGCAGTACTCAAGGCGTAGCCTGACTATTGCCTTATACAGAGGGACAATCACCTCCTTTTCCCTGCTAACAAAATTCCTATATATCATTGACAAAACCCCATGACCTGCCCTGGCAGCCTGTCTGCATTGCTCAGAAAACTTCATATCTGACTGCACAATTACTTCCAGGTCTTTTTCATTTTCTACCACCTTAAGTGTAGTACTACAAAGTTGGTACGTTTCTCTGGGGTTTACTTCTACCCATATGCAGTACTTTGCATTTGTCAAGGTTAAACTTCAGTTGCCACTTCTTAGCCCATCTGCCCAAATTATCTAGATCCTGTTGCAGTAGCACACTGCCATTACTGTCATTAACAACCCTGCCAACCTTTGCATCATCTGCAAACTTCGACACTAAGCCTGATATACCTTCATCAATATCATTGATCAATATACAAAACAACAGAGGACCCAACACCGAACCCTGTGGGACTCCACTAATAACATTAGTCCACGAAGTGCAGCACCCATTAATTACCACTCTCTGTCTGCTCCCACTCAACCATCCTTTTCTTCATTGTAGCAACTTACCCTTAATACCATTCTGCTCCAATTTGTACAATAGTCTTCCATGCGCAACGGTGTCAAAAGCTTTCCTGAAATTCAAATATATGATATCAAAATTATTTTTTTCATCCAGTTCCTTTGTAACCACATCATAATGTCCTATCAAATTTGTCAGACAAGACTTTCCCTTAACAAACCCATGCTGTGTCTGAATTATTGCTGCAGTCTTGTCTAGATGATCCTGCAATACATCTTTAATCAGTGACACCATTATTTTACCCGGAACAGAAGTTAAACTAACTGGACTGTAATTACTCGTGTCACCCTTCGTTCTCCCTTTGTGGATTGGGGATACATTTGCATCTCTCCAGTCCTTGGGCCCCCCCCCCGAGTCCTAGGTTGCTCTCAAAATTATGGCTAAGGGTTTGCTTAGTTGCTTTTCCGCCTCCTTTAATATAACTAGATAGATCCCATCCACCCCAGGTGCCTTTCTTATGTTTAATAACAAATTCTCCTTCACTTTGCTCTCAGTTATTACAAAATCATTAAGCACCTTGCTACAATTTGATAACCTTCTGCCATTTTCAAACCTTAATAACTCCTCGTGTGAATGTAGATGCAAAATACTCATTCAGTTTGTTTGCTATCTGAGCAGGATCATCAACAGTCGTACCATCAATATCAAGTGGACCAATGAGATTCATCCCCTTCCTTTTAGAGTTTATATAAGTAAAGAAATCCTTGCTGTTTTTCTTAGTATCTTTTGCCAAAGATTTCTCGTAATCTGCCTCCGCCTGCCTAACCTCCTTTGTGACCTGACTACAGACCAGCTTATATCTGCCATGGGCTTCTGAGTCACTTGATAATTTATATGCCTCCCATGCATTTTTCTTCTCTGTCACGAGTCTCATTAGTTCATTTGATAACCATTTAGGCCTAAACCTTGAAGAATATTTCTGAATAGGTATGAAACGTTTAGTAGCATCCACGATTAATTCCTTGAATTCTTCCCACTTAGAATTTACTGTTTGTAACATCGTCAGTTGATCCCACTGTACAGAATTTAAAAACTGTCTGAGACCACTGTATATGCAGATTCCCCCAAAAAGAGCATACCTCCGAAATGTATAAACTATAAGAGAAGGTATAAGCGCATAATGAGCATACCTCCGAGATGTATAAACTGCAAGAGGAGCAATAGGGACAACTCGCTAAGGGACCCACTTTGTCTAGAATATATCAGAAGGCAGCTGAACTTGCAAGACTGAAAATTGTTAATGAATAATACACAAATAAACCATTTAAATTACAATAGATCTACCAACAAGTACTGTACTTCCTAAAAATAATGCAGGTGAACGCGCAACGTTCACGTTGCGTTGCAGATGAACTAAGAGCTTCATATTTGCAGGATAAAGTAGATATTTTGGCTATCCAGGAGCCCTACTCGATGTATAGACAAACGGAGAAGTTATATCATGTTGTTGGATACCCGTTAGTAGCTAGAGTCGTTGCATGTGAATCCAAGCAGCCACAAACTGCCATTGTTTTATTTAATGGAGCTCTAACTGTAACAGTCACATTTCGTTTTTGTACATCCTTTTCTATCTGCATCCATCTTTGTACCCAATTTTTAGACTTCAAATGGTTTCTGTCCAAATGATAATATTGAGGCACCAATGCATCTTTTGGAAGAAATTTTAAGCACTTGTCATAGTGCAAAATATATTGGTTTCAACTGACTCCAACGCAAAATCTCATTTTTTGGTTCAGCGAACGTAACGCCCCTAGAGGTTCTGTGTTTGAAGAATTTATATCGACTAATCATTGGAATATACATAATCTTCCCAACATGCCAACAACCTTTTCGAACGTTCACGGAAGGTCTAACATAGAACTTACCCATTTTCTCTCCATGCTTGTCGCAGCATGTAGAAAACTTGATGGACTGCTTGGATGTATGTAATAGCGATCACCTTGCTATTACTTCTGATTTAGTATTAAATGTTATGGATGGAGATTCTTCAGGACTTAAACCTCTTCTCTATCAGAACCACAAACGGACCAAATTTAAGCAAGTTATGAAACAAGAATTTTCAGATGATAAAATTGTACAATTGAACAGTTTATGTGCAGTGCAATATGCTTACTTTGTGCAAAACACTCTTTATAGAACGTGGACTGAATACACTAAAAGGAAAGTTAGGAGACCTGGCTCCACCCCATGGTGGAGTCCTCAGTTATCTGTTTTTTTTTTTATTTATTTCTGAAAACCTCAAACACGAGAGGTATTAGAACCCGTAGTACTTAGTGCCGTGCTTAGGTTGGAGGTTGAGAAGACGAAAGAAGATATTTGTTGACATTAGACTTGAACGTTTGTAGACTAATTTTCAGGAAATACGTATGAAGGAAGGTTCTTCCAGAAAACGGCAGTTGAATGAATAAACGAGGAAGGGGAAAAGTTGGTCCTGTGAGTTTGAAGTTGGTCAGTAAATGGATGTTGGTTGGTGGCACGTGTTCGGACTGTTTTGAAAGAGAGAGGGAATTATAGAAGCCAATTCAGAAGAACAGTGCCCATGGAAGTATCTGTAGAAAAGGCATGCAGCAGAAACAGTACGTTTATGAGACAGCGAGTGGAGAGGCTGTTAGAGATGAGCCATTAATTAACCTAACTGCCCTCTTCTGAATGGAATCTAGAAGCCTGAGAGAGGTGTTGAGGGAACCGTCCCAGATGTGGGAACAATATTCCATGGTAGGGCGGTTTTCCGATTTGTACAGAGTGAACAGTTGTTTGGACGAAAAGTAACGCCGAGAGCGAAAGAGAAAACCAAGTTTTTAGATGCAGAAGAAGCAATATTTGTAACGTGCTTGTGTCAAGAGAGATTAGAAGTCAGGGTAATCCCCAAAAGAGATATATCATTTTTCCTAAAAATCGGAGTGTCACCAAAGATAAGCATAGGAGCAGAAGAATCCTTTTTGCGAGATATAAGACAAGACTGAGTTTTAGAAGGATTGAAATCAACTAAGTTGTCTTTGCCCCACTGGAGGATTACCTGGAGATCGGCATTTAAGGAATTGGTAGCGGATATTTGAGAAGTTGAAGCTGATTGAGCAATGCAAGGTTTCTCAAAATGGAAAGTGGAATACAATGTGTAATCATCGGCAAAACTATGGATAGGATTTCCAGTCAATGGAAGAAGGTCATTAATATACAAAAGGAATTTCAGAGTGGGGGAAAGAACTGAACCTCGAGGGGACATCAGCATTATTGGAGAAGTTAGAAGACAGAGAGCCATCTACTATCATCCTCAGTGAGCGATCAGAGAGAAAACTTGATAACCAAGCCTGACGTAGCCGAGTGTTCAGGAGCGAGGGTGCATAGCACGTGATCCTTGAGTGGACCGGGGTTCAATCCCGTGACTACTAAATACAATAAATATTTGTAATGACGATTTATTGTAAACTCTACTGAATTGGTTGTCGTACCGGAGTAGAGACAGAAAATTTGATTTAATTGCAAAAAACAGTTGGCAAACCATAAGATGAAGCTTGTTTGGAAGACATAGGCCAAACACGATCGAAAGCTTTTGAGATGTCAAGAGCAACTGCTTGTGTTTCCTCAAACTTTTCCATTGAATTTAACCACAAATGGGTAACATAAGCCGGAATATCACCAGTGGATCGACATAGACGAAATCCATACTGGCGATAGTTGATCAGACTGAAGATTTCTAGGCAGTTTAAGAGTTGGCGGTTAATTGATTTCTCCATTACTTTAGAAAGAGTAGAACTAATTGCAATGGGACAATAATTGGGTCGGCGGGGGTATGTCACTCTTTTTAGAAAATGCCTGGATATGAGTAAATTTCCAAGCAGAAGGAAAAAACACCTTTGGAATAGGAAAGTGAAAAAAGGCGGCAAAGAGCAGGAGTAAGTGCAGGAGCACAAGTTTTGGGAACAAGTGGAGAAATACCATCAAGACTTGGGGCTATCTTAGCAAAGATTCGTCAAAATCCTTCTGACATCCTTTTGACGGAAGACCACAGGAGGCATTGAATGGAGCGTGTTGGGAATGGAGGGAGGTGTTTTACAAAGATTAATACATGAGTTGGAAGAAAAATGGGATGCTAGCCGGTCAGCTTTATCCTTGGCCGAAGTGACAACAGAACCATCTGGTTTTGACAGAGGTGGGGGGCAGTGATGGGCAAAAGTTGCGGCGAATAGCTTCGGCAAGAGACCAGAATGTTCGGTTGCGATTAGGGCAAGAAGCAAGTTTTCTACTCTTAGCCTGTTCAAAATCTAGTTTGGACTGATAAATAACTGCTTTACAATTGTTCCGAGCTTTAGTGAAGGCAAAAAATTACACTGAAGAATTGGAAACAAGCCATTTACGATATGCAACGTTCTTCTCTTGAACAGCCTTAGCACATTTATTCTAAAACCAAGGTATAAAAGACAAGATTTTAAAGTGGAGTGTGGAATAAAGGATTCCATTCCTACAAGAATAATTTCACTGACACGATCTGAGCAAACGTTGACATCAGAAGTTTTGAAACAGTAATCCGACCAAGGAAAAGAAGAAAAGAAATCTTGCAGGTCATCCCATTTTTTATTCTTGTAATGCCATACAATACGAGGTTGGCAATAGCCATGAAATAAAGGCTCCATTGGAGAAGATACAATCACCAAGTTGTGATCTGAGGTGCCTAAAGGACCACTCACTTCGACCGTGTACTTAGAAGGGTTGTTTGTGAGAAAAAGATCAAGCATGTTGGCTGTATGATTAGGATTGTCCGGTATTCTTCTAGGTAAATGAACAAACTGTGCAAGGTCATGAGTAATTGCAAAAGCCTCAGCATCTCCACCAGCTGGGTCGGTGTGACTAGAAAACGGAAGCCAGCTGGAGTTGTGAAAGTTTAAATCACCAAGGAAAATTACCTCACTATTGGAAAAGTTGGACTGGAGAGAGTCAAGTTGCAAAGAGAGGAAATCAAACAGCTCCAAGTGATTAGTGGAGTTGGGAGAATGGTAGAGAGAACAGATGAATTTAGTACAATGAGGTAGAGGAATTTTAAGCTAGAGAAGATCGAAGAGAGGAGATTCCAAATTACCAAGTCTCTGACGGGGAATATCGGAAAGGGCATATTCACAAGTACCACCCTCCAGGCGAAATGAATCATACCGCGAATAATTTGGGCAACTGAGATGAGCAGTAGTTGAATCAACCGATAACTGAGATTTTGTCAGAATAATTGCATGGGGTTTGGCAGACTGAAAGGGGAAATGGACATCGTTGAGATTACAATTGAGACGACGTATATTTGTCTGAATTGTTGAGGAGGCTTCCATCCTTTAGTGGGTTGATAATGGCTGCAGTTTACCTTTTTTTACCTTTATATTTGAGAAATAAACTAGGAAGTGTTCGGTAGGTTTAGTTCTTTTCGTGGATAAGCTTACTCTATTAGTTTGGCAATTCATAGTGTATTCAATAGTAATAAAAAGTCGGGGGGACATGCTGTATGAAGTAATGAAATTTTTGGATATGGCGTACACATGGTAAGAATATATACCTAGATCCTTGACATAATGTGGCCTTGACAATGCCACCGCATACACAATACTCGGACTCCCTCCAGTCATTATCTGGCAGAGTAGAAGTAGCAAGATTATACATTTGCCGATCCGGAAGCCGCCTAAAGAGTTACCAAAAGGTTCGGTCGGGTGTGTACAGACTAGCAGGCCGGCCTGCGAATAATGTTTTAGACCTGTACCCCCAGAATGTAAGGAAGATTGGATCTCGCCATGATGTTCATCATAACCTCAAAAGTCATCAGTCATACTGCATGATGGAAGAGATAGGGAAAGGTTGACCGGAACTTAGCTCTAGAGACTAAATATGGGTTCCACCACTTCAAGCCTCCAATAAGCAAAGTGGTGGTATTGCACTGGTTGATGTGAGTTATCTATCACCTAATATTGCACCGGTTGATGAGAGTGATCTACCACCTAGTATTGCCTGGTAATACAGAGGGGCAGCATTCTTCCATGTGGTATGGGCGCTACACCTCGACTCCTGCTTACGTTGGTTTGCACCGTGGTGGTCCCCCACAGTGTGCTTGTGCATTGATGTTATACCCCGGATTACTAACAGTCCCACCATGCTGAAGGCGGAAGCAGAGGTTTTGGCTGTCACAGACCATCCGGACTTCGTCGTAATTGGGTCTACTTGGCTTGAATGTCACCCGAATATTTCCCTCAGCGTTTTAAACTTCCAGGTAGCAAGTCCAGTTTGTCTGGCATATCAGAGAGAATGTCTGAGAGAATCTGATGAGATCCTCAAGGATCAAGATGGGTTATAGCTGAAAGGAAGAGTTTCCAGAAGCACAGATTCTTAACAGAAACAGCTTTTATACGACTAAAAGAAGCCTACTGTCAATTACATAAGGAATATTTCAAAGCTATTGCGGAAGCCAAAAAATCCTCATGGCAGAAGTTAGTTTCCCATACAGGTAATTCTGATCCATGGTGATTAATACATAAAATTTGTCGTGACAAACTTGTAACTCCTGATTGGCTCTCCACGGTTGAAGCTATTATAGAGAGACTTTTCCCTGATGATCACCTACAGCAGGACACAAATGAACAAGCTCAGATAAGTTTCGATAATGGATCATACAAGAGATAAAATGACACGGAACTATTCAGTCTAGATGGACTTGCACTTGTAATTTCTAAAATCAATCTGTCAAAATGTCCTGCGATGGAGTTAGTTGAAAATGTGGCAATCAAAAGATTTCACCAACATTTTCCACATAGGTATATTGTGGAATGTTTTCAACAATTCTCTATTAGAGGGGACTTTTCCAAATTTGGTCTGTTAAACTGGATTATAACAGACCTCCTAAACTTAATATCACAACTCCCAAATTCCTTACGTTTCTCAAATATAAATATCTTGGTCTCTTAATTGATGATAAATTTTCTTTTAAGAACTTAGCTGAAACGATTAAGAAGTTTACTGCCAATGTGATTAGGCTCACCAGAGCTAAATGGGGTAAAATGTAAAGTGCAGCCATTATCAACCCACTGCAGGATGGAAGCCTCCTCAACAATTCATGCTGAGGGAAATGGACCATAATCTGCCACGCTGGTCCAGTGCGGGTTGGCAGATCGACCGTATTCAGCAGTTAGGGGCTTGAACCCCGATTTACTCAAAGAGCGTGTGCTAATGCACTCCCACTCCTGACCACTCGGCTACGGAGGTGGTGTATAAAGTACAAAACTCTGGCATTAAATTATAAGGCTATATTTTTGCGAATTGTAGTATATGCGACTGCCATATTATTCCCTAAGGTTACTCACGTCACACTGAAGGCCAAACGTTTATCACTACAGAGAAATATGATATTGGTAACACACAGATGCTGCAGAACAACATCAACCAATGCATTACAAGTGATCTCAGGTTGTATTCCGATTGACCTTTGTGTGGCATACCTGGGCATGATTTCTAACTTAAAGAAAAGTTTGGCAACTCAAGTCTTCGACATTGTAAGTAATCCGACCACGGACATTCGGCAGGAGAAAATTAATCTTTGGACAACATTCATTGAGAAGTGGAAACACAGATGGCAATCCACTGAAACAGGACTCACTACCAGGGAGTTCATTGAAGATGCAACATTTGCTGTAAATAAAAAAGTTATGGTTGGTGACACGTCATATTTAATAACTGGACATGGTTCACTGCGGGATAAATTGTGTAAATTTGGACTTGAACCTGCCACTTTGTGTTTCTGTGGGGCAGTAGAAGATAGGAAGCATGTTCTGCTTTATTGCCCGGCTTATGACGACTTCTGACCAGGACTATTTAACAGCACTTAACCTGGACTGATAACCTCAATATTTTGATTCAAGATGCCAAGAACTTTGTGGCACTCCAATCTTTTTTCTGGCAAGGTATATAAAAGAAGACCCACATTGTTTACTAATTCTAGAAGTGGACAGTAGACTGATGTATTCATGAAATTATATTTCTACCTTACTAGGCCAAACAGCTTTTAACTTAGAAACTAAATTTTGTTTTCTTAAATTAGTAATAATTTGGAATGTATATAATGGTATTAACAATACATACACTGTGCTGCCACTTTATTAGGTACACTTACCTAGTAGCGTGTTGAGCCTCATTAAGACTTCAAAACAGCCTGAATTCATATAGGCATGGATTGAACAAGATGCTGAAAACGTTGTGCAGGAATGGAGTACCATGCAGACATGAGTGTGTCACGCAGTTCCTTGAGATTCGATGGAGGTGTAGGCCTGCAGCAAACAGCCCTTTCCAGCTCATCCCAAAGATGTTCAATAGGATTGAGATCCGTGGACTGAGCGGGCCACTGCAGCAAAGAAAAGTCATTGTCATGTTCCTGGAACCATTCCATAGTGATTCGGGCTTTGTGCACAGGCGCATTATCCTGCTGAAAGTAGCCATCTATCTGAGGATAAACTGTCAACATGATCGGATGACTTGGTCAGCAACGGTGTTTACGTACGATGTGGCATTCAGACGTGAATCTATGGGTATCAATGGACCCAACATGTGCCAAGAAAACATTCCCCACACCATGACACTGCCCCACCACCTTGCACGTAGTTATCAGACATGACAGGTCCATGGATTCATCTGGTTTTCTCCAAATTCTGAGCCTTCCATCAACATAATGCATCAGGAACTTCGACTCGCCACACCAAGCAACTATTTTACAATCCTCGATAGTCCAATGATGGTGTTGCTGTGCCCACAGGAGGCGTGCTCTCTTGTTCTTCATTAATAAAAGGGGTATGCGATGCAGCCGTCATCTGTTGTAGCCCATTCGCGACAAAGTGCGAATAGTGGTCCGCTGCGATATTTTGTTCTGCGCACCAAAGTTGTATTCTGATGTGATGTGCGACATTGTGGCCCGTCTGTTTGCTTGCACAATTCTAGCGGCGCCTCCATAGCCAGGTGGACAGGAGCAGGAGTGCGTAGCACACGCTTCTTGATTAGACTTGGATTCGAGGCCGTGACCACCAAATACGGAGAATGTGGAAAGATCAGGGAATGACTGCCGCATATCCCCGGAGCAATATGGTTTTAGTTGCTGATGCTCCTAAAAACCAAAATAACAACAACAACAATTCTAGCCATCCTCCTCTGACCTCTGACGAGAGGATGTTTTCTGTTCGTTGCACCATTCCCGATACACCCTTGAAACTGTGGTGCGTGAAAAGTTCAGGAGAATTTCCGTTTCAGAGATGCTTTTTTCCAGCACGTCTTGCACCTACTACCATGCGACGTTCGACGTCCGTTAGATCACTCCTTTTCCCCATTCTTGCTACGGTTTGTACGCTTAACTGATACTGAAACGTTGTTCTGCTGCATTTATATCCGCAACTGTGGTCATGTGACTTGCAACGTTGTGGGACAAACTATTTGTGTGCACAGCAGCGGCGTACCTAATGAAGTGGCAGCACAGTGTAGTAGGATTTATTTGTTCTCTGGGATTAAGAATTTTTGGGTCACATGTTTTCAGGGGCTAACAACCTGTAGCCTCTGTTGCCCCGGTTCATATCTAGTAACACAAGACTACACAAGCTGTGTAGTCTTTTCTTGGGTTATAAATATTAGCCTATTATATAAAATTATATTTTAATATGCATTCAACTTTATACTAGACAGTAAATTTTTCCCCTCGGGTTGGGCTCCTGTCCTTTGGTATTGCACTCCTTCCACTGGACGGAGTGGAAGGGGTGCAATACCAAAGGTTCTAATACCTATTGTGTTTGGGGTTTTCATAAAAAAATATATATATATTTTAGCATTTTGTAAATATTTTAAATATTTGTATAGTTTGTAAAGATTTCAGTCCTGCACTTGGATGTAACAATATTCCTCATGCATTATGGAACCTGAAGCAAAAGGCCTTTTCCTAAGTGACCTATGACACGGGTAAATAATTGTGATATTTATTCAAACTTGAGAATGCCGCGTCATAGGCGTCAATGGGAGAAGAGGGTTTCGGGTCACATGGTACAAGTGAGTGAGGCAATTACGTCACTACAAACAGGTAAATAATGACATAGGTCATTTCCTGATTAGCTATCGATCAGCGCGCTTAGACAGGTGTGTATTTACGTAGAAAATATTTGGTTTACTCCGTCATACCTCTAAATTTACGTAGAAAAGAGTGCGCGGGGGTTAGCGAGCATGGCGAGCATTGGGCGAAGCCACCTAGTTATTAGTATTATTATTGCTCTTATATTATTTCTCCCTGACTAGGGGGTTCCACCTCGTGACGGGTATTACTACCAAGTACACAGGGTGGTTGTTATTCTGTCTGGTGTTACTGTTGGTCGAGGAACTCTGTGACTTCTTTCAGGTGTTCAGGATTGCGACTTGCTGGAGTTCCTTGTAGGTGTTTACTGGGAGACCTATTGCGGCTAGGCTGTTATGTAGGGTCTTTGGCACCTTACCTGTGGTTGACATGATGATCGGGATGGTCGCTACTTCTTGAATATGCCACACCTCTTTGATCTCCTGTCTTAGGTTCGCGTACTTCCTGATTTTTTTCCCATGAGTTTTCTGTAGGTTGCCAGGGTTGAGTACCGCTATGTCAATCAGATAGGTAGCCCTTTCCTTCTTGTCCACAAGGGTTATGTCCGGTCTGTTGTGCGGGATTGTCCTATCCGTTATTATGGCGCGGTCACAGTACAGCTTGTGTGTTGGAGACTCTAGTACTGCCTGGGGTTCGTACTTGTAGTACGGTACACTTTCTTCGACCAACTGGTATTTCCTTGCTAGCTGCTGATGTATTATCCTGACTACGTGGTCGCGTCTATGAGTCTGGGTGATCACCTTGCAACCCGCGGTGATGTGTTGGATCGTTTCTGAGGCCATGTGGCATCGCCGACATGTGTCGTCTGACATTCCGGTCTCCTTTGCGATGTATTTTCTATAGTTTCTGGTGTTGATTACCTGATCTTGGATGGCGAGCATGAATCGTTCAGTCTTGGGGAAGAGCGTCCCGATCATGAGCCATGCATTGGAAGCAATTTTATCTATGTGATCTTGATGGAGATCATTGTAGTGTCTGCCATGGAGTGTCTTCTCTGCCCATCTTTCTAGCTTCGTTTGTAGACTCCTCGCTTAAGTTGAGTTGGGTATACCGCTTGTCTAGCTTCCTTATGGCCTGGTGGAGTCTTGCTGTGTGCTTCTGGAAGTAATCCTTCAGGTTAACTATCGCTGTCTTCTGTTGCTCAATGAGATCTATTAGACCCCTTCCTCCTTCTTCCCGGGCAATTGTCAGTCTCTCCACGGCTGATTTCGGGTGGTGTTGACGGCTCTTGGTCATCGTTGTCCTTGTCTTTCTCACGATATCCTCCAGCTCGGTGTTAGTCCAATCTATGACCCCGAAGGAGTATGTTAGCACTGGGACTGCATAGGTGTTTATGGCGTTAACTGTGTTCCCTCCATTCAGCTTTGCTTTCTGCAGGCTTCCGAGTCACTGATGATATTTTTCGGTCAGGCAGGCCTTAATTTCCTTGTGCTGTAACTGCTGAGCCTGCATCATACCGAAGTATTTGTAGGCCTCTCCCTCTGCCATAGCTTCGATCTCTTTACCACTTTGCAGCTGATAGTTTCGGTTGACTAATTTTCCCTGGAGCAATCCGTGGGTCTTGCATTTGTCTAGACCAAATTCTACCCTAATACCATTGTTGAATTCTTCGGTGATCTGGAGTGGTTGTGGAAGGTGCTTCTCGGTTCCCGCGTAACGCTTTATGTCATCCATATACATCAGGTGGGTGAGGGTGTACAGGCTCGTCTTTCCTTTTTTGAGTTTATATGCTCAGTGCATCTCCCTGAAAGACTCGTCTCCTGATGGGTATTGGCCTGGTTGTTATGTTTTCGACCTTAATGGTGGTGCTCCATTTCGCCATCGTTTCTCCTCGGAAGTTTGTCACTATCGGACTAGATGTTCAACGCCTATATTAGCCAGTTATGAGGCACAGAGTCGAAGGCTTTGCGGTAATCGATGTAGGCTGTGTACATGTTGTGGTGCTTTTTGTAGGCTTGCTCCATAATCACGGCATCTATGGTTAATTTTTCCTTGCATCCTTTGCTCAGCCGCTTCCATCCTTTCCGCTGTTCGGCCATTATGTTCTGGCTCTCAAGCAGTCTGATATTTTCCTGGTTATGCAGCTGGTCAGGAACTTGTACGTTGTTGAGAGGCAGGTGATTGGCCTATATGTCGCCGGGTTTCTTGTATCTTCGTCTTTAGGCTTCAGATATGTGATTCCTTGAGTGAGAAACTTCGGGATTGTCTCTGGGTGCCTTATCATTCTGGTGAACTGCTCTGCCAGGTGCTTGTGTGTGCAAATGAGCTTCTTATACCAGTAGTTGTGGACGTTATCTATTCCTGGAGTTGTACGTCCTTGGTTTTCTTGCATTCTAGTTCTATCCAGGTGGCTTGGCTGTTATGTCTTACTTCCCTGCTCCATATGTTTCCCCAGAACTTCTCAATCGTCTTCTCGGGTGATCCGTTCCCTTCTTTCCCGTCTTCTCCGAGATTCCTGTAGAAGCCTTTTTGGTCCTCATCGAAGATTCGGTTGTTTATTTTCCTCTGGGAGCTCTCTTTGTATCGCCGTAGTTTCTTGCTGAGTGCAAGGAGGTTCTGCTTCAATGTGTCCAAGTACTCTCCTATTCTCTGATTTTTTGTCTCATGTTTGCTGTGGACGCTGTCTTTCTTGAGGATGCTCTTCACTTTTCCAGTTAATTTCTTACTCCTATTGCCCCGTTGGTATTGGGTCAATTGGCTTATCTTGACTCTTAATTCTTTTATTTTCTGCTGAAGTCTTCTTTCCCAAGCTGGTGGTCCCTTCTGTTTTCGGTTCTTCTGTTGCTGGTCTCTCGCTTCTTTTCCATTAATCCTCGTGGCTGCTACCGCAGCACAATACACGGTTGTGTGGATGGCCTCCAGTGTTGCACCATTGCTGCCGAGATAATGCGGTATTATGTGCCGATTCAGGTGTTCTGTGACACAGAGGCCGAATGATGTGACGTGAGAGGTATCACGTGAGTCTTGGTGGGGTCCATCCTTCGAATTCTGTTAGGGCCTTCTTACACTCGTCCTCTCTTCTGGATATGAGGAAACAGACATGCCCTTATCTGTTTCCACTTCAGCTGCTGTGGGTTGTATTTCCTCTTGCTCTTCCTTCCCTGGTTCAGTGGTGGTATGTTCTTCCTCCTCTGGTTCCATATTCTTTATCCTTTGTAGTTGATCAAACGTCCTGCTTGATTTTTTCCAAGATTCCAGGAGCTATCAGGTTCTTCGTGACGATGGTCCTTCTCTGGTCCGCTGTTCGCTGTTCAGTGACCTGAACATCCGGGAATCGTTCCAGCCACTTGGTATATAATCTCGCCCTGTAAATGTAAGCTGTAGACCGATATGGTCTACAGCTTTGTTATTTCGTAGTATGCTTGCATGATGTATATATTGATTTCGATGCGTTGGCGTTTTTTCCCTTCCTTGGTGGTCACTAGCGCAGTTGCACAGGAAGCACTTCCAGTTGGTGGGGCTGGATGGTCTTGCCCTTCTCTTGTGGTAGCCATATGGGGGACAGCGCCATTCGCTCCACTGTCTTCCTCGGGAGACCGTCTCTGATTTTCGAACTAACCCCTCTGCCTAAGGCCTGAACGCGAGTGACTTTATCCTGCGCTACACTCGATGCAGTATGATAAATATTTCTCTGCGACATCATCCATTATTGGATGGTGGACCTGTTTAGCTTCGGCTTATGTCCAGTGGTAGTTCTCTCGAGTGACGCCAGATGGCCCCACAATCTGGCTTAGTCGCCACTCCGACCTTGGGGTAGGTAGGTCCCTTGGAGCAACTTTCAGGATGTTTATTTATTTTATTAATTTTTTATTACTATTAATTATTATTATTTATTACTATTATTAGTGCCGGTCTTCCAGCGTGATGGTGCCGCCTTCGCTTCCGCCAAGGCAGCATTCGAACCCGGGTCCATCAGGCTGGTAGTCCAGTGTCGTAACCACTGGGCCATTGCGCCCATTATTATTATTATTATTATTATTATTATTATTATTATTATTAAAGTGCAACCTACCGCTGCACGTGCAAGAAGTGGTATGTCATGGCTGCAACAATGGGTACCATTACAGATGCTCATTGAAAGAAGCAACCTATAAAGGAATGGCGAAAAAAAGGAAACAGCAGGGGAGGTGTATATTGTGCAGGAAAGAAGAGAGGGAAGAAAGAAGTGAAATTTCCTACTCGGCAGAAGAATTTCACGACTTGCTGCATTCACCAAAAGAAGTGAACGAAGACTTAGAAGCTACACAAAAGCAGGCGAACACCCTTAATATGGAAGACGTGCTGAGAGAGCTATCCAGTAAAATCCATTTGCTGGATTTACTAAAAGACATAGTACCAATAAAGAAGCAAATGGAAGACCTGAAGACAGAAGTAGAAGATATAAAGAAATCGATCTCATTTGTCTCAGATTCCTTTGACAGAATACAAAAAAGCATAAGCAAACTACAGGACTCCAACACAGCAATCGCCAAAAGAATTGCAGAGCTGGAAGCCTCATTCAAGCAAAATGAGGAAAATTCTAACTTGCTTAACATAAGGATAGACTCGATAGAGCAGCAGTTGTTAGCGAATAACGTAGAAATTGTAGGACTAACTGGATTAGCAGGCCAAGATCTAGAGCTTGTTATACAGCAGCTAGGACTTGCATTGAAACTACAGAACAACAAAGAAATAGAACACTATTACATACCAAACAGTAAGAAAACAAAAGACAAGCCAACACTAATTGTGAAGTTTTCAAACCATGTGGCAAAGGAAAAATGGGTGAGAAAGGCAAAGGAGATCCGACTAACAGCAAAAGACATATATCAGAACAATAGCAATAGCCCAATCTACATAAATGACCACTTAACAGCCCACCTCAAGCAATTGTTTTGGGAAACACAACAACTAACAAGAACTCACAGTTACAAATTTTTATGGCTAAAACATGGCAAAATTTATGTGAAGAAGAATGAATCTTCAAGAGCCATTAGAATTCAGAGTTCAAAGGATTTGCAGTTTATAAAATAGACTCTTTTATTGTGAATAATTGAAATTTCCAGAAATCTAGATTTAAGGTAAAATTAAGACATCAGGTATGCTTTTTGAGGAATCACAGATTTACAATTCACCTTTACATTTTATAAATAATCAAAATATTCAAGCTCTTATAATTGATAAAAAACAATTCTTTATGGTAGCTCTAAATATCAGGTCACTAAGAAAAAATTGGTTTAACTTCTTGCAATATATAAATCCAATGAAAGAATTTATCTCTTGTATAGTTTTAACGGAGGTTAACATAAAAAGTGAGGAAATTTCCAATTATAACATACAAGATTATGATAAGGTCTATATATTGAGAGAGTTGAGAAGGGGTGGAGGAATAATAATATACTATAGAACATGCTTTAGGGCAATACAGGTTTACCACTTAACTCAGTCTTGTGAAAACTGCTGTGTCAAATTATTAGGAGAAGACCCAGAAAACACATTCATGATTTGTGCTTTTTACAGGCCACCATCAGATTCAATAAACAGCTTCCTAATAGAATTAGAAAACATTATTTTGCAATGGGACGACATACAAACAGATAAGACCATACTAGTAGGAGATTTTAATATTGATTTACTAGCCGATGGAACTGATAATGTGATACCCAGATACTCTGCAATCTTAAACAATTATGGATTTGAACATACCTTAATTGGAATAACTAGACAACAAAGGATGGAGGGTAATAGAACAGTCAGCTCTTGTTTGGACCACCTAATTACAAATATCAAGTTGAAGTATGCTAATTCCTACATACTATTAAATCAACTTTCAGATCACAGAACATGTATACTAATAGTAGATATGTATTCAAAACAACACCCATGTGAAGAAAAAAAATTAACAAATGCTATGAAGAAAAATTATTTATCAACAGGGAAACTGAAACAGAACATAGGAAACTTGTTAATACAAGAGCAAGCATCATACACAACAAATGTAAATGTTTTTTCAAATAAGATAATACAAATTATAAACAATTCGAGGTTTAATACCGAGAGAAAAGTTAATCAGACAGCCAACAACACAAACACTGGGAGTAGCAGGATTAAGCTTAGGAAACCTTGGATGACTAAAGAAATAGAAGAACTAATGGTGCAAAGGGATAAATATTACAGGCAGTATAGAAATTGTCCATCAAAGAAAGAACATTATCACAATTATAAAACACTCAGAAATAAAGTGACAGGTATGATAAAAAAGCAAAAAAACACTTATTACAATCATCTTTTCATGGATAAGCAGATAACACAAAAGGATAAATGGAGCATTATAAATAACACGTTAAGTACAAGGAAGAAAAAGTCAAGGGGAAACCAAATTAAAACACTAGTAGAACAGATTTCTGGTGCAAACAAACAATATGAGGCTGCAAATAGGTTTGCCAAAGCTGTATTAGATCTCAACAGATATTTAATACATTATTGCCAAAATTCCTTTACTCAACAAGATAGGCTTCCTCAGATAATGAACTCTTGTGTAGTCTTAGCTCCACATTTACTGAGATTCTTAAAATTATAGAACAATTAAAGAACAAGAAATGTTACGGACTGGACTGTATTACAGTAAACGAGGTAAAGAGAAAAAAAAGAACAGTTCTCTGTTCTCTTGGTAGAGCTAATAGCACGGATGTTAGAGTCGGGAAGCTATCCTACAAACTTACTGTCATTCAAGATAATTCATATATATAAAAAGGGACCACCAGATGACTTTTGCAACTACAGACCAATAACAATACAGTCAGTTTTAAATAAGATAATAGAAAATTATATATTTTACCATATAAGCAAATATTTACATCAATATTGACTGTTAAACAACTCTCTATTCTCATATCAGAAGGGCAAGAGCACACAGACATTATTAGAGAACTTAGTAGACTCTCTAAACTTACATTTAAACAACAATAACTTCATATTGATTTTATTTATAGATTTGACCAAAGCATATGACCTAATTGATATCCCAATATAGCAACAGAAATTACTGAAATATGGTATAAGGGGAAGATTCAATCAACTACTAGCAAATTATTTAACCAGGAGAAAAATAACAGTAGAAGTAGAAAATATAAAGGGAAAATCTTATAATGTAAAGAGAGGAGTACCTCAGGGCATTCATGCTGGGCCAATCATGTTCAACATCTATATAAATGACATATTCGAAGTAATTAAGAACTCCTTTATAAAAATTTATGCAGATGATATAATCTTATATACAATAGGAAAGGACCTAACAAAAATGGCGAATGATTTACAACAGGATGCAATACATTTACAATCTTGGCTGCACGATAATAAATTAGCACTCAGCTTTGAAAAAACTAAATTTTTGGTAATAAGGCCTCCTCATCAAACCTTGGACATTCAACCCTCTATCAAATTGCACAAATATGATTGCCTACATGAACAGAATTTCCAGAATTGCGAATGTCTAACTGTGGAAGAAGTCTCAAATCATTGTTACCTTGGGTTATGGATCGACTACAGTCTAAGTTGGATAATGCATATAACAAACTTGTACAAAAAAATGAGATTTTATGTATACTTTTTCTACTACATTAAGAATAAGTTAAATCTTAGAACAAAAGTAACCTTATATTATGCATTAGTGGACTCCCAACTCAATTATTTAGTAAATATATGGGCACGAGCAAATAAAACAGAAATAAGGGCAATAGACAACTTAATGAATGGATTCTGAAACTTTTAATGGGGACAAACTCTTGGAATGACCTGAATAAGAGAAGGCAATTTTTGTTGAAACATAAAATATTGTATCCAGTTCAAAAACTGAAGTTAAATCTATTCTTAAAAAATCTTAACACTATTTTTGAAGAGTCGAATCTGCAAAGAAATGTCTCACATAATTTAAGGAACCCAAAAGCAATTACTTTGCCTCACCCTAGGATACTAAATAGATTTGGAGATAGGCACACAATGAATGTAATAAACAACTTGTTGGCTAGCATTGATTTCAGGCTCAGGAGAAGTTATCCCATCTCCAAATTAAAATTCCTAATAAGAAAATTCTTGATACTCAATGACACAGTAGATTAGAATTGATATGCAGATAAACTACCTCTGTTTACAGCGTGGAATGTACTATGTGTAGTGACTTCATAGTCTTTTCTGTAAGATAACAAATTTGTACAAAACTTGTAAAGGAAGAACTACAACTTGTTGTCAAGAAATTTACTTTTCTTAACAAGTTCATTTATTGTAAACGAATTCTCTTGATAAATAAAAATGTATTGTATTGTATTGTATTATTATTATTATTATTATTATTATTATTATTTATTTATTTTTAATCCCTTCACTCTAATCAAGTCTGAATCTGTAGTACAAGCACAGTGGTATCGTCACCGTCCTCCCCACACTGGGTGGATAAGGCTGGGGTTCGAATTCCGTCGATGAAGCAAGGAACTTTTATGAGGTTTTTTTTACTCTGTGGCTAAGTTAATCGGTCTCAGGCGTAGATAGCAGATTTTACCCCCTGAAAACTTGGGTTTTCGTCCACCAAAGCAGGCAAATCGACCAGAGAACACATGCAATTTACAGACACAATATATATGGGTAGTTGAAAGTGACTTTACGGGTGACATTAATATAAAAGTTTAGTTGTCTTTTTTTCTTTTTTTTTTTGACCCAAAGAAAGAAAAAGAGAAATGCCGGAATCTTCTTACCAACTGTTGGCAATCCAGGTGGTCCTTGTCTACCAAAGGTACTGTTACTCAACCGTTTATACCTGATATTTCATGTAGCGATTGTAACATTGTGAAGAAATATAGAAATGATTCTTTCCCGGTCTTTGCACATCATACTTAATAACAGAACACGGATCACTGAATCTGGAGCTACTACAGTTTAATCTCACCTCTATAGATTTTTGCTTATTTGGTGGCATCGAGAACTGATGGCAACACGTGATTTATTTTTATCCAATCTACCAAGCCCTTTGGCGAAAACCTCAACTACATTTTTTTCCTGGAAATGAACATGATTTTATTGCAAATAATTGCTTGCACCTTCTATTGCTATCACTTTTATTGCTTGCACCTTCACGATGGTGGGACTGTTAGTAATCCTGGGTATAACCTCCATGCACAAGTACATGGTGGGTGACCACCCAGGTGTGAACCAACGTAAGCAGGGGTCGAGGTGTGGCGCCCACACCACATGTAGGAACGCCGCCCCTCTATGTTACCAGGCAATACTAGGTGGTAGATGACTCTATCAACCGGTGAAATACCACCACTTTGCTTATTGGAGGCTTGAAGTGGTGGAACCCATGCTTAGTCTCTAGAGCTAAGTTCCGGTCAACCCTTCCCTATCTCTTCCATCATGCAGTATGATTGATGACTTTTGAGGTTATGATGAACGTCGTGGCGAGATCCAATATTCCTTACATTTCGAGGATACAGCTCTAAAACGGTGTTCGCAGGCCGGCCGCTAGTTAGTACACCGGACCGAACCTATTGGTAACTCTTTAGGAGGCTTCCGGATCAGCTAGTGTATAATCTTGCTACCTCTACTCTGCCAGATAGTGACTGGAGGGAGTCCGAGTAGTGTGTATGCGGGGAGCATTGTCGAGGCCACGTTATGTCAAGGATCTGGGTATATTCTTACCACATGTAGGCCATATCCAAAAATTTCATTACTTCATACAGCATGTCCCACCTATTTTTTCTTACTATTGAATACACCATGAATTGTCAAACTAATAGAGCAAGCTTATCTGCGAAAAGATCTAAACCTCCCAAGGACTTCCTAATTCATTTCACAAATATACGTGGTCTCAATTCTAATCTCAACGATGTCCATTTCCACTTGCAGTCTGCCAAAACCCCATGCACTTTTTCTGACAGAATCTCAGTTATCGGTTGTTTCATCTACTGCTCATCTCAGATGCCCAAATTATTCGCTGTATGATTCCTTTCGCCTCAAAGGTGGTACTTGTGCATATGTCCGTTCTGATATTCCCTGTCAGAGACTTGGCAATTTGGAATCTCCTCTCTTTGATCTTCTCTGGATTAAAATCTCTCTACCTCATTGTGTCAAATTCATCTGTTGTCTCTACCGTTCTCCCAACTCCACTAATCACTTGGAGCTCTTTGACTTCCTCTCTTTGCAACTTGACTTTCTCCAGTCCAACTTTCCTAACAGTGAAGTAATTTTCCTTGGTGATTTTAATGTTCACAACTTCAGCTGGCTTCCGTTTTCTAGTCACACCGACCCAGCAGGTCGAGATGCTGAGGCTTTTGCAATTACTAATGACCTAGCACAGATTGTTCATTTACCTACAAGAATACCGGACAATCCTAATCATTCAGCCAATACGCTTGATCTTTTTCTCACAAACAACCCTTCTAAGTACACGGTCGAAGTGAGAGGTCCTTTAGGCACTTCAGATCAAAACTTGGTGGTTGTCTCTTCTCCAATGGAACCTTTATCTCATGGCTATTCCCAACCACGTGTTGTTTGGCATTACAAGAATGCAAAATGGGATGACCTGCGAGACTTCTTTTCTTCTTTTCCTTGGTCGGATTACTGTTTCAAAACTTCTGATGTCAACGTTTGCTCAGATCGTGTCAGTGAAATTATTCTTGCAGGAATGGAATCCCTTATCCCACACTCCACTTTAAAATCTCGTCCTTTATCTAAACCTTGGTTTTCCAATAAATGTGCTAAGGCTGTCCAAGAGAAGAATGTTGCATATCGTAATTGGCTTGTTTCTAATTCTCCAGTTTCATTTTCTGCCTACACCAAAGCTCGCAACAGTTGCAAAGCAGTTATTAATCAGTCCAAACTAGAGTTTGAACAGGCTAAGAGTAGAAAACTTGCTTCTTGCCCTAATGGTAGCCGAGCATTCTGGTCTCTTGCCAAATCTATTGGCCCCAACTTTTGCCCATCTCTGCTTCCACCTCTGTCCAAACCAGATGGTTCTGTTGTCACTTCAGCCAAGGATAAAGCTGACCTGTTAGCATCCCATTTTTCTTCCAGCTCATGTATTAATGAACTTGGTAAAACACCTCCCACCATTCCCAACACGGTCCATTCAATGCCTCCTGTGGTCTTCCGTCAAAAGGATATCAGAAGGATTTTGATGAATCTTGATGCTAAGAAAGCTCCAGGTCCTGATGGTATTTCTCCACTTGTTCTCAAAATCTGTGCTCCTGAACTTACTCCTATTCTTTGCCACCTTTTTTCACTTTCTTATTCCAAAGGTGTTTTTCCTTCTGCTTGGAAATTTGCTCATATCCAGCCAGTTCCTAAAAAGGGTGACAAATCCCTCCTATCCAATTATCGTCCCATTGCAATTACTTCTACTCTTTCTAAAGTAATGGAGAAATCAATTAACCGCCAACTCTTAAACTACCTAGAAACCTTCCGTCTGATCAACGATCACCAGTATGGATTCCGTCAGTGTCGATCCACTGGTGATATCCATCCTGGCTTATGTTACCCATTTATGGACTACTTCAATGGAAAGGTTCGGTGAAACACAAGTAGTTGCTCTTGACATCTCAAAGGCTTTTGATCGTGTTTGGCATAAAGGTCTTCTAAACAAGCTTCCATCTTATGTTTTGCCAAATGTTTTTAGTAATTGGTTATCCAGTTTTCTCTCTGATCGCTCACTGAGGGTGATGGTAGATGGCTCTCTGTCTTCTAACTTCTCCACTAATGCCGGTGTTCCCCAAGGTTCAGTTCTTTCCCCCACTCTTTTCCTCTTGTATATCAATGACCTTCTTCCATTGACTGGAAATCCTATCCATAGTTTTGCCGATGATAGCACATTGCATTCAACTTTCCATTTTGAGAAACCTTGTCCTGCTCAATCAGCTTCAAGTTCTCGAAAATCTGCTACCAATTCTTGAAATGCCGATCTTCAGATAATTCTCCAGTGGGGCAAAGACAACTTAGTTGATTTCAACCCTTCTAAAACTCAGTCTTGTCTTATATCTCGCAAAAAGGATTCTTCTACTCCTATGCTTATCTTTAGTGACACTCCGATTTCTAGGCAAAATGATATATCTCTTTTGGGGATTACCCTGACTTCTAATCTCTCTTGGCACAAGCACATTACAAATATTGCTTCCTCTGCATCTAAAAAACTTGGTTTTCTCTTTCGCTCTCGGCGTTACTTTTCTTCCAAACAGCTGCTCACTCTGTATAAATCGCAAATTCGCCCTGCCATGGAATATTGTTCCCACATCTGGGGTGGTGCCCCCAAAACCTCTCTCAGGCTTCTTGATTCCATTCAGAAGAGGGCAGTTAGGTTAATTAATGATTCATCTCTAACAGAATCTCTCCACTCGCTTTCTCATAGACGCACTGTTTCTGCTGCATGCCTCTTCTATAGATACTTCCATGGGCACTGGTCTTCTGAATTGGCTTCTATAATTCCTGCTCTCTCTTTTTCAAAACAGTCCGAACACGTGCCGCCACCAGCCAACATCCATTTACTGTCCAACTTCGAACCCACAGAACCAACTTTTCATCTTCCTCATTTATTCATTCAACTGCCGTTTTCTGGAACAACCTTCCTTCATACGTATTTCCTGAAAATTACAATCTACAGAAGTTCAAATCCAATGTCAACAAATATCTTCTTTTGTCTTCTTAACCTCAAACCCAAGCACGGTACCAAGTACTATAGGTTCTAATACCTCTCGTGTTTGGGGTTCACATAAAAAAAATAAATAAAAATAAGGAATTTTGGAAATCTTCTAAGACTTTGCAAAAAGAAATCTTTAACAAACGGTGCCAGCTAACCGGCTTCCCTACTATCAGGATATCTGCCTTATAATTCAATTTTAATCTCTATAATATAGTTACCCGCCTGGGTAGCTATATCATAGAACTTATTATTGATTATGATATACTTACCTGCCTCAAACAGAACCTGTTATTGATTAACCTCCATATTTTACCCTACCTTAGTAAAGAACTAACCATCGTTGACTATATGTTTTTCCCTTCTTCGTGTGATTCTGGCATCAACCGATTGAGTCTTCTGTTTTGCCATGTGTCTCCCTTACGAAGCCTACCTGAAATTTTATTACACAACAGCGGCTAACTAGGCTTTGCCTCCTGACGTTCTCCAACGACGAGACTCCTGGTTGCAATCATCGTCATGTAGCCTGGTCAGGCTATATGACGACTGCTGAATAAATCTATCTGTTCCATATCTCACTTCTCATTTCAGTGTTCCTGATGGCCTTTTTAAAAAGGTATTTTTAGCATTCATATATTTTAGTTTTTTGTTATTTTATTTTTTTTATTTGTATGTATTTATTACTTTATGTTATTTTTTACTTTTTATTTATTACTGGATTTTTCCTCCAGTGTATGCAGGATTCTTACTTGTCACTTTCTTTTGACAGTACGCATATTGTTGTGGCTCACCTCCTTGTGGCGTGGACGAGTACTAGGCAGCAGCCTTCCTGGTGATCGCTGTTCCTAGTAGCTAAGTAGCCAGGAACAACAGAACAACACACACACTTCACAGACATATTTTATTTTATTTTTTTATTTATTAACACACAACTGTATATACATTCTCATGATACATATTAATCAATTTATATACAATATTTATATACAGATTTTATATACATACTCTTATATATACTGTAGTCTTTCTGTACATTTGATTGCGTGTGTCCTGATATGAAGGGTGGCTCCTAGACATAAGCCCATCTTCACCTATTCCTCCTGTAAAGCTCAGAACCTCTGTAAAGCAGGTTTGAAAAAGGCGTGTTATGTCAGGCCATTTCGCCACCAGGGACAAACCAACACCTAGAGCAACCATTCTCTGTGTGTGCTGTAATGCACAAATCCCGCACCTACCGGAAGTAGTGCTATACTGGTAGGTGCCAGCAATCCCGCCCCCAAGGCTGCCCAAACTTGGAGGCCAGCGAAAATATAAAAAAAAAAAAAATTAAAAAAAAAAATTAAAAAAAAATAATAAATAATAATAATAAAAAAAAATTCCAACTAGCAACAATGTATACTTGTTGAAACAAAAGCAACATTATACAATTATTTATATGTAAATAGCAAATACATACACTTAGAAAGACATTAACTTAACAATAACACTTAGAACCATTAACATTAACACTTAGATTAACATTATCTCCACTTAGAGTCCATCCACAAATGCAAGCCTGCATTTGGGTATCCAAGAGCAGAAGATCATCTCGCACTGTAAACAAGAAACATCCTATAAAGATGACATTACACAAAGTGTTCTGTCGTCAAATGTGCAGCACTTCCCTTAATTGGTATCCTGCAATAGATTTCTTAACTCCTGTCTTTTTTTAAAAACTTTGGCCGAGAATTCCTGAAGCAAAGCAAAGATGTCCCACCTCTGAACCAAGAGAGGTAAATTATTCTCCGTGAGGTCTGGTAACCTATTTAGTAATTCCTGCCTGTCTGAAGTATACAGTCCGCATTCAAGGATGACAGGTCTCCAAGATTCAACCTCACCGCACGAACAGTAGGGGTCAGGTCTAATCCTCTTTCAAATAGTTTGACCCTTAAGCCATGTCCAGTGATTAAGTAACTCGTGGTCATGGTGAGAGCAAACCAAGAAGACACCCTCCTGCCCATTGCAAAGCTTACGGCTGCAATGAAGCCTCTTGTAATGGTTCCATACTCACTCAAATCCCAACGTTGCTGCCAGCAATTCACAAGCTCACCCCAAATTCTATGTTTTTCCTCCTTTATGTTGTTATTTGGATTAGAGGTGATATTCAATACCTCGGAAAATAATGTGTAGATCCAAGGGGATGGTACCTGCAATAACCTGTAAGACATTTGTCGACACTGTCCTGGGAGCGCGTATAACTGTAAGCAGCATTGTACGTTGCAGGGACAGAAGCTTGGCTTTAGTTGTAACCTTGGTAGCAACCGCAAACCAAATACCAGCACTAGAAACTACAATCGGAAGAAATATCGTCTTGTAGTACAATACCAGAGTTTTTTGGATAAACTCCATTCCTTGCGGGAAATTCTAACAACTGCAGCTACGAACTTTTTGATTTTTTCATTGATTTTAGTGACATGTACATGAAACCTGAGACGATCATCTAGAGTTAAACCCAAATACTTGGTGTTCTGTACATATGGAATTTGAGTACCATATAGGGCGGCCTTCCATAACCGGCGGCCTTCCATAATCGAAGTGGTGTTTAAACACCATGAAATTTATCTTGGTAACAGAAATCTTTAGTTTATTCAAACCCGCCCATGCCACTAAATTATTCAAAACTGACTGAATTTTTTGTTCGAGAATTTGTCTTGATCCTCCCTGCACTGCCACCACCAAGTCATCAGCATATGCAACTTTGATGAACTCATCGCTATCCTTCGTGAGCCACTGGTCTAGCACTGCATTCCAAAAGAGAGGTCCCAAGATTGAACCCTGAGGGCATCCTCTTGAAACGGTAGTCGTGTATGATAAATGCTTTGAACATACTCTAATTTGTTGGTCCTTAATGTAAGATCTAAGGACTTTGAACAGGTAGTCATCACACTTTGCCAGTTGCAGTGATCTGAGAGCACTCTCCCACCAAAGGGAATCGAAAGCGCCCTCAAAGTCAATAAAAACAGCAAGAACATATTTGCTGTTTGCCTCCTGAATGTAAGTCAGCAAGGTTGAGATTGCGTCCTCAGTGGAACGTCCTTCTTTGAATCCAAACTGGCAATCAGAGGAGAGTTTATGTTCTGTAAATAATTTTAAAATCCTTAGGGCACTCATCCTTTCAAATAATTTGCCAAGATTGGCCAATAAAGAGATTGGCCTGTTTGCTCTGAGGTTTGTTTTTGGCTTTCCCGGTTTATGCAAGATTTTTAAGAAGGCAAGCTTCCATTCAAGAGGAAAAAGCCCTTCTAGCAAGCATTTATTAAATAAGTTTAATAAAATCTCAGGGAAGAATTCATAAAATTTTTCAATTACTTGATTCTCAATGAGGTCAATGCCAGGACATTTTTTATGGTTCAATTTAGCTACTGCAGCTCCTAGCTCAAGCATATTAAAAATGGCAATTTCAGTTGTCCCCTTATATTCCCGATTAATGCGTCTAATTTCCGCTTGGTCAGGGCTGTCCATATACGGCAAGTCTTCCGGAAATAGGCTACTCGACATAACACAGTACTCATATCTGGCCATTTTACGGATTTTTGTATTCATCACAGTGTGCCGTGGCGGAGTTGAACTAGCATTTAAGTGCCGCCGCACGTAAGACACAACATAAAACACAACAATTCTTTCCGGAACAGGATTTTGCTGCCTTCTATTTTTGCTAGAGACGAATCTTATGCTGGTATCTTGGGTTGGGCTCCCAGTGGTACGGGACATTGATGGCGTCCACTGATATTGCACTGCCTCCAGTGGATGCTGGATACCTGGGTTTTTCGCCACAAGTACGAATAAAACTTGCCCGCCTCCTCGTTGGCTGGTGCCGGGGCTGCCTACGAGGTGTTCTCTGTTTCCTGGTGGCTTAGTGGGCAAGCAGAGAGAGTTAGTAACCTCGGTTCAGGCTTAGTTGTGGCCCACCTCCTCGTAGTGTAGATGGGTGCTAGGCAGGCTTTCCAGATTATTGTCTTTCTGGTGTGGCCAGAAACAACATAACACACATAACATTATACATTCTGGCTGTTCGATTCCGTATCCTGACAGAGTACAATGGGGGAGTTGAACCAACGTTCTAGAGCAGTCCTACATATGATAATATTCATGTCTCTATCTCTTTCTCTCTCTCTAAAAGAAAAAAAAATATATACAGGCATACCTCGGTTAACGTTACCTCTGATAACGAAGCCTCGATATAACGAAGTCCGCAATTTTTTGTGTAATCACCTGAAATCTAAACAAACTGAAGAAATTACGGAAAACTTTGGGGCTTCTCGTGGTTGGTTCGAGAAATTTAAAAAACGGGCCAGGATTCATAGTGTAAAATTAACAGGAGAAGCTGCAAATAAGTTTCCAGAAAAACTAAAGGAAGTGTGGGGGGGGGGAAAATAAATGTTTATACTTATATTTTTTTATCTTATTTATATTATTATATCTTTTGTAATAAACCCCTCCCCACTTGCGCATCTGACTATTACTTTACAGAAAATTCCAAGTTCAAGGGGAAAGCTCCTTAATGTGTTTAATTCCCTTTGGATAGACTTTTACTCAGAACAACAAAGAAACCACACAAATGTTGTATATACAAATCAGTTTATTAAACATATTTACATGAGCATAATGAAAACCAAATATTAATTGAATTTATACACATGACAACATGATTAGGTCTCACCTACATGTGTATATATATATATCATGTTCATACATTAGTAAAAATCATTTACAAGCTAATATCAATCCCATTCCATTCTAGAAATACTTAATGCTGCCTCAATTAAACAAGAAATATCATAATCCTTTCCATTCCTTCCTACATATACTTAATACTGCATTCTTTAAACACTATTAACAAGGGTTATCAATTCCATTTGCCTTTCATCCTACATATATTTAATACTGCATCAATTAAACAAGAAATATCAATTCTATTCCATTCCTTCTTACCTATATTTGATACTGCATCAATTAAACAAGAAATATCAATTCCATTCCATTCACTCCTTTCATATACTAATAACTCTTTTAGGAAATTTTGTTAATGTTACACCTTCAATACCAATCATTCTTACTCTGAAGATCAATTTGAGTGTCTATACTCGTATCCTCTGATTTATATAATACTTTCTTCTTGCCTAGAGATATAATTGACAGACTTTCTCTAATCAAAGTTAACTTATACAATTGAAATTATCTTTCAAACTAGCGTTTGTCCATTTGGTCATGACAACAACAACGTTAGGTCATTAAACTCTTACTGGACCCTTACATTACAACAGGGCCTACATACAGTAATATAATTATTCCTAATGTCTCTCCTATTCTTCCCTTCCAAAATTTCTTTAATTATACATCATCTAAAACAATACGATTATCATACAAAATTTGTATATCTATCTATTCCCTTTTGTTTAACGTCTTCCAACACTAATTCTTCACTAACCTATCCTTACATTATGTACTTTGTATATTTCTCACATTATCTTTCTTAAATTTCTTTTAATTCATTATCAGTGTCCTTACAGTCCTTTATATATGTATGAGGGTACTAATATAATCTAGCCACTTACTTATTGAACTCGGCGTGACGTTGCCCTATGTCTTTCTGTCTTTCCCGTCAGGTTCTGCTTATCTTTTTCTATCAGGGGCGACGTCTTACTTTTCTTGAAGAATTAGGCACTGGTAATTGTGCTGCGAGGTGGTTCCAGCTCCATTTTATTCGGCCCGCTTGATGCTCCTCTCCTGTTTCGGAATGGCTTTATCTCCTTACTCTTCCTAACACTCAGAAACTCAGGTGCTGCTACACATAATTTCCAAGACGACGTAACCCTCAATTTTTAACTGTTGCTCACTTCTTTTATTTACCCTGACCAAAATCTTAACTGCTGTGTCCGCTGACTATTTCCATTTCTAAAAAAACATCACAAAAACAACTCACACAACCACATAGCTCCACACAGGTCTCTCCTCGTCCTTCTCCTTTTTCCCAACACTAATCTTTACTACAACTCCTCAACTTACTCACACTGACTCACTATCTCATCTTCAACTGGTCAGCACTTGCTCAACTCTGACCGACTAAAACATTTCTCCCCTTCTTCCTCACACCGACAAAATTTTTACTTTTTCTTAGACCATTTTAGTTCACACCGCCAAAACTCAACTTAGTGTCTTAAACCATGTTTTCTCACCCCACAAAAAAATCTCAACTTTTTGTCTCTTGCCACACTTTCACTGCCTTTTTCCTACATCTTAGTGCCGATTTCGTCACGCCCATTTCCTAGTGACTTCACCAATCTAACATTTACTTTCGCTTTCATCTCATTTCATTTGTTGAAAAAACCCCTTATTCCGCCGGCCCAGTAGCACGTGATTCACAATACCCCTCTCCTTTTTTATTTCTTTGTTGACATCCGTTGAGCTCTTTCATGTAGGCCGAATGTATCAAAACAACTCCTCCTGTGTCATCACAGCTTGTCTCTATAGCACTTCAGAAAAACCACAAAATGTGACACTGCGTCTATTTTTAGAAACTACTGTGTGCGTTTTGCCGAATGCGTTTCCGGTGCGTGACCTCTCATAAACCTAAGTTGATTGTCGCACCGTACCCCCTGCTGGGTATTGCCATAGTATTTTCTGACAGTTCTCAGTTTTAACGGATGTAAAGCTAATTTTTCTGTTTACATTCCTACTACCTTTTAATTTTACAATTCTTAATGAATAATTCTTGTTATTGAAACTGATGCTATTACCATATTATTCTACCAACGGCAAGAATCCAAAAAGGAAAACTGACTTCCAAGGTCTAAAAAAATATTTTATTTTTGTAAGATTTTCAGATCTTACAATTGCCACTCCTTTCCCAAAAAAATTTATACCTGTGTAAATTTTTTCACTATACTCCATCACTTTCCCTGGAATTTAACCACCTACATCTATTTATTCACTCCTTAATATACATTAACTCTTCATTAACTTCTAACACCAAAAGGACTTACTCATTTTGATTACCCTTTGGAATGTACAAATATTTATAATTAAATCATAACAAAACTCACTGAGAATGCAACCTTTTATCTCCTTATTTTAATACTACTATTCTTACTAAAAATAATTTTGACTTTCTCATTTTAATAATAACCACTGTCCCACTATTATCCCACTCATTACCCTATTCCAAATCAGTGCTTAAACTCACCATATTTTCCTTAGAGTAGATTTAACCCTTACTTCTTAGAGTAGATTTAACCCTTACTTCTTAGAGTAGATTTAGAATAGATCTTTCTCCTTGAGTTCCCTTAATATCGTACTACAGTTTTTTTTTTTTTTTTTTTTTTTTTTTGTTAACCTACAGTATGTTCAAAAAATAAATTTCACTTAATTTAGATACCATGATTAGGTGTCTTCAAAAGGGGAACCTTCATCCAGTGTCTTCATTTGGACTCTTCCCTACTGCATTCCCAGGACTCAGCTCTACAAGGCTGCTACTTTTGGGCTCAACAAGGCTCCTACCTATCCGGGCCACTGCTTTCCATTCTCAGCTTCTTGGCTCCATTCGGGCCACTGGTATCCAGTCTCAGCTTGGCTCCATCTTGCGGGCCACTGGTTTCCAGTCTCAACTTGGCTCCACCTATTCGGGCCATTGGTTTCCATTCTCAACTTCTTGGCTCCATCTTTGGGCCACTGGTTTCCAGTCTCAACTTGGCTCCATCTTGCGGGCCACTGGTTTCCAGTCTCAACTTGGCTCCACCTATTCGGGCCATTGGTTTCCATTCTCAACTTGCTATAACCAGCTACTCAACTGACATGACAGACCTCCTGCTACATCTTAACTTAACATTTTAACTCTGCTCTGCCTAACCTTCTCCTTCCACTTTCTGGAGTTTGTCTCACTCCCTTACATTTTTTCGACCGCTCGCTACAACTTTTTTCTGCCTGATTCTCCTTCATACCCTTCCTTGTGCCCTTTTTTTTCGCCCCTTTTATTTTTGTTATAGCCCTTCTCTTATCACTAGCAGTTTGCTTAGGAAGTACTGTAGTCCACACTTTCCGATGCTTCTCCCCTAAAGACTTAAAAAAAATTTACTCACTTTAAAAGATCTCATACTGTAGCTCTCTATACCGGGATTGGTTTCCACTGATTCTTCCCTTCCATTATTTTCTGTTCCTTCCGTATCTCTACTGGAATGTGCCCTTCTAGTAGCCATCTTTAATTTAATTGACAACTTAATTAATTTTACTATTAATAGTAATATAATTTACCTATTAAGTTTAATCTGTCGTAAAATGCTTCATCTCTTAGCTTAATAATCAATTCCTTTACATTTAAATATTCCTAATACTTCAATATTTCTCTCTTTATATTCACATTTATCTACTCAATTCAATTATCTATCTATTCATTTATCTACCTATTCATTTACCTATTCATTTATCTACTTATTCAATCTCTGATCAATTCACTAATTCATAATTAACTGTACTTCAGTGTTTAACTCTTTAAATCTACAATTTTCTATCTTAGAAAATTTACCTGATGATCAATTCAATAACACATAAATAATCATAACTTAATGCTTAACTTTTATCTCCATAGTTATTTACCTTAATAAAATCTATCCTTTTCAACCAATACTCAATTTTATATTACACAACAATTCTCAATCAATATGATATGTATTCTGGCTCGCCAGCTGAATTTTTTCTCAGTTTCAGCAACTGGGCTTAACTTATTTCTTTGCTATTCTGGTACACTGCCTTCCGTTGGGAATTATATTCTGGCTGGCATTTCGCCAATTGTGGGGGGGGGGGGGGGGAAATAAATGTTTATACTTATATTTTTTTATCTTATTTATATTATTATATCTTTTGTAATAAACCCCTCCCCACTTGCGCATCTGACTATTATTTTACAGAAAATTCCAAGTTCAAGGGGAAAGCTCCTTAATGTGTTTAATTCCCTTTGGATAGACTTTTACTCAGAACAACAAAGAAACCACACAAATGTTGTATATACAAATCAGTTTATTAAACATATTTACATGAGCATAATGAAAACCAAATATTAATTGAATTTATACACATGACAACATGATTAGGTCTCACCTACATGTGTATATATATATATCATGTTCATACATTAGTAAAAATCATTTACAAGCTAATATCAATCCCATTCCATTCTAGAAATACTTAATGCTGCCTCAATTAAACAAGAAATATCATAATCCTTTCCATTCCTTCCTACATATACTTAATACTGCATTCTTTAAACACTATTAACAAGGGTTATCAATTCCATTTGCCTTTCATCCTACATATATTTAATACTGCATCAATTAAACAAGAAATATCAATTCTATTCCATTCCTTCTTACCTATATTTGATACTGCATCAATTAAACAAGAAATATCAATTCCATTCCATTCACTCCTTTCATATACTAATAACTCTTTTAGGAAATTTTGTTAATGTTACACCTTCAATACCAATCATTCTTACTCTGAAGATCAATTTGAGTGTCTATACTTGTATCCTCTGATTTATATAATACTTTCTTCTTGCCTAGAGATATAATTGACAGACTTTCTCTAATCAAAGTTAACTTATACAATTGAAATTATCTTTCAAACTAGCGTTTGTCCATTTGGTCATGACAACAACAACGTTAGGTCATTAAACTCTGACTGGACCCTTACATTACAACAGGGCCTACATACAGTAATATAATTATTCCTAATGTCTCTCCTATTCTTCCCTTCCAAAATTTCTTTAATTATACATCATCTAAAACAATACGATTATCATACAAAATTTGTATATCTATCTATTCCCTTTTGTTTAACGTCTTCCAACACTAATTCTTCACTAACCTATCCTTACATTATGTACTTTGTATATTTCTCACATTATCTTTCTTAAATTTCTTTTAATTCATTATCAGTGTCCTTACAGTCCTTTATATATGTATGAGGGTACTAATATAATCTAGCCACTTACTTATTGAACTCGGCGTGACGTTGCCCTATGTCTTTCCGTCTTTCCCGTCAGGTTCTGCTTATCTTTTTCTATCAGGGGCGACGTCTTACTTTTCTTGAAGAATTAGGCACTGGTAATTGTGCTGCGAGGTGGTTCCAGCTCCATTTTATTCGGCCCGCTTGATGCTCCTCTCCTGTTTCGGAATGGCTTTATCTCCTTACTCTTCCTAACACTCAGAAACTCAGGTGCTGCTACACATAATTTCCAAGACGACGTAACCCTCAATTTTTAACTGTTGCTCACTTCTTTTATTTACCCTGACCAAAATCTTAACTGCTGTGTCCGCTGACTATTTCCATTTCTAAAAAAACATCACAAAAACAACCCACACAACCACATAGCTCCACACAGGTCTCTCCTCGTCCTTCTCCTTTTTCCCAACACTAATCTTTACTACAACTCCTCAACTTACTCACACTGACTCACTATCTCATCTTCAACTGGTCAGCACTTGCTCAACTCTGACCGACTAAAACATTTCTCCCCTTCTTCCTCACACCGACAAAATTTTTACTTTTTCTTAGACCATTTTAGTTCACACCGCCAAAACTCAACTTAGTGTCTTAAACCATGTTTTCTCACCCCACAAAAAAATCTCAACTTTTTGTCTCTTGCCACACTTTCACTGCCTTTTTCCTACATCTTAGTGCCGATTTCGTCACGCCCATTTCCTAGTGACTTCACCAATCTAACATTTACTTTCGCTTTCATCTCATTTCATTTGTTGAAAAAACCCCTTATTCCGCCGGCCCAGTAGCACGTGATTCACAATACCCCTCTCCTTTTTTATTTCTTTGTTGACATCCGTTGAGCTCTTTCATGTAGGCCGAATGTATCAAAACAACTCCTCCTGTGTCATCACAGCTTGTCTCTATAGCACTTCAGAAAAACCACAAAATGTGACACTGCGTCTATTTTTAGAAACTACTGTGTGCGTTTTGCCGAATGCGTTTCCGGTGCGTGACCTCTCATAAACCTAAGTTGATTGTCGCACCGTACCCCCTGCTGGGTATTGCCATAGTATTTTCTGACAGTTCTCAGTTTTAACGGATGTAAAGCTAATTTTTTCTGTTTACATTCCTACTACCTTTTAATTTTACAATTCTTAATGAATAATTCTTGTTATTGAAACTGATGCTATTACCATATTATTCTACCAACGGCAAGAATCCAAAAAGGAAAACTGACTTCCAAGGTCTAAAAAAATATTTTATTTTTGTAAGATTTTCAGATCTTACAGAAGTAATTGAACGTGAAAATTTTCCACCAAATTTGGTGTTCAATGTTGACGAAAGCCGTTTGTTCTGGAAACGGCTACCAACAAAAAGCTTCATTTCTATTGAAGAAAAATCAGCTGCTGGGTTCAAAGCAGCCAAAGACCGTTTAACGTTACTCTTTGGATCAAATGCCTCTGGCGGTTATAAATTAAAATTGTTATTAGTTTACCATTCAGAAAATCCGAGGGCGTTAAAAGGTAACATAAAAATGAATTTACCTGTAATATGGAAAGCAAATAGAAAAGCGTGGGTTACCAAGGAGTTATTTACTGATTGGTTTGTTAACCACTTTTGTCCTGGAGTAAAACGGTATTGTCAAAAAAACAACTTTGAAGAAAAAGCTCTTTTGTTGTTAGACAATGCTCCGGGACATCCTACTGATCTTAACACGTTGGACACATGCATTCCTGTCAAAGTTGTGTTTCTTCCAGCAAACACAACTTCCCTGATTCAACCATTGGATCAGGGAGTAATAGCATCATTTAAAGCTTATTATCTACGTCGAATTTTAAGCAATTTAACTGAACTAGAGGATAAAGAGGAAATGACAGTTAAAACTTTTTGGAAAAACTACACCATTAAAAACGCAATTGAAAACATTGATAGTTCTTGGAAAAAAGTCACTAAGAAAGGCTTAAATGGAGTTTGGCGCAAAATATGGCCAGAAGTTGTACTAGAAGAAGAAAATAACATCCAAGAAATTAGAAATGAAGTTATCCAGATGGCTCAATCAATAGGTTTCGAAAATGTCGATGAAGAGGATGTTAGAAATTTATTGAATGCAGAAGATGATGGTTTTTCAGTGGAAGATCTAGAAAACCTTGTTAGCAACGAAGACAAAGATAATGAAGGTGAAGTTAAAGAAGTTCCTGCCGAAAAAGTGTTAACAACCAAAGATTTAAAAAGGTGCTTAAATGACATTGAAAACGTTTTAAATTTTTTTAGTGAAAATGATCCTGATTTAGGAAGAAGTGTTATAGTTAAGCGATCAGTGTTAAATGCAATAACTCCGTATAGGCAATTGTTAAATGAAAGAGAAAAAAAGCATAAACAATCAACTTTAACCTCATATTTTAAAATGTGATTTCACTTTGTATGTAAGTTGACTGTTTATTTAATAAAACTTTTCTTTGTTCGAAAAAAAGCTTTTCATTTTCTTTACGTAGGAATGTATCCCTATTCTGGCCATAGTATTTTTACCTCTTAAAACGAAGTTTCGCTTAACGAAGTAATTTCGTGGAACGCATCCTATTCGTTTATCGAGGTATGCCTGTATTCAATTTGTGACAGCTTTTGCCAGTCAAGGAAACACATCGACTCACTAGCGTTCAGCAGTTCTCACTTCTGGAAGAAAATTTTCTTCCATTCATTCTAGTTTTTCATTTCTGGAAACCCTGCAAACTTTGAAATGAAACCCCGAAACACTGAAAACTCTGCTAAACCTGGAAAGAAAATATACTACTTTCACTAGTCTCACACACTAGTCAGACTTTTGTGGATTTATTGGATTATCGTTTTTTGCAGCAGCATGTTCGAGAGGCAACCAGAGAAAGTAATACTCTTGATCTGGTTATCAGCAGTGATCATTCATGTATTAGGAATTTGCAGATAAAAGAACCACTAGGTGGCAGTGACCACAGTGTACTGACGTGGGATTTACTTAAATATTTAATTATCATCAGGGGTAAAGGAAAGGGTTTTTGCTTCCGTAAAGGCGAGTACAGTGGTCTCCGACAGTTTTTAAATTCTGTACAGTGGGATCAACTGACGATGTTACCAACAGTAAATTCTAAATGGGAAGCATTCAAGGAAATCATCGTGGAAGCTACTAAAAGGTTCATACCTATTAAGAAATATTGTTCAAGGTTTAGGCCTAAATGGTTGTCAAATGAATTAATGAGACTCGTAACAGAGAATAAAAATGCATGGGATGCATATAAATTATCAAGCGACTCAGAAGCCTATGGCAGATATAAGTTAATCTGTAATCAGGTCACAAAGGAGGTTCGGCAGGCGAAGGCAGATTACGAGAAATCCTTGGCAAAAGATGCTAAGAAAAACAGCAAGGATTTCTTTACTTATATAAACTCTAAAAGGAAGGGGATGAATCTGATTGGTCCACTTGATATTGATGGTACGACTGTTGATGATCCTGCTCAGATAGCAAACAAACTGAATGAGTATTTTGCATCAACATTCACACGTGAGGAATTGTTAAGGTTTGAAAATGACAGAAGGTTATCAAATTGTAGCAGGATACTTAATGATTTTGTAATAGCTGAAAGCAAAGTGGAGGACAAATTGTTGAAGTTAAACGTAAGAAAAGCACCTGGGGTGGATGGGATCTATCCAGTTATATTAAAGGAGGCGGCAAAGCAACTAAGCAAACCCTTAGCCATAATTATGAGAGCGTCCTTGGATTCAGGGGACGTTTCCACGGACTGCAGATGTGCAAATGTATCCCCAATTCACAAGGGGGGTTCGAAGGGTGACACGAGTAATTACAGACCAGTTAGTTTAACTTCTGTTCCTGGTAAAATAATGGAGTCACTGGTTAAAGATGCATTGCAGGATCATCTAGACAAGACTGCAGCAATAATTCAGACACAGCATGGGTTTGTTAAGGGAAAGTCTTGTCTGACAAATTTGATAGGATATTATGATGTGGTTACAAAGGAACTGGATGCAAAAAATAATTTTGATATCATATATTTGGATTTCAGGAAAGCTTTTGACACTGTTGCGCATGGAAGACTATTGTACAAATTGGAGCAGAATGGTATTAAAGGTAGGTTGCTACAATGGATAAAAGGATGGTTAAGTGGGAGAAGACAGAGGGTGGTAATCAATGGGTGCTGCTCTTCTTGGACTAATGTTATTAGTGGGGTCCCACAGGGTTCGGTGTTAGGTCCGCTGTTGTTTTGTATATTTATCAATGATATTGATGAAGGTATATCAGGCTTAATGTCGAAGTTTGCAGATGATACAAAGGTTGGCAGGGTTGTTAATGACAGTAATGGCAGTGTGCTACTGCAACAGGATCTGGATAATTTGGGCAGATGGGCTAAGAAGTGGCAACTGAAGTTTAACCTTGACAAATGCAAAGTACTGCATATGGGTAGAAGTAACCCCAGAGAAACGTACCAACTGTGTGGTACTACACTTAAGGTGGTAGAAAATGAAAGAGACCTGGGAGTAATTGTGCAGGCAGATATGAAGTTTTCTGAGCAATGCAGACAGGCTGCCAGGGCAGGTCATGGGGTTTTGTCAATGATATATAGGAATTTTGCTAGCAGGGAAAAGGAGGTGATTGTCCCTCTGTATAAGGCAATGGTCAGGCCACGCCTTGAGTACTGCGTACAGGTCTGGAGGCCTCATTTTAGGAAGGATGTAGATTTACTTGAGCGTGTACAGAGAAGGACAACATGATTGGGGAGGGGGAATGAAGGGATCCTCTTATCAAGAGAGGCTTAAATTCTGCAAATTGCAGTGGCTGGAGACTAGGCACCTGCGCGGTGATCTGATTGAGGTATATAAGGCCTTGAATGGGTTGAGCACGCTGAATTCTGATGGGATCCTTCCACTTGTTCAGATTACGAACTAAGGGGGCATAAATTCAAATTGAGAAAGGACAGATGTAGATTAGATGTGCGGAAATTTGCCTTTAGCCAGCGGGTGGTTAATTGCTGGAACGAACTTCCATCTGTCGTTGTGGAAGTTGATAGGTTGAATAAATTTAAGGAGGAACTGGACAGGCATTTGGAGGGAATGGTGTGATTTTTTTTTTTTTTTTTTTTTTTTTTGGCTGATGCTGCATAAGCTCACACACTTGCTTTCTTGCATCACATGCCACTACTACTACTACTACTACTACTACTACTACTACGAGTTTTTAACGGTTTTCTTCTTTTTCGGTCATTATCATCATCATCAGTAATTCAATATCGTCACTGGTCAGTTCCTCTGATGGGCTGTTCCACCTTTGTCTCTCCTGTGCCGTTTGTTTTAGTTCCTCAAAATTTCGAAGTCCTTTTCTGTATGGAATTTATTTTAGTGTTTTAAAATTTTTAAACTACATTCCCTCTCTAATTGGTATTAACAAGAATATTTATTGTATTTTACTGCCGATCTCTGAAAAAAAGGCCCGTTATACTTTAAAACTGTGCTTGCTTATCACTTACGTTAGTGTTTCTTGGGGTCCCAGTACGTTTGATATCAATATCGAATGTACATGTTTTTCCCGACTAATCACATTCAAGAATTGTCAGTGTGGCGGGTGAAAATAATCTATGTAATACGAGAGCTGGACTTTTAGAAGTACTTGTGTTTAATTCCTGTTTAATAAATAAAAAGTTGAAATATGACCTTCAGAGAGAGGGCGCTGACCAAGTACTGGCCGCACGCATAGTTTTGGTGCTCCGTTATTTGTTGTGCCGTTTATTGGTTTCAAGTGTCACATTTTCATTTATTTTGTGTCCATTAAGTTCCTCTTTTCAAGATGTGTCCATGGACATCAACTTCGTGAAGATCGGCCAAGGTAATCGAAAGTTATGAAAATTTTTATTAGCGTTGATCTCGCCGGGTCACAACGTGATTCTGCATTGCATATTGTTATATAGCCAATTTTGTTAAAGTGAATAGTATAACAAATAATTCCTAAATATTGATCATAGTAATTATCGGGAACAGTAATTGAACAGTTCTACAACCACATGTAACTTTCATAATGAATTTTGGATATTTTGCTAGTTTTCCTTGTTTGACTTTAGTATGCTGGTTAATAAACAAAGGCCTTTGTTCTCAATTCACACCACGCGGTCAAACCCTGATTGGTCAAGCCCTGTTTTGAGTGACCGTTAGCGTGAGTTGGTAGCTACGTACCTCAAGACATCTATATTGGTACTAAATTTATTTGATTTAAAATATGAATAGAAGTTATTAATTTAATTACATTTAAGATATTGAGAACACACACATATATATATATATATGTGTGTATTATTATATATATATATATAATAATATGCGCAGTGCCGTGCTCCCAATGGCTCCCCAGGACGAACAATAAACCAAGCTCGTCATCCAGTATTCTTCATATCTAGGGGTTAAGACTTCCCCCCCTCCCACTCGCAAAACTCCAAGACTCTGAACTAAACACTGCACCCCAGCAGCAAAGCAACTGCCCCTCAGAATCTTTCATCCTGCTGCAAAAAATTATTTTGGCACCATTATTCAATTCTGGGTAAGGGAACACAAGACCTGGAGGAGATGCCAGACAGTCAACAAGGCCAGCCAGAGGGTTCCCAGACATCTACCGACAAGCGAGCGGTGAAACCCACCCTGGACAAACCAGAAGAACAAGACGAAACCAGACAAGACACCACCTGCAAGAGGAGAAACAAGAGGTACAATATTGAAAAACCAGACCGGGAAATGAGGAGCAATAGTGAAGCTAGAGATCGACAGGAGCCAAGCAAAAACACAGAAGAGCAAAAACAAGGGGAAAAAATCTCCCCTCCGGATCTCTCATTGCCACAGGGAACAGTCCTTGAGCAAGTGCTCACCCTGCGAGCCACTCTAGAAAACATAATGAGAGATAACAGTAGCAGAATTTCTTCAACCTTAAGAGCAGACATAGTCCTTCAATGGACTAAATTAGAAACAATCCTCCTGCAAACAAATGTGGAGCACCAGAGGGCGCTTGCAGCCCTAGAAGCATATAAAGATGCTGATGGTGGCAAACAAATGCTACAGCGCGCCCCATCATATGCCCAAGCGCTGAGGCATACCCCAAGTGAGAGGGAAAAAACCAGTGAATTACAAGTGCCAAAGAAGAAAGTACTCACAAAAACTCCAAATATAGTGATACTGAGACCTACCGGGGACAGCAACCAATCAAGTGAGCAAATCAAACAAAAAGTCATAGATAATATGAAGGAAGACTTTCAAAACACCAGGATAAAGTCTATCCGCAAAACCAGGAACCCAGGGATCGTGATTGAGACTGAGAGCGAGAAGGAGATAGAAGAAATAAAAGCAAATGAGAAAATAACCACATTAGGGCTAAAGGCAGAATTACCGAAAAATAAAGGCCCAACTATACTAATATTTGATGTAGAGTATGACATGGATCCGCAGCAATTAACCAACGAGATTTATAGAAAGAACTTACAGAGCCACTTCCCAGAGTTGGAACCCTCTGAGCTGATTTTTCCAAAGTTCAAAATAAAAGCAAAGAACGGGATGGGAGTAAATTGGACGGTGGAACTGGCGCCATCTGCTTGGCAAATCTTAAGCACCCAAAACAGAATATATATAGAATGGAGCAGCCTGAGATACAGGGAACATATATCCATTCCCAAGTGCTTTCGCTGCTGCAGATATGGCCACACCACTCATACTTGCACACAAAGAGAGCCGACCTGCGGCCACTGCTCTGGCAAAGGGCATGAGTACAATACCTGCCCCAACAAAACCGACGCACCAACCTGCGCAAACTGTAAGAGTCTGAAACTGGAGCACTCACACTCCATCCGCGATACTGGGTGTCCGACATACCAAAAAATCAAGAGTTCCTACCAACAGAGAATAGATTATGGCCACACACCATAAACAATTCAACTCCAGCGTTCTCACATTCCACCAGCTCAATGCACAGCGTGCCAGAGCGGTGGCGGAGCAAGTCCGACTAAAAGCTGACGATGAAAATACTGACATCCTCATAATATTGGAACCGTACACGCACCAAAATCAAGTACGGGGGTATCCTATTATATACAAAATTGTGCAGTACACAGATGAAACCCCATGGGCAACTGTGATAATCAGGAACCCCCATATCACGGTCACAAAAATCCCACAATTCTGCACACCATGGGCAGCATGTGCCCACCTTGTCACCTCTCTGGGAAGTCTTTATGTGGTTGCTCTATACTGCAGGCCAGGGGCAGAAATCGACTATGCGATAACATATCTGGAGAATCTTCAAACTGCACTAAGCGGAAACAAGATAATAGTGGGGGCAGACGTCAACTGCAGATCCCCCCTCTGGCACAGTACCACGCCTGAAAGAAGAGGCTCAACAAATGGGCAAAGGCTCGAGGAGCACCTGGCCAACTCCATATTTGTTGTTAAAAACCAACCCTTCTGCCTCCCGACCTTCTGCAACACCTTATGGGAAGCAGAGATTGACATAACATTAGCCACAAGAAACACAGACACCCACATCACAAATTGGACAGTTAGAAATGCCTGGACGACCTCGGACCATCGTACAATAACCTTCACATTAGAAAGGAACTTGACACGAACAGCTGCCGACAGGCACATGCTAAATAGATTCGCCCTAAGCAAGGCAAACTGGGACACCTTCCGAGAGACTCTACGCACAGCAGGCCAGCAATACCTGCACACACTGAGGGAGCAGGAATGCGGGAGCAAAAACCCGGAACGACTCCAGAAGGATTTAACAAAAATAATAACAGAAGCAGCAGAGAAAGCCATGAAGAGAAAAATCCCCATTGCAGGGGACACGCCCTGGTGGACTCCAGAGCTCACACGAATGAGGAAAATAGTACAACACAGAAGGAAACAATTTCAGAGGGCTAGGAGGAACTGGCCGCAACAAGAAGTCACTGAACTCAGGAACCAATATAGAATCGCTAGAAATTGTTATACTGAACAGATAAAGAAAAATAAAAGGGAATCATGGGAGAGGTTGGTACAAGGGTCAGGAAACAGCAACCCCTGGGGGGTGGTATACAAAATTACCACTCACAAACTCCCCAGGGGGGAAGTCGTGACAGCCACCAAAACAGCACAAGGAAATTTAACCATAACCTGGGAGGAGTCGATTGGGAACATCCTGGACAACATCCTTCAGGAGCTGCCAACAACACTAACAGATGAGCAGCAGGCTATCTGCCAAGCAAACAATTCCTATAATAATGACCAAATAGAACTCCCCTTCACCTTAGAAGAAATTCAGGATGCAGCAAGCCGCGCGAAAAATAAGAAATGCCCTGGACTGGACCTAATTGAACCGGAGATGGCAAAAGAAGCAACGGAACATATACCTGAATTACTGCTAAAACTATTCAATTGCTGCCTGGAAGCAGGTAAATTTCCACTACAGTGGAAAAAAGCAAATTTAAAACTGATCCTAAAAAACCCAACAAAGCCACCAGAGACACCTAGTTCCTACAGACCCATAGCCCTGCTACCAACCCTCAGTAAAATATTCGAACGGCTGCTACATACAAGAATCACAAGGCATTATAATGAAGCAAATCCTAACATGTCAAAGCAATACGGATTTACTCCTGGCAAATCCACTATCGAAGCAATACAGAACCTCCTCTCTAGAGTCGCCCATTGTAAAAGGAAATACTTCCTCGTCATCGCAGTGGATTTCGCTGGGGCGTTCGACACCCTCTGGTGGCCGAGCGTCTTGGCGAGACTCAGAGCTGCCAACCTTCCATTGAATCTTTATTATTGCATGAAGGATTACCTGGCTGATAGAGCAGTGCAAGTTACCACACCATATAAATGCCTCAGTCGCCCAGTCCGCAGGGGCTGCCCCCAGGGTTCTGTCCTGGGGCCGCTCCTGTGGAACTTTGTCCTGGACGAATTCCTCGCCATGGATCTGGGTGGTGTGGAGGCCCAGGCCTATGCAGATGACTTGATCTTGACCATCGAGGCTGACAGCAGATCCTCCTTAGAAATCCAAGCAAATGATGCCCTGCAAAAGCTGCTAGATTGGACGAAGCTACACTTGCTCAAACTAGCACCCGACAAGACAAATTCGGTGCTGCTAAAAGGTACGCTAGACTTAAGGAGACCACCACAAATTAAGATTGAGAACAAAACAGTTAAGCTGTGCGAACAGATTAAATACCTAGGAATAATCCTGGACAGAAAATTAAATTTCAAGCCACACCTAGAATATATTAAACAAAAGATAAGAAGATATGCGGCCCTCCTCGCTAGAGTCACTCGCAGGGACTGGGGACTCAGACGTACTACCCTGTCTTTGTACTACAAAGCTCTCTTCATCCCTGCCATCACATATGGCTCCCCTCTCTGGTACGCGAGGGCGGCACTAGAAGTGAATAAACGGATCCTCGAAACCATTCAGAGGACCATCCTCCTTACCATGTCGAGAGCAACTAGAACGACTAGCACGGCTGCCCTCCAAGTCCTGGTAGGAGTTCTACCCCTGGATCTCGAAGCTACCCGCTGTGGTCTGCTCTACCATCTTGCCAGAAACACATCGGCTACGATGTATGACCTCACCACTGACATCACTAATGACCGCAACTATGAGAAGAGAAGAATCACCGACCACCTCATCCAGATTTGGCAGAGGAGATGGAGCAACACAGAAAAAGGTGCAGTGACCAGAAGATTCCTCCCCACTGTCACTAAGCTGTACCCTAAGGCGCCAGTGTGGTTTCACCCTGGTCGAAATACCACCTTCCTCCTTACAGGACACGGCCCGTTTAAAGCTAAACTTCACCAACTTGGTATCATAAATAACGCGGACTGTCCCTGTGGCAACCCGGAGTCCTGGAGACACTTAATGTTTGAGTGCGATTTGTATGACGACCTGCGACTACAGCTAATATCGTCAATTCAATATATCCCAGACAACCAAGAACCCAGACTGCTAGACACTCAAGAGGACTACAAGGCACTCAGTCAATATGCCCAGGATCTATTTTCTAGAAGGAAAACAATGATAGAAATATACCAAAGGCAACCCGACTAGAAAGAATGCAGGAGGTCAAACAAGTAAAAAAAAAAAAAAAAAAAAAAACACAAGCAAAAAACTCACCATACCACAGAAAGACAAGACTTTAGGATGATTTGAATGGCCTACTGTCGACCCAAAACTGCACTCCCTTGTGCGGTTTTTTTTTTTTTTTTTTTTTCTTTCGGGGAGGGGGAGGGGGTATTTGCTCTTCTCCTCTCCTCGCCTCCCCATATTTTCACTCTGGTGGGGCATGGGCATGCCCCACTGAAAATGGGGGGTCACCTCTCTATCCGACCCCTCTTCTTCCTATTTCATCCCCCCAGTCTTCACCTTCCCCTCCCAACACTTTCTCTTGTACAGCGATTGCCCTACATGTCCAAATTTAAATCACATAAAATTTTGCCCGACCTTTTAGGCTCTCTAGAAATAGTTCTTTCAGCGTAAAACCCCACGCAGCGCTTTCTAAATGCAATTTTACTTAAACCGATAACTCCAACTTAGCGATAACTCCAACCTTTATTTTAGGTCCTCGTCACCGAAATCCCAGGAAAGTAAGTGGCAGGACCTGCCAGAGTATAATTAGTCTCTTGGTACACCCGGCCGGCGTCCCCGTCGCTAGGTATGGTAACGCCGGGTCCCACTGGGGGCCCGGCGGCCAACAGGCTGGATGAACAATGGGCACAACAAACTACATACCACATGACCCATACATTACTTTTAAACCTCTGGCATAGACAGGGTACTGTCACTCGATACAAAGAACATACGCGGAGATGGGAGAAATCCCCGGAGCCGTCAGACCCTCAACATACCTATACCTATACCTATGACCTTCAGAATTACTTGGTATCCAGCTAAATTTAAATGAAGATCCTAAAATAGCATCTGGCAGACCAGTTGGGACACCACCGCACTTGGAGCGACGACAAGAAAATTCCTGCCTGATGTGACCTTCTTACTCTCTAAATCGGTTAAAACCTGGTGCTCTTTAACTATGGAAACTTCCTTTCTGGTAACTGGACATGGCTCTCTCAATCAAAAACTCTTTCAGTTTCGCTTGCATCACACCGATCTCTGCAGCTGCGGGAATACAGAAGATTGGAGTCACCTGCTCTTTAACTGTGCAATCTACGAGGATCTTAGGGTGAAGCTCCGAACTGACGTTCCAGATCTCTCTCCGGGATTCTTATTATGCTTCTGCATAATAAGAATTATCTCTCAGCTCTTCAGAACTTTGCCTCCAAGGTGTTTGCTCGCAGAAAAAGAATCAACGCCAGATTAGCGCACCAAAACAATCCACCAAATACAACTGTGTAAGCGGGACAATAGTTTGCTTCTCTGATTTATTTTCTTCTATGTTTCATGTTTGCATGAATTGTCATTGCACTAATCCTAAAGGTCATCAGTTCCACATCTGAATTATTCTAGATACCAGAGTATTTATTGAAGACTACCCTTTTTTTTTCTCTCACCAGCGCCATATTTTTTATATATTTTTTTATATCGTATCAGTCCCAGAATCTTCTTTTTTTTTCTTTTTCTTCTTTTTACTATTAGTTTATTATTATTTTATTTTATTCTTTTATTTATTTATTTATAATTATTATTTTTTTTTATCCCAATGTGTCTTTTTTTTTCTCGCTAATGATTTTTTTTTAAACCAGCACCACGGGTTGTGTTTATTTTATTATTATCATTATTATTATTTTATTTATTTTTTTATTTTTTTATTATTATTTTTTTTAAATTTATTTATTACTTATTTATTTTTTCTTCTCTCTCGCTCCTTTCTTTTTCCTCTGGAATGGGCCTCCGGAGGAATCTGGCCCACCTTTTGGCAACATCAGTTGGGTCAGAGTCTATTTTGAGGCATTACGTGCTCTACTGGAACTGGCCCACCTTCCCGTGGTGTGGACGAGTACCCAGAATCATCTGTCCAGGTGACTGATGCCTCTGGGCAGCCAAGTGGCCAGAACATAACAACAGAACACACACCCACACAATACACACAAACCTACGTCACACACATATCTGGCCCATTTGTAGTGATACTGTTCTTCACAGAGACACGGGGCGGAGTTGAACAGACGTTCTAGGTGCCGCCCATTACATGTCCACATATGAGTTTTGTATATTGAGGATTTTTCAAAACATACAAAGTTTAGTCAAGTGAAACGGAAACTTTGGAATAAACAGTTGGAGAATGCTCAGAACGAATTGCCAAATCGCAGATCGGATAACAACTCTCTCTGTAGAAAAAATATTTAAGAGCGGGAGGTGGAATCACTGGTTGCTCTATGAATAAAATAAAATAAATTTATGAATTTTCTGTTCATACTCCTGAGTGATCGGATAAGATCAGACGAGTTTACAAGATCGAGAGAGAATACAAGAATATTTTCGTATTTTACTGGGCATGCTGAGCTATTGTAGGTGGTGCTACAATCAATGTCATCGCGACATCTAAACAAATTAGCCGTTACGGCGGACAATAAAGGCAATGCTGTGGTAGTGTAATGCATGATATAACGTTGCTACACGTCAGCGCCAACTCAGCCGTACCATCCGTACAACGCAGCCTTGGACACCAGCTTCAGCTGCAGTGGTACGGATGGGAACAGTTTCAACACCCAGGCTACAGTACTGTTCTGTGACTACCACATATTCACACTCCTCAAAAGATGCTCAAAGTCGTCTCTTTCGTTGAAAAAACTACGGTGGTTTTTCCTGTGTCACTCATTGGTTTCACCAATAATCAGTGGAATTCTACGCCAAGGGTGTAACTTGCTCGTAGTATGATGAAGCCGATGTTCCAACCCCCTGGAGTTTACTTTCTCCAGATGCATCTCTGAACTGTTTATTCCAAAAGACTGCAGTATGTTCAACTTTAACGACTCTTATAAATTGAGATTATTATATTTTAATGGTAATTTTTTAATTAAATAATGTTAATATTTATTAAAGAAATGAATTTATGATTTTATTTAATTACTCATTAGAAAAATAAAATCTCAGTTATATTATAATATAACTAATTAATGAATTAATTACTTTACAAATTAATTAATACTTTAATTAATTTTAATAGCGTTTAAAAATAAAGTAATATTAAATATATGGGCAGAACAAACCTTTCCTTCACAACACGTTGCACTGGTTTTGCATTGAAACAAATGACATCTTTTTGTGGTCGTTTGTTTTGAAAGACTAATCTGCCATTTATCACTTAGATTTATACCCCGAAAGGCTTCTAAGTATCCAAATAATAATCACAAATGAAATATAAACTTCTTATTCTTCCAAAAATAAGACGTCCTATTTCAACAGAAAACTGATCGTTGCCTTATGCGAGGAGTAAACCGAGATTCAGTCTCCATGTGCAGTTTATTAGAAAGTGTCTTCTAGGTTTATTAATTCGTTAAAGTCCATGGGGGTCATCACTCAACATTAAAAATTTATTGGATTTTTTCATTTAGTGTCCCAGTAAGTGTTGCAACATAGTGTATTTTCCTTATATATTTTCCTTTTATAGTTATACAGAAGATGGACCAAAGAACTGAAATTTAATATGATCAGAACTGTATTTGCATACGGGTTTCTTAAATAGCTAGTAAGGTAAAATAAATATTTTTTAAATCAAAGATAATTTATGAAAATATATATCTCACTTTATTTGCTTTATTTTGCATTTTATAAACGTTTTAATTTAGGGTTCAATCTTTAAATACAGTATATGAAAAGCCATTCCTATTATTTTAATCACCATTTATCAATGTCGTATTGTTGGGTTGTAAAAAGTACATTAGTCTGTTGAAATAATAGTTTTATTTTATGTCAATATTTCCATGGGTCTGTTTCCAAAATATTTTATAATCAGAAAGACAAAGGGGGGGGGGGGAGAAGCAACCAGCTTGATATGTAAGCAGAGTTTACATTCTTTAATTTTACTCTGACTTCTGGACATTTTCATCGCCATCCAGCGTGCACAAAATATTTTAATTTTTGTCCTTTTTGAGGCTTTTTGCATACATGCTTCTGGAATCAGTTGGGAAAACCTGAGATCTAAATAATGGTAATGAAAGTATTACCTCCTGTATTTGATGATCCGAAAACCGAGGATTTAAATACTTCTCTGTTGAAGAAACCGTATTCTTTTCAAGACTGTCAGCATTTCTTGTCTTTCTAAGATTTTTCTCTTTTACCTTACCGATTTCTGATTTTGCGGAAACAATGTAGTCAACGTTTTGATGATTTTCTTCTGAATTTGAGCCATTTGGAGTCTTATAAGCGGCATTATTTGCCCGCTTTCGTCTACCAAAATGCAGGAATGAAGGATTTTCGTCTTTTATAAATGAAGATTTTTTTTGGGTTTTCATTCTTTCGTCAAGATTTCGGTTTTCACTGTTCAGTACCTGAGAAAACGGTCGCGATCCAATTGGGGCTGTATCCATTGTGAATCGATTCTGCAAAGTGGGACGTTTCCCGGAGTCGACAATTGAATGGTAAAGTTCAATTTCGTGTTTACTGGGCCAAAATTCTGATGTTATATAATCTCGTTTTCGATTCAAAATATAAAAATAATTACCACGACTAGTATATAGATTGTATTCATTATCTTGATCATACGCTTTATCTGGATTTACGCCAAGTTTGGTATATGAACTGCCAAATGGATTACTCTTTGGGTTGCAATGCCGAAACACAACAGTAGCATCTGGAACATTTCGTTTAATTTGATTTCTTGCTTTCTCCGTGTTTGTATCTTGGAATGAAGGCTTCAGAAAGGATATCATGGAATTGCTGCTGTCAGTTTTATATTCTAGGCATCTCAGCATTTCTCTTGGTACGTTTGTGTCAGGTCGCACGATATTAATCTTATTTGGCTTCATAGGAAATATGTTTAATTCATTATTAAAACGGCGGCCATTTTGATTTTGAAGGATTCGCTTTCCAAAATGCATAAGGGAATGATCACTCCAACTTTCCTCCACCCTTTTCTTGAAAGAAAGCGGATTTCTTTTGTCGTCTGTTTGGAAGCCAAGTAGCTTTCGTTTATTATATTGCGCTGATGGAGTATTCATGTGTACCGTTTCTTCCTCCTCCTCGTCATCATCATCATCTCTTCCGCTAAAAGACTGTGAAGTACCAATTTTGTTTTGTGGGTTAATTTCCATTCGTTTACCGAAGTGCATAAGGGAATGATCAAAGGGCAATGCATTGCCACTTTTCTTATTGAATGAGAATTTGGGAGATTCATATTTCGAGAAAACCTGTTTTCTCTTTCCAAAGTGCATTAAAAAGTGATCATCCCAACCTCCATCATCGCCTCTTCTACCAATAGTGTGGTCATCCTTGAACTGTGCACCAGGTGGCTGCCGTTTTCCAAAATGAAGCAAGGAGCGGTCCATCCATCCTCTGTCGTCATCTCTTCTATTGACGAAAACCTCTGGCATCTGGTTATTAAATGGATGTCTTTTTCCAAAGTGCATTAGAGAGTGGTCCATCCATTTTTCTTGACCATTTCTTTTATCAAATGATGGGAAAATTAATTTCCGTGATTTTAAATAATCAGAGAATCGCGGATTGTTAAACTGCATAAGAAATTGGAGGTCATATCCGTTTCCATTGTTTTTTTCTTTGAAAGATGGAAAAGTGATTTGTGTTTTTGGCTTAGTGTCCAATGGTTGTCGTTTTCCAAAATGCATAAGTGAATGATCTGCCCACATTTGACGATCATTTCGTCTACCAAAGGTACGAAGATCAGTCGGTCCTATAAACTCCCTTCCTGTGTGAATTTTTTTCCTGTCACTTTTCAGAGCGTTGGTATACACGTTCCTTTTAATAATCTATAGAAGAGGTTGCCATCTGGAGACACAAGCATTTTGTTTTCAGAACTGAATGTCCTCCTAAGATTGGCTCTTTTGCCGAAGTGCATTATTCTGTGTCCGCGTTTCCAAGGGTCATCGTCGAGCAACTCAGGTAAAACCCAACGACGCTATCTTTCTGATCTTCCATTTACTGAGTTTTGATCTAAGCTGACATCTGGAGTTGAAGCAGCGCTGATCTGTAAGAACAATAAAATAAAATTAATAAGCGAAATAAAAACGTTATTCACATAATTTGATTTTATGGATAAAATTTAGACTGCGGTGTATTGAAATATAGGATAATTTACCGACAGTAATAATTCGAGTTTTTTTTTTTTTTTTTTTTGGTTCAATTTATAAACATTACACTTATTAATAACAAGCAGACAAATAGCCCTATTTACCACACTTACGCACGATCACGAACACACGCACGCGTGAACGATATAATTATAGTTCAAGAAATGTAACAGTTAAATAATAACTTAACTAAAATATCTTACAATTGTTGAGAAGGGCAGGCGAAAGCGATTATTTCGATGAGAGAGCAATTCGTTTTTTTCCGGTAAACATTTTTGTAAAAAAGGTCAAGCTGAAAAATTTTTTTTATTTTTTGGCTGATATATATACTGTATAAATCAGAAAATCGGATTACGGTGCTTATTTGTGGCTTTCGTCGTCGTAGGCAGGGTGAAATGGCTGGTGGGTTACGCCGTACGAGAAATAGATGTATGAGATAGCATCAATGACAAAGTAGTGGAGGACTTCGTCCGTGCGTCAGCGCATACGATGTCTGTCTAGCTAGTGTAGTAGGTAAAAAAAAATAATAATAATAAAAAAATAACAATCTGGGTGGGAAGAAAAGTTTCACTACGACCGGCAGATGTGGGAAACCACCGGTGGCGCCTGACCCTTATTACTATGCCACTACGACCGGTACCACAGATGTCTGGTTCGAAATACGAGCAAAAATTGGAAGGCAGTTTCCAAACCTTCAGTACCGGACGATAAGAATCCTTTTTCACCACCACATCACTCAGGATAATGGGTCTCCCAGATGTATGGCAATCCACAAGCTTCTCGTACGTGAGTGAGAAAAGCAGACGAATTCTTCCGTATTGGTGCTAGTAGCCACGGACACTGAAAACATCTAATATGGCCAGGAGAAGAATCGCAGTCACATTGCTTAGAATTGATGTTAGTGCTAAACAATGCCACGAAACAATACCTCGTCGTCTTCCTCATGCCTTTATAGTACGTGTATACTATCGTTGTCCTGAAGAGTGTATCTGAACATTCTTTAAGACTAGGCTCATCTTATAATACTCACGTTGTATTGAATTATTCCAAGACGACAATATTACAGCCAACAAGATACGATTATGCAGTAATGATGTGCAGCGTCTGTCATAGCTCGCAGTCACGGAACATGAATCCTAACGAGAATCTGTGAAATCATGTGAAACGAGGAATCCGAGATGGGACTCTAAAGGACCCCAATGCTATTCTCGAACAGAAAATGGAAGAGCATCACCTGGGACACTAGTGTCCGCGTTGAGTACAGGACACATGGGATCGTCCCTGCTATCGCCATTTTATCTGCTTTTTTTTTAATACGGTGAATATGTACCTCACCGTCGACCGTGCGGCCACGCATTTTCATGCTCTGCCTTTAGTGCTAAAAATATAGTGTTAATAACTGTGTACCATGATGAATCCAATACCACAAGACTCCGTTTAGTATTTGCCGCCCATTGATGGAGCTGTCGTAGAACTCTCCATGACAGGTAAATTTTTATTGTCATTTTTTCGTCTCATATATTGCAATCATAACTACGGTATTTCGAAGTTGGCCCAATTGTGTAAGTAGAAACCTCACCAGGTCAAGGTTGCCACACAATAGGCCTGATTAATTCCCTTGATCAGTAAATGTGTTAAATTCCCTAATGGCCTTCTCCCTAGCGCCAGCGGCCTGAAGTCTGTAATTAAATCTGCTGAAAGTCACCGTAGCAAATCGTCTTGAAAGTAACTCCTCTTCTGAGCTTAACCGAAAAGTCAGTTGAAAGCAGAATACTGAAAGTTCACTACAGTAAAATTTGTCGGAGTTGAAATATGCTAAGCCCTACCCAGAAGAAGGTCATGTGCGCCGGAAAAACCACGTGTAGCCAGTGTCAAAAGCCTGCGTCTCTCACTGTGCAGTGTATCAGCTGCGCACTTAGCCTAGGGGCTTGCTGCGTAAATAATCTCTCAAAATTGTCAGCTTCTAAGAGAAAATCGTACCTGTGCCAAGCGTGCAAAACACCTGTACATAGGAAGGTACCACCAAATAGAAGGGCGAAAGGAAAGGAAACGCAACCTAATAACTCCACTAACATAGATAAAGCGAAGCCTCTTTCGGTAACCAACGCTGGCAACAGTCTTGTCAGTCCTGCAGTCTTATACAGCTCCCCGAACGCTGTAGCTGTCAATGAAATTGAATCTGCATGTGAGGTGCCACCCAGCGTCGAAGATTCTATGTATGACGACGCACTATTAGCTCGTAAAACAGACGACTTTATGCCGGCGAAAACACCCGGACATAATGAGAATGACAAAATAGCCGCTGAACACAGCCAACCTGCCGTGTCTACACTAATATCTGGAATGAATTTTGATATCGGGGTAGAGCCTCCCGTGAATGGGTATTACGATGCTAATGTCAATTGCAATGTTACCTCCATTAAGCCAGGTACGTTTCGAGCGCAACTCTACAGAAATCAATGCAGACGGCGGCATACTAGTGATAGTATTGTGTATGTCAGCCAACATTATAATGAAACCCTGACTGATACTGCTTCTAACAGTGGAAATACTATTGTAAGTGTAAATTTAAATGAATACAACCAAATAAATCACAGCGTGAGTCTGGACGCCCCAAGTGAAGTATCAAACTTGGCTGCGGAACCTTGCCTAGGAACAAAAGAAAAAGCGGAGTACCAACAACCAGATAATACTACATTCCTTCGCCTAGACGACCAAAAACTGGAGCTCATCGCGAACGAAATAAGGCACTCTAGACACTCAACTAATGTCTCTAGTCAAAGCCAAATTATTAAAACTCTCTGAAGATCACGACAATCAGGGTACGATGGCGAATACCTGCAGGGTCAATTCACACACATCATATCAACCAAGGGTGAGGTCACGTAATGGTCATGATACTAAAGGCACCCAAAACCGTCAACACATGATGAGTTGTGTTCAATCAGTTCCAGAAGCTAGTGTTATCAACGGTATAAATCCTTCGCTAGAAATTGAAACTCAGAATTGGCAGCATTCTAATCTCTCAGTACCTCATGAGGATAAACTTAGCACAAGCAATTCATGTCATAGAACGGAGAAGTTAAGTCTCACACCTGCATCGAGTGACTGCTGTGTGAATAATATCATTTTTCCCACATTAAATAACCCTAATGCGGTAGGTCCTAAGGCCAGATATCTCTACACAAACCAACCAACTGAGTTTCAGAGAGACCACTTAACTCATATGGGAAAATGCATCGACAGATCCACAACAAATAATCCAGTGGCAAATTGCCTTAATGAAGGCGTTACTGAGTGGCCGTATCAAGAAGCTAATACTTCATATACCAGTCTGCCGGATTCCCCGCCAATCCAGAATGCTATACACTGTCTCAGTAGCCTTATGCCGAATAGACTGAATAACAAATCATATGGGAACAGAAATGAAATTTTCTTCAAAAGGAAATTTGCTCAAAGACCTCCCGTCCCCTCCTACACATCTAGTCGTAGCGGATACAGCCGAAATAACTCCATCTTGGCAGCTGGTACACAATACCCTACCAATAACAATTATGGTAGATTGTCAGGTGCATCATTCTCCTCTCGAATAAAACCCATGATCACAAGACCCATCCAACAATCTAAAGCAATCTTTGTTTCCCGAGTCGACCCTCAGACTACTCCAGACCAAATTGCGTCTGAATGCCTACGACTCATGAATATAACTGTAAGAGTCACCCTACTGAAGAGGGCAGCCACATGTGCGTCCTTCAAAATTGAGTGTGATGAAAAAGATATTAATAATGTTGCCGCCGCTTCCTTCTGGCCAGTGGGAGCTCTCATTAGACCTTTTTATCACAACGGCCAGCCGAGATTAAAACTACCTCGCTATGTATATCCCAGTAAGCCCACCACAAGCTCACAAGTATGACGCCAAAAGAAGGAAACCAGACCATCGCAGAATATACGCACCCCGTCAGTTACACAGGATACTGAACCGCTACCGAATCGCCAGTCAGATGTCAATCGAATTTCTACAATAGTCACTACCCGACACATGATACAAAGTAAGACTATACCCCGTAGAAGACCTACTAGGACACAGATAAAACCATTATCCATGGGGAAGATTTTTTATCAGAATGTTAGGAGCATACGAAACAAGTTGGACACATTGGAACAAATGCTCTTGTCACGGTCTGCTGATGTTATCTGTCTTACAGAGACCTGGCTCCAGCCACATCAAGAGTCTCTGGTCGCTGCTGACGCTGCTGGATACAATGCCTACTTCAAATCCAGATCTGTAGCGAGGGGTGGAGGAGTAGCCCTGTTTGTACGTAACATAGCACTTCAAATAATCTCGGTCGCCTACTCAGATTCAGAGTGTTATGAGGCATTACTCGTCACTCTAAAAGTCCACTCAGCACTCTTGGATATAGCAGTCGTTTACATTCCACCTGTCCCTAGTCTAGAAATGATAAATAATGTAGTAGACTGGCTTCTTAACAAATTACATGTGTCAGCCACCCATATAGTATGTGGAGATTTCAACCTTACACCACAGCTCAATAACCTACTGGACACCATGTTAAATAAACTACAGCCATGTTCCATCTCTCTTATCAATGACCAACCTACAAGAGGTGAAAATAGACTTGACCTAATTCTGTCTTCTGGTAAATGTATAATTGATATACCCCCCGAAATGTTCTTTCCATCCGATCATAGCCCAATTGCAATGCTCATAATGCTACCGTATGTGGACTTCAATGTCAAGAAAAAAATTAAGAGCCAGCTTGTCACTTCGCCAGCCTTTCTGGACCCAAATAAATGCTTATTTGCTGCCAGCTGTATCCCGTGGGAATGTCTACTCAAATGTGATGCCTTACAAATGTATTTGCAACAACTCTCTTAACAAGTTGGATCAACTCTATTACAGAATTTGCGGCTTCCAAAGTCGTAAGGATGTCATCAAAATCTAAAACCTGGTGGAACTCTAGCCTATCTACATCGTTTAAACTAAAGCAAACTCTGCACAGAAAATGGAAACTGTCTAATGACACACAAGATAGAACGCAGATTCTCCAGCATATATCATGAGTCTCAAGTCAGGGAGTTTGAGTGGGATCAATTAGTTGACAATGAGATGGAGTCTGTTCCTATCACTAAAGAAGCACTAATACAGAGTATTAACTCCCTCAGGCCAACTAACACAGCTGGAGTTGATGGAGTCCCCCACTTCATGGTAAAGTGTCTTAGTCCTTACCTAATTGAACCACTCCAAGCAATTTATAGCTCTATCCTTGCTTGCCGAGTTTTCCCTGAGAACTGGAATAAGTACGCTGTAATTCCAATGCCGAAAATTACAAAGCCTAACCTTGTGGAGCACTATAGGCCAATATCTACTGCATCTACCCTGTTAAAAGTACTGGAGAAAGCTGTGTTGCCAAAGTTGTCGAATCAGATACTGGCTGGGCAGCCTCAACAAATTCATTATTCAATGACTGCAAGATCAACAATAACTAACCTCCTCACAGTTCAGGCCACGATACTAAATGCTTTCCAAGCCAGAAAGGAAATTGCAATAATTTATGCCGATATAAAAGCAGCCTTCGATAGTCTGGATGTACATGCCTTACTTCATCTGCTCCAACACGCCTTCCAAATAAAAGGAAATTTGCTGAAGTTCCTACAGGCCCTACTTACTTGTCGGTCCATTTATTACCGCACAGATAGTCAGATCCTCCAACGCCAACTCCATGCAGGAGTTCCACAGGGTGGAGTTTTATCAGGACTCCTCTTTACCGCCATGATGATCCCGTTCTGCAATGGTAGGGATGATGTATGCACTTATGCAGATGATATTAAGATCCTAACACCCATCCAACCGTCCATGAACAACAGGGCATTGTGTGAGCAGATTAATTACAAGCTTCTGAACTTATTCGTGTACTTGGACAAATTTTGCTTGGCCCTAAATCCGCAGAAGACTGTAGTCATGGTGTACTCGCTCAAAAAATCGCCTACGCTCGTACACCCGAAACTTAATGGCACACCTATCCCAGTTGTTGAGACGCATAGAGATCTCGGAGTAACATTTGATACGAAACTTACGTTCAACTCTCATATAGACCTGATTGTAAAGAAAATGAACTACTTACGTTGGGCAACAAAACAGCACCTCTTGCACGTGAAACAGACTGCAACAACCGCACGATATTTAAGAACCACAGTGTATTCAGCCATTTTGTACGGCGCTGAATTGTGGGCGTCAGCCACCCCTACCCACATTAGGAGAATATATGCGAGTGAATTCTGGCTGCTGAAGTGGGCAAACCATAAGCACCATCTCCCTCAACAGTTAAGGACCACGCAGCTCTCTGAACAGCTTAAACTGCAGCGTTTACCAGACATCATTTCCTGGAAACGATTAATGACTACAATCAAAATGATGACTGGCACGATATCATCACCATGCTTCTGGCAGCTTTGTGAGTGGCACATCCCGCCATCTGCATTAAGAGGTACAAAATCCTTGAGAATGAAGACCAACAGACTGAAGATGGCCGACAGGTTTATACCCGCCAGTGCGCTAGAATCAATTCGGTGCCTAACACATATCGGAATTGACCTACTAAGGCTCATAGAAGATCCGAAGTATAGGAAACAAACCGCAGTGTGGCTCGCTGAGGCTACTGTTGCCTAGTAGTTGTGTGAATTTCTGTCAACTGTGCGTACGCTGTTGAATAATGTATATCTCGCACAAGTTGATCAGTGGATGTGATGTTAAGATGAACTTTTGTATTACAATTGCCAGGACTCTAGACAGAAATGTAGTGAAGAGTAATGTAGTTTAAATGTCATATTTTCGTGTATATTTAACCTTTATTGTATATTTTAGACATTCTTTTATTCGCATTTTATGATAATCCCCTGGCATTGTCTGCCGTGAATGGAATTTGTCACTTACCAATGTACACCTATATTTTAAATTTGGTAGGACAAATAAAGATTTATTTATTTAAATACTCCAAGCATAACATTAAGCAGGTAATGCATAAGTATTATGCTCTTCTTAAGCTTTCTTAAGTTAAATTTTATTAAATTAACTTAACTTAAACATTTCTTTAAGGATCTTAATTTATTCGAACTGCATCTTATTATATTACTAACTTGTAGTCTAAAAGATCCATCTGACGTAACAGAGATCCACATTCTGTGTTCAGATGAATAAACAAAAAAAAAAAAAAAAAAAAAAAATCCAAAGATCTTTTATTCATTGATTCTGTTTATAGGTTTTTATTTATTTTATTTATTTATTCATTCAGATGATTGCGAGTTAAAATCGCCCCTTGTACGGCGTTCAAGCCAGAGGGATATATTTATAATGCAAAGAATAAATTTACAAAAATATTTACAGTTTAGAAATAAAGGAAATATATATATATATTAATACAAAAGATTGTTCTTTATTTCTGGGTGTATTCATAGAGGAGCATTCGCAGCACTAAAACTTTATTAACTTCGCACTCGAACGCCTTGATGAGAGCATAACTCATAGTAACTAGAACGCGATGGGTTCCAGCTAGTAGTGTTGTGACTGTTTTGTTGGTAGGTAGTCTTTCTGTAGGCTTTATTGGAGCACAGTTTTTCACAGTTAACCTGAAAATGGTTCAGAGTTCCTATGATATTTAGTGGAAATATCCTGTTTAAACTTTTCAAGATTAGATTGGAGCGAAGTGACCTAATTTGCAGACTGTGTGATTGTCTCTGACTTCGTGGGTGCGAGATGATGCCTGTTAGTACTGGCGCACCATATCTACCTGTCAATAGCTTGAGCAGGATATGAATATTTGTCCAAGTGACAATAAACATTCAAGGTGTCCACTCCATATTTGCATACAAAATGACCCTGGATACATTGATATTGATTTGATATTTATTACTTAAAGCGGTCCCAGCCAACCAATGGCAACCCGGCTGTCAGTTACACGTAATTTAGCAGTACTCTTATATATTGTCTCTCCTGTTTGCTCAAGTACAGGGAGGGAAAAACCTGCTATGACCAAAAAAGATTGATATGAACAAATTGAAAATAATCAAATTACATAAATAAAATATACATATAATTAAATTTCACACAAAGTCCAAACTTCATTGGAAAGATCTGCATCTGTTCACAGTCTGTTGGAAAGCCAGCAGCGCTAGGAGCTGCCGAGAGCAGAAATTCCAGCACAAGGAGCTGCCGAGAACAGAAATGCCAGCACAAGGAGCTGGAGCTGCAGTGGATATAGCAGACTGAAGCCTCCACGATTTCACAGAACTTTACGTAATTGAGCACAAGGAGCTGGAGTTGCAGTGGATATAGTAGACTCAAGCCTCCACGATTTCACAGAATTCTAGGTAATTCGGCATACACCATACCGCATTACAAATCCAAGGCTTCCAGATGCAGAAGAGTCTTCCGCCTAAGAAATATTGCAGTTGCAAAGGCTTGGAAAGCCAAAACGTTCTCCTGTTTATCAACTAGAATTGTCTCGCAGCTTTCTGCCATAATATTGAGATTACTAACCCGAGATACCAATTCAATTCGTATATCGCAGTATCCTGACAGTTGTACATAATATGTTCCCATGATTCTCTTTTGCCACAGTGGCAACTAGATCTTTCATTAATTCCTAAATCATGCAACTTTGCATTAATCGAACCATGACCAGTTAATAAGAACATAGCTTGTAAGTTTGGGGCAAACCATTTGAATTTTATCGAGGCTGCATTTCTTAAAACCCAGTCTGCTCTTAATCGCCAATCGGTCACAATACCAGCTGCCCTTACGTTACAGATTGTCAAGTCAATATTTGATTCTCCATTAACAGTGAAGAAAGTACTAAGTACTATCTGAACTTGGTAAATTTTCTCTAAACAATCCACAACAAGCCAAGAATTCATCTATTTGACGACTACGATCATTTGTAATTCTATCAAACCACGATGCTGATCTTGCGTTAGAATCCATTGCAAATATTACTGAATTACTACCCAAGCGATTGTGAACTAGTTATATGTACCTGATGTAGAAATTAATGTCTGTTGAGTGATGACAATACATACAACATAGATAGAATGATGCAAGATCTGACTCTACCCCTATGCACACCATCTGTGAAGAGCAAAACGAATTTATAACAGTAATAACTATGTCCTTATTAAACACTACAATTGCAGCTCTTAAGTCTACTTCATCTGCACAGAGTACACGTGCTGAAAGTGGATATCCTGTAGGCCGACCTTTCACTATGGTTCCTGTATGCAGGCTATATCAATATTCTCTCTGCTGCACACTAGTCTAACTTCATCAGCCACCGATTTTGATCTCTAAGCATTAATCTGTAGTATACGTAGGTTACCATTCGATTTTGCATTGAACTGATTAAGAATTAAGTGATTATCAATATTTGCCATTAACGTTATCAAATTGCGGTGCTCTTTCTTTGACCAACTTAAGTGCATTCAAGTATTCTGGACACTGTTTACTCCTTACAGAGTGATTTGCAGCTCGGTTTTTTGCCTTACAATTGGAACAGATCAGTTGTTCTCGCTGATGAGTACGGAATGTGTAGGAGTGTCCTATACCTGCACAGTGACTGCAAACAGAGTCTGTGCGATAACATGTTCTGGCTGTATGACCAAATGCCTGACAATTGTAGCACAAAGTAACTAAATGAAAGTCATTGAACTTATACGACATGAAGCCAATGAAAATCCTACCATGCAGTAACAAATGACTTCTAATACGCCTTGACACCTGGAGGACCCAATTATTTCCTGTTTTTGCTTTATTAATACTAAAAACACGGACAAATATCTCCATCTTCACTTCCTCTCTAGGTTCATATTTAGTAAATTTTTGTTGTATAAGTCTTCTAATAGGTTTTCCTTGTTGATCGTTTTTTCCACATCATACAATACTATTTTTCACCCTGGCTCTTTTGGAGTCGAGAGAATCACGCCCAATCGTTTAATGCTCTCGCATTCCTTTACCTTTTGTAGCTCCTTTCCTATTTGCATCTCCAATACCACACCATTATTCCTAATCTTCTGAAGCCTCCTTATGCTAATTTTCTTTAAGCTGCTTTTAAGCTCTTTAGTTACTGCTAAACGCACCTCATTATTTTTCAATCTTGATCCCTCCGCTGCTTTCACTATCAGAACATGTCCTCCTGTCCCATCCAATGACGAGGAAGACAAGCACACCTGACTTTCCTTTCTGCCCTTAGTTTGCCCTCGTCCCTCGATGTTCACCTGATTCTGAGGTGTTCTATGCTGGATTACCTTACTATATAGTTCTCTTACCATATCATTATCTTTATTTTTCAGTCCTTCAATGTTTTGTTTGTATTCCTCCAATTTCACCTCTAAGGATGTAATGTTATCCTTTAAGCATTTATTTTCTGCTCCCAACAAGGAAGCATTAAACAGTTCCTTAGTAAGCCAGTCTTCCTTGATCTGGATCTCTCTCAGTTGTTTCTCATTCACATCTAGTACTCTCTCTAAGCCAGTGACCTTCTCCTTTAGACGTTCATTTTCAATGCCAACATCATGTAGAGCACTTTCAAGTGTGCGTCATCTTGAAAGTACCCCATTTACAATCCTCATGCCAACACCTTTTTTCTCCTAAAAAGAAGTTCCTCCAGGTCTTTGCGCAGGCAGAGAGAAAGCTTACTAAATGTTTTAAAAGATATTTTCTCAGCTAAATCTACAGGTTGCCTCACACGATCCAGGTAAAAATCCTCTTGATCTAGCATACTCTGTGTTTCATCGCATGGAGACAAACCAAGGGAAACAGTTGGTGTGCATTTCATCAACTTCTCCAAATTCCTATTGCCTTGGCTAAGTCAAGATCCTTCTGAACATTGTGCAGAGTATTTTTCAAGCTGTTACTTACTTTGGAACGTTGCACACGTTTACCTTTGGCACTTTTCCTAGGTTGAGGGGGATCTATTGCATGACGACGTAGCCGTGCTCCGCGAGGTAGGGATGCCCTTTGAACTGTCATCCATTCTATTAGATCTATTTCGAAGCCTAACTGCTCGAAAACAGCCGGGAGACCGACTTCTGGAAGATAATGGAGTAACCATCCCCAAGTCATAATTCATGTGCAAACCTTCACTTCTGCTTTCCTCTTCAATATCTAGTTTAGTTAATGTTCCATCGGTTTTATTCTTAACGTTCTTTGGGCTACCCTTTCCAGAACTTCTTTGCATTGTTCCAGCGGATATTGCATCTGTTATTTTCTCATGACTCGCCACAGACATGTAGATTTCACTATATTCATCCTCTCCATTATCAACTTCCTCATCCCCAAATCCAGTCATATCTCTTTCGCTATTTATAACTCCACTAATTTCTCCAAGATTATTCAATTTGCCTGAACAGATTGCATCTAGAACAACCTTGTCATTTGAAGATCCTAAGCAATTGTTACTTCCCTTCACTATGTCTTGATTATTCCCTGCTGTGAGAGAGAAAAACTCATTCACCAATGTCCCATTGACATCAAAATCTCACTCTTTTCCACCCAACCATATTTTATTGTCATTTGTTTCCATAACTACTGTATTTTCCCGTGTTTCCATATCTTCAACTAAACCCATACATCTGTCCCCTAACTTATCATCCAAATGTCTTTCTCTAATCTTACTTTTGTCCTTTGCGCCTTCTAAACCCTTAGCCATTATCTTTAGTGAGAATTCGCAAATGTAAACTTTGAGCAAAGTAAACGGTGGTACAGCTTATGCTACCTAAAGCTTATTGAATCCTCCTTTACAGTTTACATTATGACTAATTTAAGAGATGGCGCAACAGTTCTTCTTTCACGACCCTGCACAGTGAAGCGGAATTGGAAGATCTTGTTAAGCCTCCTAAGTATCCAATATTCTATGTTTAGGAAGGTTTTAACGTACGTTTCAGGAGCTGACGATCAGATGGCCGAAGTATAGGGCAACCGGAACAACACACCTAACAATGTATTCCTTCACCAGTTGAACATTATGAACCCCAGCCAAAATCTTGTCTTGAGAGCCAGATGGTGGCTAGTGTTTTCTTCCTTGTGGTAATGAAATGATGAGTGAAGGATAACTTGTTGTCCCAGGTAATTCCCAGGTCCTGGCGATGATCCACTTTTTGGATGGGTTGGCCATTTAAGAGAATGGTGATGTTATGTATTTTATACTTTCTAGAGAAGGACATTTGAGCAGATTTAAGAGGGTTAATTTCGAGTCCAATCGAGGCGAGGAAGTTGGCCAGATTAGTTAACTGCTGTGTGACTTGAAGAGCAATGTCATTCTCGCTATTATTATTGCTGGATGGGAAGAACATTTACAGGTTGTCCGCATAAGCAAGGATGTTATTGCAGATCGAGAGAGGAAAGGATTGAGGGCTGTTGCGAATAGTGTCACAGAGAGCACCCCTCTCTGCGAGACTCATTGGGGGTTTCCTCTATTTAGTGTGTAATTTATGCTAAAATATTCATGTTTTACTATTATGAGCCTCTCTGTAAGTAATTCTCGCAGTAATGTGAGAAAATTTCCTATAATGCAACAGTGAGATTTCAGGAAGTGGAGGAGGAGTTGGATTGCTATCCTTTCATAAGCGGCTTTGATGTCCAGGAATAGGATATCCATTTAGCTTTTACTGTTCAGGGCGGTTTGGATTCTGTAACTTGTTTCTAAGAGGTTATTTGGCCTGTTTTAGATGATTGAGCAAAGACAGGATGGACGATGGCCAAAACACTGATTATTTATTTGTTTAAGTATGGATTTCTCAGAAAGTTTTAAACGTTTGCATCCTATGGAAATAAGTCTGTAGTCTTTCCAGGTTTTAGGCTATGGGTTTTAGGTATTGGTTTTGTGCGGTATGTTTTCCAGACTTTAGGGAGAGTGACTGTTTCAATGATTCTGTTGAAAGTATGCGATAGGAAGTCCACCAATAAAGGCTATATATCATAATAACGAAAAGAGGAAATTTTCAGGGCCTGTGGTGCAGTTGTTTGATAGGCCCCTGATAACCGCTGCTATTTCTCTGCTAGAGATGGATAGCTTCCCCAGGGAAGTTAGATTGGTTATTGGGTTAAGAGATTGGCTTGAGCAAGGTGGTATATTACTCTCTAAAGATGTGATCTGCCCATTCTTTGAAAGCCTCCCAAGTCACGTGGAAGCGTTTTTTTCAAGTTGTTAGAGATTCTCTTTGTTTTTGCAAATTTCTCGTAGTTTCCTCATTAATCCCATTAATCAACTTTCCATTAATCTTATATTTAAAATTAAAGCTAGGTAATATATATATGTATAGGTAATATATGCATTTCAGGCGCGTTCAATTTTCAAATAACGTACCTCAAATATTAAAAACTTCTATACCGTGCTCAAGAAGTGCATACCAAAATTTTTCAATGCATTATTTACGTCAAAATAACGATGACGTGGGATTTGGTCAGTAGTACTTTTTAATGGGGAACTTGAACATGCGGATTTTCATGAAATTAATATTTGGTTCTTTTAGAAAGATTTGTCGAGCCTTCTAAAATCTCATTAAAATCGGACCAATAAAAATTCGATTTCTTTTTTCCCATGGGGACATCGTCAATAGACGACAAAATAAAGAAACCGCAGAAAAAGTAAGTCATTTATGTAATTGTTTTCAATTAGTAATGTGTAATCCCTCTTTTAGCGGGAATCACTTCGTGGACTGTTGTTTTTGATTCGACTAGACCCCTTAAACAGTTCATACGTCCTGGAGTCGATTCCCTGATGTGATTCACGAGAGACCTGGATCGTAGAACGTTGCTAATATCACAGTTATCCAATGTATGAAACAGGTTTGGATGTTCATTTATAATGAATATTTGAATACAGTATGGGGGACGTTACTGCCGTATCCAAAAGTTCTTTTCACTCCCAATCAAAAGCTATTGTTAATTATAATAATAGTGTTCATAGAAACGTTTAGTGTTACTTTCACAACTGTAATAAAGACGACAAAATAAAGAAACCGCAGAAAAAGTAAGTCATTTATGTAATTGTTTTCAATTAGTAATGTGTAATCCCTCTTTTAGCGGGAATTTATTAGCGGGAATTTATAACTTTTTTACATTCACTTTTTATGTGTTTGTTATTATTGTTTTTTTTTTTTATATTTTATATATATCGACAGTAAAAGCAGCCCTCTTTGCTTCTGTTTTAAACTCTCGTGGCTTCTTGTCTTATGTTTTCGTACTTTTAAGTGCTGTTAGCAGCACTTAAAGTCGTATATTCGATAGGCTAAATTAAAAAATTTAGCTATTTTAACTACCATATATATTTTTTAAATTTAATTAGTTTACGTAATGTTATTAAACTGCTAACGAAACAAACGGAGTTCTACCCTTAGCATTCTTTTTTGTGACATCCTTGCGTGGAATATGACAATTTTTTTTTTTTTTTCCAAACGATTTCTTAACATTTTTTTACGATTACCAGCGGCACGTACGCATGCGTGTTACTGATAACGCTTATGCAATAAACCTTCCACATTCTGTAATTTTTCAGTGATTTTGTCACTGATAAAAGCAGAAATGCAACCAGAAATTCATACTGGAGCGCAAAGTTTTTGTTCTGTAAATGACTAAAACAACGTGCATATCTGTTATATTTATTGATTGATTGCACAAAAGAATCAACTGCTTGTTAAACTTATGGAACTAAGTTGCTTCTTTTTGTTTTTTTAATAGTATCTTAAGGTGGAATGTAATAAAAATAATAATAGGACATTTTTAATAATTTGAAATGATAATTACTGTACAAAATGATAACAAATGCACCCTCACATCTCCCGTTTCACTACTGCGAAAAAGTAACTGTTACTTTTAAGGAGCAGTCACAGAAAAGCAGCAATTAGCACTAAGTCAACCGTTGGCTCTTGTAGTTGGTCCGAGAAGAGCCAGCGGTTTTACTTGATTCGGCTTCAAGAGTTAACTTGATTCGGCTTCAAGAGTTAACTGTTCGTTATCATTCCTGTTGACAGTTGTTTTTCTTGTGTGTGATTTGGGATGTATTCGTGAAGTAGTTAACCTAGTTATTGAAAACTTCCCTGTTGTTCTTATAGCTTGAACAAGAAAATTCATTCGCGAGCAAGTAGTTATAAATGCACAGTTTACGACCCTCCCCCACTTTATCGAGTGTAATTTAATCAAGATCAGTGATTCACAAACGACAAGTGTTTTTTTTTTTTAACTCCAAGCGTGACTTCAGTTACAAAATTTTCAGAACCATTGCTTTGGATAGGGCTCTCAAAGCGGTGTTTAGAAAGGACCCATCCAGATGCCAGCTGCGAGAACGGCAAATTATTATCGTCGAAACATTTACAGGTAGGAGGGAGGCTGCATTTTCTTGTTTGCATTCAGGGACTTGAAACGCCGCTTTGGTTGTGGATTTTTACAAATACGTATTTCAGTCAGAAGCTTGTCGCGTTTTATTCAAGTTTGAAGTTGACAGGTATGTGTTTTCTGCATTACTCTAAATTTAAATCGTTCAAAAATGTGTTGGTAGTTGTCTAATTATGGCGGCATAAGTTATAGTGTATTATCGCCCATTGAAGAAACGCTTTAATGTGCTCTAAAAATAAACTTTCCCTTTGACCACGTTACCTTGTTATGTCATATGGCTAGATCCCAATGTTTCAATGGTGAAAACTTTAATATTGGTGGTATTTATATTTGATTTCGTTGAATTTTATTTGAATATATGTCGCTTATGGATCTTAGCAAGTTGTTCATTCATAATGAATATTTGAATTTTCAATGCTTTGTCGATTCTCGATGTGGATTCTACATTTTAATGTTATATAATATCGGTGTTTAGATACACCATAGATAACTCTTAATAAACTACAAAGTAGTTGTTGTAGGCATCATTTGCTCTTTCTCATATTGTGCTCTGCCTTCACGACGAGTTGCCATGATATTGCACTACTTTGAATAAGTAACGCTTCACTAATAGAGAAGACTATTGTTACTTATTCTCCGTGAGTACCACCACCCAGACAGCACTGTTTCACGGCTATTGATGTATGTATGTGAATATCTACTCGAATATCCACTTGTCCCTATTCGGCTTAGAAAAGCAAAAAGTAGAGAGAAAGTTATAGCAAGAGTGGAAGAAGAAACGAAACAGTGTAGAAGAATGAAAGGGACTAACTCCTTCAACTCACACCACTCAAAAACTCCTCGAATAGGCAACGCTTCCCCAGTAGAGAAGACTGTTGTTACCTATTCTCGGAAACTCCGTGAATATCAGGCTCCCCTAGACAGCACTGTTTCACGGCTATTGGCCGATCATCAGTGGGCGGGCAGGTACCCTGGTATTGCAGACATGTCGACCCAGTTGTGAAGTTAATCACACAATATGAGAGATGCCAAGAGGTGTAGATGTGAATATTTAAAATAAATAAATGCACAAGGCATAATACTTTAAGAGTTTGGTATCTATATAATATCGGTGTTTAGATACACCATAGATAACTCTTAATAAACTACAAAGTAGTTGTTGTTGGCATCATTTGCTCTTTCTCATATTGTGCTCTGCCTTCACGACGAGTTGCCATGATATTGCACTACTTTGAATAAGTAACGCTTCACTAATAGAGAAGACTATTGTTACTTATTCTCGGTGAGTACCACCACCCAGACAGCACTGTTTCACGGCTATTTGTGAATTTAATGTGGAAAAAAAAACCCATTGGACCAAATCTATTAAACCAAACAATTGAATTATAAAACTCAAATCCAAATCATAAAAAATCTAAATTTAGACGATCATTTCACAGCTTCAATTAAATTAACTTTTAATTTAACTTTTTTTCAATTAAATGTGAAAAAAAAAAATCCATTGGACCAGATCTATTTAACCAAACAAATGTTGAGTTATAAAATTCCAACCTATATCATGGAACTGGTTTTGATGAGAACCTAAGACATCTAGATTCTTTTATCAAGAAAACTGAATTTAGTAATAGACGAAAAAAACCCAGGTGCTGCTTTTTTTTTTTTTTTTTCCCCTCAATAAAATAACTAAAACCAGTACTTTAGATGAACCTCATCTCCAACCAAACTGCACAGAAGAGGTGGCTCTCCCCACCTTTTCAGAAACTTATCAGACCCTAAACGCCATTTTTCCAACTGTAAAAACCTTTGCATGGAAGCAGACATTGTTTGTTTCAAGTCCCAAAGATATCCCCTAAAGGTCCCAAACCTTTTCCGTTTTCGAAGCTTCCACACATGATATTTTGCCTCTGTAATTAAAAATATAGTGAACATTTTTTTTTTGCCCAAGGGGTGATCGAATTGCAAGTAAATTACCTCCTCTAGTGTGAACTGTCTTATCCTCAAAAATCTACAAATTCTTTTCCAAACTTCCTGCGCGAATCGACAGTAAAAAAATAAATGGTACACTGTTTCAATTTCGGTACAAAATTCGCATAATCTGTTGCCTGTCTGACTAAATCTATACGTGATATCGTTCACTGGTATGTTTCCGTACCCAACCCTCCACGAAAAGTCAATACACGACGGGTAGTTCCCGCCAATTTTTAAATTTTTAAAAAACAACTGCGCATTATTTCCTAAATTTGGCTTTTCTGGATTTTCTGAGTTAAACAGTGTCCAGTAAAGTCGTTTTAAACCCCCCTTAAAAGGATCTATATCTTTCTCCCTTAACTGCGTGCACATATCCCGAATTTTTTTGTAATATATAGGAATTGTCTCTGCTTTTGGCCCTAGATAATTGCCGCCTTTAATTAAGGCTGTATTAAATCCCATAAAATATTTTATCAGCACCGCTACTAAATGGGTAGATTGCACCATATTAGCCACATCCAGCAGTCTCTTACAGCTACACCTCAAATTAATTTTTGGAATACTTATTCCTCCATCTTCCCACGGTAAAAATAAAAATTTCTGCGCTATCTCTTGCCGTTTTCCTCCCCATAGAAACTGAAATGTTGGAACGTAAAATCGTCTCATTGTCCTAGCTGTGATTCCTGTTATAAACACCGTGTATAAGATTATAGGAAGAATTACAGTTCTAACAATAATGGATTTGTTCTCAAAAGAAAATTGTCCCACTTCCCACTCTTTTAAACTTTCCCGTATTTTAGTGGTGATCCCTCCGACAGGTAGCATTGGACTCTCTCTGAACGGAACTCCCAATATTTGAATCGATTTGTTCGACTCCACTTCTCGTTGTGGTAAAGGCCGATGTACCCATTCCCCTAACAATTTTATCCTAGTTTTATCTTCGTTTATGTTTAACCCCGACTTTTTACCAAAAGAAGTAACGAGTGACATAAATTCTTCCACCGCATAACTCGTAGTGAGAGTGGCGGTAACATCATCCGCATACACTATACATTTACACTGCTCTGCCGGCTTTGGCAACGGTATCAACTGAATGGCTTCAGTTCTGTCTATTCTTCCCAGTAGTGGTTCCAGTGCTAACGTAAATAACAAAGGACTAAGCGGACATCCTTGTTTTACTCCCCTATCAATTTTAATGTTTTTCGAAATTTCTCCATTTATCAGAAGTCGCGTGCTACTACGTGTATATAGATTTCTCAGGACTGTAAACAACTGAGATCCTACGTTCGTATCTTTAATTATGGAGAAAAGGTAGTCGTGGTCTATTCTATCAAAAGCCTTTTCTAGGTCGATTGCCACTAACGCTAAATTGTAACTCTTTCGTTTCCGATATTCTAATATATCTTTTAATAGCCAAAGGTTATATTCTATCCGCCTCCCCGGTATACCGTAGCACTGTGTGCTTTTAACTACCTGGGTTACGTCGCGTTTTAACTTAGTTATCAAAATCTTTGCAAATATTTTGTAGTCACAATTAGCCAACGTTATAGGTCTCCAGTTAGCAATTTTCGTTAAATCCCGTCCATGCTTCGGAATGAAAGTAGTGTAGGCATTTAAAAAGCCTTCGGGTACAACCCCTTCCTGAAAAAATTTGTTAAAGACGGCCAGAAGAATAGGCGCTAATGAGTTCCAAAATTTCTTATAAAATTCAACCCCCAAACCGTCCGGTCCCGGCACGCGTCGTAATTTACATGATTTTAGAGCCACAGTTAGATCCCCCATAATTATTTCCCTGTCCTGTAATGCTTTTTGCTCGGGTGTAAATTGTCCAATCGGCCAAATGGAGTTGTCTCTCTCTTTTTTCTGCAAAGCAAGCTCTTTTTCATAGTAATTAACAAAACTATTCATAATAGTTAGCGTTGTTGAATGTGTGTTGTCATCATTTTTAATTTCCTGAACCGTTTTGGCTACATTATTTAGCCTTAGTCTTCTTTGGTAAAACGCAGCTGAAGGACTATCAGCCTCCCTAAATTTCAGCTGTATTTTTCGCGCCTTTTCTTTCTCTTCCAATATTATACCATCAATAATCGCTTGTATTCCGCTGTTGCACCTTCATCCCCGCACCGGTGGTAAATTCTTTTTTCTTGTAAGAGATCTTTCAGTCTATTTCTGCGTTGTTCGTTTCTTTCCTTAACTTTGGAGTAATAAAATAATTTAGCACTTTCTTTAATTTTTGCCAACATTTCCCACTCATTTCCACCTTGCTCTACTATCTTCTTAATAACTGTTGTAAAGTCCCAATCCTCTCTCTCCAGAACTGCGGGGTTGAGCTTCCAATAGCCTTTACCCAGACAAACGTTCGTAAATAAATCTCCCTTCCACATTACTGCCATGTGATCAGAAACTTGTCGACCTCCCGCAAATTTCACATGCCGTATCATTGTTATCTTATCCTTCAACTGACTTGTTGCATAAATGCGATCTATCCTAGTTCCTATATTATTGGCTATTCTTGTGGCCGCTCGTTTCCCCGGATTTTTTTCCCTCCAGACGTCTACCAAGTCCGATTTAGTACAAACCTCGATTAATTCACGAACCCCCCCGTACCATGATGCGGGGTACCCGCCAGAATTTTGTCCATAATGGGGTCAGGAACGCAGTTCCAGTCTCCTGCCATTATAACCCACTGCACCCCCCTAATATAATTGCCCAGCCCCTGAAACAGAGTTTTCATTCCTAAAGTGGAATTTGGACTATAGACACAGATTAGTCTGATTGTGCACCCCCCATAACTCCAATCCACTGCCACAACCCGAACTTCTGTATCCCTACCCGCCAGTCGTACCGTCCCTAAAATTGGAGGAACCACTACTATTCCCACCCCTGTGGATCGATTTGTCCCAAAACTCCAAAATCCTAACAACCGGTATCTGTTTTGAAACTGCTGAATGTGTGCTAAACTTGCGAAGTGGGTTTCGTGTAGAAACCAAATCTTCACCCCCATGTTCATCATAATTTGCCATATCATCCTTTGTTTGTTAATCGCTCTCAGACCCTGTACATTTAACGACATAAATGTTATTCCGGACATTATGAGCAGAACTTTACTAGAACTTCTGCTAAAATATTCCTGTGCTCGGCATTTAACTTTAACTTGTTACTGGTGAGCGACACGGCGAGATCTCCAACATTCTTGTTTTTAATATTGGAAATAACGAAATCGCCCCAATTGAACTGAATATTAACTACTTGACCCTCCTCGTTTTCATTCCAAAGAAAATTCGGTTCTCCTCGAGTTTTAACAATTTCCGCCAAGCTTCGCCTATATTCCCTGTATTCTTTTGTGTTTCCTACTACATTTAACCATTCTATCCCTTCGTATTCCCTCGTTTGTATGCCATCTGAATCCGAATCAGACCCCGAAAGTGTTTTGCAATCTTTCTTACCGCCTGACAAAATTGATACCCCTTCCCCCTCTATTTGTTTTGTTTCGGTCTCTTCTTGAATATCCTCTGTTCCCCCTTTTGCTCTTTTAGTTTTACCCCTTATTTCTTCCTTCTCCCCCCGCTTATGTACATTTTGTACTGTATTTTCCGCTTCCATATCCTCGGTTAGTTCGGCGTGTTCTGATTGTGTAACCGACATATCGTACGCTATTGTAAACGTTGGTGTGATTTCTTTAATCTGCGTCTCACCCCTCTGCGCTACTATAGTTTCCGCGCTCTCAGCGTTAGGCATATCTTTTGGCGGCTCGCTCGCTTTCTGCTGTCCTCCCCCACCAGCAACTCTTTCGGCAAACGTGCGTTCCGGGCATTGAATGAATTTATGCGTGGAAGCTCCGCATATTTTACAATTATTAAGGCAGTTGGCCGTAATATGACCGGTGCCGTTGCAATTAAAACAACGTGATTTTTGGCATTCTGCTCCCAAATGGTCTTTACCTCCACACCTCAAGCAAACTTTTTGAACTCCTGGGTAATTTATTAATAACCTATGACCCATCAAATCGATGATGTTTGGCACGGGCGTTTTCATGTCAATATGAATTTGCACCGTACCTGTTTCTACGCCTGGCCATTCCTCATATTCTTTCCTGTGAATCTTTACAACCTTACCAAACTTGTTAAAAAAAACTCTCGACAGGACTATTAGACATTTCTACCGGAAACCTGTCAATAGTAACCACTTTGCGTATGTTACCAATTTGCACAGGTTTGATCATTACGTTTCTAATAGAAAACCCTTTCAAAACCTTATCTCTTGCCTCTATTGTTTTCAAGACCAACTGATATTTCTGCCTCGGTAATGGAGTTAATCCTTTTATCTCGTGAACCGAAACAACCTGATTCACTCCCCGCATTACCTCTCTAATTGGACAAACCTCTGTAGTCTGAAACTCCACTGTTCTTTCTCTAAAAAAGAACTGTGCCATAATTAATCTCGGTTCCTTAAGGAAAATGAACAGTTATAAAATCCCGTGTCCTGCCTGACACCAGCAAAACGAAAAAAGAAAATAGCTAACTTGGCAGAAATAAATTTCAAAGAAATGTAAAACAAAAGAAAATCAATCACTTACTACCCTCCTAAAGGAGGTTCCCCACAACGGGGTAACCTCAGCTGAAAGGACCGCCGTTAACCTCTTGATACGATCGGACACTTTCCTCAAACTTCAGAACGAGTAGAACACCAATGAACAAAACAATTCACAAACTAGCCTCTACGCTGTTTCACGGCTATTGATGTATGTATGTGAATATCTACTCGAATATCCACTAGTCCCTATTAGACTTAGAAAAGCAAAAAGTAGAGAGAAAGTTATAGCAAGAGTGGAAGAAGAAACGAAACAGTGTAGAAGAATGAAAGGGACAAACTCCTTCAACTCACACCACTCAAAAACTCATAAATTCCTCGAATAGGCAACGCTTCCCCAGTAGAGAAGACTGTTGTTACCTATTCTCGGAAACTCCGTGATTATCAGGTTCCCCTAGACAGCACTGTTTCGCGGCTATTGGCCGATCATCAGTGGGTGGGCAGGTACCCTGGTATTGCAGACATGTCGACCCAGTTGTGAAGTTAATCACACAATATGAGAGATGCCAAGAGGTGTAGATGTGAATATTTAAAATAAATAAATGCACAAGGCATAATACTTTAAGAGTTTGGTATCTATATAATATCGGTGTTTAGATACACCATAGATAACTCTTAATAAACTACAAAGTAGTTGTTGTAGGCATCATTTGCTCTTTCTCATATTGTGCTCTGCCTTCACGACGAGTTGCCATGATATTGCACTACTTTGATCTGGGTGGTGGTACTCACCGAGAATAAGTAACAATAGTCTTCTCTATTAGTGAAGCGTTACTTATTCAAAGTAGTGCAATATCATGGCAACTCGTCGTGAAGGCAGAGCACAATATGAGAAAGAGCAAATGATGCCTACAACAACTACTTTGTAGTTTATTAAGAGTTATCTATGGTGTATCTAAACACCGATATTATATAGATACCAAACTCTTAAAGTATTATGCCTTGTGCATTTATTTATTTTAAATTTTAATGTTATGTAGCCTGCTTCAGCGTTAAGACTATTACTATTAGCATATTACTAGCCCAGTCTTGTGATTATCTATTTCTGAACGTATTATCCTGGTTAAACTTCAGAATATCGGGCGGAATCCCACGGATCTTTGCAATTACGAAATATGGGCGAGTGTAGCTCATCTTTGCGACTACTAATTATGGACAAGTTAGCCTTTCACTCATTCACAAATGCTTCAAAGGCTGTGTACTGATGGTTACAAAAGGGTAATTTTTTTAGTAGATTCCATTTTCGTTTAGTCAAAAAGGATTAAGTTAGATTACGCCACTAATTCGGGAGGGATTCAAGTTAAAACTGTGACCGTAGACAATATCGTTCTTCTCTTGAATCTGTCCCGAATTGGTAGCGTAAAGTAATCTAACCATTTTTGACGAACCGAATATGAAAGCCGTAAGGAAGGGAGAAGTATCGCAAATTTTTGTGTACGATAAACGTAAGGTCAGCTTTGCGAGCCTGTACATGGTACTCCTGCCGGCTGTAGTAGTTTGAGAAATTACGTTCTTTGTTACCCAAAATCGCGATGAATATCAATCTACGTAGGCAACCGGTGGGCGGAGCTACACCGGCCTATCACTAGTTGCAAAGATTCATGGGATTGCGCTTCATAGTTTAAAGTTTAACCATTATCCTTAAGTCAATGTATCAAATATAATATGCAACGTAGGATTTCCTCTTGTGAATAAAGTAGAATCTAGGTAATTATCTGGATGATTGGGACAGAGTGTTTTGGGTGGTCGATTCAAACTGCTTTACATATAAAACATCAGCAGACTGGTCTCAGCAGACTGGTCTGCTGACGAGGCTACTAGAGACGGTCGTGATCCAAGCCGCTAAGTGGATTTTTCTTATTTATTGATTTGAAATTATTGTTTTTCTAAAACTTTTGATTTAAATTTAGTAGTATAACATTATTTTGTGATTTTCTGATTAACTTGGTGTATTTATTCTTTACTCGGCCTTGTAATTGCATAAAAGTATCGGTAAAGGTTTCCACGTGTTTCAACTCCGTTACCGTTCGTAATTTTCCCGCCATTGTGATACGATAGTTGTATGCCGTACTAGATAGCGTTAGTTGAACTTCGTTAGCAGTTAAATTGTACGTTTAAATAAATACATATAACGACTTAGATTACAAACGTAATATAATTAATTATATTTAACATAATTAATAACATAACATAATTAATTATAATTAATTAATAAATTAATAGAATCATGACTCAGACCAGAGCAGCAAAGCAAAAGGCTCAAGCTAATGGAAGCGCTGTGGCTCAGAGCAGAACTGAGGGGGGCAGTTGTCCTCTGACTCACAGCCTTATAAAATGCACTGTTTGCTTGATGTTTGCAGAGCAATCGGGTACGGGACATGATACTGCCAAGGGAGATGTCTTTGTGTGTGCGCGATGCAAGGAGTGTATCGATATCAGGCAACAACTCGGCGTTCTTGTGGGCCTATATGAGAGCTTGAAGGACAGGGTGGATGCCCTCGAAGAAACTAAATTGAGGGGCCCATCAAGCTCTCAGCTGCCCACATCAACGCCAGAGCTTGCACTTGGGCATCGCGTGACACAGAGACAACCCCCAAGGCAGAATGCGCTGGTCCCGAAGGAACTAGTAGTTGTTGGTGACTCTATTGTCAGGGAAACGGGGAACATGCTTTGTAAAAAAGATAGGTGGAACAGGACCAGGGTATGTCTGCCAGGGGCAAAGGTTGATGACATTGTAGAGCGAATATCATCTTTTAAGGGCACAAAAGGTGATATAGTTGTACACGTTGGCACTAATAATATTAAGAGTAGGAGACCGGCAGAATTACTTAACAAGTACAGGTCACTGTTGAACAAAAGCCGAGAATTAGGGTTGAATTTGAAAGTGTCTGCAATTCTGCCCAGACACGATAGGAGGGAGTATATGATGAGAGCCTTGTCGATCAATTCGGCCCTGGAAAGACTGTGCAAGGCTCAAGGGGTAGAATTTTTTTCAGCCTGGACTGTACTTGTTAACAGGAGAGATTGCTTCTACAGGGATGGGATACACTTAAATAGAAAGGGTGCAAGAATATTTGCTGATGCTATCGAGGCAGTGTTAGGTGGGTCGGAAAACTGCTAGCTTGGGGGGAGACAAAGACCAATAGATTGACAGTAGCCACTGGCAGAGGTGAAAGAGATTCTTGCACTGCTTCTATTAGAATGAGCAGAAGCCTGAAAAACAAGATGCATGGTATTTCAGAGACTGCTGAGAGCCATTGCGGTACAAGTAAACACATGGGTTGTGTTAGGGTAGCTAAGAATAGAAACAGGTGCAGGTATACTTGCGTGTACACCAATGCTAGGAGTTTAGTAAATAAATTTGATGAATTTGAGGTATTGCTCAAAACATCAAAGGCAGATATTGTTGGGATATCAGAGACGTGGTGTCACACAGATATAAGGGATGAAGAACTGCAATTTGGGGAGTACAACGTCTACAGAAAGGATAGACAGGATAGGAAGGGGGGAGGGGTTATGCTATTAGTTAAGAAACACATAAAAACCAAGGAAGTGAAGCCAGTCGACATCGCCGGACAGTGCAGTGTTGAGTCAGTTTGGTGTGACATAAGCATTGGGAGATCAAAATTGAGAGTAGGAGTGTGCTATAGGCCTAATGACTCTGATGAGTATAATAAGGAACTGTACAGGGAAATAGAGTGGGCCAGTAAATCAGAGAGTCTTATAATGGGAGATTTTAATTTCCCAGATATTGACTGGAATTTGGGGGCTGGTTACTCACACACTAGCAGGGCTTTTGTGGATTTATTGGATGATTGTTTTCTACATCAGCATGTTCGGGAGGCAACTAGAGGGAGTAATACTCTTGATTTGATTATCAGCAGTGATTCTTCATGCATTAAGAATCTGCAGATAAATGAACCACTAGGTGGCAGTGATCACAGTGTGCTGAAGTGGGATTTACTGAAAGAGGTAACTACCATTAGGGGTAAAGGGAAGGGTTATTGCTTCCGTAAAGGCGACTACGATGGACTGAGACAGTATTTAAATTCTATACAGTGGGACCAACTGATGATGTTACCAACAGCAAATTCAAAATGGGAAGCATTCAAAGAACTTATCTTGGAAGCTACTAGGCTTTACATACCAATTAAGAAATATTGTTCAAGGTTTAGGCCTAAATGGATGTCAGATGAACTAATGAGGCATATGGCAGAGAAGAAAAATGCATGGGATACTTACAAATTAACACATGACACAGAAGCCTATGATAGATACAAGTTGATATGCAACCAAGTTACAAAGGAGGTTAGGCAGGCGAAGGCAGATTACGAAAAATCCTTGGCAAGGGATGCAAAGAAAAACAGCAAAGAGTTCTTTACTTATGTAAACTCTAGAAGGAAGGGGATGAATCAGATTGGTCCACTTGATATTGATGGGTCAACTGTGGAAGATCCTGCTCAGGTAGCTAACAAACTAAATGAATATTTTGCATCGACATTCACACATGAGGAGTTATTCAGCAAGGAGAATGCCAGAGGTGTATTCAACTCTAGCAGTAAGCTACAGAATCTTGAAATAACTGGGAGTAAAGTGGAGGAGAAACTGTTGAAGATAAACACAAGAAAGGCACCCGGGGTGGATGGGATCTATCCAGTTATATTAAAGGAGGCAGCAAAGGAAGTAAGCAAACCCTTAGCCATAATTATGAGAGCTTCCTTGGACTCAGGGGAGGTACCCATAGACTGGAAATGTGCAAATGTGACCCCAATTCACAAAGGAGGATCAAAGGCTGACACAAGTAATTATAGACCTGTGAGCTTAACTTCTGTTCCAGGAAAATTAATGGAGGCACTGGTTAAAGAAGCACTGCAGGATCATTTAGACAAGACTTCAGTTATAGCTCAGACACAGCATGGTTTTGTTAAGGGGAAGTCTTGCCTGACCAACTTGATTGGATACTATGATGCAGTCACAAAAGAACTGGATGCAGGGAATAACTTTGATATTATATACTTGGATCTTAGAAAGGCTTTTGATACTGTTGCACATGGAAGACTGCTACACAAATTGGAGCAGTGTGACATTGGAGGCAAATTGCTGCTATGGATAAAGGGGTGGTTGAGGGGGAGAAGACAGAGAGTGGTAATCAATGGACACTGCTCATCGTGGACTAATGTTATTAGTGGAGTCCCTCAGGGCTCAGTGTTGGGTCCATTATTGTTTTCTGTATTTATAAATGATATTGATGATGGTATATCAAGCTTAATGTCCAAGTTTGCAGATGATACAAAGGTTGGCAGGGTTGTCAAGGACACTACTGACACTATGCTGCTGCAACAGGATCTGGAAAGGTTGAGCAGATGGGCTGAGAGGTGGCAAATGAAGTTTAACATTGACAAATGTAAAGTACTACACATGGGAAACAGCAACCCCAGAGCAACGTATCAACTCTGTGGTACTACACTGACAGTGGTAGAGAATGAAAGGGACTTGGGGGTGATTGTGCAGGCAGATATGAAGTTCTCTGAGCAGTGCAGACGGGCTGCAAGAGTAGCTCATGGAGTATTGTCAATGATATACAGGAATTTTTCCAGCAGGGATAAGGAGGTGATTATTCCATTGTATAAGGCAATGGTCAGGCCACACCTAGAGTACTGTATACAGGTCTGGAGGCCTCATTTCAAGAAGGATGTAGAGCTGCTGGAACGAGTACAGAGAAGGGCAACAAGATTAGTGAATGGAACAAAGGGGTGCTCTTACGAAGAAAGGCTTAAGTTTTGCAAATTACAGTGTCTGGAGACTAGGCACCAGCGAGGTGATCTGATAGAGGTGTATAAAGCCTTGAATGGTTTAAGCATGCTCAATGCTGATGGGATTCTTCCTCTAGCTCAGAAATATCACCTGAGAGGGCATAAATTCAAATTGAGGAAAGACAGATGTAGGATAGACGTGCGGAAATTTGCCTTTAGCCAGCGGGTGGTTGGTTGGTGGAACAGACTGCCATCCCTTGTGGTGGAGGTTGATAGCCTAAATAAGTTTAAGGCTCAGCTGGACAGATATTTTGAACGAACAGAGGGGTGAAGTGGAAGTGGGTTTTTTTTTTTTTTTTTTTTTGGGCTGATGCTGCATAAGCTTGCTTTCTTGCATCAAATGCCTCTACTAATGCTAATGCTAACATTTGTATATGAAAAGGAAGCAGGAAAAATTACTATTAGAAATTTAAATAATTTATATACCGCACGCGCTTATACAATTGAAAAATAATTGTCAATGTTCCGCTGCTTGAAAGCGCAGGATTTTGTTCAGACGGTAAATTGCCCTCATTCTGTTTGTCTTGCGATTCGACCTATTTAGTAGAAACCTGAAGTTCATTAAACGCTTCACCGGCTGTTGATTTCTGTGGTGGTGCATTCATCGCCCTGCTCCTCCCCGCCCTTTATTTCAATTGCTGTCTGATTCGGGTTAATATTTAATGGTGAATGTTTTGTCATCTGTCAAAGAGCGATAACGTGGATTTACGAAAACAACTAAATCTAACGCGCAGTTCATATTTTGTTTCTAGTTTTGTGTATTGAGGTTAAAAAGAATTTATTACAGATTTCGTGGAAGTGTATATAGATAAAATTGCTGTTTACAGAAACTTAAACGTAGGGACACCATACAAATAAAAATTTAATGATCAAGGCGTATCGTAAAAACTAATAAATTTGTATTTCTGAAAAAAATCGTAGGTACATATTCATATCACTTATGAATAACCACACGAAAAAAAAAATAATAATAAAATAAATAAATAAAATAAAATGCCTACGAAACTGACTGTTACATAAATTCTTATTTGCATTAATTCGTGTAATGGTGAATTTGAGGTTAGGTTTTTTTTTTTTTTTTGCAATGAAGTTTTTAATGCATCATAATCAGTGCGGTTGTTATTATTATTCATGACCATCCCAACTCTTGCTGTTTCATGAAAATATTAGCAGGAACGTTAGTAAAAATTTGATTGGCCAGCAGACAAAGAAATGCATATGTTAGGAGAGACATCCCTGCAAGAAGATTCGGCTGTATTCAACCGTATAAGTTGGTTGTTGCGAAGAAAGAAGAATGTGAAACGCATATTTCAAAGCTGACCGAAATTTTCCATCAATTTCGTAATGAAGAAATTGTATTAGAAATTGGCAGATTAAGACGTCACTTACAAGCTGCAAAAATAACTGTCGAGGAAGCACAGGGCCGGCCAAAAGCATTCAACCGATTCTGTCGAGCAGGGCCCCGCGCTTAGATGGTCTAAGTAATAATATCAGCCGCGTCTTTTCCGCATTTCTATCAACGAGCCTACCGCTATCTTAATGTTTAGTTACCCTCATTGTGCTCACTCAAAGAGCGCTTGCGCAAGTCGACTTGAAAATTGCTAGAAATAGATCGTATTCTTCTTTGTTAATGTGCATGTTTTGTTTGATATCGAACATAGGACTTTATTTAAAAATGTAACTTTTATATTACACTCACTTTCAGTAATATCTGTATTGTTTTTAACCTTTGGAGGTAAAGAAATAACAAATAGGGCCCACAACAGGGTTTAACAAATTTTGGAGCCGACCCTGAGGAAGAAAAACAGTGGAGAGCTTTGCAGTTTGTAGAGTTTATTATAAAGTGGAATTTTTCGGAATCTATGCCAAATTTATTATTATGTTTAAGGTTCTTTTTAACAGTATGTGTAGCTATAGTTTCTTGTGAAAGCCTTTCCGAATTAAGATTAATCAGAAAATGCCAGTTATCTTGATGAGATTTATATTGATGAGGTTCTCGATATATTTGCCGAAATGAGGATACGAAAATGGAAACTATTGTTATACTGGGGTCTTTACTTACTATTATCGTTCGGACTTCTCTGGACAACACATCTGCATAGCGGGACGTTCTTCTTCAGCGTGCACTTGTTCTGTCATTACCCTAGCATACTCATGTGACTGTCTAGTGGTTTTTATATCAGGACAATGGTCTCGGCCCTCGGTAATCTTATTCAACGGAGGTGAATAAGAACTGCAGCTCTGACCAGGCGCTGTGATAATACTCAAACTCTTTCCAATTATAGGTAGAAATTCGAGTACCCGCGGTATCAGTTCTATTCTAATCTTTTATCTACTGACTGTCGTGTGAATAGAGGATAGGTCTGAGGCATATGTTTAAACAAAACATAGTTTAATACAATCTACTATAGAATCAGTACAGGTGTAATAATTACCGACCTAGTGGCAGTGACAAGCAAATCCTAACTCATATGGTTACAATAATATAAGCTGATTAAGAGTTCCTAGCATTATTGATGCTTTGGAAATTAATGGGTTCTTCACATAGGTGTTCTTCGTGTGGATACTTCATCTCAGGCAAGAACTGGTATGTAACATAATAGTTATACAAACATAATGGGTGGCAATACTAAAATACCGCGCTATTTAGGATAGCACTCTTAAGATACATTATTTTACCTATCGTTAATTTGTGAAATCAACAATCTAAGTGATGCGCTATTTAAGATAGCTGCATTAGAATATCCTATACTAAACAATACTAGCATACTAAATCATATTCTTGAGGAGTAAAGTTTATGCATAACTGTAGGGAGTAATTAGAACTTACCGAAGTTAAGACGACTCCTTCGGCCGAGTGCGGGGGTTGCAGTTGGCGTTTCCATGATTCTTCGTTCTCTTACTCTCTTTTTCCACTTTCTTCCTCAAACTTCCTCTCTGAAAAATCAAACTCTTCTGTCGCACACTATTGCTCTTTCTACAACAACAATTGACCAACCTCTTCTCCACGTACTCGAGTATATCCTCCTTTTCGCGTGAACTTTCGTCTCCTCCCCGGAGCTTGGTCTAGGGTGGGGCACTTTTCTCACGCGGTCAACATCAGACACACTGACCAGTATTTGTCAGGGGGGGGGGACGAAACTCATATTTTTCTGGACTAGTGAGCGCGACGTGTCCGTAGCGGCTGCTTATCTAGAGTTATCGCCATAGTGACCAGGGAAATTGGTACTCTGCAAGGGTGATATCCAAGCATGCGAGATTTCAACCCTACCGATTTTTGGACTCTTATCGCTATCTCGGACTGGTAGACAAGTTTGTCCTGTGAGTTACTAGATATATTTTCACTAGAATAATCAAAAACAACTCTTCAGCACAAGGGGCACTACAAGGAAGGGGGGGAAATATGCAAAAATGGAAAGTAAAATGTGTGCATTTTACACTATAAATCTCTTCTGTTATTGATTTTCACATTTTGTATCTCTTTTTGTTATTATATCAAACACTATGTACAGTAACTACATTATACTTTATTCACTGAATTTTTAACGTTCCTTGCAAAATGTTCCTTAGTTTTCTGTGATTTCTTAAGATCAATTAAGTTAGTTTTTAGAATTTTTTTTAAAGTTGATAACCTTATTTAGGGGGTGACACCAGAAGGATCCGCCCCGGGTGCAAAAGACCGTATCTACGCGCCGCTGTTTTTACCTGATTGTTCAAGTCGCGCCTTGTACAAGTTTGTGGATGCCTTTGTTAACGTGTCTGACAGGTTATTCAGATCATCCTCTCAGTTTACAAATGACGATTATAAATAACGAATACAGTATTTCTTTAAATAAAAAAAGAATACAGTACAGTATTTTTTATTTGCGTTTAAAATGTACTCACGATGCTCGTGTTTGTCCATTAGAGTCCTTTAGTACCAGTGCATACGATAAATATATAGTTATTGCTATATTTTTTGTGTTGCCAACAACGTTATGAAGGTTCTCCTTTTAAAATCCCTCGATAGACTTGGATCCTGTGAGGATATTTTGGATTCTGGAAGGTAAGTTTCGAATCAGCAACTCTCCCAACCCTTCCTGAAACATTTGGGTTCATTACCTCTAAGAACGAGCACCATTGAGTGTTACAGGGGCATTTATCCCTTAATAAAGATCTACAATCTCTTTTGCTGGGTACTCATTTTCCAAGTACGCAATGAGCTAACATTATCATTTTGAAAACTGTTGACTTCTGTAAATTCTACCTTAACTATTGTACATTAATGCATTATTGAGACGCTCAAAATATTCGCATACCTATATCTGTGTTTTTCAACCTTCTGAACTCTGTGGGCCACCTCAGAAATCCTTCCAGGCTCTGGGAACCGCATTTACTTCTACTACTTACTTGCACGATTAACAAAGGTAGTTATATCTGATATTAGCCATTTTCAAATAAGAAATAAAATAAATGTTCTGTTTGTACTCCAGGACACTCGCACAGGGTCAGAGGAATTCACAAGACAGACATAATACGGTGATAAACTCAAACGCGTGTACTGCTGTACCCTCCTACTTGGTCACGAGGCTACAGGGTATGATAAACTTCATGTTTTTGAACGCGCAAAGACCACACAAAGAAACGCTTCAGTATATTAGATTATAACTTAGTAGGATTTACCAAAACTTAGCTCTTTAAGGTAATTGAATTGCAATCTTGTAGTAAGATTTTTGGTGGCTTCCTAACTGATTTTTATTTTCAGATGCTCAAAAAGTGACTACCGTATGGCGTCGCAGCGGTTCTGAGTTATTCTTTTAAATGTTTGTCATTTGGGATATCGAGAGTTTGTTCTTTTATATTCTTTTATTTAAAAATTTTTATTTAAAGAATCGAAAAATTCTTTAAAAATTCCAGAAAGGTCATACTTCCTTTTCTTATGTCTACAATAGCTATATCTAAACGTTCCTTTGATACATTATGGGTGATTTCACCCATAACGCAGTCCTTCGTGACAGTATAGTCGGTTTCCACTTTCAGTCATTTGAAGAGTTCTGGATTCAAATTCCGTCAGTGACTGAAGGAATTCTTCAAATGGAGCTCAGTTACCCAATTCAAGCTGACGGAATTATTCCTGATCTAGGTGTGTTTTGTTTGTTGTTACTCCCAGTTCCGTTTGTAATTCAAATGCAGCAAGTGTATGATTTATTTTTGGGTTGCTCTTCCCCAAATGTAAGACCCTGCATTTTGCTCCATTAAACTTATCTGCCACTATTCTGACTATTCCTGAAGCTGTTCATGTCAATGTCATCCTGAAAGAGTGCTGCTTGGTGCTGATTATTAACGACTCTACCAATCTTTAAATCGTTTGCAGATTTTGATAACATGACTTCAATCTCTTCGTCCATGTCATTTATGAAAATGAGAAATAACAGTGGTCCAAGAACCGATCCTTGACGGACCTCACTCCTGACGTTAATTTGTTAAAAGGTTGTAATCCGTTAATTACAACCTTTTGCCCTGCAGCCACCCAGTAATCCATCTTAGAATCTTACCAGTAATCTCAACCTGTTTAAGGTTACACAGTAAACTATAATGAGAGTCCGAGTCAATGCTTTACTAAAATCCAAATAGACTATGTCGAAATTGATCTGTACATCCAGATCATGAATTCGTCATGATCAAAATAGCCTACTAAGTTAGTTAAACATGATTTTTCCTTAACAAAACTAGGTCGTGTGTCCTACGGAATGCCATATGTATAGTCTGGATTCAAATTCGATCAGTGACTGAAGGAATTCTTCAAATGGAGCTCAGTTAGCCATTTCAAGCTGATGGTGCAAAGCTTGAAATGGCTAAATGACTAAGCTCTCTCTGTGAATTATTCCTGATCTAGGCGTGTTTTGTTTATTGTTTATGGATGTTGTTTTTAAATGTTTCTGGATTTCATTCTTAATCATTGCCTCTAAGATTTTTTTCTACTACTGAAGTCAGACTAACCGGTCTGCAGTTGCTAACTTTACTCTTAGAACTGGCTTTATGTATTGACGACAAGTTGGCACTTCTCCAGTCCAAAGGAATCTCTCCTCATATAATTATGAGGACATCTCTGGATTCGGAGAGGTTCCTTTGGATTATAATTATAATCGAAATTACAATTATCCAAGAATTTCGCACACCCAGTGCATAAGGGTCCGACCTGATTAACTTTCTTCTTCGTTGTATTCACATACATGAAAAATTCCTTAGCCCCATTCTTTGCTCTCTTAGCCAATGCTTTCTCATACGCAGCCTTGGCCTTCCTGATATTATTTGCGGTACTGTTACAGATCAACATGTACCTGTTGTATGATTCAGTGCTTTTCATTGCTCTGTAACTGGCCCACGCTTTCTCTTTCTGCTCTATTTGACCAGCCAGCTCCGCAGTCATCCATTTCGGCATCCACCTCCTCCTGCAATATTTTCTTAAGGGTATGTATGTGTTCTTGGCTTATTTTATTTTTGCTTTAAAAGAATTCCGTAATTCAAATGTATTCGCCCTCCCTCGGCAATCCGATTCATAGATTTCGTATAGCGCCTTAAAGTGTCAAAATTCCCTCTTTTGAAGTTAAAACTCGTGCCTTTAACTACTGCAACATCTTTCTTTATCTTCCAGCTGACGATTGCATGATCACTTTCCGACAATGGTTCCTTTGATCTCTGTGATGTCATATGATTCGTCAGTAATGATTAGGTCAAAAATATTCTTACTGCTAGTACTTTCTTTAACATGCTGGTACAAATAATAATCTAGTTTATTTAAAAAAAATTTCCCCATGATAAGTTTCCCTCCCACTTATTCCAATCAATCTGGAGTAGATTAGAGTCACCCATAATAAGACATTCACGTTTGCTTGCCCATTCGATCTGCATGTAGACTCATACCCTTCAACCTTCCGGTCTGAAGATTACTCTAAATTTCATTCTACCTTTGCTTCCAACTAACTCGCATCACACAGGTTCTAACTTCAGACTCAGAAAATGTTCTTATCCCGCTCAGGCTGCTTTTGATAAGAAGCATAACTCCTGCACCCCTTCTCTCTTCCCTATCTTTCATAAATATATTATACGTACTGTATCCGAACTTATCATCACCACAATTTCCGGGTGTTACCACGTTTCTGTTAGCCCTATTCTGTCAGCATTAGTTGTCCTAATCAGGATTTCAAATTCAGCCATTGTATTGCCAACATTCATGACATTACTGCAGATACAGTTAAGACTAAGTAATCTTCTATAGTTTACTTACCCTGGCACGTCTCTAAGTTATTTTGGTTTGTATCTCGAGCTTTATCCTGCCCTCATTTGAAACGCTGCTACCCTCTCAACATATTATCAATATTGGCTGTTATTATTATTATTAAAATCCAGTTTATTTCCCCAAGAAACCTTGGGTCACCCCGGGACGGCACTGTGCTAGAAGGGTGTGAATATTTACAGACTAAGGTGCGAGGAACGCATGTACAATATACAAGAGTACACACGTGCTCGACCCGAGAAATTTACAGGATTAAATACAAAATTGCGTGGAGACAAAAACAAAGTGTCTGTCATATACAAATAGGCAAGGGAAAAAAAAGCAGTCAGTAATCTCCAGGAGCATGTGAACATCATAGATTCATTATCTGGTAGCAGTTCTTCAGGCAGGGTGTATCCCAAATTTATTGAAAATCTGAAAACAATTGGCTGGAAACGTCCCGCAGGGAATGAATGTTTGACAGCATAAGACGCAAAGGGAGACAGGCCCCCTCTTGCCTTCTTCGGGCCAGAAATTAATGTGGATACCGATGAAGCATCAATTCGCCCCGTTATAAGCCGTGCAAACTTGAGGACATTTTTTGTCATGATGATATGTCTCCAGGAAGTGGTGCCCAGATTTTCTTGTAGGATCGATCTGGAGATAAAGGGTGGCCTACCACCCTGTTCATCCATCTAAGCAACCAGTACTCTAAACTGAGATACTGCTGAGGATATGAGACAGGGGCAGATGACCAAATTTCTGATGCATAGAATTGTGGCAAGAAACAAGAATTCTTGAGGTGAGCGAAAGCATTACTGACTCATATCGTCAGATAAATTATCTAAATTATCTCTCTCTCGCCCCCCCCTACCTAACCAGAAGTTTCCCCTGAATCCATAAGGTATCCTCAATGATACTGGCAAAAATCCCTGCACCACCTTTGTTCAAATGAATATCATCTCCACAAAATAGACTCGTTTTTATCTACACCCAGGGTCCTGAGCTGGATATCATCATTCTTCTCTTTCTTGGTGATTCCCTTCTAAATTTGACTCTCTCTCTCTCTCTCTCTCTCTCTCTCTCTCTCTCTCTCTCTCTCTCTCTCTCAGGGTTACTCGGGAACTGTTTTTTTTTTTTTTTTTTTTTTCCCCCCTGGTGCAGCATAAGCCTCAGGCTTCCTTGCATCATATGGATATTAATAATAATACAAATGCAGGCCACGCTGATTGAAAAAAAAAATCACCCCCCCCCAACCAAGAATCTTGCAGATTCCCTCGTGTTGAGTTAATCCATAAGGCTTTTAGCATATAATCTCTTCTATCGTGTCTGTGCAGAACTGCAGACACAATGCACATTAACTTAACTCGCGGAATTTTTTCAGCATATTCCTATATTCATCCAATAGATTGTCAGATCGTGTACGTTTAATATCGTTAATCCTAACCATCAATAATAATGCTCTCTTTATCCTCCTTAGAGTCTGACAATCTGTTGGTAACATCATCAATTGTTGCTCCTGGCAAACACACTCTGGTTCTCGACCACCTATCTTTGTTACAAAAAATGTTACCCGTTTCCGTGACAATAGTCTTCCAATAAAACCTTCAACCAGAGCAGTTTTTTCTTTTGGCTATTCTTTTCTGGGACCGGAGTCTGTGGTGTATCACTAGGCATGTCACGAGATACTAGTCTCTGATGAGCTCCCAGTTACATTTGTTTCTAGGGGAAGCGCTCGTTTCTTCAGTGACTTAAATTCTTCTCGCAACACACCAAATTGTAATTCGAAAAGCTAAACAAAGATAATATTCTCATCAAAGTATATTAAAAATGACGTCATTCTGAAACACCTTATGGCATACAATTGGCAAAACCTATACCTGTTGGGCACTGATGAATCCTTATCAGCGCTCTCACAATCACTCATGCATATGGCTCAAGAAGGAGCATCTAAGGAAATAAAAGTATCAGACAGGGCAAATCCCTGGTTCAACCCACAGTGAAAGTAATCTTCAAAAATAAACAATTGTTCAGGAAATGGAAAAAGAACTGGGCATCCAGAGGACCACACCCGGTACAAACATGAAAGAGCACGTTTCATGAAGGGGAAGAAACGGGCACACATAGATATGGCTAAAGCAAAACTAAAAAAAGCAAAAGAATTGTCAGCAAAAAAAGCCTCGTGCGTAAAATAACGGAGACATCCTTTAAGGAATGGACTGAAGCCACTTTCGGAACACCTCAAGGAAAATCAAATTGACAGGGAAGCGAACAGTAACAGGATACAAGATGTAATCAAGAAGTTTAAGGAATGTGTCAATAGTAATCGGATTGTCACTAACAATGAACATCTAAAGGAAATCAATACTAGCAGAGACAACTTAAAAAGTGCAATCAACAGCCTCCCAAATAAAGCAACAATTGGGCCAGATAATTTCCCACTATTTATGATCAATATCTGTAACTGTTACATCATCGATGTACTACTACACATATTCCAGAGAATATTGATGGAGAACTTTCCAAAGCTGTGGAAAAGCTATTTTGTGAAACCTATCCCCAAAATAAAAAATCTAAACTCTGTAAAAGACTTCAGATCAATTGCTGTCGGATTGTCTTTGCAAATTTGAAAAAACAATCCTGCACACCATCATCGAGCATTGCTTTAAGCACAGGCCAGAATACCTGCACTCAGTACTTCCACAGAGATCGACCATCACCACCTTCATGGGGACACTGCTAAGGATCCAGCAAGCGGAAATTGGATAGTCTTTTTAGATGCGGCAGCCGCATATGATAATTTATCCATCCCAGCTCTCATAGTCATTCTGCCGGACTACTTTCTCATTACGGGAAATGCCCCCCATTTATTAAAGAGCACTCTTCGACGCAGACAAATTACGGTGACAAACGAAAACATGTGCGCAACGTATGAGGTTGATAAAGGTGTCCCGCAAAGCGGAGCCTTGTCTGCCACAATTTTTGCCATAGCCCTTGAACCCTTCTTAGCCCAGAACAAGGAACACTTCATCACATACGCGGATGACATAATTTTTTATTGCCTCAGAAGATCAGAAATCAGCTGACTACCACAACCAAGTGGCTAATACTAAAATAAAGAACTTCAAGAGTATCTAGATTGTATCGGACTGCAGTTGAATAAAAAAAAAACGGCACAAATGACTTTCACAAATAAAATAAAGCCAAACAAAATGGAAATATATGTGAACGGCATCCTCGTCCAAAAGGCGTAGTCACACGTTGATCATAGACTCAAGTGGGACGAAGGCCTGACCTTCCTCCCGCACTTCGCATACATCCGTAACAAAACATACGCGGCGCTCTGGGTAACCAAGCAGGAGCTCACCACTATTAGAGACCCCGGTCTGATGAAACAATACATCAGCAGATGTGTTACTCCTATTCCCCTATATGCGGCACAAATTTGGTCTTCGGCTCCCGAAAGCAGTATCAAAGCCTTTCTAGGACTCGAATACTGGCTCTTGAGATGGCTAAACAGAATTTCAGTTAATCCTTTACTATCTCAAGATCTATACTATACTCCAATTTAGAGGTCACAGTCTGAAGACAAGTATCACGTGAAGAAATATAATGACGCTCGCACAGCTTTTAACGGGACGGCTAGATGCACCGAAAACCCTAGGGTGGATAATAATACCCGGCGAAAAAACAAGACGAGTTGCAGATAAGGAACCGCAACTCAAAACGGCAGTTGGATGGCCTCGGAAGATTCTTTCCAGCAAACACCACCCAGCTATTCAGCAACCTGAATATCAACCCTGAAAAGCTCTGCACTGGCAAATCCTACAGAAAGGAAGTTCTCGGAAACTCCTACTTGCAAATACAGATGTAAGGGTACAGTTTCAGCACCTTGTTCGACCAGGCACGAGCCACTGGGCTTTAGGAAGCTCGACCTCATCAAGAAATAATGTCATGATTGTCCTACCCACCCCACTCTAATCCCCAGAGAAGAACCCGACTGCTGGAAACAGTAAATTTGACTTTCAAATTTTCATTTTGCATTGCATTATATTGTATCGCGGTCATACCTGTTGTTGTCACGTTGTTTCATATGCTGTACGCTGTTCGGCTGTAAATATTTGTGTTTATGTAAATATGGTGAAACTCCCACTTCTGTGTGTTTTAAGCAGAAGGTACGCTTCAATTGTCACGGTATTAAGTTCTTACCAGTTTATACTAGATAAGTAGCAAAAGCCTTAGCGGGTAATTAATAACTGAAGTATTTTATATTCCAGATAAGATGTACTTATAAATCGGATAACATGTATTTTATAATTGTATTAAATTTTGTAACATGGTTGTATATGTATCATCACCCCCTGGCCAGTGGTGTTGCCGGGTGTTCTCCTAAGAGAAATAAACTGATGATAATTAAAAAAATATAATAAAAAGATGTGTACACCACTTACATCGGTTGCAAAGAAAATAATCGGCAGTTGAGCTAGGTCTATGTACTAGACCAGCTACAGGCTATACAAACGACAAAGTTGCGACTCACACCGGCAATGCATACCAGTGGCGGATTTCCGCACAGGCGCACGAGGCGCGCGCTTGGAGACTCAAATCTCAGGCCTGAAAAAAAAAAAAAAAAATAAATAATAAAATTGTTTCATCTTTAATTTTTACACTCATCATTATTACCGTTACTGAATAAAACTATAATTTAATATGAGAAGTTAGTAAACTCTTATGCGAATATCCCAAATATTATATGAAATATCTATGCGAACTAAGTGAATCTGAAGTAGATATGTATTATCATTAATGCTTAGTTGTGCCATTTTTTTCATTTAAACATTAGTTAAAATATGTATGAAAGAATTACGCAACCAAGATGATTAAAACCGCAACACCAAATCTGGAGCGCGTGCTATAGTAAAAACGTGCGCGTAGAATGCACACTCTAGTGGTACCGAAAATATTTAGAGGGGGGGCTCAAAATTTAATTGCGCCTATGGCCTCTCAAGTGCTAAATCCGCCACTGATGTATACCGTCATTTCCTGATGTCCTTGGACTTTGTATTGTAAGTGAATCTTGTAGCAACCATTATTTAAGTAAAATTTGAACTTTACAAAACTTACGGAATTTAAATTTGAAATATATTGCAGAATTTATATTAACAAAATATTACAGGAATTAAAATGTTGACAAAAGCTTAACTGAATAAGTTAAATTTAAGTTACTGAACGAAAGTTATGAAGTTCCCTCCAAAATGTCGATAATAAACGATTCTCTCAAGGTTAATGTTGTGGCCAGGGAAGATGGTGGAAATTCGTGGCATGTTCTCCGAACCATTCGTGTACGATGTGCTGTTGCACTGTCATCCATTAAGTGGCCATCTCCTTCGGGATAAAAGTGTAAAATGCAGGGTGCAGCAGATCTGACATAAAATTCAGGTACTACCTGGATGACATCCGACCTTCCAGTGGAATCGATATCAACGGATCCAGTGCTTGCCAACAAAACATTCCCCATATCATGATACCACCTCCAGATGCTTGGATTGTCTTAACAAGGCAAATAGGGAACATCGCTTTGTGAGGTTCCAGCGACACTCTACCTATCGTCAGTGCAAAATAAAGTGTATCGTGATTCATCTGACCACGTGACTTTCTTCCATTGTTCCACTGTCCAGTCACGACTTTTTATTATTATTATTATTATTATTATTATTAGCCATATGGTACAAGGAAGCCTGAGGCTTATGCTGCACCAGCCAAAAAAAAAAAATTCCCGAGTTACCCCCTGTGTGTGTGTGTGTGTGTGTGTGTGAGAGAGAGAGACAGAGACAGAGAGAGAGAGAGAGAGAGAGAGAGAGAGAGAGAGAGAGGGGGGGCATCACCAAGAAAGAGAAGAATGATGACATCCAGCTCAGGACCCTGGGTTTGCCAAGCCCATACTCACCAGATGTGAGCCCCCGGGTTTGCACCACTGGAAGCGGATTTTTCTGCTTTTTTTTCTTTTCTTTTAAATGGCTTCCGAATAGTCAAGCGACTGCCAATACCCAATTCCTTCAATTCCCTGAACATGGTACGGGTTAAAATAGGGCAGGTCTGGGCTTGGTTGAATCTAGATGTTATTTGCTGCATGTAGGATTTCCTATTTTCCCGTATAGTCCTTAGAGTACGACGGCTTCGTTCTTTAAATATTTTTTTGAGTTGTGGAAGAACAGCTTGCTTTCCAGTCATTTAAAACTTTTTGAGAACTTAGTTATGTCTTTCGTGTTTTGAATCGTGGCTCCTGCTAAACGTGCACGACAAACCAAAAGGCAAGTCTGATAGATCATGCCTTTTCCCTAATCTGAAGTACTCGGAATTTTTTGAGTACTTCAGTCTTTGTACTCAACGAGACAACAAATCATCCCCCCACATCAGTTTTCTTTGCATTTATTCTCTCTGTGACTGACTTAATACACAGGTTCGTTTCTTTTTTTGGCCAGTATGTGTGTATAAGCGACAAGCTCTTGTTCCGTTAAAATAATAATGTGATTTTTTAAAATAAATATTGGACACGTTTTTTGTACAACATAAAAATATTTTATGCTTTATATTTTGTTAAATGTAAAGCATTGCGTACTTTACATTGAGAGTTCGGTTGGGTTGTTTAGAGTTTTCTCTCAGCCACGAGGCGTCAATATATTGTGTGTGTAAGCTGCTTGCACGTAACTGGTTTTACAGCATGAGAAACCCAAGTTTCCTGCAGAGAACGAGGTACGCAATGGGCAGTTCTGGGCTTTTTGCTACTTATATAAAACGCTGTTATAAAATATCGTTGTAATAAAGGGACATAAATAAAATTGGAACATTTCATATGAGGATTTCTTGTATACAGCTTCTAGAGTATTCTAATAATAAGTCTTAACGAGGCACAAGTACAGTAATATTTAAACTATTATAAATAAATATACAGCCAAGCTCTTCTACTTACCATCACTATAGCTTTGTAGTGTTACAGCGATGAGGTTTAAAAAGTAACACAACAGCATGGACCAAGTCACAACGGGCGAGGTCATCTTCAGCTGTCACCTACGGTAGTAATAAATATCATAGAAACACGCAGAGAAGGAAACGATCATAATTTTTACACAAGAATATTTATTTATTTATTTATTAGTAATTTTCGGTTGTGGTTGGAATTACCTCTAATGACTATGGAAATCTGGTAATCTTGACGCAATGGATAAATAGTATAATTTTAACACTAAAGTCGTATTTTAACTAATATTTATAATTTGGTAAACCTGTATTGGGTTAAATGAAATTTAATTCATTGTAATTGAAGTAGAACGAGTTATTCAAAAAGTAGTGGCAACATGACTGTTACAGAAAAGTGAGCTTTGTTTAAAATTAGAATATTTCATAGTTACATTCCCTCAAAGTAACCTCCAGCCTCTTGTAAAACTCCATCCCACACATGCGGGAGGTGTCCAATACCATCAGCAGCCCGGGTTGTTGCACAATGGCGAAGGATTTTTTTTACTTCTTGCTCTACGGCTTGTGCCTGCCCAAAAGCGTTAACTCCCGAATGTCTCCTTCAACTGGTGAAACAAAGCAGTCAAAAGGACTCGTGTCCGGAGAATGGGAGGGAAGGAGGGATGATGCTCGAGGGTATCCCAATTGCCGCCGCTGCAGTGATTTCTCCATTAGGACTGGGCTAGTCGGGTGGGTAAAGTGCCTGCCTGGCACTTTAACACTGGTAACTTTCCTCTTCGAGGATTGTTCAAAAACCATCCCATGAAGAAAGTTATCAAATGTATTGATTGACAAAAGTTATAGAGTCCAGCATACACACACTTATCCTTGGTAAACAGAACTGGAATTAATATTTATACGGATCAAGTAACCATTGCGAATGCGCAAATAAGGACATGTGCACGACCTTCGACATGCAAATGTGGTTGGTACAATTAAACCGTCTGGCCGTTACTCACGTCGATTGTAGACAAATACCAAATATGTCTGTGGTCTCAGAGCATGGGCACCGTATGAATAAATGAATCCTTGAAGTGGAGAGCTAGATGGAAACTGGCTAATTAGAGACAGAGTTATAAAGAGTCATGGATGTCCACCCACATGCCATATTTCCATTATAGAAACAGAAGTACTTCTGGCTCCATAATAGGGATATAGAGTACCACCATAATGGGGATCTCATGAACCAAGAGACAGAAGTATTCTTGGTTCATGATTTTTGTTCCTCTCGCTCCCTCATTGCATAGAAGTGTCTGTGTCGACTGGTTTCGTGAACTGCACCCGAGACTCGTTACATTTCATTACATCACTGGTGTAATGCAATGTAATTTTCAAACATATATTAGACTGCTGTCTAATATAGATAATTTAGATAACGGTAATATTCTTATCCCCCCCCCTGTTTTTTTTTCAATTTCAGGTAGGAAGACTCTTTGAGAAACGACAAATTAAAGTAACACGAAAATAGACACATAGAGACACACAGTTCAAAGCCCACGTTAGTGTCCCGTAAATAACTGACTGCCCATTTCAAAATCCAGAGTCATTAATTAACATGGCTATAGTAAACTATAACCATGTTAATACCAAACCACAAATCAAATAACTGTGAATAAGGAAATCTTATTATTCTTTATTGGACAATCTACATCCCAGAGTCAATAGAAACCAGGTACTCTGCTGAGAAAAGCTTGCACCAGTATCTGCCCAGGACAGAACTACCAACAAAAGGAGCTGGAGCTTTGTTTTATCAGGAACCAGAACAAGGAGGGCTGCTCATAACAATCACAGTATGTCAAGAGGAAACTGAAGACGTCGATTATGCGGAAGTGGAAGGTTCGATTGGCGCAAAGTTGCATGGGAACATATTATGTACACCTGTGAAGAATATAACGATCCAAAGGTTGAAATGTGAGCTCAGTATTATGATAGAAGGCTGTAAAACAAAACAATTCTAGTGGAAACTCAAGATAACTCCTCGGAGTCATGAGTTCACATAGTGGAGTGACATTCAAATCCTTCTCTTCTGCTGGCGCACTATGGCCATAGATGCCGATGCGCCTAATAAATCCCCAAACAAGCAATTCTCTTCTGCAGAGTAGATCTACAGGAGATCTACTAAAGGTTTCCTGGCTGTCAGGAATAATCACGAAGACCTTAACAGGTCAATACTCCGTAGAATAGCTATTTTCAGTTACGCTGGCAGAAGAGACAGACATTCTCAGCTGTCTCTCTTTTGCTACCTTAAAGTTTATTATAAACTACAATGTTGAATTTAGAAAGAAATAAAACAAATCCGTCTAACTGCAAATGTAGAAGAGAATTAAAAGAGATTCCACCACCAATCCCATATGAGAAACGAAGCAACAGCGGATGAAGAACTGTTTCAACAACCGCCTTCCCCAACCCAACAAACATGTCACGTTGGGCGACACTAGCTCTCCGCCTTACGGCAACCAGCGAACAGTATCTGCCAAAGTATGACTTCTATAGTCATGAAAAAGGTGGAAATGAGGGGATCACAACAAAAAATACCCATTAATAGCGATCTCCAGCAGAACAAAAAAGAAAAATAACGTAGAACCATTTGAACTTTGTGGCCTTAAGTCTGTTGGTAATTTTCATAAAATTTTAAATTACTGATTGAATTTTTAGATGGAATGCAAACATCGATCTACAAATACACACCTAGTGATAACTGAATTATGACCACCTATTCGTCTAGGCATTTACCCCACTAGATGTCTGTAGGGCTCTGCAGCCATGCTGCCTGCAAGGCTTTCCACGGTGTCGGAATAGATGACGGTTGCGTGTCCATGCGTCTCATTTCCCGTGACAAAACATAGCACAGGTATTCGATTCGACAGAAACAGGATTCATTGTGTTCCTCGAACCAGTCGTGCACAGTGCGTGCCCGATGACACAACGCATTATCGTCTTGGAAGATCCCGTTTCTGTCCGTGAAAGAAATGCAACATCATAGGTGCACATGGTTTCCTAAGAGCTGCCGGTATAGGTATGTTGAGGGCCTGACGGCTCCGGGGATTTCTCCCATCTCCGCGTATGTTCTATGTATCGAGTGACAGTACCCTGTCGATGCCAGAGGTTTAAAAATAATGTATGGGTCATGTGGTATGTAGTTTGTTGTGCCCATTGTTCATCCGGCCTGTTGGCCGCCGGGCCCCCAGTGGGAACCGGCGTTACCATACCTAGCGACGGGGACGCCGACCGGGTGTACCAAGAGACTAATTATACTCTGGCAGGTCCCGCCACTTACTTTCCTGGGATTTTGGTGACTAGGACCTAAAATAAAGGTTGGAGTTATCGCCGTTGATTTAAGTAAAATTGCATTTAGAAAGTGCTGCGTGGGGTTTTACGCTGAAAGAACTATTTCTAGAGAGCCTAAAAGGTCGGGCAAAATTTGATGTGATTTAAATTTGGACATGTGAGGCAGTCGCTGTACAAGAGAAAGTAATGGGAGGGAGGGTGTAGACGGGGGGATGAAATAGGAAGAAGAGGGGGTCGGATAGGAAGGTGGTCCCCCATTTTCAGTGGGGCATGCCCATGCTCCACGACAGTGAAAATATGGGGAGGAGAGAAGAAGAGCAAATACACCCTCTCTCTCCCCGAGGGAAAAAAAAAAACCGCACAAGGGAGTGCAGTTTTGGGTCGACAGTAGGCCATCCAAATCATCCTCGAGTCTTGTCTTTCTGTGGTATGCTGAGTTTTTTTTTTTTTTTTTTTTTTACTTGTTTGACCTCCTGCATTCTTTCTAGTCGGGTTGCCTTTGGAATATTTCTATCATCGTTTTCCTTCCAGAAAATAAATCCTGGGCATATTGACTGAGTGCCTTGTAGTCCTCCTGAGTGTCTAACAGTCTGGGTTCTTGGTTGTCTGGGATATATTGGATTGCCGTTATTAGGCGTAGTCGTAGGTTATCATACAAATCGCACTCAAACATTAAGTGTCTCCAGGACTCCGGGTTGCCACAGGGACAGTCCGCGTTATCAATGATGCCAAGTTGGTGAAGTTTAGCTTTAAACGGACCGTGTCCTGTAAGGAGGAAGGTGGTATTTCGACCAGGGCGAAACCATGCTGGCGTCTTAGGGTACAGCTTGGTGACAGTGGGCAGGAATCTTCTAGTCACTGCATCTTTTTCTGTGTTGCTCCATCTCCTCTGCCAAATCTGGACGAGGTGGTCGGTGATTCTTCTCATCGTTGCGGTCATTAGTGATGTCAGTGGTGAGGTCGTACATTGTAGCCGATATGTTTCTGGCAAGATGGTAGAGCAGACCACAGCGAATAGCTTCGAGATCCAGAGGCAGAACTCCTACCAGGACTTGGAGGGCAGTCGTGCTAGTCGTTCTAGTTGCTCTCGACATAGTAAGGAGAATAGTCCTCTGAATGGTTTCGAGGATCCGTTTATTCACTTCTAGTGCCGCCCTCGCGTACCAGACAGAGGAGCCATATGTGATGGCAGGGATGGAGAGAGCTTTGTAGTACAGAGGCAGGGTAGTACGTCTGAGTCCCCAGTCCCTGCGAGTGACTAGCGACGAGGGCCGCATATCTTCTTATCTTTTGTTTAATATATTCTAGGTGTGGCTTGAAATTTAATTTTCTGTCCAGGATTATTCCTAGATATTTAATCTGTTCGCACAGCTTAACTGTTTTGTTCTCAATCTTAATTTGTGGTGGTCTCCTTAAGTCTAGCGTACCTTTTAGCAGCACCGATTTTGTCTTGTCGGGTGCTAGTTTGAGCAAGTGTAGCTTCGTCCAATCTAGCAGCTTTTGCAGTTCATCATTTGCTTGCATTTCTAAGGAGGATCTGCTGTCAGCCTCGATGGTCAAGACCAAGTCATCTGCATAGGCCTGGGCCTCCACACCACCCAGATCCACGGGGAGGAATTCGTCTAAGACAAAGTTCCACAGGAGCGGCCCCAGGACAGAACCCTGGGGGCAGCCCCTGCGGACTGGGCGACTGAGGCATTTAGTGGTGAAACCCATGTTTAGTCTCTAGAGCAAAGTTTCCGGTATTCCCCTCCCCCCATACTTCTCCTTCAACCCATGCACGGTACTAAGTACTATAGGTTTTGATACCTTTCGTGTTTGGGGTTTTCATAAAAAAAAAAAAAAAAAATATGGTTTTGTAACTTGCACTGCTTTATCAGCCAGGTAATCCTTCATGCAATAATAAAGATTCAATGGAAGGTTGGCAGCTCTGAGTCTCGCCAAGACGCTCGGCCACCAGAGGGTGTCGAACGGCCCAGCGAAATCCACTGCGATGACGAGGAAGTATTTCCTTTGACAATGGAAATATTTCCTAAGCAATACAGAACCTCCTCTAGAGAGAAGGTTCTGTATTGCTTCGATAGTGGATTTGCCAGGAGTAAATCTGTATTGCTTTGTCATGTTAGGATTCACTTCATTATAATGCCTTGTGATTCTGGTATGTAGCAGCCTTTCGAACATTTTACTGAGGGTTGGTAGCAGGGCTATGGGTCTGTAGGAACTAGGTGTCTCTGGTGCCTTTGTTGGGTTTTTTAGGAGCAGTTTTGTCGGAGCAGAGCAGTTTTGTCGACAGAAGAAAAAAAAACAAACAAACCAAAAATAACAATGTTCTCGAAAAAGTTGACACGTTTTCCAAGCTCTCGTCATCTCAGGATCTTGACCCACTTACAGGGAGCTGTATTCTGAAGCCAGTTGCGACTTCGTCCCTCTCATATGCAGGAGTAGTCAAATCCAAGCAGCAGGTGCCCACGGAGGATGGTGGGCTGAAGGCATCATTGCCCCTCGCTTCTGGTAAGAGGTCGCAGCACGTCCTTCTGCTCCGGGCCAGCGAATATTCGGAACTAAAGACTAGCGGCGAGGTGAAGGACCTGGTTTCCAGCATACTGAAGACGGATTTCAGGAGCATCAAAATAAAATCTCTCTCTCTCTCTCTCTGACTCATCAGAAACCGGGGTGTTGTTCTAGAGACCTCCACAATGGAGAACCTTAATCACATCTCCTCCAGTGGTTCTCACTATACTGCTGGTGTTCTGGCTGTCCCACCCAAGAAGTCGAACCCGTCAATACTGATATATGATACCCCGCTTGACTGTACCAATAATGTGATTCTTGAGGTCCTCTTCTATAAGAACCTGGCTGACTTTGGATACACCATGGAGGAAGTCAAGAGCGAGATCACCTTCAGATTTCAAACCAAAACTAAAACCATCTCTACAGCACACAGTCTTCAGCCTCTCCCCTCGTCTATACAAGAGCCTCCTTTCCTCTGATAGGATCTTTTTGGGTTGCGGGGCACATAGATTCCGTCCATTCACAGTGGTTACAAAATGCTTTTTGTGCCTCTGATATGGGCATACATCTCAACACTGCTCCGATTGTTCTCCCACCTGCAGCCATTGTGCTCGTAGTGGACATGTCCATGCAGAATGCCCCCACCGTGACGAACAGCCCAGCTGCATCAACTGTAAGAGAAGGAACCGGGTCTACTCCCACTCAGTTCGTGATGTATCCTGCCCAGAGTATCAACAAGCACTTGAACTGGTACGGCTAAGAACTGCTGATGAATAATCCAAATACAGTTACGGATCGACGGCTTCCCAGTCGCAACACTGCAGTAGTCAATCCCAATCTTAATCACAACTCTATCAATCTAATCACTTCTGAAGCAAAACTTCGCATAATGCAAATTAATGGACAAAGGTCATGAGCTGTTTCTGATGAGATCCGTCTTTCAGCAGAAGAACACTCCATTGATATTGTTGCCATCCAGGAGCCCTATTTTGCAAAGGTGCAAGTTGGTTCTTCAACTAAAATAATGGGGTATGCTATTACTGCTAGGGTAATACAACCAGTCCCCGAAGATCCCAAATCCTGCATTGTTGTACTTAATCGGAAACTTGGTAGTAGAATACGGGCTCTGCAACAAGTTTGCAACTTGCATCCAAGTCATAGCCTCTACATTATCATTTTATTTGATTTCATTCTATTTCCCACCCTCAGCCAATTTCAATGATTCACTGAACTATCTGGAGTTTGCTCTCAACTTTTTGAACAGGAAATCTGTTCTCACTGTCTCCGATGTAAATGCCAAGTCATCATTCTGGCACAGCCTGATGCTCGAGGCCACTTGAAGGAGGACTTCATTGTCTCCCACAACCTTATAGTTCATAATCTATCACAGCAATATTTCACATATAGTAGTTCTATAGGAGAGTCCAACATCGATATCACAGTAACGACCAGTGACCTCAGTACCCGGATCTCTGACGGGAAGATAATCGCAGACTGGACGCTCAGTGATCATAGAGTGATTACCTTCTACATGGCAACACACTCAGCCGCTCCCCCCCCCCCAGGGCCCTAGACAGCTCGCACTTGTGAGGTTCTCAATCAAGGATGTCGATTGGCAGACGTTTGATGACTCGATTACCAGGGATTTTCCCTCACGCAATCCTAACCACCTTAATTCATCTGCTGCTAATGAATTGGTCGACATACTTAAGCAAGCACTATTGAAGGCCTCGTATAAGACGGCAAGGAAAAAGTCCATCCGTCCCACTGTTTGCTCATGGTGGTGTAATGAGCTAGCAACGATGCGTAAGGAATCCCACAGAGCGCGACGGTTTTATCAGCGCCATCGCAACTGGTCCCCCTCTGAAGTGGCAAGATTACACACTAGCGAAATTGCCAAAAAGAATGAATATACAAAAGCCATTGCCGCCAAGAAAAGAGAAACCTGGTCTACATTTGTTAATGATTCGGGGAATTCCAATCCATGGGGCTTTCTTTATAAGATAGCGAGGGAGAAAACATACATGCCTGATATCTTTAGCACAGTTACAACCGAAACATCAGAGACCTCGAACTGGACTAACACAATTAATCAAATGCTAGACAAATTGTTTCCGGAGGATGATTCCGCAGGGGTTCTACCAGAGCATTCAGCTATACGAATGGCCAACAAAACCTATGACAATAAGGCAACTACCAACCTCGTTACCATTGATGAACTGTCGGCAGTGATTAATAGGATCAATCCCAAAAAATGCCCCGGGATGGATCTAATAGAATAGGTTTTTATTCTGCGCTTCTTTAAGTTTAGACCGCTATACCTACAATTACTGTATAATAAATGCCTGCAAGACGGAGTGTTCCCCAAAATTTGGAAAGTAGCTCTCCTTCGGCTCATCAGTAAACCTGGTAAACCTCCTGACGACCCCCACTCTCTCAGACCTATTTCCCTCCTGGGAAATCTCGGGAAAATACTGGAAAGACTCGTGGCACTAAGAATCATGCAGTTACTCTGTGAACAAAACCTCTTCTCACCAGCACAGTATGGCTTTATGCCAGGGCGCTCTTCTGAGGAGGCTCTGTTTGATCTGGTCTTCCACATAGAAAATTCTACATCCAAATATGAACTGGCTATCTTTGTTGATTTCGAGGGCGCCTTTGACACTGTTTGGTGGAACAATGCACTGTTCCACTGTCTGGTGGAACAGTGCATTGGCCCGCCTCCGCCAGGCTCAGTGCTACCTCCAGCTATATCAGCTCTTTCGAAATTATTTCACAGAGCGCGAGATAGTAGTCAAATCCAAATATCTGCAGGTAACCAGACCGACCTCTCGATGGTGCCCACAAGGTTCTGTTCTAGGGCCCCTTGTCTGTAATATGGTCCTCCACAGCTGGCTCACAAAACCCTTGGATGAATGTAAAATAGTGGCTTTCGCAGATGATCTCACTATCGTTGTTCCTGGAAAATCCCGCTTTGTCCTAGAGTAAAGAAAATCGTATCCTGTCCGATCTCAACTCCTGGACGGTGCTCAACAAACTACGAATCAATCCGGATAAAACAAAAATGATGCTTTTCAAATCCAAGCTAGATCTCAGACGCACACCACAAATTAAGATCTCTGGAAAGCAACTCCTGATCGTAACACAGACGAAAGTCCTGAGGTGATTATTGACCACAAGCTGAGCTTCTACCAACATCTTAGGGACCAAGGCTAAAAGGTTTTAAGTGGCCATCATTAGATTTTCCAGATGTGACTGGGGACTCTCAAATAAAACTCTGTCCTTATACAAACTATAGAGCGGTCTTTTCGCCTATTGTGACATATGCGGTTGGAGCATGGTTTCATGAAGTGAAGCTAGTCAAAATGAGAGACAAACTTAACTCCATCCAGCGAAGCATGCTTTTGTCTACCCATAGAATTTGCCAAACAGTGTCCACAGCTCCCATTCAAGTGATCGCCGGAACATTACCATTGGATTTGTACGTCATCTATCGAGGTCTAAACTTCAGGATCAAGAAGAAAATTCCAACTAAAATCCTTGAAATTGAACTTCCTTCCAGATGTCTCATTTACTGCAACGAAAACTTAAGTCTTGGCTGTTGCTGACTTTGGAATCCTTCTTGGTCACTGGACACGGCTCCCTCAACGAGAAGCTTTTTCAGCTAGGACTGTCTACAACAGATGGCTGTTTCTGTGGAGAAAAGGAGAACTGGAAGCTGTTGTTGTTGTTGATTAAGTGTTTAATGACACTAGGGCATCAATGGCCAAGATGTCTTTTCCAAGTTTTGATGTAAATCAATCTTTTTTTTTTTTTTTTAGATTTGTTTGTCAAATCTGATTTGCCGAATAAGAACTGGAAGCATCTCCTACTTGAATGTCCGCTGTATGAAGACATCAATTCTCACACAGGCAGTACCAAACATCACTGAGCATCAACCGGCTCTCCTACTCTGAACACAAGAAAATCTCTCAGCGCTGCAGAAGACTTCGAGCGTAGGAGCCAAACCCATGCTAAAGCAAGACGCATTAGAAATACTCGTGCAACGAATAGGAAATCCACAGAGGAAAACTTTTTTTTTTTTTTTTTTTATTATTTATCTATTTATTTATTATAATTATTATTTTTTTCTCGTCGCGTTCTGCCTGGAGTTAGTTAATCCGGTGCAGCTGTTTTTTTTTATTTATTATTTATTTTTTTTAATTTCATTTTATTTTTGCCCTCAAACGCACCAATTTTTTTTAAATTAAAATTAAAAAAAAATTTTTATTAAATTTTTTTTTTCTGCTTAATTTGCCTTATTGAAAGTTGTCTACTTATTTTTATTAATTACTTTTCTTTTTCTTATTTATTTATTTTAATTAATTAATTAATTTATTTTTATTATTTTATTTATTTATTTTTTTCATAACCTGCACCACGGGTGACTTTTTCCTTTTTTTTTTTCACACTCTCCCTTTCTTCCCCCCCCCCCTCTGGAATGGGCTCCCAGAGGATCCTAGCCCACCTTCTGGCAACACTAGATGGATCAGCGTCTCTTTTGAGACAATACGTGTTTTACTGGGACTGGCACACCTTCCCGTGGTGTGGACGAGTACCCAGAATCATCTGTCCAGGTGACTGATGCTTCTGAGTATCCAAGCGGCCAGACACAACAACAGAACACACACACATAATACAAACAAACCTACGTCACACGCATATCTGGCCCATTTGTAGTGATACTGTTCTTCACAGAGATACGAGGCGGAATTCAACAAACGTTCTAGGTGCTGCCCATTACATGTCCATGTCCGATTTAAAAAAGGAACTCTCAGAATTCTATATTACACGGTTTAAAATCTATTCGTCACATATGCAGCCAGCATACGGTTTCACAGTACCAAACGTTTATTACAGTTCCATCAAAACTAGAGTGTCCGACAGACCTTTTTCCTAGTTCTGAGAAATTGTAGAACAGTTTCAACTGCATCTTTACAAGCTATTACAGGCTTATTACCTCTGGATACGTGTCACGTACAAAGGTTTTTCTTACTATATTCGTAAAAGATATCCTCTACCTTTTTCTGGTTTGACCTATGATCCAATTGACGATTCAAAGAATGAAAAAGCAGAAGGTTGAATAAAAGATGAAAAAAGATGGCAAATGAGATGAAATTCCTCGACCAAAGAAGCAGTGACCAAATGTTTTAAACCTGATAATAAATTCACTATCTCAAAAGTAACCAGTTTTGGTTCTGCTCAAACCTTCTCGCGTCACAAATTTTATCCACGGTTCTTTGAAGGCTCGTCTTCTTAAATTCAATTTAGCTACGTCAGATACCTATTTCTGCGGCGCCTGTGAAGAACTGTCTCATTCTTTTGCCCAGTTTACCACGATTTAAGATAAATATTAAGTAGTAGAGCCCATAATTTTTCTCCTGAAATTGAAGGATCGTCGTTCTAAACAAGGATTTGGATGTCCTCGTAATACATGGCCTTTGCAATCAGCTTGCCACTTGTGTGCAGATCACATATGCCACATAGTCATTCTACCTGCTGTCCCTGTATTGTCCCCCTTCTGCTGATTTTAACAACTCACTTAACTTCCTGGAATATGCTCTTGACTTCCTCGGCTCAAAATCTCTCCTAGTTGCCTCTGATGTTAATGCCAAGTCTGAGTTCTGGTTTTGCCCTACTGCTGATCCCCGTGGATCACTTCTGGAGGACCTTGTCCTGAATAGAAACCTAACAATACACAATCAACCCAGTCCCTACACCACATACAGCAGCTCTACAGGAGAATCAAACATTGAAGTCACCATCTCCACTAGGGACATTGACCCCCTGGTCTCTGACTGGAAGGTTATCCCAGACTGGACCCTCAGCGACCATAGAGTCATACTTTTCCTCATAAACTTAACCCCACTGAAAAAAGACAACCAGATAAGACTGCCTGCACTTGTGAGGTTCTCCACCAGAAATGTCGACTGGCAATCCTTTGAACGTTTTATTAAAGGAGACTTCCCTGAAAGTGAGCCAAATCCCAATGAATCCATGCAAGCCAATGAACTGGTAACTGCTCTCCAGCAAGCAATCCTTAAAGCATCCTATAAATCCGCCAAAAAGAAAATATTCCGACCTATTGTCTCCACTTGGTGGACCAATGATCTCACTAGTCTTCGGAGACTGGCAATGCGAGCACGACGTTACTACCAGCGGCCCCGGGACTGGGCACCCCCAGAAGTCGAACGGCTCTACAGTGACTACATCCAAAAGAAAAATGACTATATTAAAGCCATAGCAGCCAAGAAAAAAGCAACCTGGGTGAGCTTTGTTAAGGAAACTGGAAATTCCAACCCCTGGGGTTTAGTGTATAAAATAACAAGAGATAAATCCTTCACCCCTGAAATTTTTAACACTGCACAGGCTAACTCCCAGGAAACCTCCAACTGGTTTGATTCAGCCAACCTAATCCTTGACAGGTTGTTTCCTCCAGACGATGTTGCTGAGGATCTCCCAGAGCATACAGTAATTAGAAGAGCAAATCGAAACTACGCCACAGAAAGCACAACGGATCCCTTCACCCTGGAAGAGCTGAATGCAGTATTACAGAAAATAAACCCAAACAAATGCCCTGGCCTAGACCAGATAGAGGTCTTCATCTTTCGTCTGTTTAAACTAAGGCCGCTATACCTCCTCCTGTTGTACAATAAATGCCTCCAGGGAGGTATCTTTCCCAAGGACTGGAAAACTGCTCTTCTACGCCTGATAAAGAAACCACACAAGCCACCTTCAGATCCTCGCTCCTTCCGTCCCATTGCACTCTTGGCAAATCTCGGGAAAATTCGAGCGTCTTATGGCCCTAAGAGTCTCGGCGCTTTTCCAGGCGAAAAATCTAATCTCTCCACATCAATATGGCTGCACACCAGGACGCTCCTCTGAAGAGGCCCTTTTTGACCTGGTATTACATATCGAAAACTCCGAAGCTAAGTTTGAATTGGCAATCTTTGTCGATTTTGAGGGAGCGTTCGACACTGTCTGGTGGGACAGCGCTTTGGAGCGCCTCCGGTCTGCCTCCTGTTCCCATCAATTATATAAACTTTTCCTTAGCTACTTCTCCGAAAGAACTGTTATCCTAAAATCAAAGTATCAACATGTCCTCAGGCCTGTCTCTCGGGGATGCACCCAGGGGTCGGTTTTGGGGCCTGTGGTGTGGAATATGGTTCTACAGAATCGGCTCTCCCGTTCTTTTGAGAACACCAAAGTTGTTGCCTTTACCGATGATCTTACCATCATTGTGTCTGGAAAATCTAGGAGTGCCATTGAACATATGCCAATCTGGTCCTGTCTGACCTCTCCTCCTGGGCAGCATTGAACAAACTCCGCATTAACCCAAGTAAAACCAAAATGATGCTCTTTAAGCACAAGCTAGATCTCAGGCGTCCACCACAGGTTAAATCTCTGGAATCCGGCTACCCATAGTTACTGAAGCTACCATTCTTGGAGTGGTAATTGATCACAAACTGAGCTTCCTGCCACACCTCACCCATCTCAGATCAAAAATCAAGTTGCTCTCTGGCTCCATTATTCGTATTTCCAGGAATGACTGGGGCCTTTCCAAGAGGACACTTCGTCTGTACTATAAAGCAGTCTTCCTTCCAATTGTCACATATGCAGCCGGTGCCTGGTTTCACCGAGTTGGCTTGGTCAAGATGAGAAACAGATTGAGTTCCATCCAACGTACAATGCTACTGGCTACCCTGAGAGTTTGTTGAACAGTTTTTACACAGCCATCCAAGTCATAGCTGGAACTCTTCCTCTGGATTTGTATGCTGCTTACAGAGGACTAGCATTTAGAATCAAAAACAGCATCCCCACTAAGTTCCTTGACATCGAGCTTGATCTTGACACTGACCCAAAAGCTGAGAAGGCCAGATGCTACAACGAGTTAGTGAACATCTGGCAGACCCGATGGGATACATCCCAGGTTGGAGTGGTTACTAGAAGATTCCTTCCTGATGTAACCTTTACATCCTCTAATTTGGTCCAATCCTGGCTTTCCCTCACCATGGAGACTTCCTTCCTAGTTACTGGACATGGCTCTCTTAATGAAAAACTGCACCAACTAGGCCTCTGCACGACTGACCTGTGCTACTGTGGAGCCAAGGAAAACTGGAGGCACCTCCTTTTTGACTGTATTCTGTACGAAGACTTGAGACAAGATTTAGTGACCACCATCCCAATATCAGAAAACCAATTAGACCAGTTACTCCAAACCCCTGAAGGTTTATTTGCTCTTCACAACTTTGCTATGGAAGTATTTTCTCGAAGGAGGAGATCATATAGAGTGGTCAACACCCCTGGCATTGGGCCTGAAGTATATTAGACAATGGTGGTTTTTTTTTTTTTTTTTTTTTTTTTTTTTTCCTCTCTCTCCTGCTCCTCCTTGCATTCTGTTTGGAGTCAGCCACTCCACAGTTACTTTTATTATATATATATATTTTATTTTTATTTATTTTTATTATTATTTTTCTTTATTTCTTTATTTTTATTTTTTATTTATTATTATTATTTTTTAATTATTATTTTTTTTTTCCCATTACCAACGCCACGGGTGGTTTTTTTTTTCTTTCTTTTTGTCTGCCCCTCTGGAATGGGCCCCCAGAGGATCCTGACCTACCTGCTGGCAACATCATGTGGGTCAGAGTCTCTTTTGAGACAGTACGTGCATTACTGGGACTGGCCACCTTCCCGTTGTGTGGAGGATTACCCAGAATCATCTGTCCAGGTGATTAATGCTTCTGGGTAGCCAAGTGGCCAGACACAACAGAACACACACATAATACACACAAACCTACGTCGCACACATCTGGCCCAATTGTAGTGATACTGTTCTTCACAGAGATACGAGGCGGAGTTGAACAGATGTTCTAGGTGCCGCCCTTTACAAAAACACATGTCCACATGAAATTGAAGGATATCTTATTGCAAATCAAAATGTCTTCCCAGCTTTACAGGAATGCGCTACACACGTTTTTAATTTTAGTACGCGTATAGTTGTGGTCTGCCTCCTTGTGGCGTGGACGGGTACTGGGAAGCAGCTTTCCTGGTAGCAAAGTGGCCAGCAACAACGCACACACATTGTGCACAAACATAGCACTACACTGGTTTGTGGCCATTATACACAGTTTTGTATGTCATCACAGAGAACCATGGCGGAGTTGAACTAACATTTAGGCGCCGCCTTACACAAGTCACATGTCTGATATGGAAGCATTCGATGTATTAGCTCCCACAGTCATACCCTTTTGAAACCCCATGTTGTCTTTACTGCATTTCATAACTGATAATTTATCACTTTGACTTGCACGACCAGGTGAAAATTACCACTGGTCTAGCGAACGAAACTGTTCTGGTTTTTATACTGCGAGCTACGCGGCATTGATGCGGTGCTCATAATTCAGTGATCACTGAGTGTATAATGTAAGGTAAAAAAAAAAGAAAATGCGCCAGACAGCAGAGACTGTTTTGAGTTGGGCAAATATACTACTGGAAACCCAAAACTGAAAACCTAGGCGGTTTTTCACTTTGTGTTTACATTTTTCAGTGCGATCAAGTGCTGATTATCGAAACATTACGTTCTCCTTTCGTTCGCTGTTGCCTTTATAGCTTTCCCCAAAGAGGTGAGACATCATTGTTGTTCTCCTTGTGTCTACTCAGGTATGCCCGGTTTTATCTTTATATGCAATATCAACATTTCTACCAGGCAGAATTTGATTTACTTTTCTCGAAATTCATCTGTGTAGTATGCGTTAAACTCCAATGTGACGAAAGAGATGGTCACAGCAGGCATTGCGGAGTTCTTTCACTCTAGCCACTGCTTTCAGTCAAGCTTTATTGAATTACTGCATTAGTGTATTCCTTAGCGATCTTAATCTTATTCTTTTTATCTTTTCAAAATCTTGACATCACTCTTCGTGATGGACTCTGAGCGGACAAAGGAAAAACACCATCACATCGTCTTATACTAGTCTTACTCTTGACCTTAGGGACTTCTATCGTGAATATTGCACTTTTGTCACTCAGCTAACCTTAACTTTTGTCCACAAGTGCATATCTTTAAGAAATCGGAAAAAAAACAAAAAAAAAAACGTAGTGATGCTCGATCAAATATGATCAATCATGATTTGTCCTCAATATAGTTTTTAACTAAGGTAGAAAATGAAACTATAGTAACATTGTCGAATTCCACTTTATACTTTTTCTTTTATTTTATTCCTTTGTATTTTTATCATCATCATCAGCCATTTTCAATCCACTGCAGGATGAAGGATTTTCCAGCAACTTTCCAGTTCCTTCTGTTTTGTGCAATGGACATCCATTTAATACCCACGAACCCATGAATTTCATCTGTCCATCTCCCCCGTTGTCTTCCAGGTTTTCTTCTAGCTCCTCTTGGGTACCATTCTGTTATTTTCTTAGTCCATCTGTCATCATGTCTTCGAGCTATATGTCCTGCCCAAGACCATTTTAGTTCTTTAGTTTTGATAAGAATGTCCTTTACTTGAGTTTGCTGCCTAATCCATGTATTTCTGTTCTTATCTAACAGTCTGATTCCCAATATAATTTGTTCCATTCTTCGCTGTGTAGTTCTCAGCTTCTCTTCCATTCTTTTGGTGAGTGCCCAAGTTTCACTTCCATAAGTATGGTGGGTAGTATACATTGGTTCATTATTTTACGTTTCAGACAAACTGGGATATTGCTCTTCAGTATGTGACTATATTTCCTGAATGCTATCCATTCAAAATTTATTCTTCTCTTGACTTCCAGCCATTTATCATTATTATAGCTAATGACTTGTCCCATATAAGTATATGACTCCACCTTTTCAATTACTTCTCCTTCAATGTTTATATCCCTTTCTGTGGCATACTTGTTCATCATTACTTTCATTTTAGCCATATCCATCTTTACTCCGAAATCTCTACTGACTCTGCATAACTGATTAAGATTTTCCTCGAATTCTTTGGGATTGTGTCTTATGATCACAATGTCATCTGTAAATCGTAAATGGTTTAGGTACTCTCCGTTCACATTGACTCCTTTCTGCGACCAGTCTAATCTTTTGAAAGCTTCCCCAAGGGCAGCAGTAAACAACGTCGGAGATATATGTTACCTTGTCGAACTCCTTTCTCAATTTTAAATTTGCTACTGTCTTTGTCTAGTCTAATAAAGGAGGCAGCACTCTCATATATTTTATTCAAAATCTTAATATATGGGGTATCTATACCTTGTCATTCCAGTGCCCGAAACATTGCCTTATGCTATATGGAGTCAAATGCCTTTTCATAATCCACAAATGCCAGGCATAATGGTGTTTTATATTCATTTGCTTTCTCCATTAGCTGTGATATTACGTGAAGGTGATGCATAGTTGAGAATCCTGTCCTAAAGCCAGCTTACTCTTTCGGTTGATTCTCATCAAGTATTCTTTCTAATCTGTTAGTAATGACCTTTGTGAACAACTTGTAGACGTGGGACAACAAGCTAATTGGTCTATAATTTCCAATTTCTGATTTATCTCCTTTCTTATGCAGCAAAACTACGATTGCATTATTCCACTCCTTAGGTGTCACGCCTTTTATAATGCACTTTGTGTAGAGTCTTGCCAGTTTCTGTGTCATGTCTCTTCCTCCCAGTTTTAACAACTCTACAGTAACTTCTTCTTCCTCTGGGGGCTTTCTGATTCTTCATTTTTTTTCAACGCATGTTCTACCAGGAAGGATATCAGGTATGTCATATCAGGAAGGATATCGGGTATGTCATATGTGATACTAATTTGCGATCCATCTTCTCCACTGCTGGCATCATTCCCTCGCTCCTTGTATAATTCCCTATAGTAGTCTTCTGCTATATGAATTATGCCTCTGCTATTTATAAGTACACCGTCGCTATTCTTCAGTTTCAGTATCATTTGTCTTTCTGTATTACTGCTCATGGCTGCTGATTTAAGTCCTTTGTTTTCCCTTAATGCTTGTTCTACTTTTCTTGTGTTAAATCTTCTTATGTCCTCTCTGAGTCTCTTTCTTAATGGCTTTGCATAACTCAGCATACTAAATTTTATTCTTGTCAGTATTTATATTGCTCTTCATTTGTCGTCTTCGGTTCATCATGACAAGTGTTTCTTGACTAATTTTTTCTTCTTTGGATTTCTTTTTTACCGATAGGTTTCTTGGACTTGATCACTTTCAGAAGATTGTAGTATTCCGCGTCGATATCTTGGTCCTGCACAGTCTGCAGAAGCCCAAACTTGTTCTTAAGTCTCAGTACATTCTGCTTTTTCTCCTCTTCTGTTATCTCAAAGACCTTCGTATTATTTACTTGAGTCAGTTTTTCCTTTCCTTTCCTACAACTATATCAAGTGTGCATCCTACCAATCTGTGATCACTTCCAACATTTACCTTATTCGGGACGGTAACATTGTTCACGATATATCTTCTGTTAGTGAGGATGAAGTCGATTTCATTAGTTGTTAATCCATTTGGTTTCTTCCATGTCCACTTTCTGTTCACCCTTTTCTTGAAAAAAGAAAAGTGTTCGTTACTGACATTCCTCGAGATTCTGCAAATTCCGCATGTCTTTCATTTCTTTTAGCAATTCCAAAATTTCCTATAGTTTCCCTTTCTGTGCTGTTTTGTCTCTTTCCAACTTGAGCATCGAAGTCGCCCATAATGATAGTGTAGTGGGTTTTCTGCTCATCTAGAAGACTCAATTTAGATGTACATTTCTTCAACCTCTTCATCATCATCATCATGGCTCAATGTTGATGCATAAACCATTATAACCTTTAGCTTGTACCTCTTAGAAATCTTGAGTAGTAGTCTTGACACCCTTGATGATGTACTTTTGAATTCCAAAATGTTTTTTATATCTTTATGGGCCAGAAAGCCAACTCCGCCTCCGCTCCTTTCACTGTTTATATTGGTGTACAGCAGATTTCTGCTTGATAAAATTATAAGTGATTAATTTCTTCTTGTTTTAGCCAAACCGATGATGTTCAAATTCACATTTTCTAATTCCTTTTCCAGCTGTAATATCCTATCTTCACCGATGAGCGACTTTACATTGTAACAGGCCAAGTTCAGTTTCCGTGCACGGCAGCCTGGTCGTACCCAGAGATTCTTAGCACCCTCTGCTTCCACTTTGATCCTCTCGCTACCGTAAGGGGGAGAGTGAAAGTCGCTGGGGACTGAGGGCCATTGTTTCGTCGTGCTGTCATGTGCTGGAGAGTTTGGTCTTTTCCTCTTCACGCTGACCAGGCGTTTGAAGGGAACCACTCTGCCACATAAGTAACGTAACAGGTCTTACCATCGAGAAGGTGTGCATGAGTGGATTTTAGGGAGGCAGGCCAATCGGACTTCTAAATCTTCTGAAGTAGAAAGATATTGGATCTATCAATGTTTTAGACTGAGTGTCTGATGACACACACAATGCCTGTTCCCATCTAAGCCCCTATATTTTTATATACTTCCTTTATTTCCTTTATATTTTTTATATAGAAATAATTTTTTATTTCATAGAAATCTTCGTATTCAGTACTACCGTATTGAAAACAAATCATGATTGAAAGGCTTCTAAGTGCTCTGCTTGTGATCTTCCATCTTATGATTTCTCGGATGTGGATGAAACAGAGAAGGGGCAGAGATTTAGAAGTGTTGATTGCGCAGATCACATCAAAATTCACAGCTGTATGACAACTGATTACACTCCAGTCCACGCATAGCATATGCGAAGAAACTCACAATGGGACTGAAATCTTCCCTCCCCCGTTCTCTGTTTCATCGACATCCGAGAAACCATGAGATGGAGGATCACAGGCAGAGCACTTAAAAGGCTTTCAGTGCTCTTCCGAAACCTGAAGGAGATCTTGACCTTCAAGAGACATTTCATTTAATATCATAATCCCAGAATTTCTCCCGTATTGACTTTGATCTACGGTTCAAGGACTCGGACTATTGAGATGACCAGAGTAAATCCGTTTTCAGATATCTGCAACATACAACATGCCTACACAAGTAAGATAATTGTCTAGGGGCCGTAACTTAGCAGGGCCGTGTAAGTGGCTGCTTTTAGCAGAGTACACGTTAGAGCCATTATAAATGGTGAAGGCCCAAATATTATCCCTGTTCCTAATACCGTCTCCCGAGGTTTCTCAAATGCAATGTAGCACACTCTTGCGGAGAGTGATCAATTTGTACTGCAGGTTCATGTTGGTCATCCAAGAGAGTTTGATATGTGCTTGTCAAAGATTTTGTTCGACAGTAAAAGTAGAGTTATTTTTGGAAACGAGACTTTCTGTACGTACTAACTTTGCTGTTATACGTCTTTGATAAAGTGCATATTTCTGAATAAAGACTATAGCCTTAACTTTAGACAATAGAAAACCACTTGATATTCGAAATAAAGTTCGAAATCCACACGAGATTTTTAGACGACTACTGACTGAAAGACAAATCCTTCTGATGCATGAAAGGAATAGCTTCAGGTACACCATAAACAGAGGCGTCCCAAGGGGACGTTCTGTTCGCATCCTTTTTTGCGGCAGATCTTTACCCCTTCATGTCGCTCCACAAGAACTTTTATTTCGTGTGCAGACGACCTCAAGATGTACGTCTTCTCAAAAGCCAAGACAACGTACAAATTTTGCAGGCTGCAACACGCAAGATTTCGGACTTTGTAGCTCACTTCAAAGCAAATTGGCTTAGAATTAAATCCCAGCAAGTCCGCCAAATCACTTTTTTTTCAAACAAAAAAAATAAAAATAGCATTGGTCCTTCTATATGGCATTCTTGTCGACAGAATCACGCAGATTTAAGAGTCACCTGGGAAGAACAACTCGCTTTCTCGCGGAACTTTGCAAATACCGAGAAAAAGATCCTTGAAGATATCTGAACAGCAAAGCGTAACTCGCCGGCATTTGTCCTAGCCTCATAACTCAATATGTCCTGAAATGTGTATCCCTGGTTGCACTCTACGCATCTGTGTTTTTTTTTTTTTTTTTTTTTGGTCCTCTGCATCGTCTCTTCGACTCAGGATCTTCCTTAGTATAGAATACTGGATCCTAAGGTGCCTAAATAGGATACTCGGAAAATATTTCACGATCTCAAGAACATCGTCTATACCAACTTTAACTGGAACCCCTGGGAATTAATTAAAATCAGGACCAACATAATCACTCTAGAAAAACTGCTTACATCTCAGAATAGACGCATCAAACCTTTCGTAAATTATTTCCTTTCCTCGTAACCAACAGATAGCGCACGGAACAGAGGCGATGCCGCTGCGCTCCAACTATGACCAGCTCAGAAGTCTACAACGGACGTTCCCTTCCAATAGGTAAATCTAGTGAACCGGCTGGACATAGATATTGAGCAACTGTGTGACAATAAGACCTACAGGAGCACCATTTTTCAGCAAACGTACCAGCTGATGGAGAACCTCTTAACGACTCCTTGTGCCACAGTTCCAGCAGTCGTCATTTTTATATTTATTGTATACGTTGTACTATATTTTACTTAATTGTATATATTGTACTGTACTTACAGTTTTCGCTGTCCAGGGGTATGTGGGCTAAATATTTACCTTTGTCTTCTCTTGCATGCATGCCATTGTCGACATCGACCAATTATGTGACATATACAGGGTGATTCACTACCAGTGCGACAAACTTGCAGGAGGTGTAGGGGGCACAAATACGAATCGGAATCACATAGCATTGCAGGGTCCGAAATGCCTTCGTCATGCGGTAGAGGACGTTGAACGGGAGGTCGCGTGAACAGCGATCCCGCTGGAAGTCAGCATTTGCGAACCGTTTCTGTTGAAGAAACCAAGTAGCAAAAGTCCTCCGGAGTGGATAATCTGCAGTCTCCAATGATTGGACGCGTTGCAGATGGTATGAACTCATTTGGTTTGTTGACAGTATCCTCCATACAGTGGATTGGGAAATACCCAATCTTTGGCCTATCGTTGGAGTACTCGTAATCGGATTGCCTTCTGCAAGACGTAGGACATTCTCCTCATTGTCTAGGGTCCTCGTTGTTCGCTCTCGATTCATGGTACCTCTCGTGAAACAACCAGTCTCACGTAACCTTCTGTGCAACCGTGCGAAAATCGTGTGATGAGGAGCACGCCTGTGCGGGAAACGTTCCTGGTACAAGCGCAGAGCGGCGCGCCCGTTACAGTCCGCAGCTCCATACGCGAGGTGCATGTCGGCTAGTTCAACGTTTGAATACTGGTCCATCCTACTGCCTCGGGAACCGGTTACTTTATCATCTGGCAAAGGGCACCTCAAGGATCTGTCTCGGACATACAACTGACCCAGCAAATAACCGCACCGCTGAAAAGAAGAGGCTCTACGCTCACCTGCTGCAGGTGTGGCAAGCGAGATGGACAAACTCCCATACAGGGGAGATAACCAGAAAGTTTATACCTGACGTCGGCAGGGTCTACCCTAAGTTCCCAACGTGGTTCTCACCTGGACTCCATGCAGCATACCTTCTCACCGGACATGGTGCCATCAATGCCAAACTTTTCCTTTTGGGAATTGAAGAGGACCCTACCTGTGTTTGTGGTGGTCTAGAGAGCTGGCAACATCTAATGTATGATTGCCAGCTTTATGACGACCTCCGCAACATCTTAATAACAAAGATCCTATATTGTCCTAGAGGACGGGAACACAACATACTGGATACAAAACAAGAGCACCTGGCTTTCTCCTGCTACGCCCAAGAGCTCTTCGCATGAAGACTTGTGCTCGCTGCAATGGAGCACAACTGAACCCTATACATGACAACTAGGAATAACAACTGAACCTACTTAATAAAGGACAAGAACTGAATTGACTAAACTGGACGGAACCTGGTCCCATGAGTGATATCCCAAATGGGAACACCAATGCCACTGAAGACCAACTGCAGCTTGCTGCTCGCCATCTTGGCTCTCAAACCATGCTCCCTTGCATGGTCCTATCTTTTCCTTTCTCCCCCGGCAGGGGGAGGGGACGGTATCTTCCATCCCCTCACCTCCTTGCACTCCCCTCTTCACCTGGTGGGCATGGGCTGCCCCACTGATTATCTGGGGTCGCCTTCTCTATCGTCCCCATATTTCTGTCTTTTGCCCCCAGCCTTCTGTCTCCCCCCCACTCTACCTAATACGCAAGTGTATACCCCACATAACTTAAAATTTAATAATGACTAAATTTAATTGCGTTCACAGTAAACTCATTTGGCCTTTCTACATTTTTTTCTTAACCCGCACTGAGCGAAAATTTAATTTTATTTTATTATATATATATATATATATATATATATATATATATTTTTTTTTTTTTTTTTTTTTTTTTTTTTAAGGTCCTAGCTACTGAAATCTCAGGAAATTAGGTGGCTGGACCTGCCAGAGTAAATATCTCAATACTAGTGTACCTGGTCTGCCTCCACGAGGCATAGTGTGGACAACGTTGGGCCCCAGCAGGGGTCTAGCGGCTAAATGGCCAGAAGAACAACGATACACAACACTACACTCATACAATATCCATACACTTTTAAATCTCTGGCCTTTACAGTGAACTGTTACACCCACAATGAAAGCAACGCGGAGATGGGGGAAACCCCTGGTGCCGTTAGACACGAACACAATCTCAGGAACCGGTTCGCAAATGCTGACTTCCAGCGGGATCGCTGTTCACGCGACCTCCCGTTTCAACGTCCTCTACCGCAAGACGAAGGCATTTCGGACCCTGCAATGCTATGTGATTTCGATTCGTCTTTGTGCCCCCTACACCTCCTGCAAGTTTGTCGCACTGGTAGTGAATCACCCTGTATAGGAGCTCGCTGCCTGACTGACGTAAGTTAAATCTACTGAAATACGAGAATGGCCATAACAGCTATGAATCTCCTAGTGGTGCATTTGACATGAATTTCCCTACATTATTCATAATCGTTGCCGCTGCGTCTCCTTGTGGCGCAATGGGATGCATATCCTACTGGTGCATTACTTCCGTACCACTCAGTGGTCATCCTTGTGTTGTATGATCACTTACTTCTGTGTCTCCTTGTAGCGCAGTGCACTTCTATCATATCAATCCTATTGTGACATCACATCTGTCTTCTCTCATGATTGGAATGCTCTACGGGATGAATTACCGCTATTTTGGTGTGCTTCGTTGCATCTCCTTGTGGCGCATTGGACTGTAGATATTTGAATTACATCTGAACAGAAGCTGGATGGACAGGTTCTGTGAGTAAGCTATGATTCAGAATTGAATTCCACGGCTATGTGAGTGTAGAGTGCAACGTGTCCATGGGTACGCATATATCTCTGAAAACTGTACAGTATTTTTAATAAGTGGTGGGGATGCCGGAAAAGCTGACTGAGACCGCCTGGTTTAATAAATAAAAAAATTGCTTAATTTATTGCATATATTCGACTCTGCTGTGTACTTATTATTCGTGTGCACGGTAGCACACTGGTATCGTCACCATTCTCCCCACACAGGATGGAAAAGACCCGGGTTCGAATTTCGTCGATGACGCGGGAATTTTAATGGGCTATTTTCATTCCGTGGCTGAATTAGTCGGTCTCAGGCATAGATAGCAAGGTTTCCCCCCCCCAGAAACTGGAGTTTTTGTGTCCAGAAAAACAGGCAAGTCGACCAGTGAACACATGCAATTTACAGACATAGTACATATACATATACAGGTATGTGTAAGAAATTACGGGTGGCTCTAGTATAAGTTTGAAATTTTTTTTGTACTTATTATTCACATGTTAACACTTATTTTTTATCTACCCCGCTAGAATATACTGCTGTGCCGAGGAGAAGCTATGTACTTGAAATAGAGTAAACAAAGAAATAAATATTTCACGGCTGAGCAGCCAAATTGATACACGTAGTTGTCACTAATATCGTCTCCCTGGTGCTCTTTAATTTATCTTCCTGGTAGTAATTAGAACACATTTAAATGCTGTAGGTTTTTACCAACAAAATTTTATAGGCGTCTCGAAGAACTTCTTAGGAGGAATTCTACGATTAAAGCAGTGTAAGTTGTTATAAATTCGAAAAAAAAAATGCTCTACAAGTTTGCTAGTAAAGCTTTCAATTTCTCCTGCGAAACTCTCACAGACAGTCAGTGGCTACCAAGCAAAGCTAAATGAAGCCGTTGAACGCTCAAATATTCGTAGATGACGATTCCCTCTCGAAAGTCCAAGTAAAACTGAATCTAAATTTTTTAATCTGCTTAACCTCCAGCGAAACCATGTCAAATTAAACCCTTTACCTCGTCAAAACGGTGCTCAGCAATGCTTATGAACAACTTCGTCTCACAAGAGACTGATTGTTGAAACAGAAAAAAAATAATGAAAAAAGAGAAGTCTTACAAATAAGTAGAAAGCCTATATGAAACAGGCCAAGCGACAGAGGTGTGCAAAGGTACTAGGAGCCTGGATGCAAAAGGGATTAAGGGGCCTCGTTTATGTTGAGACTTTGATGGCCCTCCTAGATCGGGGTCCCTAGTGTGGTGCATCCAATGAACCCCAATTTGCACGGCCCTGCCAATCGAAGAGCTAAACTGGGAATCCAGCAAGAGAAAACAAAGAAAATCATTCATTTCAATTAAAATAAAACTCCTGGCAATGACCTCCTCGCGGTGGACATTATTAAGAAATTTGCAATTTACTTCCCTAACGCCCTGCTCACCACTTTCAACAGATGCCTAATGGAAGGCCACTTCCTGCTATCTGGAAGGAGGCATGCCTCAAACTCATCTTGAAGAACCCAGACAAACCACCTGAAGAGCCAAAATCTTAGACCAATTTCTCTCTTGCCAGTTCTCGGAAAACTTCTGGAAAGGCTTCTGTTCAAAAGGTTGCCAAAATGCTACTCTAAAGAAAACCTTGTTTTCTTTACTTCAGTATGGTTTCAAAGCTGGTTGCAGCACTGAAGGTGCTCTTCATAAATTAATATCTACTGCTTCAAGCAATCAAGCCAAGTATGCGCTATCCATCACCAATCTAATGGTTGAATGGCCTACCTTGTACCCTCACATGTTTACTGCACGCACAACTTTGTGTCCGTTAAAATAATTTTTATCTCTCAAGTTTCTATTCTGTTAGAATTTGTTGACAAAGAGGCACCTTCTGCCTTGAAAGCTCCAAACTATATAATTAAAGTTATATTTTACTGGATATATACGTTATTATTATTTCTCGTCACAGTTGACTTTGCTGGGGTGTTTGATCGGCTGTGGTAGCCAAGTATTCTCAGACGATTCCGTCAAGCCAAAGCAAAACTCAACCTTTATAGCTGTGTCAAGGAGTACCTGAGACACCGCATCGTCCATGTTAGTACCAGGTACAAATCTGTCACTAGCCAGGTCTCCCCAGGGCTCGGTCCTGGGACCTTTCTTTTGGACCATCGTCCTGGACGAGTTCCTTGGGATGATTTGGAGTTAACTCAACACCTTGCGCTTGCTTACGATTTCGTTATGGTGGTGCATGGTGATTCAAGAGCTGATCTAGAGGAGCGTGCAAATTGCGCTCTAACTAAACTCCAGGATTGGGTGACCATTCACCGACTAAAGATTTCAGGAGAGAAAATATAATCTATATTGCTCAAGGAACACTTCAACTACGAAGATCACCGGTAATCAAAATTGACACCACCTCCATAAGATTATACCGAGAAATCAAGTATTTAGGGATCGTTTTAGATATGAAGCCTAAATTTCGTCCTTACTTTAAATATATATCAGAGAAAATAAAAAAAATATATTCGGTCATGATCATCCATATAAGCCATGCAGACTGGGGCCTTAAGCGCCGGGCTCTGGCCCTCATTTATAATGCCAAATTTATCCCAACAGTTTACTATGAATCCTTAGTATGGCGTACTAGGGCCTCCCTCGACTGAAATTGTCGTAAACTGGACTCCATACAGTTAGCATCCCAGCTCTACAGGTGCTAGCTAGAGGTACACCCCTACACCTAGAGGTAATAAGAAGAGGATTGTATCAACGGTTGAAGAAGAGTATTCCTACCGAAACAGCAGGCATCACTCTTAACCTTGATAACAACCCCAAACAGGAAAGGAAGAGAATCTCTGAAATTATGTACAGGACCTGACAAGAGACACGGGACACCGCCAATAAAGGATTAATAACCAAAAAGTTCATTCCCTCTGTGCACTTCATCAGTTCAAAGCCTCCTTTCTGGTACTCACCAGGCCTCCATACTACATTTCTATTGACAGGCCACGGACCCTTTAAAGGGAAGCTGACATTCCTAGGCATAGAAGATGATCCATTGTGTCACTGCAGGGCTGAACAAACGTGGGATCACGTAAAGTACGACTGCCATGAAATGACTCGTTCCAGCTAAGGTTTGCCACTAAAGGCCAAGATAATCCCCGGCATTGTGAGCACCTGATTATAATGGACGAGCAGCGCTACGCCGCCTTTACTGAGTTTGCGCAGTCTTTACTGCTAGACGGGTTAGGCACTCAAACGCCACCCATTGAAGATCAAAATAAGAAACTTCCTGGATATGACACACTTCTCAGGAAAAAAAAAAAAAAAAAACCTTCTTCCTTGGTTCGTCCCAGGAGTGACAACCACCAGCACAGCTCAGTTGCTGCCATTAGGCCTTGCTCCCTTGCGTGGTCCTTTGCCTCCACTCCCCGGGCGGAAGGGGGAGGTGATCCCTGGTCTCCTCCTTCCCTCGCCGTCCCTCTTTTTCCTCTGGTGGGGCATGAGCCTGCTCCATTGACTTGGGGGTAATCTTCTCTATGGATCACGTAGCTCTGTCTTTCTACCCAGCCTTCAGTCTCCCTCTCTCTCTCTAACTTACAACTACTGGGATCCGAATCATCTCTAAATTGTCTGAGCCCTAACCCCAAAAACTTAACATCAAATCGCATAACTAGTACTCCTTTTTGCTGACCCCTATCTATAGCTTTTTTTTTTTTTAGGTCCTTGCCACTGAAATCTCAGGAAATTAGGTGGTAAGACCTGCCAGAGTAAATAACTGTAATACTGGTGTACCTGGTCTGCCTCCACGGGGCGGAGTGGGCCAACGTTGGGTCCCAGCGGCTAAATGGCCAGAGGAACAACGGTAGACAACATTACACATACAAAATCCATTCACCTTTAAACCTCTGGCATCGACAGTGTTGTTTCACACCCACAATGTATACTACTTGGAGATGGAGGAAATCCCTAGTGCCGTTTGATACTAAACACACTCCACCTGTTTCAATAAAGGATGCGTTAGTTAATGTATGACAGGGGTCGGCAACCTTTTTTGAGTGAAGAGCCATTTTTGCTCTAATTAAAAAAAAAAAAGAATGCGAAGAGCCGCACCTCAGCTAAAGCTAGCGGGGGGGGGGGGTTAAGAAATGGAATAGAGTGGGAAAGTATTTTGTTAAAAATATATATTTTGAAATATTATTTATCAATACTGAAAAAACGTAACAAACATCCAATTAGGTACGAATTAATGACTTTTGCTGTTGAACTTCTTGAGAGTCTCTCAACATTTGGCGAGTACGCTGTAATTTTCATCTTTAAACATGCTGAGAGACTGGCGTTGTTCAGACGGTTTTTTTGATTTATTTTTAATATAGTTCATGTTCGAAAATATTTGCCCGCAGTAATACTTCGAACCAAATACTGAGAGAAATCCAAAAGCAAATATTTTCAAATTTATATACGCTTTTTGAACTCATCCATTTTGCCTCTCCAAATCCTCAATTTCAGTTTTAAGGCATTTTAGTCTTGCACTCCACGTGTCCTTGATTTTTAAGTCTTCTAACCCTAAATATTATGCCACTATACGGCTTGCCAATGTGATATGTACGGAAAAATAATAATAACTGCCGGAATTCTGATTTTAATAAAATATGAATACTCGCCATATCGTTCTAACGGAGCTAAGGATAAAACTGCGTGAAAATCCATCCACTGGGAATCGAGATATACCATGCGGTTGGACAAAGAAATGATAATTGTTGAATTTCAACTAGGCCGATTGTAATAAAATTTGGATGCCCGGCAGCGATGGAGAGGGTGATACTGAATATTCCAACTGTACGGATAAATTCGTCCAGGATTACAAATGAATCAGATGCTCCAAGTACAGGTGTACATTTCGGTGGTATAAATGGTTCACTTTTTACTATGGAAATTGTACATCTGCAGTTAATGACTTTGCTCAAAATGTTTATGGGAGCGATATTTTGAACACGTTTCTGATTACAAAAAGGTAACGACATTTCCAGAAAAAAATCATTTTTAGGAGATTAATCGTTGCGATTTTTTATTCAAATTTCTGAATCATAGAAATGGTTGCACAATCAGTATTGGCAAATGCTGTATTTATTTGTCTTTGTTTTCTTTATTGTGAGCAAGAAAAAATGGGAGATGCTTTGGATATTTACAATTATCGTTTTAATAAATAAAAATTAGCCTCACATTATCAGATCTATGAAGAATGATAGAAGAAAAGTATAATTTGCGTTAACTCCTGATTGCTTCATGAACATGTGAATTTTTTTATTTTCTACTGCAACCGTATTAATTTTATTCTGAAATGTTGTAACAGGATCTTTGTATATATTTTTAAGTTGCTGCACATTCTGTCTGGATTATATACTACATTCCCTTCCTGCTTAGTGTTTTTAATGGAAGTCATGGCCCACGAAATTAGATTAAAGCATTTTATTATCATTAACTTCTGCGTGAAATGCTTTTTGAGCAGATTTCCGTGTAATTTGAGTATTGCAACAAGGGGCAAAAATATTGTCTTCAACAAAGGTCTTTAACTTTTTCTTTTAACACTTTCTTGAAGTTCCGTGAATTTCTTTAAAGAGCTAACAGTTTTAATGTTTAACAATATACTATTATTATTATTATAAGCCTGAGGCTTATACTGCACCAGCAAAAAAAAAAATTTCCGAGTTTCCCAGAGAGAGAGAGAGTGTGAGAGAGATAAGTAGAAGGGAATCACCAAGAAGAGAATAATGATGATATCCAGCACAGGACCCTGGGTGTGCCAAGCCCATACTCAACAGATGTGAGCCCCTGGGGTAATCGATGTATCATGCAAAATTAAAATCAGAAGGGAAAATATTTGAGTAAATTGGTTCTCTCAATACATAAGTTAAATAGAGAACCTGCCAGTTTAGTTATGAGAAAAAGGTTAATCCGCCATTAGTTTAAAAAGATCACTACTTTGGTAGCCTGTTTCGATGTTTATCGATACCTCGCAATAAAGCATGTGGTCTCAAGTATACTAGAGATAAGCTGATAATATAAGGTTATTTTTTATTTAAAAAAAACGGTAAGGTTAAACATCCAAAGCATCCGCAAAAGCACATTAGCATTTGGAGATGCAATTTTTTTAAAAGTCGCGAAACAAAAAGGCAACTCTTGGCAAAAGGGAAGTTTTTTTTTTTTAATTTGCTGTCACCATTTAGACCATTACATTCCTAGGTAAATTATGCTGGCCACAAAAAAACACTTGAAGTTCAGACTGAGCCACCCGAGTTTTTTAAATTAAAGGAGAATCTGTGCTTTTTTTCCTACTGGCTTCTGGGATTATTTTCCTATCTAATACTGATCTTTTTCCCTGCCTGGACAGTTTAAACACAAGGTCAATGTGGCTGCGAAGTCGCCAGGTGCTAGCACCTGTCGACTTCGCAGCCAGGAGACAGGGGACACCAGGTCCCCTGCCCCCCTGACTCCCAACCTTGGCCACGAGGAAGCGCTCCAGAGTGCACCTTTAACGAGAGACACTTACTGGGGCTATCAGGCAAGCCTGGGAGCCCCGAGTTTTCAACTGAAAGGAAGATAGGAAATAGAAGGTTTAGTTACACGTGAATAAACTGTAATTCTTCCAAGTAGTACAGTTTATTTTTTCTTTCTATTTGGTGATTATCATCACGTCTTACCAATGGAGAGCCAATTTCTTCAGCTTTGCGCAACCTGCTTCCAATGTCGACTCAGCTTGGGATATTAAGAAGGCCTATTTTCCAAAATTTACTGTACGCTTTCGCTGTTAGAAATGCGCTTCACTTTATTCTTTTATTGTGAATCTGCAGTAGATAATCTGGTAAAGTACTATTTGTGAGGAGGGCTTGCAATTATCTGCATGCCCCACAACTTAAAACTAAATCTTATATCCGCTAACAGAAGTGTTTTGCTTTCCATCCAGCCTGTAATAATTTAGCGGTCATTTTATCAGTGTTATTATTATGTCATAATAATAATAATTATTATTATTTATACAGCGTATTAACATCTGTCATATTGCGCCACCTGGATTATGTCTGCAGAAGTGTGTTTAAGGGCCGATTGTGTTTTGTGCAGACTGAAATCCCCGAATAACATGCTGAAAATCTCTTCTCCCTCTGCATGAAATCGACTAACCGCAGAAGAGACTTTTAAGAATTTCTCCACTCTCCGACGGGATTTGAAATCAGATTTTAAAACGAGTGACAAGTAGCATAACCATAATAAAACTCATTGACCTTTGACGTTATGCTCATCATGTTTTTTTTTTTTTTTTTGTTATCTATTACATCACATTCCAAATCTGTTTGGATTAGCCAATGAGCTTGCATAACATTTCATGTGTTTTGTTCACTGTTTTCGGAGGCGCCTCCTTAGCCAGGTGGGAAGGAGCAGCAGTGCAGCGTAGCACACGCTTCTTGATTAAACCGGGGTTCGAGCCCGTCACCACAAAATATGGAGGATGCGGAAAGGTTAGGGAATGACCACCGCATATCCCCGGAGCAATATGGCCTTGGTTGCCAATGCTCCTAAAAACCAAATAACAAACAAACACTATTTTCGGAATAACTGGAGTACTTCTTGCTGTGGTAGAGTCCCTGATAGGCAAGCGTACATCTCTAAGGCTCTTCAAAGAACGTTTTCAAAACGAGAAGTGTCCCAACTCACCATTCGTTGGATTTAATAGAGAGAAGGGGAACGATCTCTCTCTTTCAATCATAAAATGTTTTTGTTTGTAAAACCAGAGATTTCTGTTCTTAGATATATTCCGAATATGGGAGGAATAAATTTTATTTAACAAAAGAGTAACTCAAGTGACATATCACGCGCTGAACGTCAGTTTCCTCTTGAATCATGGGCGAGTAGTGCAGCATTTCTGTCACACGACTTCAAAGATTAATTTTGCTTGTCACTTCTTCCCTACAGGGAGTTTTGAATAATAAGCCGAATATCGTTACGTAAAGGCTGCTTTTAAACTACTTCAGGGGCTATTCTCAAGTATTCCGCTCATTTTTCCCCATAAGTCTAATTTAGCAAACAGTCTCCTGGTGACAGACTTCGTGAACTACTCGTTATATTCGCCATCTGTTGTTGCAGATACACTCTCTGCTAAGTTCATAGACGAAAACTGCTAGCTGCTGCTGCTGCTGCTGCTGCTGCTGCTGCTGCTGCTGCCTTCCAGTTCTCGTATGTGTCCTACAAAGTCTGAATTGGTATTAAAACTGCAAAAGCCTTGTCCACTTGAAGTCAACGTTCTCATTATTTCTCCACCCACAGGGAAGGCTTTCTACTAGCTTGTGTCTACAAATATGTAATATCGCGTAGCAACGAACCTTCTTTCGTGTGTGTGTGTGTGTGTGTGTGTGTGTGTGTGTGTGTGTTTGTTTTCCTCAGAAATCCGTGGAAAAGATGACGGTTAAATAGAAGCTGCGGTTGCTGTAACTGAAAACTAATATATTACAAGCCCTTGAGCACAATTATGCTGAAATAGATGGCGAATTAGATTATACCGAAAAATTTGTAGAAGTGGGTGTTAAACGGTGGCTAAACTAACTCGATGAGGTGAATAACTGTAATAATATGATGACAGATTAATGTACTAAAGGTGGACAACTGGCGTCAGAACGAGAAATTGCCTGAAGAATGATTCCATCTTACTACAGAAAGGTGCTAGCATCTTTAAGAAAAATTCTCAAGATGCTTCAAATATAATCAACTGTATTCTTTCTTAGGTTTAACTAGTTTCTTAGATGATTTTAACAGACTAAAATTTAGCAGTCATCAATAAAAAAATATAGCTCCCCTTCCTCCTCCATTTGATGGAGGAGGAAGGGGAGATGCAGTTATTCACTGACTTCTGATAGTAAGGCAACGTTGCCACTTGTTACCAGTCCTTGAAAGAACTCAAGTTGATTTGACTCCATCCCAGCAAAGGAGAATTTTCTGAAATTTCGAATATCTATGAATGGCATCTCTCTCTCTCTCTCTCTCTCTCTCTCTCTCTCTCTCTCTCTCTCTCTCTCTCTCTCTCTCTCTCTCTCCAGACGGGGTATTTGAATTGTGCAGGATAATTTAGAATTTAATGTTTCGATTAATGCTTATTTCGTTCATAATGTTCATTTGTTCGATACTGGCTTAAATCCAAAAATTCCATTCAACTTTTCTGCTTGTGTTTTCGTGAAGAACATCCTCGCAAAATATTGAGTGGGCACAATCAAATGCTATAAACACATTAATAGGTTTCCACGCGGACTCCAAATTGCAGCCCAAATGATGTCGGAACGACATTCAATTTCACTCCAAACCAGCTACAGGAAGGTCTACTTTCCTTTTGTGCTGCAGAACACTGCTGTTTCTGGATATATTGTCTTTCCCCGTACTTTCCCTTCGTATTCCAGCTGGCGACCCTACATAATATGAACAAAGTTTATTGGTTTTTCAGACCACTTTCAAATTTCATAACAAGAAAACTAGTAGCATGACTTGTTACTAATTTTCTTGTTATCAAAAATTAATGATATGGCGGAGATGGCTGAGGGGATTAAAGCCTCCCACGAACATTTTGTTTTATACGGATTATATACAGCCACTCCCCGACTTACGTAAAGGTTGCTCCTACGGAAACCTACGTAAGTAGGAATTTCCCTAAATGCTTATGCATTTGATTGAAGCAAAAAAGAAATATTCGACGAACATGTAAGTAGAATTATTTATTCAATTTTTTTCTCATGTGTAGGAAAAATTACAAAAAATTATAAAATTACATCATGATCACTATCCTAACACCTACTTGTACCTGCGCTTCCTGAGCAATAAGCGTGCTTTATTCTTCTATCCTAAAATTTTTAATCTTTTGATCCTTAGTCCTCCGTATGATAAATCAAACATTGAGGATATATTACCGCCCCTGCCCCGAAGAGGCAGATTTCCACTATCTAGAACTCAATTAAACTTTAAACTTCAAAGACAAACTTCTATAAATTGTGATTCTTGTTCCAGCCAAATTAAAAACTCTAAACATTAAAATTCATCAATATATTTTTGTATTTTATACTTACTTAAACATTTCATTTTTATATAACTATAAACTATAAAGTCAGTATACTTCAATTCCAACTAAATCTCAACTCCATAAAAACACTATTTACATATATACAAATTTTTATTTTTGGTTGCAATCCACCTCTGCCTGGTGCTTTCCTTATCTTAACTTTTTCCAATGCTATCTTCAATTCTTCCTCCGTAATTAACCTTTCAATTTCCTGCTCCCCCACATACTCATAATTTAATTTCCAAATTTGTCTTTGTTCTCTACTATCCAAACTTATTTGATCTATAGGAAACAATGAGGAGAGAAAACCCCGCATGGAGGACTCCCAGTCCCTCGTACTCACTCTGATTTTCTATTTTAATAGTACTATAAACTTGATAAACTTTCATTCTATCAAATAATAATTTGTATGGTAATTCCCATTCGTTCTTATTCATTTCCTCTTTTACATAGATTCGCCAAGCTTCTCTTTTTGAATTCTACCAACATATTCCTGTCTTATTTGTTGGTATTACCTCTTTAAATCCTCCATTTGTTCACTTATTCCTCTTCTCCGTACCCTCTGGAAATTCCTCCTAGCCCTGTTCACCCTCCTCCTCATTTCTGCTAATATCTCATTCCACCAAGGAACAACCCTTTTTATTTTTGTGCTCCTCCTCATAGACCTGCAGCAACTTTCATATATAATACTAACTATTTTCTCAGCTCTTTCTCCAGCCAGGCTGCTATCTATTTCTTTTCTATTATCTCTAAGTCTTTTTGTAATCTCTTCAAAAATACTTCCTAATTCATTTCACAAATATACGTGATCTCAATTCTAATCTGAACGATGTACATTTCCACTTGCAGTCTGCCAAACCACATGTACTTTTTCTGACAGAATCTCAGTTATCGGTTGATTCATCTACTGCTCATCTCAGATGCCCAAATTATTCGCTGTATGATTCCTTTCGCCTCAAAGGTGGTACTTGTGCATATGTCCGTTCTGATATTCCCTGTCAGAGACTTGGCAATTTGGAATCTCCTCTCTTTGATATTCTCTGGCTTAAAATCTCTCTACCTCTACCTCATTGTGTCAAATTCATCTGTTGTCTCTACCGTTCTCCCAACTCCACTAATCACTTGGAGCTCTTTGACTTCCTCTATTTGCAACTTGACTCTCTCCAGTCCAACTTTCCTAACAGTGAAGTAATTTTACTTGGTGATTTTAATGTTCACAACTCTACCTGCCTTCTGTTTTCTAGTCACACAGACAAAGCTGGTCGAGATGCTGAGACTTTTGCAATTACTAATGCCCTTGCACAGATTGTTCATTTACCTACAAGAATACCAGAAAATCCTAATCATACAGCCAACACGCTTGATCTTTTTTTCACAAACAACCCTTCTAAGTACACGGTCGAAGTGAGAGGTCCTTTAGGCACTTCAGATCACGACTTCGTGATTGTCTCTTCTCCAATGGAGCTTTTATGTCATGGCTATTCCCAACCTCGTGTTGTTTGGCATTACAAGAATGCAAAATGGGATGACCTGCCAGATTTCTTTTCTTTTCCTTGGTCAGATTACTATTTCAAAACTTCTGATGTCAACGTTTGCTCAGATCGTGTCAGTGAAATTATTCTTGCAGGAATGGAATCCTTTATCCCATAGTCCTCTTAAAAAATGTCGTCCTTTATCTAAACCTTGGTTTTCTAATAAATGTGCTAAGGCTGTTCAAGAGAAGAACGTTGCATATCGTAATTGACTTGTTTCTAATTCTTCAGCTTCATTTTCTGCCTACACCAAAGCTCACAACAATTGTAAAGCAGTTATTAATCAGTCCAAACTAGAGTTTGAACAGACTAAGAGTAGAAAACCTGCTTCTTGCCCTAATGATAGCCGAGCATTCTGGTCTCTTGTCAAATCTATTGGCCGCAACTTTTGCCCATCTCTGCCCCCCACCTCTTTCCAAACCAGATGGTTCTGTTGTCACTTTTGCCAAGGATAAAGCTGATCTGCTAGCATCCCATTTTTCTTCCATCTCATGTATTAATGCTCTTGGTAATACACCTCCCTCCATTCCCAACACGCTCATTCTCAAAAAGATGTCAGAAGGATTTTGACGAATCTTGATACCAAGATAGCCCAAGTCTTGATGGTATTTCTCCACTTGTTCTCAAAATCTGTGCTCCCGAACTTACTCCTATTATTTGCCGCATTTTTTCACTTTCTTATTCCAAAGGTGTTTTTCCTTCTGCTTGGAAATTTGCTCATATCGAGCCAGTTGACAAATCCCTCCCATTCAATTATCGTCCCATTGCAATTACTTCTACTCTTTCTAAAGTAATGGAGAAATCCATTAACCGTCAACTCTTAAACTAACTAGAAACCTTCCATCTGATCAAAGATCGGCAGTATGGATTCAGTCAGTGTCGATCCACTGAAGATATTCTGGCTTATGTTACCCATTTATGGACTAATTCAATGGAAAGGTTCGGTACAACACAAGTAGTTGCTCTTGATATCTCAAAGGCTTTCGATCGTGTTTGGCATAAAGGTCTTCTAAACAAACTTTCATCTTATGGTTTGCTATCTGTTTTTTGCAATTGGTTATCCAGTTTTCTCTCTGACTGCTCACTTAAGGTGATGGTAGATGGCTCTCTGTCTTCTAACTTCTCCACTAATTCCGGTGTCCCTTAAGGTTCAGTTCTTTCCACCACTCCTTTCCTCTTGGATATTAATGACCTTCTTCCATTGACTGGAAATCGTATCCATAGTTTTGCTGATGATAGCACATTGTATTCCACTTTCCATTTTGAGAAACCTTGCCCTGCTCAATCAGCTTCAATTTCTGGAAAATCTGCTATCAATTCCTTTAATGCGGATCTTCAAGGAATTCTCCAGTGGGGCAAAGACAACTTAGTTGATTTCAATCCTTCTAAAATTCAGTCTAGTCTTATATCTCGCAAAAAGGATTCTTCTGCTCCTATGCTTATCTTTGGTGACACTCCGATTTCTAGGCAAGTCGATATAACTCTTTTGGGGATTACCCTGACTTTAATCTTTCTTGGCACAAGCACATTACAAATATTGCTTCCTCTGCATCTAAAAAAAAACTTGGTTTTCTCTTTCGCTCTCGGTTTTACTTTTCTTCCAAACAGCTGTTCACTCTGTACAAATCGCAAATCCGCCCTACCATGGAATATTGTTCCCACATTTGGGGTGATGCTCCCAAAACCTCTCTTAGGCTTCTTGATTCCATTCAGTAGAGGGCAGTTAGGTTAATTAATGATTCATCTCTAACAGAGTCTCTCTACTCGCTGTCTCATAGACGTACCGTTTCTGCTGCATGCCTCTTCTACAAATATTTCCATGGGCACTGTTCTTCTGAATTGGCTTCTATAATTCCCGCTCTCTCTTTCAAAACAGTCCGAACACGTGCTGCCACCAGCCAACATCCATTTACTGTCCAACTTCAAACCCACAGAACCAACTTTCCATCTTCCTCGTTTATTCATTCAACTGCCATTTTCTGGAACAACCTTCCTTCGTACGTATTTCCTGAAAATTACAGTTTACAGAAATTCAAGTCCAATATCAACAAATATCTTTCATCTTCTCAACCTCCAACCCAAGCACGGTACCATGTACTGTAGGTTCTAATACCTCTCATGTTTGGGGTTTACATAAAAAAAAAAAAAAAAAAAAAACACTGCCAGTTCGCAGAACTCCCTGCAAACTTCTTTTCAAACCCTGTATTATATTCTACCATCTTATCTCGAAACCGATACATCTATGATCGCTGGTAGTGCAGTCCTCAATAAACCTCCAACACCATATCTATTTTCTACAAGGCTTCTGTAGTTAATGTGAAATCTATATTAGATTCTCCTTGTATAGAACTGAAGGAAGAGAATGAGCTGGCCCAGCTCATTCGCAATATTAAGTTTCTGACTTATCAACATTTCCTCTAGTATCAGTATCGCGACTTCCTCAAGTTGTTGAACTTGCATTTGAATCAGTACCAATTACAATTTTCTTTCCTTGTAATACATCTACCACTTTTTCAATATAGTTTAAATAAGGCTGCAGTTCAGGAACTGGCAGTATACGCTTACCATATATACGCTACCAATCTCACTCAAGACCTCAGCACAGACTCCATGAGTAAAACACAACTCATCAATTTGTGAATTTCAGACTGATTTGTGAATCAGTCTGAATTTCTTATTATGACAGCAGCCTGACTGTGTACTCCGGACTACACAATTTTATCAGTTATTTTATAACCTTTAACAAGGTTCCCAACCACGTATGGCTCCTGAAGAAGGAGGGCATCATAGTCTTTTTCGTCCATCCGATGACTCAACTGCAATGCAGCATTATAGGATCTTTGCCCATTCACTTGTAGTACCTTTTAGCGTTTTCATTTCTGTTTCTCACCTATCCATAATCTAATCTAGTCTCCTATATGGTTCATAATACTTCTTATATTCACCGCATTCCATGGTTCTAATTGAATGGGAAAAATCCCTATTTTTTTGCTTACAATTAATACATATAGCACTTTCATTTTTCTTTTTACAATCTTTAAAAACATGTCCTTTGTCTACACGTGGTCTACCCCTTACACTGACAAGCCACATGGCCATAAGATAACCATTTTAAACATTTTGGAATGAGGACAATATCCTTCACTCGAAATGAGGTCCACTGGCAATAGACTCTTCCTTCATTTATTAATATATCTCTCAACTCCTTGGGCACTTCCAAAATCCAATTACTTCCTTCCTTACTTGAACAAATAGACCTCACAATTGCTTCCTTTTTAACCCTTTCCAAACTATATCCATGATGAAACAAATTTCTATCCCCAAGTTCTTGCATAAACTGTTCCTTCTGTATATTCTTATTCACATCATATACTATTATCTTTAAACCAGGTTTCTTTGGAACTTCGACTTTAAGACCAGACTCTTCCTCCAACCTCTTATTATTCTGCAATTCACATAGATCACTCATAGAATCAACTTTAACCAATATTCCTCTATCTCTAATCTTTCTTGTTCTCTTTACTTCAACTTTCTTTTTTAAATGTCTTATATCCTCATTCACCACTGCTTCAACTTGTTCACTCGTAGTATATTTATCTGTATTCGCCTTAATGATTTTGGTACATTATAGCCTTAGTTGCTAATGCGCCAATAAAACCCAACAACCAGCCAATCGCCTTAATGAAGGCCACTATAGTTTCACCTCCCGTTTTAACTCCCTTCACCTTTTCTCTTCCCTTCTCTAGTACAGGAGCATAACTTTCAAATTTTTGTTCTTGATCCCGAATTAATTGTTTACAATCTTTTACTCTAGACACCATTACGATTTTCCACAAACAATCTAATTGCTCTGGCTTCCAACGTATCCCAAGTTGAAAGAATCTTGTTAATGGCAGCTCTAGTTACTTTATTTATTATTATAAAATTACAAAAAGAGGGAGGAGACAGGCATAAAGTCAACAAGTTTTACCTTTCGAGTATCATTGCCAGAATTAACTCTTCAGCTGATAAGTACGTCGCAGCGGAAGTTGAGGGTTGTGGAGATTTAGAAGGGGTTGTTTTAAACACATCGCAACATTTCTCTGCAGCTGCAGAATTGGCACTGGCGGCTTCACGGTATACTTTAATGTTTTGGAAACCAGCGTGTTGCTTGCCACGAACTTGACTTGGGGTTCGCCGTATTGTCTGGGTCCGTTAAGTCTGGTATCTACCCCACTCACTTCAAAACAGTTAATGTTATTCCTATCCCAAAGAGAAGTGCAAACCACTCACTAGAGAATTACCGTTCCATCTTCCTTATGAACTCGCTGGCAAAAATTCTGGACACTGTCATTCACCACCGATTAATGGAATATTTTCATCACTTTATCTGCGACTGCCAACATGGCTTCACCAGGGGCCGATCAACTACCGCTAATCTTCTCACTATCTGGCAACATGTTCTAGACACCGTCGATCGCGGGGGACAGGTTTATGTGATCTACACAGACCTTACTAAGGCTTTCGACAGTGTCCCGCATAATCAACTTGCTCAAAAACTAAGCCACTATGGAATACTTGACCCTTTATTATCGTGGTTGATGAGCTATATTTCATATAGAAAACATAGGGTGATCAATGGACAGGAAGTCTCAAGGGAATTTTTTCCATCGAGAGGAGTACCACAGGGGTCATCTCTTGGGCCTCTTTTATTCACCATCTTTATCAACGATCTACCGCAATTTGTTGAGAGAGGTGGTATCAAGGCACTAATGTTTGCCGATGATGTGAAACTATATTCACGTATCAACAGTCAAGATGATGCAGTTAACCTTCAGGCTGCTCTCAACTCTTTTGCTGATTGGGTTGCTTCGAATGGTTTGGAGGTTAATACTAGGAAATGCAGCTCTATTTCATTTGCAGCTACGAGGAAAACTAAGACTTTAGTTAATGAATATTACATCAAGGAGATGCCGATTTCCAGAGTTGACGAAGCTAAAGATCTGGGAGTTACTTTTACCGCTACATGTGGGTTTGATAAACATGTTAGGAATATATTAAACCAAGCAAAAAAACAAATTGGCTTCATTAAACGGCAGACGTACAGATTTCAAGATCCTCAGTTCTCTGTGCTCCTATTTAAGACAACTATACTCCCTATAGTGGAGTTTGCTTCTTCTATATGGAACCCACACTATTCATACTTGATACAGCAAATAGAATCGCTCCAGATGAAATTTATCCACTATCTTTCCAGACGTAACCCCATGTTTTACCACAGAATCTTCTACCGGAATCTCTGTTCCTATTTCAAGCTTCAATCTCTGGAAACTCGGCGAACTGTTCTTGATTTAAAACTGTTGTACCACAACTTCGCTGGTTCAACCTACCTGCCGGATCTTCTGTGCTATATTGACCTTCACGCTCCTGTGGTAGCTACTAGACAGAAGACTACATTCCACATCGGTAACTCCAGATTAGAGATATCCAGGAACTCCTTCTTCAAAAGAACATTGGCACTCATGAACAAGTTTGACTTGGATATGGCTGTGAACAAGAAACAATTTCAGAGAACTATTTGGAGTAGGTTGACCGATTGACGGATGAGTTGTGGGCTAAAGATGTCCTCATTATTTGTGTGTGTGTGTGTGTGTGTGTGTGTGTGTGTGTGTGTGTGTGTGTGTGATGATGTCTCCTGCAGCAAACTGCTTTCTGCGAGGTTACATAGCGCTGGACTTGACGTCATGAATATCTTTTTTATTTTTGTGATTTGGACTTTTCCTGTTTGAATTAACTTTCATTGTACAAAGTATATTAGTCTATCATTTATTTTTATGTTTTGTACAACCTTTGCTCTGTTATACACTTTAACTGGGCGAATGCCTGTTGTGTATATTATATGTTAAAAATAAGTATTTACGTAAGCCGGGGAGCGGCTGTAATTATGTTGTCGCTGTAAAAGTTACCTGTGTGGAATGTACGAGCCAAAATTTCTGAGTGCGCCACTTGTTTTTTTTTTCCTTCAACCGCAAGTTACAATTAATTTGAATAAAATGTTCGTTTATGGGTTATGGAGTTACTTCAAATCCATGGTCGTTGGCACGTGTTGCTGAAGCCCATAGGAATTCCTAGAATTTCCTCAAATATATGATAAAACTTCTCGCGATATTTGAGCGACTTAAGTGGTAATTGTGACAAAATTTTAGGCAAAATAATTTTGATAGAAATAATCATTTTATGATATCCTAATCAGAGGCATCATTAGCAAAAAACATCTCTCTCTCTCTCTCGGACAGAGCCAAGAACCTTAAATTCTAAACAACAATTACTAAATAAAGAAAATAACTGGTTAATTACAAAAGCACTCTAAATAAGAAAAAAAACGAATATTAAAAACCACATTAATTTTCAGTCTCTCGAGTCCATTGTGTAATGAAATTGGTTCTCCATATCCGGCTCCCCAATCCCTTTATGCAGAGAATAAAAGGGAGATTTTCAGTGAGAATTACAATATCGCCAGGAAAACAATTTTTTTTTTTTTTTTGTTGGCTTTGCCATTAATAAATAACAGCTTATTTAAAATCAGACGGATGAAAAGTCCATTGCGATTGATGATTCGCTGTCCGGAGAGTGAAAAATAGACGCACATTTTATTTTGTGTAGGCTCTGTATGTGCAATGCGGGAGAGGGTTTATTGGAAGTGAGGGAATAAAAGAAATATAAATTATTCGTGTCACCACTTCAATCGAGCAATTCCTTCTGAATTTCGTTTTTCTTTCTCTCTTATTTTATCCGTCAATAAGTCTCTCTCTATTACTTCAGTTACCATCTGTGTTTTTTGTTTGTTTTCGAAATAAATGTATGTAATTCCTTTATGCCTATTAATCCTCCTCGCTTTTTCATGACCTCAATGCCGGATTAAATTTATTGTCTAACCGGTTTATTAAATAAGCTCACTTATTCAATAAAACCGATGAGAAAAATTTTGGGTTGTCATTTATCATGCAATCTCAAATGACAACCTAATCCACTGATTGGTCTTTCTACTAGTCTAATCTACTAGTATTTCTGAAAATATATTCCTAGAACTTTCACAACGCAGTTTTCACAACAAGTTCTGTCAATGAGATTTAGTGCGAGACGTATGGCAAACGGCTCGGCTATATACATTCTATGGGAAGAGACTGAGAAATATTGCTATTTAGAAGGGCGACCTCGACTGCACCTACGCGTGGGTCCGTTATAGATGAGGGGAATGTGATGAGTAATGAGAGAATTGCATTACATAAGCAGAATGTACGTGTTGCATATGTTGGTTTGGAATGGATGGCATTTTGTTTCCATTGTGTGAGATCCATCCATGTCACAATGGACTGAACTGATTCTCCACGGCAGAATGGATGTGGGGTTATTTTGGAAGAATTTATCTATATTTAAGTTCCATTGTGAAATTAGTTCTTTTAGTAGGATACCCGCTGGTTTGCATATGACAAGCTTGTTATTACTTAAGGTTTCCCGTTTCGAATTATACAAAATATGTATTGCAATGTTGGAGTTCCGAGAAGACTTGGTATTTTTCAGCTTAGTTCAGCAAAATAACTCATCTGCGAAGATTGAGTGGGAATTCCTGGATCTTTGTATATAACTTTGCACAGGTGATATACGAAGTGTTCTTGAAACAACACATAAAGCGCTATAGTGAATAGGATTCACCAGTTCAAGACATTTTTCCTAGTACCTCTACCGCATGACGAAGGCATTTCGGACCCTTCAATGCTATGTGATTCCGATTCGTCTTTGTGCCCCCTACACCTCCTGCAAATTTGTCGCACTGGTAGTGAATCACCCTGTATATATATATATGTATATATATATATATATATATACACACACAAATACACTCATATGAAATATTCAATTTATTTTTACGAGGTAACTTTTTTAAAGATTATTAAACTCCTTATCGTTTTGAATTTTAACTTTGTCACAGCGCACTTTAACCTCGTCGTTTTTGCGCTATAAAAAATCAAATCTGATGAGCCCCTTTTTAGCCTACAAACATATTCTAGACGTTATTTTATCTGGAGACAATGAGGAATGCGGTACCAATCCCTTCAACATCAGAGAAAGGGACATTTACGGTGCAGGCAGTGTTCTCCTGTGGAGCGGAATAATGATCAACGGCTGTACCCCCTCTTCGTGTTTCTGATCGGGGTACCGTTATTGCGCAGAGATACCGAGAACAGTTCCTTGAACCCTATGTGCGACTTTTTAGGGGTGCACTTGGGACAGATAGATTTTCTTTTCATGCATGACAACGCGACTGCCCATAGAGCTCAAGTGGTGGAGGAATACCTTGAGACTGGAGATATCGAACAACTCCCGTGGCCAGCACGATCACAGACTTAAATCCGATCGAACGTGTGTGGGGTGCCCTTGGGCGTCGCATTGCACGCCGACGGCCAACTCCTCGGTCACTTGGTGAGCTAAGGTGTGCACCGGTGGAAGAATATGATTTGTTGCCACAAAATCTTATATCCGATCTCAACTTTTTTGTGATACTGTTACAGATGTAGATCCATGGAGGTACTAATTGCAATTTTGATAAGCCGTGGAAAAAAATTAATGATTTAAAAAAAAACACCCAACTGAAGTGTACATGACTGAAGTTTTCTTCGTGTGTATGTTCACTTTCACTGTTATTCTGTGTTTATAGTATGAAGCTTCTTTATTGTAACGTATTGGAATGATATGAACATAAATAAACATACATTGCTTGTTACAATAGCCTATCACGACACTTTGGCCAGGGGTTTTAACAATAAATGTAAGCAAATCGTATAAAACATACATGCAAAGAAATCTACTTAAATTAAATTACAAGTAACAATACAATATAAATTAGCGTATAAAAGATGGAGTACAACTGTCAAAGTGCGCACGCCCAGATATTTACAGGAGAACATTAAGGGTGCTTAAATTATTAATGAATCTTGAAGGAGCTGCTCTCCAGTCAGACTGGAATCAGGAGTGTATATCAGGCCGTAGAGGAAGACTGGTGTTCTCGGTCAACTCCCACGAATTATTCCCCATTTGTATACGCGATCCAGAAGAAATTTCTTCACTTCGACGTCCGTGAAATGGAAGGAATTGGTTGGAGAGGTGAAGGCGTGCGTGAAGAGGGAACAGCTGTGGAGCTGACCGAAGATGAGACACTGGGATCCTCCAGCACAGGTATACTAGAAGGAAGGAGAGGAGACGAGGCCTGCCAGAAGTTGAACTGTCATTAGAGTCGCCTTTCTTAAATATTATTAAACCCTATTGATAATGTTGCCCATGGCTGTGTTCTGGAGCTGGGAACTTCAGCTTGGAAAAAGCTCATTTAAAGAGCCAATACTCAGAGGCGTACACTGGTTTATTTATGGAGGGAATTGCTGATGCCTATATTTCTGCTGTATACAGGGTGTCTCAAAAATATTGGTACAAACGTTTAGGGGAGGTAGGTAACATCTAAAGGAATGCGAATCGCATAGGAACCCATAACCGGAAACGTCACGGGAAAGTAGTAGCAGAGGCACAAGAAGCAGAAATGACACAAGACAGTAATTAGTGGCAAACATTTATTTGACATAATATTAACAATGGAGTACGAGATGGATGCATTTCATGATGTTACAACAGATGCTCGAAGGTTCCACCATGAGACGCGATGCATGCGTCACACCGATGCAGCATGGATTGGCAGACACGGTCGAACACACCTGGAGTTTCTTTGACAGTAGCAGCAGCGCAGACGAGATCCATTTCCGTCTTCACAGGCGATTCATACACGATAGATTTGAGGGCCCCACAGAAAGAAATCGAGGCTCGATAAATCAGACGAGCGTGGGGGCCAGGCAACGGGTCCACCACGGCCAATCCATCGACGCCCAAAACGCCTGTTCAAATGGTCACGAACACATCTTCCATAATGGGCAAGCGCCCCATCATGTTGAAACCAAATGTTGCGTCTCACATTTGCTGGAACATCTTCAAGTAACTCTGGTAGAACTTGTTCAAGAAATATCCGATATTTAGCGGAGTTCATGCGGGATGGTAACAGATATGGGCCGACTAAGCAGTCACCGACCATACCTGCCCACACATTTATTGCGAAGCGATGTTGTTCCGCATGGGGGCGCACACCGTGCGGGTTGTCGTGAGCCCACACATGAGCATTGTGCTGATTGAATAAGCCTTCCTGAGTGAAATAAGCCTCATCCGTGACCAAAACATAGGCTGGAAATTTCAAGTCTTCAACACTTTCTTGGAGAAACCACTGCGCAAAAGCCACACGTGCAGGATGATCTTGGAAGAGCAGTAACTGAACACTTTGGAGATGAAAGGGGTGTAAGGAATCGTCGTGTCAGACACGCTGTACACTGCAACGAGACACTCCTAAGGCAGAGGCAACGGCACGTGTGCTGGTAGTAGGATTATTCTGGACGGCATTCAACACACTTTCTTCCATGGCGGGAGTTCGCGTCGAACGTGGTCTGCCCGCACTACACCTGTTACCGCTAAATGACCCATAATCACACAAATTTTGATGCACACGCGCAAACAAACGGTGGTCCGGTACATATCTGTCTGGGAGCGTTCTCCATAAATTCGTTGAGTGGCTCGTCCATTGCCCTCTGCTAATTCATACACTAGGTGCATGTCTGCCAGCTCACAGTTCGTATATTGATGCATGCTCTTCATGCGGCGACTACTGCTTGAATGAGTAAACCAGAAATTTTCCCTCTGGCGAACTGATGAACAGCGCCGTGTACCGACTTATGGTGACGTTTCCGGTTATGGGTTCCTATGCGATTTAGATTTAGGGGAGGTAGATGTTATCTACCTCCCCTAAACGTTTGTACCAATATTTTTGAGACATCCTGTATAATACAGAGTCATCGAAAAAGGTGTCCGTGATTTCATGATAAAATAACAACGCAAATACTTACATCAAACAATTTATTTATTTGTTAATATCTACAGAAGTTTTACTTCATACCTTAGTATGTTTCAATATCAGCACCGTTCGTTGCTCGACAAACATCCAAGCGGTAGGCGATTTCTGTCCGTGTGCGCTCAGTCATTTCCCGTGTGACGGTTGCTATTGCAACTGTGATCCTTAAATGGTGCAAATCGCGAATATTTTTCTGCGCAGACGATGTTCTTTAAGTAGACCCACAAGAAAAGGTATAATGGTATCAGGTCAGGACTTCTTGGTGGCCAAAGCCGACACTGACTGAGTGACTTCTTGGTGGCCATCTTACTGACACTGACTGAGGCGGTGCACGGAGGAGTCATTCTGCGCACACTCACGGCGCTGCTACGATCACATATTTACAAAGATAATTAAAAAGGGAAATCACGGACGCCTTTTTCGATGACCCTGTATACGTGGTTGTTGTAGGATTTTGGGAGCATCAGCAACTAAAGCCATATTGCTCCATGTGCATTGTCTGTAAATTGCGTATGTTCTGAAGTCAATTTTCTGCTTGATGGACGAAAAACCAGACTTTCTGGGAGAAGAAACCATGCCACTCTCGGCTGAGACCGACTAACTCAGCCACTTTTGAAAAAGGTTCATAAAAATTCCTCACGTCATCGACGGGACTCGAACTCTGGTCTTTTCCATCCGCTGTGGAGAGAACGGTGATCCTACGAACTGTGGTACCTACGAGAACAATGTAGGTGGTAGACAATGGTGCGAATGTTCCTGACCAAGATAGATCTGTCAGTTATGTGTTTCAAGTGCTGTTTTCAGAGCCACCTAAGTCGGGCAGCTCGTGTGAGCAGTGTCAACATGATGATTGAAACGAAGTTTTGGATCCAACACAACCCCTATATCGGTGTGGCTTTGAATAAGTAGAATAAACGCTTCTTCCAAGGAGAGAGCTCCAAGTAGGCTTGATGATTGCCGGATGTTGTATTAGTGAGAAGATCGTGGTTTCTGAATTCTGTAGACTGGTGTGCAGAGAAAAATCCTTGGGGTAGTCTTGGAGCTATGATACTAACACAGAATTGCTTAACAAATTAATAATTCCTTTAGCTTGCCTAAATTATTCCTTTACCTAAATGGGTAAGGCGTAAAATGACTGTTCGATATCCAAGGGTTATTGTCATCCAGCATCTATCGCCTTTCGCTAAACAAAATTTTCGAAAAGTAAGCGGCATTTTAAGTAGGAAAAGCAAAGGAACGTCTTGGACAATATCGATACATTCTCCAAAATGTTCCAAGATGTATACATGCTCAATTAGCAATAGGAACAGTTCGCAATGCGTAAGAACTCACATAAGATTTCTTTGAATATAGAGAAGTAATGAAGCTTAAATACGAACTTCCCAGTTTAGAGGCTGACTGTTCTTTTTTACATGTTTTTTTTTGTGTGTATTATGGGCATTTAAATTGAACGAATCTATACGTTATCACAATATGATGTTAATATAATGTATTTTACCATAACGATTCGTTACAGCTGTAACGAACTAACTTCGTTTAGTCAAATTACGATTGAAGGATTTAGAATCTAGAAATTCGCTTGAAAGGGAATTATTTATTGCATCCCAAAGGCACTCTCCATTCTCTATTCAATAGGTAGCAAAAACCAAGCAGTATTTAATAATGATAAGTATTTTTATGTTACTCTCCCGGATAGTAATTTAATGAATTTTTTCGTAATTAACTGAAAAGAGCTGAAAAAAGCCCAAATATATGGAATCGTTTTTCCTTAATTATCGTTCCGTGGTCGCGTAATCAACTGATAAATCGAAGGTAAGTTCCCTCAGTAAGTAAATCTTTCTTCCCCTCTCCCTTATCACTCTTTCCCTCTCATGAATAAGTACTGAAACACGAAACGACAAGGAAGAGAATTGATATTTGGTTTTATTTACGTTCGAGCGAGTGCGTCGAATTTCTCAACAGAATAAGCTAGACGAGGAGGAGCCCATTAAGCTGGCGTGATGTGTCAGCAACGTTGTGTAGATCACCAAATCTCGTGCACCCTGCAGTTCAAAGTTTTGTATCATGGAGTTTCCGTCGCCTTCTCTCTCTCTCTCGTGTGAACACCTACAGAAAAAGCTCGTTTAGTCAAACATAATTTGGTACGTGGTGCAATTGGATAGGTCGACTAGCTACGTTGTTAGGATAGAAGACGCCGGTACAGGCACGGGATAAACACGCAGCTATAGAATGTACCATCCACATCTAGGCTTCTGTGCAGAGCATGTGTTTGCCAACATCACCGTAATAACTCGCACAGGTTAACCTCGGGGGATAAGACGATCGAAGATTTAAAAGTAGTTCGAAAATAAGAAATGTAATAGGTGTTTTGTGTAAGAGTTGCTGAACGCCTCTGGGGAGGTGGTTAGGAATTGTTAAGACTGACCTCTTCGAATTTCTCACGACAACTATTTCCCCACAGATTTAACGGGTCCCTGCAAGTTGCAATTAATATACAACCATTTATCAAATTTATAGAGCACCTCTGAACGTGCAATGCGGTTTCTGTATCGATTCATTTACGATGCTTTTAAATGGAACGTTTGAACTGAACTCTTACTGCATGCTAATGCCGTTTCTTATTTCAGGTGCTTGAAGCAAACTTCGGTTAACATTTAGTGGAAGGCCCACTCCTAATTCCAGAGAATAAGCTGTAAGTTATAAAGCACGAAAATATTGATCACATGATCTCGGAAAATTTGAGTTTAACCGATATACAAAGATAGTTTATAAATTGCTTATGACTAAAAAAATATAAAGCTCACGTGCGAGGCTTGTAAAGTTTTATAGAAGTCATGATTTATTGTGCAAGTAATTTAGCCAATATTAGAAAAATTATTGCCTTCGTTTCAACAATATTGTTACGCTTATTCTGGTAAAAGTTTTAATGCGTTGTGATGGAAAATTGAGTGAGCTGTTCTGATTAGGTTTAATTCAAAGGGAAGTACTTTATTTTGTGTAAACTTTTAAGAAATATGAACTCTCTCCACTTTTTAAAAAATTACAGCATGATTGGTCTTGCCGGTTTGCGCACTTCATTAGATAAAAAATTATCTGCGCATATTGTAAACTTAAGTTTTATCGTGATGATTATAAACGTGCGTGGCAGAATGCGAAAAAAGTAGTTTCCAGGTTAGGTACCTAGACAAAGAGGCTCGCTAGCGGCAATAAATTGGAAATAATTTAAAGTTCGATATGGAAATGACGATATGTGGTCCCTATTCATTATGATAAAATATTTTCCTGTGTTTTGAAAAAACAAAATCGATTTTTATTGATATTATCAGTTAATATCAAAAACAATTTCAACACGAAATCGTTATCTAGAGACATTGCTGCATTCTTTCCGAATCCTGTCAGCAGACTCAGTGGGAGGCTGATCCTTATGAAGGATTTCGCAATGTGGGATGTTATGGGAATGATGCCGTTGCAAACGTGTTTTGTTTCACTGGGTTTACTGCGTTAAAATTATGCTTTAGTGTACTACACCCAATATACCTACACAGAACTGTGACCCTAAGAATAACAAGGCCATTTGTATAGCAATGCCATTGATAAACAGGTGCATCCAATGGCTAGCGTAGTGATTATGATCCTACTCTTTGAATCCCATTATTCGAATCCGAACCAACCTTTCAACAAAAACCTGTTAGAATAAAAAGTTTTTTAACATTTTATTCTAACACAGTTCCTTTGATTCAGCAACTTAAAAGTGTATAAAATCTTAGTTTTTTTTAAAGCCTTCGAAACAAAGCGCTATTCTGCTACCCGTATGAGAAAGTTTGGGTTTGCCACTCTTTAATGGCACTGGGAACATATAAGATCATTTCAAAGAGGGCTGAGTTAGCCGATCTCAGACAAACGCATAGAATTTCAGAAAGTTTTCCTTCGTTTTTATCCCTCAAATGAAAGCCCACTTTAGAACGCATGCAATTCACAAAGGAGCAACACTTTCGACTCATGGATTGGTTTGTACTAACCTTGGTTGGGTATAGAGTTTTAGGCCATATTGCAGTTTGCTGGAAGAAACAACCGAGTTGCCTGAGAGAAAAAAAACATGCTACCTTTGCCTGAGACCGACTAATTCAGCCACGTTGTGAAAAGGCTGAATTAGGTGCGAAATTTCTCGCGTCATTAACGGAATTCGAACTCAGATCTAGTTTCCCATCGGTGCGGGGAGGACAGTGATTGTACCAACTGTGCTACCCACGAGAACTTATCCTAGCCTTAACTTTCTCTAATACTCTACGAATAAGGTAAAGGTACCAGTAGTTATAGATGTGAATCAAACCAATCGACCAGGCTCCCTGCCTTTACGCCCTTCCCTGGATGTGGCTTGGATTGATTGTTAAACAGCACAATGGATCTATTCGTGAATCCCGAAGGCGACAAAATTTTCCCCTCAGTGTAAACAAGTGGCTACGAAGGCATGCACATTGTATTCTGTCTACAGTATGATGTATGGAATCCTCACAAGTAGGGTTGGTTAGTTGCTATAGGGTTTGGGCGCATCAGTCACTTAGGCCATATTGCGCCGTATATATTGTCTGTAAATTGAGTGTGTGCTGTGGTCGATTTGCTATTTGCTGGACGAAACAGAGTCCTGGAAAAAAATGCTATATTGCCACCGCCTGAGACCGTCTAACTCATCCACGCTGTGAAAAAGATCCATAAAAATTCCTCGGGTCATCGACGAATTCGAATTCGGGTCTTTTTCACCCGGTATGTGGAGGACGGTGATTATACCAACTGTGCTACCCACACGGGATCACAAGAGGGGAAAAGGAGGTCATTGTTCCTCTGTTTAAGACGGTGATGAGAACGCATTTAGAATATTGTTCAGGTGTGAAGGTCACACAAAGAAAGGCAGATTATAGAAATGGTTCAAAGAAGGATAATCAGATTGATTGGCAAGGGATGCTAGTCTATGTCCATAGGAAGAACGGCTTAGAAGGTGCAGACTGCAGAGCTTGGTAACTAGACATGTTGGCGGAGAGGAAAAAGACCTGACTGAAGTATATAAATCCCTGAAGGGAATCAGTAAAATGAACGAGGGAGATATATTTTCACTTGTAGAAGACAGAAGAGCCAGCAGCACAAATACAAAATTTTGGGGAACAACAGTTGGCTGGATCTCATGAAGTTTACTTTAGGGAAACGTGTTGTAGACCAGTGGTCTCAAACTCAAATTGCATGCGGGCCGAATGCACGATCTGAAAGCAGCTGACGGGCCGGAAATTTTTTTTTTAACAAAATGAGAGTGAATATAAGCACCGTATTTACAACAAATACATAATTGAAATGTATTTGCGGGCCGTGTAAAATTGCTTCGGGGGGCCGAATGCGGCCCGCAGGCCGCTTGTTTGAGACCACTGTTGTAGACTATTGGAATAAATTGCCTGTTGCAGTGGTCGAGGCAGAGAAGTTGATAAATTCAAAGCGGAATTGAATAGTCACTTTTGCCAATAGGGAAGGTACTCATAGACATGATACTGATTGTTCTTCCCTTTTTTTTTTTTTTTTTTTTTTTGACAGATGCAAACAGAATCTGCTTCTTTACATCATTTAGTCATTATAACAGTAATTTGTAGTTTAACTACTGAGCTAACACTTCTAGATTTGTAAAAGAATAATAAGCCATAATTATACAATTTTAAAATATTCTAACAATTTCTTTTAATGATTAATGCATTTAGCATGTAAATTCGAATCTCTCTCTCTCTCTCTCTCTCTCTCTCTCTCTCTCTCTCTCTCTCTTTCTCTTTATATGTACACAAAATGTGTATATGTGACTTTCGTAACTACTGTTCCTACTTCATGAGAAAGTGGGTATAATAATCTTATTTTTCAAACTTTCTTGGCACAATCATAAGTATTATTCAAAGGTAAAGATACATATCATAACAAAATTTTGAGTTGACATCGACAACAAATAATTCTTGCTTATATTTTATGTTTTATATGTAGTGTCAAGCAGTGACACGAAGAAGTAATTGACACCAAAGTCGATTAAAATAAATTTTCTGTTTATACTCCGAGGCGAGTACACGAGGTCAGATTAGTTCATAACATACAGAGAATACAAGAACATCACCGTACTCGGTAGCCATCACGATCATTCAAATGACTTTACGTCTCTATCCTTGTGCTTGACCACTCGGCAACTGCGTCAAGAACATATATCAGAATGGTAATGGCGATGAAAAGGAATGCCCGGCTTTTACTGGTTTATATTTGAAAACTACCACTGGAGGCGCCGGTTTACAAACCGGCGCCTCCAGTGGTGGTTTTCAAATATAAAAGGACACCGCAAAACATTGGCAATTCCAGAACACTGGGGCTTTTATAGGTCTGAAAGTGAATGCACTACTGGTGCATTATTTCTAGAATCCTTTACTAATGGGTTTCCTCCATGGTTATTGCAAGGAAAAAAAGGAATTTTACCTGTTATTCTTATTATTCAAATTTACTCACTCATTTTTATAGATCATTGACAACTAGCAACGCTTGCGAATTCTGCGTTGAATCATGGTTTGAAGCGAAATCAAGAACGAATAAAGTGCTGGAACAAACTACAGGGGAAGAAATTTGAATAGTTTTCTCCTGTGTGAATGGCATAATTACAAACAACAATGAATGATGTGGAGTAGATAATAGTGAGGATATATTTACGAAAACAAAGAAAGAAATCAAGTAATAAAGTAAATTTATAATTAATGAAGATAGACAGCAGTAGTGTAGGGTTTTAGGCCCATCAGCAACTAAGGCCATATTGATCCATGTCTGAAAATTGCTGTGTTCTGTGGTCGATTTTGTTTTTCCTGGACGAAAAACCAGTTTCCGGGAGAAAAAACCATGGTGCCCTCGCCTGAGACCGACTAATCCAGCCACATTGTGAAAAAGACCCATAACAATTCCTAATGTCATCGACGGGATTCGAACTCAGCTTTTTTGCACCGGGTGTGGGGGAGGATGACGATCCTACCAACTGTGCTACCCACGGAGGGCCACAGACAGTAATCGCTATGAATGTGAAAAGTAAGTGCGGTGCTCACGATCAACTGGTGAATTATGCCTCAAGTTAGGCAGTTGTCGAGAGTCGGTGACAACTCTCGACCCATCTAATTAATGTCTGTTGCCGTAATTGCATTATCATTAAAAAGAAAAAAATATATATAGCCTTTCCTAAATAAATTGTTCCGAGCACCATTTCTAGATTTTTTTTTTTGTTTCACAGACATCCCCTGTATGGATCCGTATGCAGATATTTCATTTGAGTCTGCAAATATATAAATGCACCTCTGCTAACTATAATCCAAAAACTAGATACAAGAATTAGAGAAAATGGAAAGAGGATATAGCAAGAAAACTCTAAAGAAAGACTATGTCAGTTCAAAATATTCTTTGAATCGACAAAATCTTTCATATTAAGTGCAAATAACACTTAATGAGGTTTGTTACTGTCTCGGATCCAAAAAGGACATTGAATAAAAGGCACGTGCTACGAAAACCACGGTTAAAACGTTACATCGTTCATAACTTCGGTTGTAGCTGTTCGATTTTAAAAATTTAACGGTTTTGATTTTCTTTAATCGTCTACTATCGAATTATGAAAAGTGTCGAAAATACAATCTTAATTGTACTTTTCCTAAGGATGTTTTCAAATAAAATAAAACATCTTTCTCGCGTACAGGATACAGACGCTGTTTTTTTTTTTAAATTGGAATTTTCATTGTTTTAAAAATATCTAACAGTTTTTTATGAAGAACCATTAAACATGGATATAATTTTTTGTATTAATAAACGAAAAATTAACAAGCTAATTTCTTTTTTAAATTGCGTTTTGAACCAACTATTCAGTACCAACTATTGTTACCTGTATCTCACAAAAATGCATTTTAAATGAATATAATGACAATATTTATAAGCGGGGGGAGCCACATTAAAGATACTCATTTAATGGAAGAGAAGAGCATTAAAGACAATAGGTCGGGAAACGATATACTACTATAAGACATTGCATTTAGCAAAACTTGAGTCCTGCACTTCGTTTGGCTGCTGCCTTTGGTACTTTTTATACTTTTAGAATAAGAGTGCATATTTTTTATCCTAAGTGAGATGTCAGCAAACAGTTTGACCTTTTTAAATCTCTTTTCTAGACATATTCCTTCATTAAGTACGCTTGTTTAACCTAAGAACTTAGCAACAGTTATCCGTGTTTCCAGAAGAGAAGAGCGTATCGATTTTCAAAGCAACGCCAAGGCCATCATAATAAACGAATTCTGTGTCAAACAGAATGTGGCATTGATGCCCTAACCATAAACCTAACCAAGCAGAATGTGAAAAGAGGACATAATTCCATTAACATGCACTATTTCAGATAGCTCTGGAAGTTCTTTGACTTTTTGTAAGAAAGCTTTTTGCTCCTAGGCGTCAAGTATATTGTCTATAAATTGAGTAGTGAGGTATATGGTCGAGTTGTCATTGGAATATAACTTTGTTAAGTCGTAGGAAAGGCAGATTGATGTATAAAGAAAATAAATTGGAAAAGTGAGAAGAATTAAAGGGTGATTTAAGCAGCAACCCATTCTGATGCAGAATCATTTTTAGATTACTATTAATCAAGCTAAACGATGCAAGGAAGCGAACTTTCTACTCAAGTATGCAGAATATAGATCGGTAAACCGATAACTGATTTCTAAAATGGAATCTGTTCCTTTCAAATGGAAAAAAAATATTAAGCATTTCAAGAAACAGTGGCGTTAATGAAAGCCAATACTTAATTTAAAGAGAAGCTACAGAAAACTTATTTTTTAAAAGAGTCCTAAAACAACAGTAGACAATTTTTTTTTTTACTGAAAAGAATTAATTAAACTTTTCTGGCTTGTTTTCGACACTCCTACACTCAATGGCAGTCAACCTAACCTTCTGTGCAATACTGTCTTCTTTATCTTTTTGGGCTGCTTGTTTTTGGTCCTTACTGACGCGATCGTTTCTGTATCAGCCGTGGTATCGTGTCTGTTTGTTTATCCACTTCGCTGTTAAAGCGAACTAAACTTTCAAAAGTCCATTCGTCATTTAAACCTTCTTTGGTACAATTTCCTATTTTGCGACACTTTATCTCCTTTATTGACATTTCAACGACTTTCTCTCACTCCTACAAACGTTTTATAAAAAAGACTTTTCTTAATGCAGGTTGATGTTTTTATGGTTGCTCTGTTAGCTATTGGCTGTTATGACCTGAATAACCGCCATATTTGGCTAATATTCAGGCAGTATAAAAAATAATAAAAACACTTCTTTATTGATGGGCAAATTGAATTATAGCTGGTGATTCAACGCCAAGTCCTTCATTTACTCTGTGTTGTAGATTTTATTCTACAACATAGACTCAGTATCCTTAGTAGACGTGATCTACCCTTTACTTTCTCCTCTGCTATTGGTCAGTCGAATATTGACTTAATTCTCTGTCCCACCTCTCTTGTTGGTAACATTTATTCTTGGATTATCTGTGTTGATTGGTCCTCTTCGGACTATCGTGCAGTTTTCTTCCAAATTTAACACATTTCTCTTAGGCCTGAGGTAGCCGAGTGGTCAGGAGCGAGAGTGCAGTTGAGTGAACCGGGGTTCAAGCCCGTGACTGCTAAATACGATTAATGTTTGTATTGATAATTTATTGTAATTTCCTCTGACCTGGTAGTCGTTCGGGAGTATAAACAAGAACATTTTAGATATTCTTCTACATTCTCTTTGCGTAATATAAATTGGCAAAAATTCTCTTTTATTTTGACTTGGGAATTTTCCAAATTTCCTGAAACTTCTGAAAATATGCTACCCGCTGATTGTGCTACTCTAATTTATAATATTCTCTTCAAGGCTGCTACTAAAAAGAAATCTGAAAAGCATTCCACCACTTCGTGGTGGACTAGAGAATTGACTGTTTTGCGTCTTGAGGTTTTTAATGCTCAGAAAAACTATCAAAGTACCCCCCACCTCCCGAAGTTCGCGTTCACTAACGTGTGAATATTTTTTATTTGCCTTTGCAACTTGTTAACGTGACAAGCTAAGCCTAACTCAGTCAGCATGCGTTTGTCATTTCCCAGTGTATTGAAAGACAGCAATAATTACCGTTACTGCTAGAGTTGAAAACGCAACGCACCTGACTTTCCCCCGTATAAAATGATGTGCTTTTATTTAATAAAAACTAACTATTCTCTGTCAAAGCGAAATTCAAGCTTGTCCCAATATCCTTCAACAGACTCAAAATATTAAAGATTTTGAAATCTTTAATATTTTGTTTATGGCACTTCTAATTTATCTTCTCAAGATTTATTAGAAGTGCCATAAACAAAACTGAATTACTGTATCAAATATTATCTGTAGACTCTTTTGATTGTATCATCTTAATAGACAGAGTCACTGCAATCAATAGCAACAGCTTTGGCTATGACAAATAATTATGTACCCGGCCTAACAAAAGAGGTAGAGGAATTTCGATGCTGTTCCATACGTATAACAGTGTTATTACTTTTGGAGACGATAATTTATCTATTTGATAATCTTAAATTTTTGTTACCATACTGTCCTCTCCTATCACACGGCTCAAGCAGCAGCTTGACAGGATTTTTTCAAACTGCCTCTACAGTGATACAAGTAGATGCCAACTATTTTTAACTCTGACCACCTGCCTGTAGCCTTCCCTCCCGAACTTCTATCTTAGGCCTAAATTAATGTAGCACCTGCCTACAACAACCGGCCAAGATCACCAAAAGGATTTCGGTTGGCGTTAGTTGGAAAAATTTGTTTTATATTATAATTAACTTATAACTCCAAATCACTTATTGGAGTTAAGTTGACAACTTGCTAATCCTTTAAGGGTATGAACACTGCTGGTACCATTCTGGTGCGGGACTGCTGGCACTCATCGAGTGCAGAATACTGCTGCAAACCCCTTATAGGGTAGGATCAGCCGGCACCGTTATGGTGCGGGATTGGTGGCACTCTGGAGAACTTCTGAGTGCGGGATACAGAGCCCATTGGCCTCTGGTGTTCATGCAGGGGAAGCTGTCCCCTGCTACTTTAACTCCCACTCCCAGACCCCTATTTTCACCTCACAAAGAGCGCACTGCTCCTCAACTTCAGTCCGTCCTCCTTTTCCCTCTTTCTGTTCCTTCTAACTCGTACCCCTGTTCTATGTTTCCTATCCCCCCTTTTTTTTTTTTTCACTTGGCCTTTGTCAGGAAGCTCAGGCAACACTGGCAAAAGCCAGCCTGAGTATAATGGGCAGCCTGGCTCACCTCCCAGTGGTGGTGGCGGGCAACGTGGGGTCCCACTAGGGGCTCTGCGGCCAAGCACTCAGAGACACAACAACAAAACATAACACTACTCTGACAGAAACCAGACATTACACTTTTTCTGGCTTTTACAGAGATTCTGTACTTGTTCACAAAGTACCATGGTGCAGATGTGGGAAACCACAGGTGGCACCTTTCACAAAACACTATGCCACTATGCTGCCGTTACGGTATAACGTAAAGTATATTTAAACTTATTAGCGCAAGGTATAACGTAAAACTAGATAGCGGAATGCGTATGACTGCATTTAGGAATCTATTAGATTAGTGTAGTATTGGCAATTAATTAATTAAATTTATTAGTCTCGTTAATTTTAATTGTTAATCAATTGCATTCTAACGGAAATCATGCCCCAGACGAGAGCAGCAAAGCAACGGGCACTAAATAGTAGGAGTGCTGTGGTTCGGGGGAGAACCGAAGGGGACGATTCTCCAACGCATCACAGCCTAATAAAATGTGCATCTTGTGAAATGTTTGCGGATTTCTGGAACAGGACATGATCTAGCCAAGGAGGATGTCTTTGTGTATGATAGGTGCAGAGAGTGTCAAGAAATTAGGCGCCAACTCAGAGTTCTGATGGACGTCTATGAGAGTTTGAAAAATCGGGTAGATGCCCTCGAAGGCATTAAAGTGGGGGACCCATGAAGCTCTCAGCTGCCCAACTCAAAGCCAAAGCTCACTCACGTGCATCAGATAACATCGGCAATCTTCAAGACAGAATGCGCTGGTCCCACAGGAGCTAGTTATTGTCGGAGACTCGTTTGTCAGGGAAACGGGGAATATATTGTGCAAAAAGGATAGGTGGAATAGGATCAGGGTATGTCTGCCAGAGGCAAAAGCTGGTGATGTTGTAGAGCAGATGTAATCCTTTAAGGGCACAAAAGGTGATATTGTTGTACCCAACGTTGGCACCAGTGACATTAAGAGTAGAAAATCTGCAGATTTACTTAACGGGTACAGGTCAATATTGAAAAAAAAAAAAAAAAGTCGCCAGTTATGGTTAAATTTAAAAGTGCTTGTAATTTTACCCAGACACGATAGGAGGTAGTATATGATCAGAGCCATATCAATAAATTTGGCCCTGGAGAGACTCTGCAAAGTTCATGGGGTAGAATTTTTCTCAGCATGATCTGTGCTTGTTAACAGGAGAGACTGCTTCTACAGGAATGGGATACACTTAAATAGAAAGGGTGCAAGAATATTTGCTGACGCTTTCGAAGCAGTGTTAGATGGGTCGGAAAACTGCTAGCTTCGGTGGATGCACAGACTAATAGATTAACAGTAGCCGCTGGCAGAGGTGAAAGTGATTCTTGCACTGCTTTTATTGGAATGAGCAGCAGCCTGGAAAACAAGGTGAAGGGAATCCAAGGACTGCTGGAAGTCGTCATGGAACAAGTAAATACATAGGCTATGTTAGGGTAACTAAGAGTAAGAACAAGAGCATGTATACTTGCATGTACACCAATGCTAGGAGTTTAGTAAATAAATTTTATGAATTTGAGGTATTGCTCAAAACATCAAAGGCAGATATTGTTGGGATATCAGAGACGTGGTGTCACACAGATATAAGCAGTGCGGAATTGGAATTTGGGGAGTACAATCTGTACAGACAGGATAGGAATGGAGGAGGGGTTATGCTGTTAGTTAAGAAACATAAAATCTAAGGAAGTGCGTCCAGTTGACATAGTTGGACAATGCAATGTTGAGTCAGTTTGGTGTGACATAAGCATTGGGAAAGAAAAATTGAGAGTAGGAGTGTGTTATAGGCCTAATGACTCTGATGAATACAACGAACAGTTGTGCAGAGAAATAGTGGGCCAGTAAATCAGAATGCCTTATAATGGGGGATTTTAATTTAGCAGATATTGACTGGAACTTGTAGATTGGTCACTTGCACACTACCAAAACTTTAGAATGATTGGGTGATTGTTTTCTACAGCAACAGTTTCGAGAGGCAACCAGAGGGAGTAATACTCTTGATCCGATTATCAACAGTGATTATTTGTGCATTAAGAATTTCCAGATAAAGGAAACACTAGGTGACAGTGATCACAGTGTACTGTTGTGGGATTTACATAAAGATGTAACTACCATCAGGGGTTAAATGGAAGGGTTTTTGCTTTCGTAAAGGTTACTACAGTGGTCTCAGACAATTTTTAAATTCTATACAGTGGGACCAACTGATGATGTTTCCATCAGCAAATTCTAAATGGTAAGCATTCAAGGAATTAATCTTGGAAGCTACTACGCTTTTCATACCAAGAAATACTGTTCAAAGTTTCGGCCTAAATGGATGTCAGATGAACTAATGGGACTCGTGGCAGAGAGGAAAAATACATGGGACGCATATAAATTATCAGGAGAAACAGATGTCTATGGTAGATATCTAGTCTGTAATCAAGTCACAAAGGACGTTAGACAAGCGAAGGCAGATTACGAGAAATCTTTGGCAAAGGATGCAAAGAAAAACAGCAAATATTTCTTTACTTATATATAAACTCTACAAGGAAAGAAATGAATCAGCGTGGTCCACTTGATATCGATGGTTCGACTATTGATGATCCCGCTCAGGTAGTTGACAAACTGAACGAGTATTTGCATCTACATTCACACATGAGGAATTTTGTAGGGAAGTGGAGGACAGAAGCTTATTAAACTCTAACAGGGAGCGTAATGATTTTGTAATAACTGAGAGCAAAGTGGAGGAGAAATTGTAATTAAACATAAGAAAGGCACCTGAGGTGGATGGGATCTAACCAGTCATATTAATCGAGGCGGCAAAGGAAGTAAGCAAACCCTTAACCATAATTATGAGAGCACCCTTCGACTCAGGGGTGGTCCCCGATTGTCTGCGCGGCAGCACAGCAGTATCGTCATCCTCCTCACACCGGGTGAAAAAGGCCAGGGTTCGAATCCCGTCGATGATGTGAGCAACTTTAATTGGCTTTTTTCACTCCATGGCTGAGTTAGTTGGTCTCAGGCGTAGATTGAAAGGTTTTATTCCCCAGAAACGAGTTTTTCTTCCAGAAAGACAGCCAAATCGATCAGAGAACACACGCAATTTACAAACACAAATACAGGTTTATGTAATGAATTGCAGGTGACCATAATATAATATAATGTGCCCCCGATTCACAAAGGGGGATCAAAGGGTACTACGAGTTACCGGTTAATTACACTTCTGTTCCGGGTAAAATAATGGAGTCACTGGTTAAAAAAGCATTGCAGGGTCATCTAGACAACATAGCAGTACTTACTAATTGAGACACAGCATGGGTTTGTTAAGGGGAAGTCGTCTTTTCTGACCAATTTGATTGGATACAATGATGTAGCCACAAACGATGCAAGAAAAAAAATTTGATATCATATACTTGGATTTCAGGAAAGCTTTTGATACTGTTGCACATGGAAGACTGCTCTACAAATTGGAGCATTATGGCATTAAGGCAAGTTGCTACAATGGATAAAAGGGTGGTTGAGTGGGAGAAGAAAGAGAGCGGTAATCAATGGACACTGCTCTTCGTGGATTAATGTTATTAGCGAAGTCCCCCAGGGTTTGGTGCTGGACTCATTGTTGTTTTGTATATTTATCAGTGATATTGATGAAGGTATATCAGGTTTAATATCCAAGTTTGCAGATAATACTAAGGTTGATAGGGTTGTTAATGTCAGTGTGCTACTGCAACAGACAGGCTCTAGCAAAGTTGGGCAGTGGGCTGAGAAGTGGCAACTGAAGTTTAACCTTGACAAATGCAAAGTACTGCATATGGGTAGAAGTAACCCCAGAGAAACGTACCAACTGTGTGGTACTACACTCAGGGTGGTAGAAAATAAAAAAGGCCTGGAAATAATTGTGCAGTCAGATGTGAAGTTTTCTGAGCAGTGCGGACAGGTTGCCAGAGCAGGACATGGGATCTTGTCAATGATGTACAGGAATATTGCTAGCAAAGATAAGGAGGTGTTATCCCTTTATATAAGGCAATGGTCAGGCCACACCTTGAGTGCTGTGTACAAGTCTGGAGGCCTCATTTTAGGAAGGATGTAGAGTTGCTAGAGCGAATACAGAGAAGGGAAACAAGGTTGGTGAGAGGGGGAGGAACAGAGGTAATATTACTAAGAAAGGCTTAAGTTCTGCAAATTTCAGCGTCTGGAGACTATGCACCTGCGAGGTGATCTGATTGAGGTCTTGAATGGGTTGAGCAGGCCCAGGGCTGATGGGATTCTTCTTCTTGCTCAGATTACAACCCTGAGGGGGCATAAACTCAAATCGAAGAAACACAGTTGTAGAATATATGTGCAGAAATTTACCTTTAGCTAGCGTGTAGTTGATTGCTGTAACAAACTGTCATTATGGAAGTTGATAGATTAAATAAATTCAAGGAAGAACCGGACAAACGTTTATAGAAAATTGATGTGTGAAATGGGATTTTTTTGGTTAAAGCTGTATAAACTTTCTTTCACGCATTATACTTCTACTAATGCGAATGCTAACCCGGAATTCATCAAAATTCCATTGGATAAATTTCTATTTGAAATGTATCCTTGGAACTCTCGTATAAAGCTACCTTTCCAAATTGGCATGAGCTGGCTTTGCAAGTTGCCAATTTCATTATCCAAACCTTGCAGCCAAACCCACCGATCGACGCTTGCAGCGAGTTCATTGACAAAACACTCTTCCGGCAGCTGAAGCAGAGCGCGTTCTGTTCCTATATAGAAAAGAATGCTGACCAAGGAAAAATAATCCTTTCGGCTGCTCCTCACGCCAAACTGAGCTTCTCCTGAGCACACCGCAGTCGGTGGAATGGGTCGACAAAGGCCGCCGCATTCGGGCAGTTGAGCCCAAGGGTACGTAGGTACACGTGCTTCAGTGATCGTGGTTCAAGTCCGCGTGACCCGTGCTGTTCTTGTACTCTCTCTATATCTTGCTAATTCCTCTGACCTTGTATGATCTTCTAGGAGTAAACAAAATTTATTTATATTCTGAGATTTTCCTCCTCTCATGAAGCAGGGACAGATCCACCATGATGTTGTTGTTGTAGTATGGTTTTTCGAAGCATCAGCGACTAACACCGTATTGCTCCGTATATAATGTATATAATAAGTCTGTAAATTGCGTGTGTTCTGTAGTCGATTTTCTGTTTTGCTAGGCGAAAAACCCGAGTTTCCGGGAGAAAAATCCATGCTACATTAGCCTGTGACCGACTAACTTAGTCACATTGTGAAAAAAAGTCCATAAAAATTCCTGGCTCCATCGAAGGGAATCGAACTAATCCACCATGAAGAGTTGACTCTATTAATATTGATAGCCTATTAATATCCATATCTCCAAATAAGAACTGATTGAAATAATAAATCAATTACCTAATTACTGTAATCTCGGGATAGACCAATTTTCAAGTTATGCTCTTAAAATTACTAGTTATTTCCGCACTGACGTCCTCGTGGTCTTGATCAAGAGAATGCTTGCGTAAGTCTGCACTGAAGCCAAGAATAAGGAACTCAGAGTGATTCAAGGTTTAAAACAAACACGCCGGGCAGTCCATCGGATTTTCGACTGATCTCAGTCTCTTCGATCTGGCTCACATGTTAGAAAAATGTATGCTTTGCTGCATATCAGCCCACATCTTCGGTGAAAAGCCAATACATTATGGAATGAGAAACGATCTACCATAACTCAGATGACCTATTCTTAACATCCTAAACCGTTGGAATGAGGAGACGTATCCTCGTGCTGTTGCGTTGCCCCTGACATATCTGCTTCACTTGATGGCTTGGTTTCTTATATCCCTCTTTTCTGTATATGAACAATTCTTTCTAATCAAATTATTGAGTTGTTCTTTATTAAACTTATTCTATATCAAAGAGACTATTTCATTTCAAATTTAAAGATCAATTATTAATCAAGGACTTCAAGATAGGCATCTACCAAGGTGGTTCCTTATCAACCTTGTTCTTTGCTGTCACTTTTATACTTCTAAAAAATACAAATCGTAAATAAAAACCATGGGTTTCTCGGATTCAGATGATATCCTTTTCAATTGATTATACCGTTAAACTGGAAATCCTCTCATACTAGCTGAAGGCTAGTATGAGCCAAACTTTTAAGACAAAATATTTTTCTGCCATGTCGAACTTTGAGGATTATTTAAAATTGGACGATAAGCAAAATAGTTTGGAGGCACTGCCTTATGACAGCCGCGTTTTTAAATGAAATGAAAATAAAAATGCCTTATGACAGCCAATGAGTTAACTGTGAAATGTTCTGGATTAGAAGGGACAGATGGCGATATTTTAGAGTAGTGCTTTGCAAGCTGTGGGGGGTATTTTTTTTTTTTTTGTTAATGAAATAAAAAAAATTAAATTACTTATTCAATTATTGAATTAAATCATTATATGTATAATAATACACAGGGTAGTTCAATTAAAAGGCATCGTGGTCTATTTTGCTTATTTTCAGGTTTATGCTATTTGTCGTATTTAGGCTTAAATATTTGAATTTGATGTTAAAATTTGAGAAATTACTATTTAGATTTTACGATTTCTAAATTTACATTTTACTTAATCTACTGCTTTTTTCTCGACGGGAAAGGTCTTCTCCAACCTTGGCGACCTTTAAGAACTCATTGGTATATTTCTTAACAACAGTTGTAAGCGTGAGGAGACGCGACACATAACTGCCATCGTACAGCCGAACTCGCTGGTCCACTAACAAAGAAGCTGACGCTTACTTAAACACACACACACACACGCACGCACGCGCGGTAACAGCGATACTGAAGAGCGAACATCATATACAGCCGATATGCTTTCACCCACCAAATAAAGTCGCTTTATGTTCATTTCAGAAGTACACCGTTGACGTTTTAGACTAAATCGAGGATATGAAAAACTTTACCATAAAGTGAAAAAAAAAATCAGTTGATTAGACAAAATTTTATATTAGAAACCTACAATTTTACCGCAATAGTTAGTTAAAGTTTGACTATCAAATTCAAAGATTTCTGCCCAAATATGACAAAAATATGATAGCCTAAACTTAAAAATAAATGAACTGAAACACCCTATATATACACCGTCTTTGTATGCATACAAAGACGTTGCATAAGCAGGGTGTTTTAGTTGTAGCTATAAATCGCCGCTTAAATATGCATGCATGTTGAAACAGCGATTTGCTGATCGGCTCGGGTCTTTCTCTCCTATTTCGATTTTTTAAGACCACAGCATTAAACAAAACCTTTTAAAGCTATCCGAGCGCATGAATAATTTTCAGGCTTCTTAGACTTAAGAAACTTGAAATCTTACAATTAATAAACCTGATGTGGCTTGAAAGAATAAGAGATCGCTTTGCGAAGCAGTGTTTTCCATATCTTGTGATGTGTCACCTTGCATGCCAAACAAAAGCGTCCCAGTAAAACGATAAGGAACAAAAAGCTGCCCAACAAAGTTTAAATTAAAGATATGTAGTTAATGCAATAACGTTTACATTAGAAAACACCATTTAAAAATATTTCGTAATCTTTTGTGACTAGTAACATCAGGTTGGTTCCTTCACTTTGCGTCTTCGAATATGAGAAACGATACGCTCGTTCTTTGGTCATTTGGAAAGCGAGTTATGTCGAGTTACAAAACTCGATGATTTTATTTGGAACGATAATTACATATCGTAACTGTCAATATAAGCGAATAAACGGATATTTCTCTCAGTCTGATTGACACGCGAAATGATGAACTGTCAAGTATTGTAACCGAGGACAGATTTTTATTTATTTATTTAATTTGCCAGTTTTAACTTCAGCAGACTACCTGCTTCCAAAATTAACTCACAGAAAGGCAAAATTATGTTTTAAGAACGCCATTATGTTCCTTGTTTAAAGCCATTATAACTATGTATATAATTGTATTATGTTAAACAGAACATAAATGTAGAAATTAAAAAGTAAAGAGATGGGGGGAAAATAGTGTAGCACGGTTATATATGTATGTATTTTTCAAAAAATCCATATATATGTGTATTTTCTAATAAAATTTCAGCTATTATTTCCGTTTTTATGTCTACATACCATGTTATTTATTCTTCGAAATTTCTAGATTCTTGATTTATTTAAAAAATTTTTATTTAAAAATTTATTTCCAGGAATATAAAAGTAACTCTTAGTTACTTTTATATTCCATTTGTTTTTTCGATTTTACTGAAAACCGTTGTTCACAAATTTGCCTAATGCATAAATTCATTAGTCAAAATTCTTTTTCAGTTATTATTAATCACCACCGCTATATTTCTAATATCTATATATTTAAATCATTTCTTCCATATCTCTTTATACTTCTGTAGGCATCTCACTTTTATTTATGTTTTCAAATATCTTTACTTTAACTAGTATTAAGCTAAAATGTTACGTCTGTAGAAATTTCAATTATTTCTAGTTTTAATTTTGTGTCACCTGTAAATTTCACGAGCCATTTTCTAAAAATCCCCCTTTTAATTCTAGTAATTTTACATCTTCCATTAATTTGGTAATTAACATTTTATTGTCATTTTTATATATTGGTAACTAAATTTTATTTTCGTCACTTATGTTCAGGCTTTTATCGGTTGGCTTGCGGTTTACATCAGAAATGAAGAATCAATGATGCTAATTTGCTCGCAATTCCTGCCATTGACACCAGATGAGAGGCCGGTTTTGTAAATTGCGTGGCAACATCGTAATTTGATCAATTTTTATGTAATTATGTATTTTGAATAGTTATCTATTATCCTCACTTTCTTTGTGTTCTTTTTTTCCTTTATTCTCCCCCTTACACGTTATAATTGGATTATCCTATATTTTTTATTATAGGCCAACAGCTTATCAGCACCCTCCCCCACACCATAATGCAGCAAAATTAAAATTAAATTCTTAAAGGATAAGGCGAGGTTTGGAATGGTACACCTCATATTATGTCTGTATATTGCATGTATTCTATATTAAGTATATACTTCTATTTCTTGGGAGGATCAAAGCCGAGTTTCAGGGAACAAAATCGACTGAATCCACTCTTAACTATCTCAGCCACAGTGCAAAAGAAATGTATGAAAGTTGTTACTGTCCATGCGGGAATCTAAATAATGTTACTTCCATTTGGTGTGATAAAACAGCGGTAAAGTAAAGTCATCCAGCGTTATAAATCCCATGAAAGGTTAGGACAGGAGAAATAACGCAGAAAGAAAGCAGAGAGGCCTTTAGAAAAACCACATGATTTCTCTAATGACGCAAAACTTAAGATGATTTGTTATCCCACGATAACAAGAATAATGGTACCTGTCATGCGTATTTGTAAGATGAATATTGGGATGAAAGGGTGAATGCTCTTCGGCCGATCAGTTGGTTTGCGAAGCATACAACAACACCGTGATACCTTAACTCTTCTGTCCTTCTCTGGTCAACTATAAACAGAATATTTTTCCCATCCTAAGAGGCCTTTTCAAAGTTCAAAACAGGAAACAGTTCGATATTTCGGATTAGGACAAAGAGTGAGAGGACATGAGGCTTTCTGTTGTTATGCCAGAAAAGCTGTTGTGAATTAAGAAATTTTTGAGAGTGCTATTGCGTACAACACAATGCCCAGAAGAGAAAGCATTTTTGAAGTTAAACGTTCCTAATGATTTACACGTTTTCAAACTTTTATGGGATCGTATTGGTCACATTGGAAATTAATTATACAGCGAAAGGACTAATGCAATCACCAGTGTGACTTGATATCGCGTCTCCAGCTTCATTTAAATTTACTGGCGTTACAAAAGTGTCTCCATATGCTAATGGATATATTTAGTTTCGTCAAAGATTTCTTTCCAGGGAAATAGTTTTGTACGCATCGCTGGTGACAAGAGAATTAGTAACCAGGAGGCTAGCAGCCAGTGGAATAAACATTTTAACTGGCATCCAACGATCGTATGAGAAATGAAAGAAACTCGAATTAAGTTGGCATCTTATGGATCAATTTCAAATTTTCAATGCTTGAATAAATAAAAAAAAGTCGTGTTGTTATAATAGTATAATTTCAACGTTTTTCTATTGCCTCTGTTGATTCAAATACGTTATTTGCACTTTTTTTTAACACAAATTTTCTTTTATATTTCTGCAAAAGTTTAACTTTTGATGCCTCTTAAGACGGATCGCCATTTAGTGCGATAAAAAAGCGGTAGAAACGGAGGTTTCTTATTAGAAATTGTCTTAAAATCATACTGTGAGACGGCTACAAAAGGTTTATTTCTTAAACTAAATTACTTTAAAACAGTGATCCCAAACTGATTTTATTAACTTTCCTGATGAGATTATGTACAAAATAAACAGTAAACTGTTACAAATATTTCCAAAACTACGTGACCAGAACCTTAACGATATGTCAAATTAGACTGGTTTATAATTAAAGTATTTTAAATGCGTTTCTGATAAACCGATTTGCGCGTATTTATTGTAGCTTTTTGTCAATCACGCAACAAATGAAATCGATACCGTTTGGGGTTTGATTGACAGCCAAAGTGACTAATTGACGTTGAAGGGAAAAAAGTTACTGACTTGCGGAAAACTTATTTCCCGAAGAAGCGATTCCATTTGCTGATAAGTGTTTGCGCGCCAGTGCTGGAGGAGGAGGAGGCATGATATCAAGGTCTCTGAAATCGCATGCAGGAAGAAAGAGTCCTACTCAACCTTTATGGTGAGAGGTTTGGTTATTTGCATTAGCGCGAGGTATCTCCGGCTAATGCACCTTGCGTATTATGTTTGTAATTAAGTAAATTGCAGATGTTCTAAAGAAAACGGTTGGCTTATTTAATGGGATGAAATATCGTAATCTCCCCATCTTCTGGAGTTTATTTCCAGAAGATGGGGAGATTTCGATATTTTCTAATTTCGCTTAAGGCTAGCGGTATATAGGGGTAACCCTGGAGGCCGCAATCAATACAACAATACCTTGTCCCTTCGCTTAAGGCGGTTAGGCCCAGTACCAGGTGGTGTAAAACAACTAGAAGTATTTCAACCTATGAGCGGGATTTATCTTAAATTTTACACTAGGCAGGAACAAATTATTATATCTGCACTATCCATCGACAATGGACTTGTTTTTTGGCAGTCGTTCTATTTTTACTCAGGCACTAGGCCAAAGGTGTGTATAATTAATCACTTCGACAATGAATACAAAGTTAACCTATTTAGAAAGCACACTGGCTCGAACCACGATCCACTGAAACGCGTGTGCCGCTCCACTCCGTTGCTTCATCACTCGGGTACATTGGGAGAACTCTGTTTTATCGAAGCTATGGGTTGCAAAGTGGATATAATCACCGAGCTCCACACACACAGGGTTGAAATGCTCATGTTCGAATACTGTCAGTGACGCAAGAAATGAATTCTGTGGGCTTTTTTTTATGTGTGGCTGAGTTAATCGATCTCAGGCGAGGATAACATATATTTTTTTTTTTCTCGGAAACTCGGGGTTTTCGTCCAGAACAGCAAATCGACCACAGAATATAGGCAATTTGCAGATGCAATATACTGACGCCTGATAGCAGTGGTGACTATAAACGGCACATTTAGGTTCTATCCAATGTCTGTCTCTGTACATAGAACATTTTTTTTTTTTTTAAATTGCACAGATTTTAGTTTTTCCTGTGCTGGTTCGGACAAAGGACCTCCTTTTCCTCATTATTTGAGTGAGTTTTCACGCGCGCTTGGATAATTCCGAATACCGGGAATGACGAGAAAATTTTTCAGATTTTTTCGAAGTGGGTTGAGTTCCAGTTTCAGATGAAGCAATAGGGTTCTGCCCAGGGTTATTTCATCTTGTAAACAGATAAATCGAATTTTGAACCATATGCGGACACTTCAGAAACAGTTAAATAACATCAACGACCGTAGCCATTCGTAACGTTTCCGAATTTTTTTTTTTTTTTTTATGGTTATTCGGTAATTGATGAATTCTGAACGCATATCTCAAGAGTGCAAGGCATTGAGGCGTGCGGGGGGGAATGGAGGGGAATTTTTGGAGTGGTTATCATATCTGGCCTCCCATTCTTCATATTTTAAAAATATGGCTTAGAAAAGTGCTAGTGCACCGTAGGAACTCTGTGTTGAAATACCAACTGGACGCCTTCAGGACGACAATGCCGCTCTCCTTAGAATATGTTCACAAATAGCTGGAGGAATATTTATACTTAAGGGCATCAGTCCTTAGTTTTTTAAAATTGAGGAAATTGCAGTCCCATGTAGATTTCTCAGATACCCTTGAGTCCTTGACTGTGGATCCCATCAGGGACATTCATTCAGTCGTATCAGAACATAGCAACGGAACACCAATACAACGTGTGTCCTGATCCTTTAGATGTTCATAGAATTTCTAAAGGATCAGTTTCTGTTATGGCACAATGTTTGTTTAATGTTATTAGTGGAAGTTGCCTAATGTAATACAGAGGGTATTAGAATCTTAGCCACAATGTATTTATTGTCGGAAATAAATGAAAAAAAGTTTTTTGTTCATTGATTATTTTTCTTTATAATTTATACATATCATTTTTTTTATGAAAACCCCAAACACTAGAGGTATTAGAACATATAGTACTTAGTACTTAGTTGGACAGTAAATGGATGTTGGCTGGTGGCGGCACGTGTTCGGACTGTTTTGAAAGAGAGAGCGGGAATTATAGAAGCCAATTCAGACGAAGAATGCCCATGGAAGTATCCGTAGAAAAGGCAGGCAGCAGAAACAGTATGTCTATGAGACAGCGAATGGAGAGGCTCTGTTAAGGATGAGTCATTAATTAACCTAACTGCCCTCTTCTGAATGGAATCTAGAGGCCTGAGAGAGGTTTTGGGGGCACCACCAGATGTGGGAACAATATTCCATGCTAGGGCGGATTTGCGATTTGTACAGAGTAAAAAGCTGTTTAAAATGGAATGCTAGCAGGTAACACCGAGAGCGAAGAGAAAACCAAATTTTTTAGACGCACAGGAAGCAACATTTGTAATGTGCTTGTGCCAAGAGAGATCAGAAGTCAGGTAATCCCCAAAAGAGATATATCATTTTGCCTAGAAATTGGAGTGTCAACAAAGATAAGCATACGGGACAGAAGAATTCTTTTTGCGAGATATAAGGGAAGACTGAGTTTTAGAAGAATTAAAATCAACTAAGTTGTCTTTGTCCAACTGGAGATCGGCATTCAAGGAATTAGTAGCGGATATTCGAGAAGTTGAAGCTGATTGAGCAGGACAAAGTTTCTCCAACTGGAAGGTGGAATGCAATGTGCTCTCATCGGCAAAACTATGGATAGAATTTCTAGTCAATGGAAGAAAGTCATTAATATACAAGAGGAAAAGAGTCGGGGAAAGAACTGAAACTTAGAGGACACTATCATTAGTGGCGAAGTTAGAAGATAGAGAGCTATCTACCATCACCCCCAGGGAGCAATCAGAGAGAAAACTGGATAACCAATTACAAAAAATAGTTGGCAAACCACAAGATTGAAGCTTGTTTAGAAGACCTTTATGCCAAACACGATCGAAAGCCTTTGAGATGTCAAGAGCAACTGCTTGTGTTTCACCAAACGTTTTCATTGAATTAGTCCATAAATGGGTAACATAAGCCGTAATATCACCAGTGGATCGATGCTGGCGGAATCCATACTAACGATCGTTGATCAGACGGAAGACAGTTTTAAGAGTTGGCGGTTAATTGATTTCTCCATTACTTTAGAAAGAGTAGAATTAATTGCAATGGGACGTTAATTGGAGGAGAGATCTGTCACCTATTTTAGGGACTGGATGGATATGAGCAAATTTCCAAGCAGAAGGAAAAACACCTTTGGAATAAGAAAGTGAAAGGGGCGGAAAGAACGGGAGTAAGTTCAGGAGCACAGGTTTTGAGAACAAGTGGAGAAATACCATCAGGACCTGGCGCTTTCTTAGCATCAAGATTCGTAAAAATCCTTCTGACGTCCTTTTGATGGAAGACCACAGGAAGCATTGAATGGAGCGTGTTGGGAATGGTTGGAGGTGTTTTACCAAAGTCATTAATACATGAGTTGGAAGAAAAATGGGATGCTAGCAGGTCAGCTTTATCCTTGGCTGAAGTGATGATAGAACCATCTGGTTTTGTCATAGGTGAGAGCAGAGATGGTGGCCGACCAGGCTAGCCAGGTGGGTAAAGTGCCTGCCTGGCAAACCAAAGGTCGAGGGTTCGAATCCCGCCTCGGGCTTGGATCACAGTGAAATACAAAAACTTGGGGAGGTGCATTATGGCCGCAGAAGCTGATGCGCCAACAACTAACAAAAAAAAAAAAAAAAAAAAAGCACAGATGGTCAAAAGTTTCGGCTAATAGCTTTAGCAAGAGACCAGAATGCTCAACTACCATTAGGGCAAGAAGCAAGTTTTCTACTCTTAGCCTGTTCAAACTCTAGTTTGGACTGATTAATAACTGCTTTACAATTGTTGCGAGCATTGGTGTAGGCAGAAAATGAATCAGAAGATTTGGAAACAAGCCAATTATGACATGCAACGTTCTTCTCTTGAACAGCCTTAGCACATTTATTGGAAAACCAAGGTTTAGATAAAGGAAAAGATTTTAAAGTTGAGTGTGGGATAAAGGATTCCATTCCTGCAAGAATAATTTCACTGGTACGATCTGAACAAACGTTGATATCAGAAGTTTTGAAACAGTAATCCGACCAAGGATAAGAAGAAAAGAAATCTCGCAGGTCATCCCATTTTGCATTCTTGTAAGGCCAAACAATACGAGATTGGGAATAGCCATGAGATAAAGGATCCGTTGGAGAAGAGACAATCACCAAGTTATGATCTGAGTGCCTAAAGGACCACTCACTTCGACCGTGTACTTATATTGCTTTTAATGTGAATAAATTAATATCACGTAAGCCTTATTATTCTCAATATCATTTAGTTGCGCGAGAAAAGTATTTAGAAATTTCACGAGATAAATGTGAAATATATTTTCATGAAGCAAGAAGTAACATTAATCCACATTTCAAATGTACATAAATTTTCTTCGGCTCATCTCACTGGAGTGGTTAAATCAGCTATTCATCGAATTCAAAGAGAATTTATTCACGAGAACAGAGCACCTGACAGGATATCGTTGTTAAACCAGAGAGAGAGAGAGAACTGAGAGCAGTACAAATCTACCTTCCGATGAGTGCACTCTCTGAAAGATTCTAAGGAAAAAAATTCTATTTCAGCAAAGTTTTGACTTATGTGCTTATATCTGATTTTGGACAAGCGGAGACTTGTTTGCCTTAGCGAAGGGAAACGCTCACACGATATGCTTTTACTTATAGTACACGAAACCGTCAGAGCGTTCAGTTAAGTGTGTTTACAGGATCTGTAAAGAGGATCTCGTATTTCAACGTTAGGCTGCAAAAATAGGAAACTGAAACGTTTCATTTAATCATAGAATGTTTCTGGCTCGATAAATAAAAAAATGAGCGAAGAATCACTGACGTTTTAAAACCCCTCGCAGTTCTTGAGTGTTGTATTTTGACGAGTTGAAAACTAATTCTTGTAATTTATGTAATTTCCATAAACTGATAGACAGGATGCATTACGTTGAGCTTCTCCGCCATGATCGGACTTAAATTTTCATTGAAGGTACCTACTACTACTTATAGAAGAGGTTTTGAAATTGAAATGAACAGATTACGCTGTCAGTGTAATTTCTCTCTCTCTCTCCATTCCTGTCATATTTCTTATCCGGTTTCATCAAATACTGCATAACTTATCCAAAAGCTCTTGAGCTGTAGATTTGGTGTATGCTACTTTAGAAAAAGATTTTGAAATCGATGCTTTTTTATGGACAAAAAATTCCCGATGCGTTTAATAGCAACCAGTGTCCAACAATTGCACTAGCAGTCGGAAGTGCACGGGCCTGAATTCCGAGTTTGACCTCAGGGTTTGGTGCAGTTTTTTTTGTTGTTTAATAATTTCTTAAAATATTTGTATTCATACTGGTACTAATGGTACTAAGAGACATTCAGTAAGTCTTTAAAAAGCTTGTCCTTGTATTATAATTACTAAAATTAAGATATTATTTAGATAAGCTGGATATTCGTTGTGCAATTAATATACCACATTTCTTTTAATATGCCTTTCTTTTATATACAATTTATGGTGGGTGTCACGTTTCTTTTTCGATACCCTGCTTAAAAGTGACGAACACACGATCCGTTCTTGGCGATAAAAATTCTTACGGGTTTTCTTTTTCTTTAAATAACTCCAAACATATTGACGAATGACACAAGTGTCACCCATCTTGCAGAAAGCTTCACAGAAATGTTTATGAAGGAAAACACATTAGGAAGCCGTAAAGTTTTGTACAATGTCCTGTGGTATCGTGGCCAAGTTAGTCGGGCTCAGACGGGAAGTGAGTGATTATTTGTATATCAGAATTTTAATCAATTTTTTTTATCAAAATATAGTGAAATACTGTTTCTATTATAATTTATTATATAATCAGTATTTTGCCAAAATACTGTTATATTTTGCATTTAATTATTTAGCTCGCGTTCTACTCCGTTTTGTCATATAATATTTTATTGCTAGTTGAAGTACGTACTCGTCGTTGTCTTGTGGAATTAAATATTCACTTTATATAATGATTCGGTAGCCCAGCGATACATGGTTTGAAAATCGTTTTCATTAATTCTTTGAATACCTTATAAATTATTTTGGAGCTAAAACGCACTTCTCGATAAAGTGTTTTATTGTTCTGAAACATATTTCGAAAAATTTCTCAGTGAAATCTTGTAGTCTCATGAAGAAATATTTGGATCTGTTAATCGACAGATATATTTATTGGTACATTGAGAACCGTAATAATCGCTTTCCCGCAGAAAAAAACATTTAAGTTCATACCGCCTGATGGTTTTAACAGGCACTTTTGCACACTTCCACAGAAGATTCTACAGTTGCATTATTACATTAGTACAAAGGCAACTGAGGCTGTGATGCACCTTCGATGAAGCTATGCTGGAATGAGTTTTTTGTAAAGGATATTTTTTATGTTTTTATCGTAATAAGAGATCCTCTCCTGAAAAAAGGCTAAATCGGAGCTTCCACTTAAAACCCCAAGAAACGTTTCTGCCACTGCTTATAGATTTCAAGATGCTTCCCCAACAAGCAATTAGTGCGGGATATGTGGAAACATGTACGTTTTGTACCTTAGTCACTGATCTCCATTTTGAAAGGAGGGCCCCCCCTTCCTTGATAGTAAACACCAATTAAATGACAGTAAGTTTACTACCACTTTCCTTGGTTGGTAACCATACCTTGTTGCATCTTGAATAACAGCAACAACCCTTGGAAGTAAAAGAATTGCCTGGAACGTGATCAGATCATTTTTCAGTGGTGAAATTTAGTAAAATAATTAGTATTTTTTTTTTAAAGTGTATTTTACAGCGGTCTGCATTTTTCGAAGAGTTCTCTGATGTTTTACTACTGATAAAAAAATCTGAACATAAATCTATCATGTCAGAATTTTTTACAAATAAAAAAACGCGAAAACGTTGGAGGTTCTTCTGGTTTGCGTAGTTTTACAGATTTTACTAACAGGTTATTTTTATATAAAAGTACCGATAACAATATGTAAAAGCAAAAATATCAAAGGCTACGTCCTCCTGTCAAGCATGGGCAGGAGGATGTTTAAATTCAAAATGTGCGGCGAACTGGATTTCTTATGCACTAGACAGTTAAACTTGAACATTTTGGACTTTCTCAGGAAGCTAGTATCTTTGCGGTAGTACAGTTAGTATAATCACCGTCCTCTTCACACCGGGTGGAAAAGACCTGAATTCAATCCTGCCGATTGACGCGAGGAATTTTTATAGTATTTATACAAAGTGGCTGAGTTAGTGGATCTCAAACTAGGATAGCATGGAAACCCAGAAACTTGGGTTTTTCGTCTAGCAAACAGTAAATAGACCACAGAACACGCAATTTACGGACACACGACGCAATATGGTCTAAGTTGCTGATGCGCCTAAAACCCTACAGCAACTAATCGCCAGCTAGTTTGATGGCTATTCTTCTTAGCGTCTGGAACAGTCGTCCATTACATTGACATTCGATTCCCCCTTGGTACCTTTATTCCATTTCTTGTGTATATCCCGATGAAATCTTCCCCTCCCCCTGCTCTTCACTTAAACTCCTAAATTCTCTGGAAAATAGTTGCGATGAGAGTGCTAGAAGTGTCCCTTAGCACTCATATTGTAGCCTAGTTTCCTGAATTTCTCCAGCATGTTTCTCACGATCTGGGTGTTTATTCTTTCCAGAAAAATTGCGCGCATTTTTAAAGCTAGTTTAAGTTTGGTTCATGAATTCTTCAAATACAGAGTGAAGCAGCAACTTGCGTATTTGAGGTCTAACAAAAATAACCTGCTTTGATTTTTTTGTTTGTAGCGATGGGAATTTATTTAGTGGAAACATGCTTGAAACAATTTGCTTGTTGTACAAACTGTTTCATCAAACCTAGCTTTGTATGCAGAGTAGGTAACAGTCCTTCGTTTTTATCTACTAGTGGAATATTCTTTGAGCTTGATGCCAGAAGTTGTCTTGATGGCCACACTTTTCTTTCTCGATGTCTCTTCTTGCTCGTTTTTTTTTCTTTTATTTAATGAACTAGGAGGTCCCACCCAGCTCTCCTGGCAACCCCACCCATCTATTTACAATACTGTGCAGTTATCAAACGTACACGCTACTAGTTGGTTTATCCCATTCGCATAGAAAGCAAAGCATTTTTGAGTAACCAAGTTGTTGGCCGAATAGCAGACCAATATCTTTAAAATCTGTATACTCTATCCAACCATGATCCTTGTACTGAGTTTTTTTTACGAAAAGGAGCTGAAAATTTTCGTAGTTTTGTTTTAAGTGTGCTGAATGAGCTTCCGGAATGGATACATATTTGTTTACATTATGAAGAACTCCAGTGAGGCTTTGCTTCGATTATTAAATGAATAGCTTTCATTCTGTTGGCTGGTAGAAAATTTCAAAAAAGTTTATAACTGCAGGAACTTTGCAATAGCACTGGATATATTGCAATATATCATTAGGCTTTCTTCGGAAAAAAGGAAATCAGTTCTTTTTCACGATGTCCATACCATTAAAAGACTGTTCCTGGAGAAGTAGATTCTTGGATTACAGTATTGATCCTATAATAAAAATTCTGCAGACCTTTTGAGTAGATTTAAATCTCTCACGATATCGTGGAGTTCACTTTATATAAACAGCTGTGGTCCAGGATTGTGAATTTCTCTGGACCATAAATATCAGATTCGGGATCTGATGGCATATATTTAAGAATGACTGGTGGGGGCCGGCCTTACAGCTGAATAATTTTATTGGAGTACACAATGCTCTGCTTGTTCTTCGCGTTATAACCTGCTACATTTACGGAACGAAAATAGCAGTCTTTAATATGATCTCCACATCGTGGAATGCCAAATGTCATGGCTTTCTTTTTACCACCACAATCCCAAGTTTTCCACGCACGGCATGGCACGGCACACTCTATGGGAGGCCCAACTTTTATATTGGTCACCTAATTTAATTCTAAAATATGCCGCATGTACATTGTAACAAAATATATTTTGGTTGTTCGCACAACCGATGCCATTGCCAAAGACGCAGAACTGGATAATCACTGGTTAGCACGACTGCACCAGAAAACAACTGAATATGGAAGGAACGCTCAAGATGGGGAAAAAACGAGCTAGATTTTTAGAATTAGTATTAAAAGTGCACCCAGAAACACCATGAATTTTGTAAACATCAAAATCTATGCGGACCAGCTATCTCAGAATTTGCTAAGAACTATAATATGCCAGCTCGTGGCATCATTTGCATCTGTATGAAATGATTGCACACCGGGATGCGCCGCAAAATTCTTCCTAATATTTTAGCAGAGTAGATAATTTAATTTCCCTACAAAGATCCGAATGGTCGCTATATACCACGTAACTCTAACTTTTAATACTGGTTATGAAGTCATCGTTTTGATCGCAATTGATTTTTAACTACGGCAACAAGATGAAAACGAGAGCTTACTCAAAACAACCCATATGAAACCTCATCACTTACTAATAAACTGAATAATCCAGTTTGCCAGTATAAGACTAACTGCGAACTTTTACATTTGCTGGGTGCGTTTACATTAAAATTAGATCGATTTCACTTTTGACAATTTGGCCCATCCCTCCTTATAATTTCTATGTCACGTGAACTACTTCGTATTTATCATCTTTACATTCTAACCTTTCAAATGTACGGAAATTAGATTTAATACTAATAATGTAGCTTGTATTTGACTTTTACTCAGTCTTTTGACTCTAAAAAAACTAGTTGTTATTTATTTTTCAACAGTTTTGAAATGGTATAGGAGTGCGCTTAGCTGGCCTTCAGTTGTTGGATGCATCTGCAATCCAAGTACGAAATAAAAGTTAATTTTCGGGTCCCCAAAAAGGTGACGAGAGTTACAAATAGATGACTCGGTTTGGCAGTTCCCATTTTTCTGGCATTTTTAACCGTTAAGACCAACACGTTTTAAGTTCGCCTATAAGGAAATCGGAGAGAGAGAGAGAGAGAGACTCTTGCAACTTCCTTTACCAAATTTACAGAACGATAATTGCGTTCACATAAGAATAGTTTACATTCTATATAAAGTATTGATAAATCAGACTTCTTAATACACGATAATAATGACATAATCGCATACCTCGTGTGAAAAGGAGAAAGCTGACCTCAACTGGGATTCACTGGAACACTGTTTTTCGGCCACTGTATTTCTCACTGATTTATCTGGTGCGATACTGGAAATGGGGGTTTATTCCCTGGGAACTACTGACTCTTCCAGGGCTGTTCGTGGTGGACTGGCAGATAAACCCGGCTCGCGCCGAGTTATGTCAAAAGAGAGTTAAACAACAACAACAAACAATAAAAACAACAGAAAAAAAAAAGATTAAACGAACGCAAGCGTATGGGATGACGACATTAGCACGTGACAAGACGTTTACCGATCGCAACTGTCACAAGAGGTGTACGCAAGCGCGCGCGACATTGATGCTAGTGGTTGCAGCTGAACCGAAGGTAGAAGTTTATTAAATTCTCACTCCTGCCCACGGCTATGAGAATGGGGAACGGGGGTGAGATTCGCTCGCAGGAGGCTCGACTAATTTCCCCCTGTATCGCATGGGATTCCGATATATTGCGCTTCGATAATTAGTGGCGCTTTAAAATCACCCTCGAAGTCAATTAATAAGGAGAGTCCGAGCAAAAAAAGTGGTCAATTAAATCGCACGATGAGAGCTGAACGGTGGTTTTAATCTATGTGTTAATCACCGACATTTAGCACCAACGGGCAACCCTTAATGAGCGGGTTTACTCGGTATTGTCTCAAAAAGCAGGATCACCACATCGGGGCAATTCTTAAATTGCTCACTGCACGCTAGTGAGCGACAAAATGCTTCAGGTAAGGAGGGGAAAGCGCCAAGTTTCCATTGGTTCTTTTACTAGGTATCCTTTGTGTACGGCACGTTGCTTGGTAACAGTTAATTGAAAAGGTGAAACTCTATAAACTTATCACTTAAAGTTTAGTCAGGTAAAAACACACGCGCTTAGAATCCAAATATTCAAGTAAACAACGGAGGGAAAAAAGTTAATTTAGAGCTGAAGAACCTTGGAAATTTCTGGATCAGCAGCGAAGTATGTGATAAGTTGATGGGATGCAAAAGTTCGCTAAGATTGAATATTGCTAATTTATAATGACTAAATAAGTGTCTTGTGGTTGGAAACCATGCAGGGAATACGAAATAGCGAAAAAAAAAAAAAAAAAAAAATCAGCGCAGTATGCTGAAGAAACGAAATAAATATTAGAGTATTTTAAGATCGGTAATATTTTTAAGCTCATGTCATGTCATCTCACGCGTTGAAAACTTTTTTATTGTTTATGAAAACACCAAACACGAAAATTATTAGAATCTATAATATAATTCTTAGTATCGTGCATGGGTTGAAGGCTGAGAAGACAGAAGATAACTGTTGACGTTAGGCTTCAGTTTCTCTAGATAGGCGTATGAGGTACGTACAGAGTAGGAAATAATGAGATGTGTACAGAAGAAAAGTAACGCAGAGAGCGAAAAAGAAAGCCAGTTTTTTAAATTCAGTGGAAGCAGCATTTGTTATGCTCTTAAACCAAAAGAGATTAAATAAAAATAAATTTTCCGTTTATACACAACCATATAAGGTTCACAAGGTAGAGAAAACGTAAGAACAGTACCATATTTATCCGTCTTGTGGGCTTCAATTCAAACGGGTGCACTACTGCACCGTCGCGTTTGACCATTCGACTACGGCTGCCAGAAAATCAGAGTAATCCCTACTAGGGATATGTGACCTTCCTGAAAATCTGTCTGCCATTGAAGATTAGCATAGGAGCAGTAGGTTTTTCTTTGCAAAAATTAAGAGATGACTAGGTTTTAGATGGATTGAAATTATGTTTTCTTTACTCTATTGGAGAAATACCATTGGAAAAGGACGGAGAAGAACGACATCGAAGAATTCGAGAATTAAGGCTGTTTGTGCAGGGCAAGGTTTCTCAAACTGGAAGGTGGAATGTACGGTAGTATCATCAGAAAGATTATCGATACGATTTCCAGTCAGTGGAAGAAAGTCTTTAATATACCAGAGAAAAAGAGTGTGAGAAACTGAACATTGGTGAACACCACCATTAGTGGAGAAGTTAGAAGACAGAGAGCCATTTGCCATCACCCGCAGCCAGCAGTCAGAGAGAAAACTGGATACCTATTTGCAAAAATAGCAGGCAGTCCAAGAGATGGGAAACTGTTTAGAAGACATTTATCCAAACGAGGACGAAAGTCTTAAAAATGTCAAGAGCAATGTCGGTTTCATCATGCTTTTCCATTGAATTCGTCCAAAGATGAGTAACATAAGTCAGTATATCACAAGTGGATCGACAGTGACGGAATCTGTACTGGCGATCATTGATCAGATAGAAGGTTTTGAGATAGTTTAAGAGCTGGCGGATCCCTCCATTAATTTGGAAAGAACACTTGTAAAGGCAATGACGCGATAACTTGAAGGGAGGAATTTGTTACCCTTTTTAGGAGCTGACTAGATATGAACAAATTTCGAAGCTAAAATAAAAACACCAGTGGAATAAAAAAAAGTGCAGAGGTTTGAGAACAAGTGGAAAATTGGCATCTGGACCTGGAGCTTCTTTGGCACCGAGATTGTTCCAAATTCTCTAACATCCTTCTATCGGATGACTACGGGAGGCGTTGAGTAGAGAGTATTGGGTATGGTAGGAGATAGTTTATTCGAGTCTCGACTAATTGATTACTGTTTTGCAATTGTTGGGAGCTTTAGTGTAGATAGAAAATAAAGCTGGAGATTTGGATGCAAGCCAGTTGTGATATGTTACATACTTATCATGAAAGCCATAGCACATTTATTGTAAAATCGGAAGTTCACATAAAAGACGAAGTATTAGGGTAGAATGCGCAGTAAACGATTTCATTCTTACCTGAATAAAAATTACTATTCGTATTAGGGTCACCTAGAAAGTCACTTCAACTACTCATGTGTATTGTGTCTGTAAATTGCGTGCGCTCTCTGGTCCATTTGTCTACTTTGCTGGTCAAAACCACCACCCCCCGTTTTCCGGGGGAAAACTTTACTATCTACGCCTGAGACCGACTAACTCAGCCACACGGAGTGAAAAAAGCCCATAAAAGTTCCAAGCGCCATCGACGGGATTCGAACCCGGCCTTTTTCATCCGGTGTGGGGAGGATGACGATACCGCTGTGCTACCAGCGCAGCTCCTACATGTAGGAGCTGCGCTGGTACTGACACGATCTGAGCAAACATTGGTATCAGAAGATTTAAAACAATAATCCAGTCTAGGAAAAGAAGAACAGAAATCACGCGGGGCATTCCATTCCTCATTCCTATAATGGCAAACGAGAATGGCAATTTAATGTGAAGGTCACGCCTGAGTATGTGACGTGCGTTTTTCTAATGATTATTTTGTGGTTGAATATAATCTATCCCAGTGTAATTTTCGCTTGGGATACTGAATATGGATCGTAATCCTCCACGATGGGCCTTCTACCAGTCAGGTAGTCATTGCCACTATCAGATAAATATCTGATGGCAGCGATGTCTACATTCTACTCTGCACATGATAAGGAGGCAAGCTATTGCCTTGCAAGTTTTTACCACATGCAAGAATAGGACATCCCAGAATGTACCTTTACCTGGTGTACGTTGATGGATACGCATTTCAGAGATGATGCTGAACTGTGTATCCAATGATCCGAGCATTAGAACACAACGGGACAAGTATTTTATATGCATTGCGAATGGAGTAGTGCATACAATCGATCGTGACCCACAACAATTTACGCCTTTCATGTAATTGACCATCCATGTCAAGAAATGTGCTGGGATTTGATGCATATAGTATTTCTTTAATAGTCACACCTTCAAAATCTAAGTTTCGTTAAGAGTATTAACGAAAGCTAGATACAAATTAAACACACTCGTGATGTTTACGCTTCACTTTCATATTATCTTAATCTCAATAAATAAGCTTATTGACAAACTTTTCCACAAATACATATCACTACATTTGGACCTTTTTCCAAGTAAAAAGAGATGCTAGACCTTGGACTTCCAAAAAAAAAATCCTGTGGTTTATTTGAAATAATAATACTGCTTATTTATAATCAGCTTACTTAACGACTAGGCGTTAAGCTGAAGCAGTGGTTTTGGCCACACAGCGTTGTAATATTTATTGCGTCACTTTAAATCATTTGTTCTTGAACAGATTGCAAATTCAAATAAAGGGAAGACACGAAAAATGAAAAAAGAATTTTATCCCGAGGCATATTTTAATTTCTCTATTAATTTCTGGTTAATCCTGAGTTTCTTCCGCATCGTCAGAGAAACCAGGTCCAATAAGTCAAAATGATTCCACAGCTGTTCGCACATTTTTGCTCTTAGAAAATTATACACCCTTATTGGATTAACGTCCCAGAGTGAGCGTAAATCGTTGTCACGTGTAACTTATGGGCCTTTATATCATCTGAATTCCTACACGAGGGAGAAGCCACGACTCATAAAATTTCGCTGATATAGTGTTCCATCGTCCTGCTTAATGAAGAAAGGTTAAACTCGGAAGTTGCAGAAGCCATTTGTAACTTAATACGGAGAACAACAATACCGTTAACCCCTTATAATCACTTCAGAGCTGCTTGTCATGCGTGAAAACAGTCTCTTGTCAAAGCGGTGTTGTTTCCACGGATGTGGAAACGATGTTCACCGGAAACCCAAGAAATCCCATCCCTGCGTTAAACGAGTGGAAGATTTAGTCCTTATGTTGCCGTAAATGCGAATTGTGTTTTCCACAATTAGGAAATTTGGAACTGCTTGAATGGAGATCCATCTTAGCATTGTTAACGAAGTAATCAAGTGCCATATAACTAAATCAATGTCTTTCGCGTTCTGTCGAATAAGCAGGCAGTTTATTCAACAGATCTCTTCTAGTTCTGCTTTGCAGAACTTAGGAGAAACTTGTTGAATAAATTGTTAGATGGACTTCCTCCTTCTATAACTGCTCTCGAATTGCTACGGCACTGAATATTTATGTATTTCCACCGCAGATCACTTAAACAGAATTTGCACAAATAGTAAAGATTATTCTTTGAAATAATCTTTGCTATTTGTGCAAACTATGCAAATCGATGAAACACTGCTGTTTCATCAATATGAGGTGAAATTAAGATATTTCGCCTTCGCACCTTCTCAGAATTGCATCCGTACCACTCATGAAATTTCATTGGCCTCATCTATACCAAGAAACAACGCCGCATTGTAAATTCTAAGAATAAAAAATCGACAGTAAATTATTCAGCAAAATCAAGCGGATTTTCATTTATTTGTTTGCATTTTCCATGGATCTCATTAAAGTTTCACTGCCTCTGCTCTCTTATTTGCGCATATTTCACGCTGTTTTTGCGTGCACTTTCAATCTGCCCTCGAGAGAGATAATACTTAACAGACGTTAGTGGTCTTCATGCATGCAACGTAACAATTTTTTTTTTGTTTTGCTTTCTTTTTCATTGCTCATGAGTTAAAATATGAAGTTACCTGAATTTTGGTAAGTAAAAATAATTTTATAATTATACTCGTATATACATGAGCACCCACTTTCATCAGCGAGTTGGCTCTCCTTTGGCCAACAGAATATCCTGGATTCTTTTAGTTTGGACTGAAGAAGTTGTGAAAAAGATGCCACAGAAATGCAGATCCATGCTGATTTAGATGCTTTCCTCGGTTGTCACAGAATGGTTGGTTGCAAATCATTACTCCGAAAAGCTTCATCTCATTTCACTCTTCGATCCACAGGTGATCAGTTAAATTCAGATCTAGTGACTGGGTCACTGCAGTAGGCTGGATTTAATCTCATATTCCTTGAAGGGAATATACAGAATAAAATATCAAGGGATCCAATATGCATTATGGAAAAATCCTCCACGCAATTATAACCTCACTATCAGCTTGCACTGTTGATACCTGACAGGATGGATTCATGGACTCGTGCTGTTTTCGCCGTAATATGGGCTTCCCATTAGCGTGAAGCTGCAGGAACTGGGATTTCCCAGACCAAGCCTTTCTTAATCCTCCGCTGTCCAGTACTGGTGTAATCCTGATCCCACTGGAATGGAACCTGATTTGCTGTGATAACACATCTATGACAAGGTACAACAAACTGCACATACTGAAATTACTCTTTTGTTACCACTGTTGTATCGGGTTGTTATTTGGCTGGTTGTATATTTTTTGCAACCCTGCACAAGTCTTGGCAGCTTCCGTTGGCCTCTTGTATCAATCAGTTGTTTTTGATTACAGGATTGCCGTTGGTTGATTATTATTGGTTATTGTATCAAACTGGATACATTCAAGTGCTGGCGCTTTACGCACGGTACATTCGTACCTGAAACACCAGCTGGGTTTCAGTTTCCGAGATACTTTTATCAACGCCTATGGCGCAGACTACCATATCGCTTAAATCTTTCTTTTTGCCCATTCTCAAACTGAATTGCTCACACACACAGCATCCTTGTTTATCTGTCCATCTGCTTTATAATTGCATGATAGGAACATGTGATTATGTTACTGAAGGAGCTCTCCATTTCTTAAAAAGGTAAGTGTACCTAATAAAGTGGCCACCCAGCATAAACTATGCGATAGCTTTGAACCAACCTATCTACATTGTGCTGCCACTTTATTAGGTACGCCCCTGCTGTGCACACAAATGGTCTGTCCCACGAAGTTGTAAGTAACATGACCACAATTGTGGATATAAATACAGAAAAATAACCTTTCTAGTATCAGTTAAGCGTACAAACCGTAGCAAGAATGAGGAAAAGGAGTGACCTAACGGATTTCGAACTTAGCATGGTAGTAGGTGCAAGACGTGCTGGACAAAGCATCTCTGAAACTGCAGTTCTCCTGAACTTTTCACGCACCACAGTTTCAAGGGTGTATCGAGAATGGTGCAACGAACAGAAAACATCCTCTCAACGGCATTCGTGTGGAAGAAAATCGCGTGTTGTTGAGAGAAGTCAGAGGAGGAGGTCTAGAATTGCGCAAGCAAACAGACGGGCCACAATGTCGCACATCACGTCAGAATACAACCTTGATACGCGAACAAAATATCGCAACGGACCACTAGTCGCACTTTGTCGCGAATGGGCTACAACAGATGACGGCTGCATCGCATACCCCTGTTATCAATGAAGAACAAGAGAACACACCTCCTCTGGGCACAGCAACACCAGCATTGGACTATCGAGGATTGTAAAACAGTTGCTTGGTCTGACGAGTCGAAGTTCCTGGTGCATCATGTTGATGGAAGGCTCAGAATTTGGCGAAAACAACATGGATACATGGACCCGTCATGTCTGACGACGACTACTGTGCAAGGTGGTGGAAGGGGGCAGTGTTATGGTGTGGGAAATGTTTTCTTGGCACACGTTGGGTCCACTAATACCCATAGATTCACGTCTGAATGCCACATCGTACCTAAACATCGTTGCTGACCAAGTGCATCCGTTCATGTTGACAGTTTATCCTCAGTCGCATGGTTACTTCCAGCAGGATAATGCGCCGGTGCACAAAGCCCGAATCACTATGGAAGGGTTCCAGGAACATGACTGGAACCCTTCCAGGAACTGGCCCGCTCAGTCCACGGATCTCAATCCTATTGAGCATATTTAGGATGAGCAGGAAAGGGTTGTTCGCTGCAGGCCTACACCTCCGTCGAATCTGAAGTAACTGTGTGACACACTCATGTCTGCATGGTACTCCATTCCTGCACAACGTTTTCAGCATCTTGTTCAGTCCATGCCTAGAGGAATTCAGGCTGTTTCGAAGGTAAAAGGAGGCTCAACATGCTCCTTGGTAGACGTACCTAATAAAATGGCAGCATAGTGTATATTGAGCCGTCTTTAGCATGTTCACGTTCTGGATATGTTGTGGTATATACTACAACATATCCAGATCGTGAGCATGGATATGTTGTGGCATATACTACAAGAGGTGCTGGAGTGTGTCCAGAGGTACAGTAACCCATGCTGACCATGGGTTACTGTACCTCTGGTTCCGCTCTTGTCTGGTATTCGATAGATCCAGGAGCCAGCGGTGCGCTTCAAGACATCCCGCACACATTCATTTGAGCTGAGACTAGGCGAGTTTGCCAGCTATAAGAGGATAGAGAACTCGCCTGAATGCTTGTCGAACTGGTCCCGAGTCTCCAGAGAGGCGTTAATCGATGGGTACCAGGAAATCCAGGATCTCTCTTTCTCTTTCTCTCATCCAAACATTCCCGAGATAATTATGTCGGCCTGTAAATAGTGATACTTAGGCTCATGTTACTCATTTTTGGAGAAATTCGATGGAAAGTTTAGTGAAATTGAAGCAGTTGAAACTTAATGAAACTCCAGCAATCAATCAGCTGTTTTTTGATGTTTCTAAGGCTTTTGACATAAACACGATGGTAGATGGCTCTGTATTTTAATTCTCAACTGTTGCTGATGTTCTACAAGATTCAATTCTTACTCCCACCCCGAATATTCACTATAAGTTCCTTACATCTCGATTTATGTTAACTCTGTAGCGGTCTGAGGAGCTGCAATGGACTTATTTCTCCCAAAAAAGGAATCTATTGCTCCTGTGCTAAATTTCGATTACTCTCAAATTCGTAGAGAAGATCGTGTATATCTCTGTTGGGGATTATCCTACCTTCCTTCTAATCAGTCAAATATTGTTTCCTCTACATCAAAAACTGGTTGTTTGTTGTTTGGTTGGTTTTTAGGAGCATTAGCAACTAAGGCCATATTGCTCCGGGATATGCGGTGGTCATTCCTTGACCTTTCCGCATCCTCCGTATTTGGTGGTGACGGGCTGGAACCCCGGTCTATCAAAAAACTGGATTTTCTTTTTTCTCTCTCGGTCTACTTTATTCTAAATAGCCACTGAATCCTTGCAAATCTCCCATCCGCGCTACCGTGAAACGTTGTTACAACATCTGGGGTGGTGACCCAAAAACCTCTCTCAAACTCCTAGACTATTCAAATGAAAGCAGTCCGGTTAATTATTGACCAGATTATAGATTGTTAGAAACTTTAGATTTATGGAATATTTAAAAGTATAATTAGCAATAATTAAACTGGGTAATGTTCATCATAAAATTAGGAATATTACAAACATGGTCGGCGCTAGCCTGAACCATCTGAACCTCTTCCATTAGTGTCACTTCGCTCTCGAATTTTTTCTTAACTGACGTTCTGACTCACATTTTATTCTATCTTTAGCACCTTTCATCATTTTCATTTACTTTATTAAAAAAGACAGATACAAGCAGCATTTTAATATAAAACGCCTTTAATCAATACCCAGGCAAAGAATGTTTTTAAAATTCCATTCGGTATAATAATAATAAAACGATTTCACAATTAAGAAATTATCAAGAATTTTCGTATCAAAATATCTTAAAGGAAAGGAAAGGAAAAAAAAAAGCTAATGCAGATGTAACGGAAGATAAATTGAATAAAGCAAATATAACAAAAAGTAATTAATGTAACTTAATAATTTATAAATCTACGCAAATATTTTTATGTCAAATAAGCGGGCAAAGCTAAGAAGGAACCTAACTGATAATGATTCACTAAGTGGAGCATAAAATGAAGTGGGCTGTTGTTCTCCGTATTTGTTTCTGTTATTTCAAAATTAGCTGGTTTACAGTTGTCCTGGCTGGCATTTTATTTTAATATCAGGTAACACCGAGTCGTTTAAACATATATGGATTAGCTCGAGTATATTAACTTTAACCACTGAATTTTCTTTGTGACTGATAGAGGTTTCAATTTATATCTGTTCAGGTAAGCGGGATATCGATCACTGTCATAATGCTGCGTTCCATCCTGTCTCAGCAAGTATTTCACCATACGGACCAATATCCTTTAAAGTTTATTTGAGCGATCGAGATTCGCTTGCAAATTCTAATTATGGCAGTAATCTTAAGTAAATAATAATAATTTTGTCAGTGTTGAATTAAGAAAATTAAAAGAGGGTCTGTTAATCGTTTGACGAATCCTGTCTACGAGGACTTTTCTTGTTGTTTGATTTACTAGAATACCGTGGTGAATATTTCGCGAAAACTGTTTCTGAGAAGAAGTAAAGATTGATATCGAAGTAACCTCTCCCTTCGTTGCTAGCTAAGGTGTCAAAGAGAAGGACTCGGGTAATAAAATAACTAAAAATGCAATTTGATAATTTTTGATATGTAACTCTATATCATCCTTTAAAAAAATTACAATTATTGCGCAAAAATTATCTGCACCTGGAAACTGCTAAGTAAAGTTGTTCGTGAGAAGAAACTTCAACTTTATTGAAAGTCTGACCCTGAGGTTTGGTGATTGTGTTGACAAAACCTAAGAAATTGTCTTCTCTTCAACGTAAAAACGGCAAGTTGGTTTCATTGTCAACTAAATCAATTCTCGGGATTTGAAAATGGGTCAAACTTTTTTGCCTCAATTTTACCGCTAAATAAAACCTATTTCAAAGGGAATCAGGGCAAAAGCTTGTTTAGTCTTTGAGTTTTTCAAATTCAAAAAGCGTTCCGGACAGAGGAACGAAGGAACATAAGCAAATTATTACTGTACGTGGATGTACGTGGAGAATGAACAGTTTGATTCAAAATTAAGACCCAAATCTGAAACCGAATTATCTCGTTGTATTATTTCCTAATTAATATAATAAGTAAACGATGTTATAATTTTTCTCCTGTGAGACAATGTTACATTCAATAACAATGATGATGATGAAATTATTGTTAAGCGTCCAGTTGCGAAAATATTCAGTGAATTCTGAATACTGTCATTTTGATTGGCACAGGAAGTAAACAGTTTAATACCATCCCCATAGATTAATACTCCTTCTTTATCAAGCAGAGTCATCAATCATTCTCACAAGGATGCTCCGAGCAATTCTCTCATCCTTAATTCTCGCTGACCTTGATAGTAAGAATAACGCAATGATAAACCGATACGGTACATTTTTGTTTCTGATTCCGTATTTAAAAAGCGATTGAGAGACACAGAATTACGCTACAACACCTCAGTCTGCTGTAGCCTAGTAAGGTTTAATAGTAAGGAAAATAATAATAATTTCGAGCGGTTGTTACCTAAAAGAGTAGATGCAGTGAAACATTTTGTGCGCATCTTGCATCCAGTTCATACCCTTGACACACATAAAAAAAAACATTTATAGTTCTTTATATTCTTAATTTTTTATAGTTAGTAACATAGCCAGAATTTCGGAGGGGATGAGTCCAAAATATGTGGGTCAAAAAAGGTCAAAAAATGTATAAAGGTCATAATAATAAATAGGTAAAAATGGATGTGTAGGTTGTAAGATGTCAGTCTTAAAAATATAGAGATTTAGAGGTTAAGGGAAAATTTGTAATTTGGGAATAATTTAATCTTTGATATGGAAAAGAATTTTAACATTTAAGAGAAGCATATATGGGAGGAATACTTGATTTAGAAAATAAGCGATTACAGATGTGCAAACTGAATAGCAGTCAAATGGAAGAAAAAGTAACATAAATGTAGATCCGTGAGAGAAAAAGAGGTGAACTGACAGTAAACAGAGAACAGCCGCCCACACTAGGGAAGGAGTGGTCATTAGTGAACGAGCGGAAAAGGGTTACTGGAAACAGAACAATGGGTTGGTGAAATGCGGGTGATTAAGACGCGTCTGATCTATGCGGCATCTGGACATAAGTCCCAGTGAGCTAGCGTTTGAGTCGAAAAAACACCAGGTCACTGTGGCGACTTTTTGGTGAGTGGTCAACATTTTCGCAAATGTGAAAAGACGAAAATGGCTATCCTGGGAGACGACGGCAGACTTGAAAGAATGGTGGTACCCTGAGAACTAAACAACGAAATTACGGAACAAGGCTTGGGTTGCACACGGCGCAAATAGTTATGGAAAAGTCGGACGATTAGGTGAATTCCTGGGATAGGTAGAGAGGATGGGGGAAGGAGTTTCAAACGGTGGAGAAAAAGTTGGGGTAGGGAGGGTGATGACAGAGACAGTGTGAGAAAGACAGAAGTGGCAGGGGTAAGATGGAGTGTGGCTAAAGGGGTGATAGTGCAGTGCAGAAATGTAGGGAGTGCAAAAAGGGCCCTAGACAGAAAGGGGAAAAAACGTTAAGAGTAGAAAAGTAACGGGAAGGCTAAGGATGATAAGCAAAGGGTTATGAAAGACAGTTAAGTGAATCAGGAAAGGTAACGACCTCTTGGAGAAGGATGCATCTGAATGATCCGTAGTAAAGGAGGAATTATGTATTCAAGGCAGGAGAAAGGACGCCAGACCCATGCAGCCAAGAGTTCCGGAAAATTATCTAGAAAATTAATTATGAAGGAAAGCCTTAGAAGATATCAATGATAGCCTGGAGAGCCTAAGATGGAAGCCTGAAACCTCCCTGGAAAAGAAAATAAAAAGATAGAAGTAGGTGAGCGATATATTAAGTACACTAAGTTAAAAAGAAGGACTGTTAGTGAATTAGTGGGGTAATTAATGTAAAGGGGGTAGCACTAGAATGTAAAGTGAAAGGTAAATTATCTCTGAGGTAGATATACTAATAGAGTTCATTATGTTAAAAAGGGTTAATGTATAATGCAAGGGAAACGAAGGAATGAGTAATAGATGAAATTGATATAAATAGATATAATGTGTTAGAAGGGTAGTTCATCAATTGGGAAAGAGCTGCACACTACAGTGGATGCCTGCGCATGTGGGTATAGAAGGAAATGAGGCGGCCGATAAACTGGCAAAAGAGGCAAGAAATCTAAATCACAACACCTCAAAAACCATAACTCTAGATGATGCTAATGCCATCGCCAGACACAGACTCAGACAGAAACATATAGAAACTGATCACCAGATCTGCGAGATTAATGCAGATAGGAACATCACTAAGACCATTGCCAGACTGAGAACTCGACACCTGGCAGGTATGAAAATTAGTGCGGATGGTACCAGAACTTATAAACTTTGCAGAAACTGTCCGAAAGAACAGCTTACTCCGGAACACATCTTCAGCTGTCCTGCAATTCAGGCGACTTTGCAAAGCATGGACGAATTCCCTTTTCAGGGAGAACTTGATAACGAAAAGATCGTGGATTTAGCCAAAGCAGTGATATCAGCGCATGGTTCAATTTGACTTCAAATGGACACGACACCAACCAACCAACCAACCAGAAGGGTAGTAAAGCTTATAAAGAAGAAGTCTGAATATGTTTTAAAATTATAGATAATTAAGTTACATGAGTAACTCTGAATATAGTGCTTTAATTGATGAAGATTTGTTGATTTATCTGAACGACTAATAACAAATAGGGACTTTAGGATACTGAAGATTGGTTAACAAGTATATTGTAACAGAGTGGTGAGATCACAGAGCTAGATGAGGAATGTGGCACATTTGAATTGTTAATATATGAAACAGAATTGCATCCAGGAGTAAATGAAATACGTATAGTACAAGTGTTAGAAGTTAGTTAGGGCAAGAAGAATGAATCAGATGTTTTCATATAATGGTCAAGTCAGTTTAGCTAGCGAATGGAAACTGTAATTAGAATAATATATGCAAGGTATCTCTGAGTCGACTTTGTATATTAGGACTGTATGCTTTTTAATTCAATTATACATTATGTTGTGTATGTAATAAATTTCATGTTTTATTTTCACTTTGAGTTCTGTTATTCTAAATAACATACGCCTTGTTTGCCTGGTTAAGAATTTGCTCTCCACAATTTGGCGAGAGAATCCTGGAAACTGATTAAGGGGAAACAAAAGAAATTACCCTCAAGATCTTGAGAATCTTCTGTGATATATATACAGAGTATAGCAGTCAGGTGGCAAAAAGGTGGGGCCTTGTAGATGTGAGGACACTTATGAGAAATCTAAATAAATATAAATAAGGGTAGTAATGTGTGTGAGATAAATAACAATAAGACAAAGAATTAACAATCTCCCCCCCCCACAAAGTCTTAATAAATAAGTCAAAATTAATGGCTTTCTGCCTCCCCATAAGATGGGGAGGCAGAAAGCCATTAATTTTCGACTAGCTTTGACCAATTTACATATTAAACATCAATTGCAGAACCATCGAAAAATAAAATGAACGTTGTAATTTCTTTAGGTTTCTGTTGCGTGCTAATATAGGGCTGATTAAAAGGCTGGTCACATTTCAGCATCACCCTGGCTACAAATGTGAATGTTCCAACTGGTTTGGATATTTTCTGCCATAAAAATAGTTATCGTGAGTTTATAAAAGGTTAATGCACGCGCATATGTTTGGTGCTAAAATAGAGTATGGTGTTCGTGTAGACATATGGGTGTTAGTGAATGCGTATAATGCAATACAATACAAGGTGGGCCAAAAAAAGTAATTGAAAGTGAATGAAAAAAAAAGTGCCTTTTTTATGCTTGTTGCTTTAGAAGTCTATTTCCACAAGAATAAACTGTTGGTGCAAAGCTTGACTTTAAGCTGACTTAGGAGCTAGCTTAACTAAACTTAAGCTGACTCCTAAATCAGATAAAATTGCATTTTCCCACAATTAAATAAACTTTCCAGGTGAAAAATCTTTGTATACCAGGAAACTGGTATACAAAATTAAAATGTGCAGTTTAAATCACGCCAGTTTGTGTTTATTCATCGAGAAACGAAATTATTAGCAAATGAATAGAACAGAATGCAATTGAATCCTTAATTGTATTTTAAATTGCGTACAAATCAATAATGAATGTCAGTGGTTCACTAACACATTTATTATTTATAAACAACTAATAAATAACCGCATAAATCATTGTACATTATAATATTAGTGAGGAGCATATGTTGTCCAACTTGGTTGAAACAGCACATTCTTTATGTAACGATCCAGGGGTCCGGAAATTTGCAGCAGGTTTGGAAAATCGCTCTGAGTCCTCATCGTCCTTGAATGTGGTCAAACCAAGTTATCGATGTATAACAGCAGCAGGTTTCTTGAGGTTACATGTTTGTTAGTTTGTTTGTTATTTGGTTTTTAGGAGCATTAGCAACTAAGGCCATATTGCTCCGGGATATGCGGTGGTCATTCCCTGACCTTTCCGCATCCTCCGTATTTGGTGGTGACGGGCTCGAACCCCGGTCTAATCAAGAAGCGTGTGCTACGCACTGCTGCTGCTCCTTCCCACCTGGCTAGGGAGGCGCCTGAGGTTACATGGAATTGAGGGGAAGATCCAAAACTGGTGATCAGGGGGTACACTTTCTGCAGCAAGGGGGAACAATTAGTTAGAGCACAGCGTTTTAGAAGCTTAGTTTGATGAGTATTTCCTTTTTTCAGTATTTCTTGGAGGTCCAATCTCGTCGACTGCTTGGTGGACATGTGTATATGTAAGGGCGGCACCTAGAACGTTTGTTCAACTCCGCCTCGTGTCTCTGTGAAGAACACTATCACTACAATTGGGCCAGATATGTGTGGGACGTACGTTTGTGTGTATTCTGTGTGTGTTCTGTTGTTATGTTCTGGCCTCTTGGCTACCCAGAAGCATCAGTCACCTGGACAGATGATTCTGGGTACTCCTCCACACAACGGGAAGGTGGGCCAGTCCAGCAAAACACGTACTGTCTCAAGAGAGACTCTGACCCATCTAGTGTTGCCAGAAGGTGGGACAGATTCCTTTTGTGGGCCCATTACAGAGGGAGAAGATAAAGAAAAAAACAACCAATCGTGGTGCAGTTAGGGAAAAAAAAAATAAAACATAAAATAAATAAATTAATAAAAAATATATTAAATAATAATGATAAAAAAATAATAATGATAAAAAAATAATAATAAATAAAAAAATAATAATAATAAGAAAAAACAATGAAATAAATTGGCTGCACTAGAGTGGGAACTCAAGGCAGAGAGCATGTGAAGAACAAATTAAATAAATAAGAAAAATAATAATTTAATAAAAATAAAGAAAAGAAGAAAAAAAAAAAATAAATAAATAAATGAAATGAAAATAAATTTCATTCCCTAGGACTTTAGCCTGTGTCATAATAGGAAGCTGTTTCCTAGATATTTTGATTTGTGGTGGGCGGCGTAGGTCAAGCTTTGATTTAAAAAGCACCATTTTTGTTTTGCTGGTATTGATTTGAAACTTGTTGAGAACTGTCCAGGAGTAGAGATCTGCTAGGACAAGATTTGCTTTGTTTTCAAGGTTGGAGCGTGATTTCCCAGAAACAACCACAGTCAGGTCGTCTGCAAACGCCACAATTTTGCATCCTTCAAAAGATTTAGAAAGCCAGCTGTGCAGGACCATGTTCCACACAAAGGGCCCCAAGGCAGAACCTTGTGGGCACCCCCGAGAGGTTGGTCTAGTTATCAGCAGAAGATTGGATTTAACCACGACTGTGAAATAGTTCTGGAAGAGCTTGTAGAGATGGGAGGTACAGTTAGCTAGGCGGAGGCATGCCAATGCACTGTCCCACCATACAGTGTCGAAGGCACCTTCAAAATCCACCAAGATGGCCAGTTCAAATTTAGATGTGGAGTTTTCAATATGGAGGACGAAGCCAAACAGCGCCTTTTCTGTAGATCGGCCTGGTGTGAAGCCATACTGCGCTGGGGAGAATAGGTTCTGTTCCTGGAACAGTTGTGTGATTCGGAGAGCCATGAGCCTTTCTGGAACTTTGCCTAGATTTGCCAAGAGTGCAATTCGCCTAAGGGAGCGCGGATCTCCTGGGGGTTTGCCAGGCTTCCTTATGAGTCGTAGCAGGGCCAGTTTCCACGCCTTGGGAAAAACTCCCTCTTGAAGACATTTGTTGTAGAGCAATTGGAGATATAGGGGTCTAAGCTTGAACAAACGAAGGAAAAAGATGTACTCAATGAGGTCCATTCCTGGACATTTGTGAGGATTGATCCTGTTGAGGACTGCTGTGAGCGCTTCCATAGTTTCTTCCTCAGAAGCATAGGTTTGATTAGCTAATCGTATTGCTATGTGCTCAGGTAGATCGTCTGCTGGATTATCTTCAGGAAACAGTCTGTCAAGTGTGGAGTTGGTGGAGTCTGTCCAGTTAGAAGTCTCGGTGTTCCCAGTAGTTACAGTGCCAAAGATTTCAGGCCTGAAAGTCTTTTCCCTCGCTATTTTTAATAGAAGTCCCCAGGGGTTGGAGTTCCCTGAGTCTCGGACAAACTCCGACCAGGTGGTTTTTCTCTGGGCAGCAATGGCTTTGGTGTATTCGTTCTTTTTAGCGATATAATTGCTGTGGAATCTAGCTACTTCACAGGGAGGCCAGTCGCGATGGCGTTGAGAAATTCGACGGGCACGATGGACCTCTCTGCGGAGTGCAGTAAGCTCTTGACACCACCAAGAGCAGGCAGTGGGACGGATAGATTTTTTCCTGGCCGACCTGTAGGAGGCCTTCAACAACACTTGCTGAATCATGTCTGCTATTTCAGTGGCTGTGCAGGAGTTCAGGTAGTTAGGTTCAAGTAGAGTAAAGTCTTTGACTACAGAGTCATCAAACGAGGACCAGTCAATGTTCTTGATGGAGAACCGCACTAATGCAGGTGGTCTGGGCATCCTGGATGTGTTAGTTGCATTTGGGATTAAATCGAATGTGATAACTCTATGATCGCTAAGGGTCCAACCTGGTATAGTCTGGTATAGTCTGCCAGTCATGGATACACGGGCCTAAATTGCTGGTGGTGACAGTGACATCAATATTAGATTCCCCTGTGGAGCTGCTTTAGGTGGTGTGTGCTGGTTTGGCTGATTATGGACTATGAGGTTGTGGGAAACAATGAAATCCTCTAGCATTATTCCTCGAAGGTCCGTGGGATTGCTATGCCAGAAGTGGGATTTGGCATTGACGTCCGAGACAAGAAGGACTGACTTGTTATCAAGGAAATTTAGTGCAAATTCTAGGTAATTCAGTGAGTCATTGAAGTCTGTAGATGGTGGGCAGTACAGTGAAATAAGATGAAAGGTCAGTACTGGGTTAATGATTTGAAGACAGGTAGCAAATTTGTTACAGAGCCCATGTACAACCAAGATGTCCAGTTTATGGTTGAAGACCACAATGCAGGATTTTGGGTCCTCTGGGACAGGCTGAATGACTTTGTTGGTGATGGGAAAGCCCATAATCCTCGTTGATGGTCCAGATTGTATTCTAGCAGTGTAGGGTTCCTGGATGGCGATAACATCGATCTCATGGTCCTCAGCGGAGACACGAATTTCGCCAGAGACGGATCGTGATCTCTGTCCATTTATTTGCATAATTCTTAGCTTTGCCCTAGCCCAGACTGAGTCGGTGAAAGCCTGTGGAGTAGAATCAAGGTTTTTTGCAGAGGCTTGGCTTGGTTTGACTGTATTTGAACTATTCATTACAGGTTCTCAGTCGTACCATTTTTAGTGCACGTTGGTACTAAGGGCAAGTAACATCACGGATTGAGTGGGAATGCTCTCGCTTCCCTCGTTTGCAGTTGGCAGAGCAAGACTGCTCATCTTGATGGGGGCACTCCACATGAATATGCCGCTACGTGCACAGTGGCCACACGTGGGGGGAGTTATAGGTACAGTGTTGCGAGGTGTGGCCATATCCAAGGCACAAGAAGCACTTTGTGACGATTGTGAAGGGTCGAAATCTGCATGCACTGCAACCCAAGAAAATTCTATCAGATGAGAGAACTTTCTTGTAGATTTGGGTGAAAGGCTAATGACCCTGTGCGTCATTGAATTGGAATTTGTTTTTGTTTGAAATCTGAATGTAATTTCGCTTTTGACTTCTTCTTTAGTGTACCTATAGTCGGCCAGATTTTTGTAGTAGAGATCGTCTAAAATTTCTTCATTAGACCAATCCTTGGGAGTATCATAAAAGAGTAATGATGGATTAGCTTTCTTTGGTGGTGCTGCCTGGACACCAACAGAAGAAAGAGGGAAAGGAATTGCTTGGAGGGGGAAAGGAAGGAATGTTTAGGCAGGAATCTGTCCGTGAGTGCTATACGATTTGCTCTCAGTCCCGATATATGAGCGCCATTCCGCAGTGTTAGAGCATCACCCAACTGCATTACTCTGAGGTGGAGATTGCCTTTGGCCCATTTTAACAACCAAAATTACACAGCAGCAAAGATCCTATTAATTTTGGATTGGGCAGCCTATATATCTTCGAAGCGTACAGGAAGAACTGAGTAGAGAACTCCTATGTAGCGGAGTGGTCAAGGGAGAGAGTACAATAATGCACGCGTTTCAGTGGACTCTGATTCAACTCCCCGTGAGGGTTAAATACGGTTAATGATTGTATTAATTGTCAAAATAATTAATTGTAAACTCTTCTGACCTAGTGGTTGTGCCTGATTATAAACAAGAGCATCAGACAAATTATATCTCTTTAGCAAGTGTAAGTCACTGGTACGAATCAGCTTCGATTGTGTTAAGGTGCTGTGCTCGGTTATAGCTTGGTATTGAAAACGACTCGCAAATCCTTGTGTGACCGAATGCTTGGTATCGGGGATCCGTCGAGAGTTGGATCTAATGTGGTTGTGCCGGTATAAGATCATTTTCTCACCTTCAACGAGAGAATGATCTTATATCTATTATCGGGAATTGATTTCGAGGTGTCTTGATAAGTTCTGTTGACACTCAATGATTTTTTCTGCCTTGTTAGCTGGCGAAATCCTTGTGATGACTTGACATCATCAGCATATTATTATTGTGTTAAGGTTTGTGTGAACACCAGGTCATTCGCCCCATGAGTCCCATCCCTAGCCACTGGGAGGTACATCAGATTTTATTATTAAATGCTGCCCTGTGACTACCCGGGCTTCCCCATAACCAATGGTCTTGGGTGGAAGCCCGGGTAGTCAGAGGAACGGCGTCGGAAGATGAGTAGAAGTCTGGGAGTGGAGGAAATGACAGAAACCTGGGGAGAAAGTATGAGGCAACCCCGGAGAAAAGGAAGTGAAGCGGTACAGTAAGCTAGCATAAAGGAGTAGGTTGGACAGTGGGAGTCCATATTCCCACCTCCATTTCTGAGGGTCAGCAGAGGTGCTATGCCAGTGACAGAAGCAATGTCCCACCCTGGAGCAAGTCCGTAGTTAGCAAATTGCCTACCCCGAAGAGTTAGGTCAGCAGGCAGTGAAGGTAAAAGTTTCAGACATCTCCAGGAGTATGTCAGTCTGGTTAGAAATCCGCTGGAGGTGATTAAATAGAAACAGTTCTGTTTGGTAAGTTATTGCTATTGTTCTGTCTGGGTTTGTTGTCAACTGTAAGTTGGTTGTTTATCACCGCTCTTCGTTTAAAGAGTTTCTCTCTAGTCTCTGATGAAACATTCGTCTCCAGCTGCAGGCATGCCCTCAGATCAGTATATATGTGAGAGTGAAACATAAGGTGGTCCCATGTTTCTGAGGACCAACATGAACTTTCCAGAGTGTTTGTCAAGCCTATTGTACAGAGCTTTGGCGTCGAAATTTCCATGACCTTCAGAAGAAATGTGGCATGAAGTTCGGGAGGGCAACAGGACTATTGGTTTTTTGTGACATCTTTGACTTCGGGTAGGAAGCGACGCGTGTTCTGTCCACCTTCGGATGATTGCCATGTGGCTTAACATTTGTCAATGAGGATTTGTTTTAGGCGAGCTCTCTCTCTCTCTCTCTCTCTCTCTCTCTCTCTCTCTCTCTCTCTCTCTCTCTCTCTCTCTCTCTCTCTCTCTCTCTCTCTCTTGTTTGGGCGTTAGCTTGGTTTACTTCTGTTCCAAGTTTATCTCTAATTCCATTTCGACTAAGGTACTTCAGGTAATGGAATACAATTTCTAAGTCAATAGACATTTTCCCTGGACCTGCAAGGTAACAGTAGATATTGTCCTGCAGGTCCTGGTCATAAGTAGGAGCATTGTTCGCTCTTGTTGTAGCTGTTTGAATATAGCTTGTATGGTGGCCTTATATCCCCCCATCCCCAGCTCCGTATGTGACAACGGGCAGGAAGGTTGTTTAGTAGTAGAGTTTGATAGTGTGGGGTTTGAGTCCTCATTCTTTTCTTGTAACTGATACTATTCTTTCCGTATGGTCTTTTTCTTTTATGTATCGCACATATGGAATAAATGACAGCTTTTGGAACAAATGACGACCACTCCGAGATTCTTGAACTGTGACACGTATTTGATGAGCTGATCATTATACTTCAGGGTTGGTAGTGTGTGGATTCAGTCTCCCTTTCAGGAGCATTTGTACTGTTTTCTGTGGGGAAATCTGGAGTTTGTGGGCGTCACACCACATTCGGAGGTCAGTTAAGATAGAGTTAGTGCTATATTCAAGCTGGGCCTGAGAGTTTCCCACCACCACCTCGGTTAGATCATCGGCCTAAGCAACGAATATACAGTTATCGTACCGTTTGTTAAGCCAGGTGTCAAAAACAACTTTACAGCACAGGAGCCCAAGGATGGACCCCTTGATACTATGATGTGAGGATCGGACAACTACATTTGTCTCTGAAAAATAGCTGGTGATAATGCCATAAAATGTGTTTGGAAACCGTGGTCTCCCTGAACCTCTCCAGGGCACTTTGCTACCAAAGGGTGCCAAAGGCAAGGAAATATTTCTGTGGCGTATTTTCTGCAATATGTAGGATGGCCCTCATTGCATTTTCAGCTGATTTTTCCCTTAATGAAGCCGCACTAGTGGGGGAACCTAGCATTTTCTCTTGATATGTCTGAATGGCAAGACGGTTTTCTAGAATCTTGCCAAACACTGGCAGTAGGGCAATTGACGTAAAGAGCTCCAGGTCTGCAGCCGGCTTGGATGAATTTTTCAACAGGATCTTCAGAAGGGGGGCGGTCTTCCAAATAGCTGAAAAGACCCCTTTATTGAGGCAAGTGTTAAACAGATTCACCAGAATTGTGGGACTACTTTCCATGTCTTCTTCATCACTTCTACCTCAATCCCATCAATGTCTGGGCACTTTCCTGCTTTACAGCCCTTGATGTCTCCCTCAGTTTGTGACTGGAATGTATCTTCATCAGGAATTGCACGGTGTGCTAGGTGAGTAAGTGTCATGTTGGTTTGTGTGGCATTTTCTTGTCCTGTGCTGTTTATTGGTAGTGATGTTTTATGAATGAGCCCCCAGAGATTTTCATTACCATTGGTTTTGACCATGGGTTTTCCAGGAGGAGCGTGTTTTCTTGTATATCTTCTGGTGGTAATGTTTTCTACTGTCCTTTTATCTGGTCAGTAAGAGTTCAACGCCAGATCTGTTTTTGAAGGGATCCCGCTTCGCCCTCTGATACTCCCTTCTGGTGATCCTGGCCTGTCTCCTTAGTTGTGTCAAGTTTTTTGTCTACCAAGGAATGTTGTTAGGGCATCTCTTCTTCTTTTGTGGAATAGAGTTCTAGCGTGCTGTCCATATGATGTTTTGAACCGGTTTTGGCCTACGCCTCAGTTGGAAAACCTTAATGCTACCTTCAGTACGCTCTTGAATCAGTTCTTTGATTTTATTGCTAAATTCCTGCCAGTAAGTACAGCTTGTTTCATCAGCGTAGTGTGCATAACGTTAAGAAGTGTGGCGCCTTCGTGGTTTCCCACTTCTGCGCCATGTGTACGCTGTGGTGACAAACAGTATTATTATTATTATCTTTATTTTCTCCTAAGAGACACCAGCTTTCGGCTATTAACCAGGGGCTGCACATTCATATATATAAATATAAGTTATATACATAATTATCCATTTATAATTTATACATATCATTGTCTTAATAAATTATACAAATTAGAAAGAGAGCACAAGCATAATTTGCAATTTTACAAGGAATTAGAGTGTTCACATCTACCCCACTATTTACAGCGAGATAACAGACAGACAAGACGTCCAATATAAACCTAACAGGAGCACCAGTGCGGAGCAAAAACAGTCCCGACCAGTTCATTCTTCATTTCCTGCATTCTCTTTTGTTTTCATCTGTGGGCTTCACTCAACATTTATAGGTGGAGTAGTGCATTCTGAAACATTTCAGTCCTGTACCTCTTCTCTGTGCAAAGCTTTTCTGGGTCTGCTTGAAGATCGTTGTAGATCTTAATGGTGTTAGAAGGAAAAAATCGCCGAAGGCTTCCCAGCTGCGTGAGCGCACTACTGATTGAAGGGGGATGGTGTTCTATTCGTCCACCTTTGCGTCATGCGGAGCCGAGTCAGCAGGTAGTCAGTTTTCGGCGAGTCGAGTCTCCCGGTCAGCAGTTTTGCAAACGTGAGAATGTTCTTGGTGACAATTATCTGAGACCAAGGCGTGACATCCAAGTTGGCATATAAAACAGCCCCTGAGATTGTAAATGGCTGCCTAGTGATCCTGTTTAACCATCTCAGCATCCAATACTCTAAACCCAGGAAAGCCTTGATGGTAGCATCTGGGGCAGAAGACCAAATCTGAGATGCGTAGAGCGGGATGGGGATGACGCATCTTAAAATATATTGTTTTACAAGGTCAGGGTTCATGATACCTACCAGTTCCTGTCTGGAGGTCCATAGTGCTGCGTAAGTTTTCTTCTTTACATATCCGAAATGGGGTGTGAAGTTTAAGTTTTCGTCCCATTTCAGACCAAGATTTGAAATGGGACGAAAAGTCAGGACGAAGGGTGTCCTGACTTTTTTTGACCACGCTGCCATTTACGCGTATTGATATGTGGTTCTTTATTACCTTATTGGTGAAAACCATTTGTGCTGTCTTGTGTTCATTTAGTCGGAGCCCCATGCAATTAAGGTATTCTTGCAACTCGGCGATTTTGGAGTTTGCTTCGTTGTTGCGTTGTAAAGATGTGTTTTGGTCATTCGAGGTGATGAAATATTTCAAGTCGTCTGCATATACGACAAATTGTTTATGATTTTGGGTCAGGAAGGGATGCAGTGCTGTTGCAATGAGTGTAGAAGAGAGGACACCACCTTGTGGGACTTCCCTGGTGACTTGGAAGGTCTCTTTGGAAATTCCATTTATGGCAGTGATGTGTCTCTCCCTCAAAGAACTCGTTATTATAGCGAATACGTGCCCAGTTATATGGAAATATTCCTCCAAGATGATAGTAATAGCCGAGATGGATATACTGTCGAAAGCGGATGCAACGTCTAAGAAGACAATGTCTAATTGCTGTCTGAAGTTAAGGGCGTGTTGGATTCGAAATAGTCTCCATAAGATTTGTGGTAGTAGATCTTTGTGGGATCACTGAATGAAGGGACTCCGATCTATGCCCGAAGTAGTGATGGTTGATGGTATTTAAAATGGATTTCTCAAATATTTTTTGAAACGGACATCCAATTGCAATAGGCCTGTAGTCGTTGGCGGATTTAGGATTGTTATTTTTGGGAACAGGTTTAACGAAGTATGTATTCCATATCTTCGGAAAGTGGTTTTCACTTAAAATTTTGTGGAAAATTCGAAGGAGCAGATCTATGATGTATACACTGCTGATCTTAATCATGAAGAGCGGGAATTTATCAGGCCCAATTGTGGCTTTATTCCTGAGGCTATTCACGGCGGCTTTAACGTCATCTCTAGCGATATTGATTTGAGACAGTTCAGGATAGACCTCTGTCTTCAGTTTGCTGATTGCTTCACGGATTTTCTCTGTGTTGGCTTCACTGTCAATTTGATTTTCTGCCAGAGGAGTTCCAAAGGTGGCTTGGGTACATTCTGAGAAGATGTGCTCGGGCATTATATCCGTACGCCTTTTCTTATTATATATCCTGCTTCCTTTCTTTAAATGTGGTCGCACCGTGTCATAGTGAGCTTAACGTTTCAATCGAATGAACCGTGTTCTAGCTTCTTTATATCGAATGTAATCAGGTGGGTGTTCAGCTTTTTTTCCATTTTCTGAAGAGTTTTTGCTTGTTCTTGTGGACTAAACCACGAATTCGCCCGATCGGAAATTTTAATGCCCCCTCAAGAGCAATAAAGTGAAGGGTATCCGAAAGTGCTTCTAAGGCATCGTCTACGGGGAGTTGGAAGAGATTTTGCCAGTTGAAATTCACGAGCCGTTTTAATACGTCTGGTTTTATATACAGTACTTTGTTGAGAAGATAACATCAGCGTTGTTTTCTCACCTCCAGTTCTCTTTTTGTCTACAAGCTTGACTTCTTAGGTTGGCTTGGATTGAGAAAGGGATGTGGTCAGAAGCGAAGCGAGTCGTACTGTCAGTTAATGTGATGTCTAGAGCATTATAGTACACCAGGTCAAGGCGCTGTGTGCCTCTTGTGAGGGGCGTTTCAAGTTGTTTCATCGAGAGGGTTTCCATAGTATCATCATCCAGTTCGCTCTTTGTGCTTAGGAAGAAGCATATTCAAATCTCCCATCACGACAGATTCTACATTTTGGTTCAAGTTTGCGACGAGCCAAGTAAGGAGTTCATTTCTGGATTCGCTGTCATGGTTGGGTGGAAGGTATAGAATACAAATTTGTACATTCTTTGTACCTTCTCTGAAGATTTCTGAGACGGCTTCAAAATTTTCCGAGTGTGACTCTTGGTTTTTAATTACAGAGAAATTATTCTTATAGAGTATCATTACTCCTCCTCTCTTTTGTTTTCTCTTCCTCTTGTAACGCATTTAAAACCAAAATTGTCAGCCAGAGCATCTAGCTGTCTATTATTTTGAAGCCAGGTTTCTGTCAGGCAGATGAATTCATATTCCGAGCTTAATAGAAGGTTCTGCAATGTGCGAAGTTTATTGGCTATGCTGCGCACATTTTCTTTCGAGTCTGATGAGGAATTCCTTAATTGCTACTGCGCTTCCCTAGTTGAGGGTCTCGAAGCACGTTCCCTGAAGCGTTTAACCAGGGTGCCACTGGGCCAAATGGTTTTGTCTAGTAATCGTGCTTCGCAATTGATAGGGCATGAGATAGTGAACGAGGAATATGCCGGATGTCTTGTTCGTACTTGTCGTACTTCAACCTCGATACCCATCCCCTCTACGCACATTTCTTTAATGACGCTCGGTGTGATACTGGGTTCACTCCGCGAGACAAATAGCTTTCCTCTTGTTTGAACTGAGGTGATGCTGTACCTTTCTGCAAGACAAGAGTGATAATCAGATGGCTGGGATGTTGGAGGATGATCAGTAGGATCACCATTTGTCCGTTTGGCATATTGTTGCTAATGGGCATTTAGGTGAGGGGGGTCCTTTTTAGTGGAATTTTGAGGGGCCGATTTTGTCGGTAGAGAAACAGCCTAAGCATAAGTAGGTTTCTGATTCATGTTTGCCTCTGATGGAGGGGTCGATTTCTTTTTATTGCCATCATGGTTTGCAGAAGAAGTAGAGCTGGGGATAGCGGTCACTGGACCGTTTTCCGACCTGTACATTTCTTTTATTGGAGGATTTATTTTTTGAATTATCAAAATCAGTATGCAATTATCAAAAATTTGAGGGGGTGACTGCTCTTTTCAGGGATCAGCTTTTGCAACTCTGCCCTACCTTTCAGGGCAGAGTTGCAAGATGCGGGTTCTCCATCGGATTCCCTCTTGCAACTTTTGAAATGCCAGCTGGGCAATCCTGTGGGTTTTCGAGTATCTGATATTTCGTCCGATTGTTCCGTTCATTGCACGTAGTTGAGTTAGGACTGTGTCTAATTTATCATCAGTTAGTTTTTGGTTAGCTATTAACGTTCTATTCTGTTCATGGTTTTCTTCCTGGATTCCTTGCAGAGTCTTGTGGATCGGAAGAAGGAGTTCCTCAATTAACTCTACATAACTCTTTTAGCATTTGTGACTCGTGCTTAAAGTAATCCTGATCTGTTTTTCTTTCTTGATCATTCCGAGCCCCACTACAGCCTATTTCTTTCATATAGTCAAGAATATCATTTCCATCTTCATATGTTTTCTTGTGCTCACAATCGTCTGGGCATGCGTTACAACCTAAGATATCAATTAAGTGTGTTTAGGGTCCAACGGCACCAGGGGTTTCCCCCATCTCCGCGTAGTTTACATTGTGGGTGAACCAGTTGACTGGAAAAGCCAGAGATTTAAAAGTGTGTGGGAATTGTATTTGTGTGGTGTCGTGTACCGTTGTTCATCTGGTCATTTAGCCGCTGGACCCCAATTGAGGCCCAACGTTGCCCCACTTTCGCCCCGTGGAGGCAGACCAGGAACTCACTTGACTTAAGTTACTCTGGCAGGTCCTGCCGCTTAATTTCCTGAGATTTCGGCAGCTAAGACCTAAAAAAAAAAAAAAAAAAAAAATTGAAGATATATAAGTGTGTGTGTATATATATATATATATATATACACATGCAGTTGTAATTTATTTTTGAATGTTTGCATACAGCGCATAGCGTCCGTGCATTCAAACGGCAAGAGCAGGGCAATGCATGTGATAGGCCGAGACTGGGCGAAAATTATTTTTGATTTGATTAATTTAGGATGTAGGGCGTTTACATCGTGTATAGAAAGAGTGGGGGAGGGGAGGCAGAAGGCTGGGGGGTAAAGGTAGAAGTATGGGGGCGACAGAGTAGATATCCCCAGGTGGTCAGTGAGGCATGTCCATGCCTCACCAGAAGGAAAAGGAGGGTCGGCGGAGAGAGGGGGGAGGTGTCTCCCCTCTTCCCGCCTGGGTTTGGGTTTAAAGTAATCGAGTCAGGTGCTCGATTTTGTTCGCCAAAATGGCTTGGTGGCAGTGAACTGCACGATCCAGGTCGGTGTGTTCCTTTGAAAAGTCCAGGGTTGTGGTCATTCTAATGGTTGTAAGCCGTGTCCTTTATTCTTAGTAGAATCCGTTTCCTTGTAGGGTCCACGATGCGGCAGTCATGACACTTCGTCGTTATCAGTTCTCAGTTTGAATTAGTTTTATTGCTGTTGGTCACGGTTTGGTTGTTGTACAATGAGGGTACATCTCCTCTTGTAGAGGTCTTCTGCGAATTTGGAGAATGCAATGTATTGCGCTTTACTGTCGAGTAGGTGCTTTTCTCTGTCTCTGGGCAAGAAGGTGATCCCGGAGATGAGCTGGCAGCGAAGGTCATCAATTAATGAGCCATTAAGCTTCTCGTTCAGCTCCGTTGCCGTGAGGTTGTCGGAAACATGTGGGGAAGGTTCTTCAGTTTCTGAGTCGCCGCTGTCCATGACTTCAGATTCTGCTGCATTTATTTCTTCCCGTTGTTCTGCGCTATTGTTCTCATTGTGGGACCTGCATTTTAAGCAAAGGAATTTCTTTCGTCTGCTTTGATTTAAGCGCACGATGTCAACTTGAGAACAACAGCTCCCAATGACGCTGCCACATCGCGAGCATTTAATGGCGTATTTATTTACAACGTTACAAATGCTGCATACTTGCTCCGTCATATCAGATGGTTTCTTTTCCATATTTGTGACGATTGAGACCGTAGAAGCGTTACTTATATGTTTTACTTAAATCTGGAGCGTTGGCAAGATATTTCACTTATGTCTCGATGAAAGGTGCGGTAGTGGGGAGAGCTATACACTCCACACCCAGTTACGGTTAAATTGGGGCCTTTAATTAATGTAAGGGGCGACCTTGAGGGAGGATTAATGGTGGGAAAGCTGAGTAGTTGAACTTTCCGCGGAGAAGAAACTTATCTATGGCTGTACCACATATAGCAAAGTTCATGCATGAGACCAAAAACAATAATTATAATTTACCTGACTGTGCATTTCTTCCTTAGTTGGTATATTTAGATAGAGGCACTTCTGAACTTTCGATTAATACTAAATATAGCTAGTAAATGACTCATAATTAAACTGAAAATAGCAAAAAATACCGAGCACGATAATCACACTGTTGTCATCTCTGCCACCTAGTGACCTAGCATTCCTGGCATTCACAGTAGTACTGTGAATGCCAGGAAAAGTGTTTTATGTTGCTTACGTAAGTGTTGTTTTGAGTACTTTTGTTGTCCTGGCATTTGGCCGTGAAGTAAGGTGGGGCCCCATGTTACCGCACACACCATTTGGAAGCTAGCCAGGGTTGTCCGTTACTCGCTGGCTGGTCTCCGCCCGGGTCGCCTGAGTTTCCTCGACGGAAACGAAAAAAGGAGGGTAAATTATGGGGGAAGTACAGAATGTACAATAGAAGGGGTAAATTGTATTTGTATTTATTTGTCTTGGGCGGCACCTGGAACGTTAGTTCATCTCCGCCTCATTAACTTATACAACTATACAAAGATTAAATACTGTACAAAAGAAAACCTCAACAGATTGAGGTACACACAGATAATTTCAACGTAAACAATGAAAGTAATCTTATGCATATTAACATAAAAAAAAAAATAAAAAAAAAAAAAAAAGTTCAAAGAAAATAATTAAGGATAACAGTACCATTCAACCGACAAAACTTTACACAATCCCAGAAATAGGCACAAACCTTATAAACAGTTGAGGTTAAATCCAGTAAGTCCTGCAGTCATTTGTAGCAAAGTCACAGTCAATCACCAATCACAAAGTCACAGTCAGTTAACAGCCATCCGAGCAAAGGAGCACAGGAATTTTCATCGCCTAATTGGGTTATAGTTGTAGGACACTTGTAGAGTTAAAAAAAAAAAAAAAAAAAAAAAACACAACACACACAGAGCACAGGTCCAGAGTTGTAGATCTTGTTGAGAAAATGGACGTCATTGCAGTGAAGGTGAAGAGTCTTGAGGTGAATTTGAAACATTCGCATGTGTAGTCATTGCAGAAAGGATTGCGAGCCTTTTATTAAAGGTTGCCTTAGCAAAATCCTGAAGGGCGCGGTAACTCGTGGCATTTGATACAAAATTAGGTTCCAATCCTGATGAAAAGTTGGGAATTGCATTCTGCAGAATTACTCGAAATTCATTGTATGAGGGACAAGAGTACAACACGTGCTGCCAATCTTCCACACCGCCACAATGGCAGAGTTCCGTAGGAGACAAGCGAAATTTAAACAATTTCTTATTTAATGATCCGTGTCCTGATATCAAATAGGAGGTAAACAAGTCGAGGCTAAACCAGACTGTAGATTTTTTATCCGTCAGAGAGTCAACTTCAGGAAAAAACTTACGCGTTACACTGCCCAGTGTTGTGCCATCCCACCTACTCTGCCACAAGTTGATCAACTCTTGCCAAATTCTTTGTCGTTCGGCTTTAACATCGACTTGAGTGTTAATAGAAATACCAAGGATCTCAGTGGGAATCTGAAGTTTCAAGCGATAACATAAGCCTCTGAAAATTACGTAGAGATCGAGTGGTAACGTCCCGGCTAAAACCTGTAAAGCAGGTGTTGAAACTGTTCGACAAATCTTCAAAATACAAAGTAACATTGTACGCTGGATTGACATCAATTTTGATTGAAATTGTACAGTCCGCACCCTATGGAACCAAGCGCCAGCAGCATAGGTAACCATAGGGAGAAACACAGAGTTATAGTAGATTCTTAAACATCTTCTAGAAAGACCCCACTCAGTTCTAGAATCTCTGACAAGAGCGCCGGTGAAATTTCTGATCTTAATTCGCAGATTGGATAAATGAGGGAGAAAGTTTAACTTGCTGTCAATAGTTATTCCCAGAAGTTTAATTTCCGTTATTAGAGGTATTTGTCTGTTGTTTATTTTAACTCTTGGCGGTCGACGAACATCTAATTTAGAGCCAAGGATCATAATTTTTGTCTTGGTAGAACTAATTTTTAGCTTATTTTCAACTGTCCATTGTTGAAGATCAGATAGAACTTTCTCAGCGGATATTTCAATAGAAGACCTTGAATTTCCACCAACAAGGACTGTCAAATCATACGCATATGCCATGATCTTCACGTTGTCAAAAGTTCGGGTAATCCACCCTTGCAGGACAAAGTTCCAGAAAAGTGGTCCCAAAATGGAGCCTTGAGGACACCCTCGAAAGACCTGACGTAAAATTTGTCTGTACTTAGATCTGGCGGTGATAAATCTGTTAGAGAAATAGCTCTTAATTAGAAGATAAAGTTGCTGGGAACATTCGGCATGACGTAAACGTTCGAGGACACTTTCCTACCAAAGGGAATCAAAAGCACCCTCGAAGTCAATAAAGATAGCAAGAGTATACTTGAAACTGGAGTGTTCAACAGAAGAAACGAAGTCTACAAGGGCGTCCTCGCAGGACCTTCCAGGAGTGAATCCATATTGATTAGGCGCAATTAATCCCCGTTCCAATAACAAGTTGTTTAATCGCAGGGCAATTAAACGTTCTAGTAGCTTACCAAGGTTGGCCAATTAAGCTATAGGCCGATAAGACCTCGGTTCCTGGGGGGGCTTGTCAGGTTTTCTAATCAGCTTGATAAGGACTGTCTTCCACAGATCTGGGAAAGTTCCAGCATCTAAACATTTATTGAAAAGTTGTAGAAGTATACTGGGCTTAATCTTGGCGAGCCGTACTATAAAGGTACTCTCCAGCATATCCATCCCTGGGCATTTCTTAATTTTCACTTGTTTGACCGCTGTGTCCAGCTCGATGGCACTAAAAGGCTCAGTCGTAATTGCAGAAACATACAGAGAATTGGCAGAACGAATATTTGTGTGGAAATCAGAGTCGCAGCTCACATTGTCCTGTAGAAAAAGATTATCTAAAATAATGATTACAGAATCCGTCCAGTTAGTGGTCTCCAGACCATTGTATATGATCGATCCATACACTTCTTGTGTAAATAATTTATTTCTTACAATTTTATAAAGTAGCCCCCACGGGTCTGCATTACCAGAGTTGTGCACAAATTCTGTCCAAGTTTCCTTCTTCCTGGTAGCAATTGCCTTCACATAACGTTTCTTGAGATCAACGTAATTATTATAAAAGATGCGAACATCAGCCTGAGACAAATGACGATTGCGCTGATAGGTGCGTCGAGCGTGGTGGACCTGTTTCCGAAGCGAAGATAATTCTGACGACCACCAGGAACAAGTTCTGGAATTGACACGTTTTTTCCTTGATGATTTATATGATGCATTAATCAAAATTTTTTGAATCTGTGCCGCAGCTTCAGACACAGACATGTCGTCAAAATGAGAGTTAGTCAGTTTGGAGAAATCAGCATTTACAGAATGTTCAAATATGTCCCAATTAATGTTATTAATTGAGAAGCGAACGTACTCAGGCACACAGATACTCGAATCTGAGGGACGAGAAGGTATGGAGACCGAGAAAGAAATTGCCCGATGGTCACTTGTTGTCCAGTTAGGCTGTACAGTCCAATCGTTGATAGCTAGATTACAGAAGGAATTTGAAAAAGTGATATCAATATTTGATTCTCCGGAGAAGCTGGAGAACGTAGTGAACTGTTGAGGTCTGTTAAAAATCTTCATATTATTATTAATAATAAATTCTTCCAGTAATTGCCCTCGAGCATCAGAGCGTGCACTAAACCAAAACTTAGACTTGGCGTTTACATCCGCTGAAATAAGGACATTATGAGGACCCAGAAAATTCAATGTGGATTCTAAATAATTTAATGAGTTATTTAAGTCTTCAGATGGAGGGCAGTACATTGAGATGATATAAAAGGTCATGGTAGAATATGTGACAAGGATACAAGTTGCAGTTTGGTGACAGAAACCATTAATGACAGTTACATCAATTTTGTCGTTTAATACAACAATACAAGTCTTCGGTTGCTGGTGAGCAGGTTGGATTACTCGGGTGGAAAGAGAATAACCTGTGATCTTTGAATAATCTCCCATTCGCCCTTTAGCAAAATATGGCTCTTGAATAGTGATGATGTCGATTGAGTTTTGTTCTGCTGTTAATCTAATCTCGTCCGAAACAACTCGAGAATGATGCCCGTTGATCTGCATAAATTTCAGATTAATAGACTGAACACTAGGCAAGTTCGTACTATTAACATCACCAGCAGGGGAATTATTTACACTATATACACTGGAATTGGGTGTGTTACTCATCGGCAATCCTCAGTCGTGCTGTTTCCAAGGCCTTTTTGTAGACAGGACAGTTGCTATCTCTCACGGAATGGTGAAAGTCACGTTTTCCTCTCTTACAATTGATACACGATGGCTCTTCGTTTTTATTGGGACACTCGTTAAACACTTGACCACCCTGCGCACAGTGACTGCAAGACGGGGACTCGCGCGTGCAGTACTGAGCGGTGTGCCCATATCCCAAGCAGTGAAAGCATTTCGTCACAACGGTGTAAGGTCTGTGTCTATGGGAACTCCAGGCAAGAAATATGCGCTCCAGAGTAATTATATGTTTGTAAATCTTGGGAGAAAAACTAATAGCCCAGTTTACAGATAAATTTGACCTTGCTTTAGTTGAGAAACGAAAGAAAGTTCCGTTCTTAACCTCCTCAAATGTAAAATCCGAATCGCCAAGATTTTTGTTATATAAATTTTCAAGTATCTCGTCACGTGTCAATTCCTTTGGGACATCATATATCAGTACGGTGGGGTTTCCCTTTCGAGGAACACCTGAGCTGATACCTGCAGATGTAAAAGACTCCGAGGAGGACAAACACTCAAGATCTGCTTTAGAGGCCGTTTCCAGCAAGACTCCTTTGTTCCTCACTAGCCTAAGAGACTTGATCTTAACATTTTTTAAATCCGATTTAAGAGTTTTAGCCACCAATGTCTTAACGTCAGCACTTGACTTACAATCACTGTTTTCAGAAGCTCTAAGAATTAAGACATTGTCAGGTTTCACTTTAGGAACATTTGCAGCTGGACGGATAGCATCAGCAAAGGTCCTGACAATAGAAGTGTCAGTAGCAGTATCTTCCTGCAAAGTTGAATCATCGGTGACAATCGGGGAAGGGGACGCATCATGTCGTAATGTAGGTTTGTCTGTAGAGGAACTGTCACTAACAGATTGTTTGGCCAAACAAGCCTTATTTGTTGTTGTTGTACTGGAAAATGTATTTATAACTCTTTCCAAAAGATTGGTACGTGTATTTATTTCTATGTTTAGGGCCTTTAGCTTTTCGTTCTCTACAAGGAGATAAGTCGCAACAGTCTCCAAATTGAGCCATTTATCCATTATAGTGTTACCTGATTGCTTGGTAATCTTGTTGCCTTCATAAGAAAGGAAACTAGAGAGATCCCGTCTCATTTTTGCAATTCTGTCGTATAAAATAAGAACATTCTGGCCCGGGTCGCTTGCCTGAGCATTTGTTAAATTATTTTTCTCCTCTGCACCTGCAGTTCCAAGTTTATTACTCGAAGGGAGCTCCGTCTGACGTTCTTTGTCAAGAGTTGATTGTGAAAGAGAATCAGTAGCAACTTTTGAAGATGAGCTTTCCTGAGAGGCAATAGTCAGTTCCGGTGATTGAATCAATGGCACTTGAGGGGTCAAAGGTGTTGAGATCTCACCAAGAGATGGCAACGGAGAAAAGATATCAGTTGCAGTAGGTTGTTTATCATTCATGTTAACTGAAATCAGAAATATGTGAAGAGCAAATTTAATATCTAAAAGTGATGGCACTGAGACAAAAGAAGAGTTTAACTTGAAACCTCTTCAGTCTTCGCGGAGTCCAGGAGAACAGACTCTTCAGGTCAAATTTTTGCAGCCTGGTAGCTGATCTTGGCATGAAATGGGTGTGCTGTACAGATCTTTATGCAGATGGTGAAAATTTGCGACGCATGCGTGCTATTGAGACAAGCACTGCTGGCACTGGGTGAGTGTAAGAAGCGAGTAAACACCGGAGGCACAAAACGGTGTAACTGGTAGCTTCAATGCGACGCCCGTCCAAGGTCACGGAAGGGGGAAAACAGCCCCAGTCAAATTAGCAAGGAGAGAGCTGTGGTGGTCGGGCAGAGGAGTGGCCACCTCCCAACAGCTTCGGCTATGGCACCTAAGCTGAGTGACCAAAGAACAATAGCAGTGAGAAGAAAATGGAAGAAACTCGAAAGCGAGCTCTAATAACACAAAACTATGCTTACCAACAGAATCCTCGAGTTGTAATTATCTATTTGGTAAAAAACTGCACTTTTAACACGAAATAAATCCATAGTTCTAACACGATAATACAGGAGCTAAAAATAGCGTGACCGCTATGCTACGAAACCGAGCACTACCCCCATAGAAGGGGTAAAGAGAAAAGTAAGCTGATGTAGACGAATGCATTCCCTGGTCTGTCAGTGGAATATGTGGGGCAAAGCCTATACACCCATATGCTCAACCAAGAGAAAGGAGGGGGGGATAAACTCCACGAAGGGAGAAGAAAGTCACGCAGCAAGGGAGCTGCGTGTTGGTTGCCCTAATCGAATCGATGGTCTACAACCACAATGTCCTACCCTGACCTAGATCTGGGTTAGCAGTATCCTATACTGTGACCAAAAGTCCAGTGTTTGCTGTCCGTATAGGTGAATTGTATGTCATGTCTGCTTGAGGAGACAGAAGAGCGTCAGGGGTGAAGTCGGGTAATGGGTTCCGTCCAGCTAGTAAACAAGTCCAGGATGAATCAAATTATGTGAGAGGACAAGTTTGGTGTATCAAATCTGGTAGAATGAGTCCCTCGATGACTGAAGTAGGTGTGGTTATTCCTGGCAGCGGAGTAACTGGAAAGGCTAGGTAGGTGTCTCAGCTAGTCGTCCAGAAGCATTGTCACGTTTCGGTGGCAAATGGGGAAGTAGTGATCTTCTCCGGGTGAATAATTCCTAAGCGAAGCGGGAAAAGGCTTGATAGTAGTGTTCTTCGGTGACATAAAAATTGGTGTCCTTGTGATTGGTCCTGAATTGGAGTGATGAATCAGCACCAACGATCCTCATATGTTGAACAGACATATATAAGGCGCTTCCAGTCCTTATTGAGTCCACAGTGACATTCGGGATTCTTAGCAATGCCCGTGGATGCCAGTTTGATGTTGATAGAGCCGGAGAAAACCAGCGAGGCGATGATGGGTAGACTTTGGAAATATCTGGGATGAAGTTGTGGTAATTGGTCCGTTTGTTGAGTTGTTTCATCTGGATTGCCGAGTTTGGGCAAGGAAGGATGCAAGGTGTGTCTTCTCTCGTTTAATACCAGCACTTGGATCTATTGAGTAATTAAGAATTGTGGCCGAGAGGCCTCTAGAAAGGTGGTAGTGGAGACCTCTTTGGATGGCATACTGGTTCAGGGGGAGAGGACGTGCCAGGACCTGAAGGGCAGGAATACTCACTGTGCAGCATGCATGGGTAGTAACAAAGAGGATGGTTCTCTGAATTGAGTAATTTCCACATTTTTTTCTCAAGGATGACATGGTTAAACCGACTATACCCCAGCAGAGCATGATTGTAGGCAAGGAAACAGTCTTTTACTCGTAGAAAAGAGCTAAGGTACGACGCTTCAGGTGCCAATCTATGCGACTAACTCTGGCAACCAGAGCCGTATATTTCCTAATTTTGGTATGGAGGTAATATAGGTGTGGAGAGAAGGTAAGCTTGTGATCAAAATGACGACAAGATACTTTAGTTTCGTTACATGGTAGATGATTCCTCCTGCGGATTTATCAGTGGAGTTCGCTGGAGGCATCCTTTGAGTAGTATTGTTTTTGGTGGGGAAATTTGGAGCTTGTGGGTGGTAGCTCAATCCTGTAGAATCTTTACGGCATTGTTGGCTGAAAATTCAAAGGTGGTGGAGCAATTGTCCGGAAGAGTAAGGATAAGATGGTCTGCCTGGGAAAAGATGGGTCCAAGATCCAGTTTGAAGAATTCGTCTATGACCATATTCCAAAGGAATGTATAAAGGACCAAGCCCTGAGGACATCCTCGGTAGATACAGAGAATTACTTGTTGATAGGTGTTGGTAACAGAGACTTTCCTATTGTAGAGATAATCCTGAAAACGGTTGTAGAAGTTGATAGGGATGTTAGCTTGGCAGAGGTGCTGGAGGATGCGTGGCCACCAGAGCAAGTCGAATGGCCTGGCGAAGTCAACAGATATGGTGCTGGATGTGGTGGCAGAAGAGGTGAGGTGTCTGAGTGTGTCCTCAGCACTGCGTCCAGGACGGGATCCAAATTGGTCTGGAGCTTGCAGGTTTGCTGTTTCATAGTGGTGTTTTGAAAGCAGAAGATGCTCAAACAGTTTGCTTGTGCAGAGAGAAGGGCTATAGGACTGCAGGATTTCGGTTGTTTTGGTGGCTTGGAGGGATTTTTCAGGATGAGGCAAAGGTTGGCCTCTTTTCAGGCATTTGGGAAGGAACTAGCAGAAAGGCAGTGGTTGAAAAGATCAAGTAATAGAGTGGGATGGGTACGTGAAAATATACGCTGAGTGGACAGAAATCATGGAAATACCTACCTAGTAACAGATAGGCTCACTTTTCGCCCCGATAAGGGCGGTCACACGGCCAGGCATTGAGTCCATTAGTTCAAGAAAGAGTTCCGCAGGTATTTCCACCCATGCTTGCTGCACCACTGTCCATAATTCCTTTATGATCCAAAGCTCTAACGGACCTTCCCACAGCATCCTAAAGATGCACCACAGGGTTCATGTCTGGTGAACGGGAGGCCATTCCATGGTGGTAAAATCTGCGGAATGCTCTTCATACCATGTTCCAGTCACCATGGCTCTATGGGGAGGCGCGTTGTCCTGCTGGAAGAGTCCAATTCCCTGTGGGTGCACGACGACCATCAAGAGATGCAGATGGTCTGCAAGAATGGACATGTAACCTGGACCGTTCAGAGATGCGTCTAGACGTACCAGAGGTCCCAACGTGTGCCAGTTGAACACGCCCCAGACCATTACCGACCGTCCACTTGCCTGAACAGTTCCTTGTTGACATGACAGGTGCATAGCTTCGTGCGGTTCCGCCATATACGCACCCTCCCGTCTGCTCGAAATAACTGGAGACGGGACTCATCGGACCAGGAGACCCGTCTCCAATCATCTAAGGTTCAGTGCCGGTGTTCTTTTGCCGAGTTGTCATAGAGTCTTGTTGTGGTGTTAACAGTGGGACTTTGGTGGGTCGGCGGCTCCCATAACTTATTGCGGCTAATGATCGCCTGATGGTCTTGGTGGAGACGTATCTGGTACCTCCCTCGTTGAAGTCGGCGGTGATTTGTGCCACTGTTGCTCTCCAGTTGGCTGAAACAATGCGAGACAGACGTCCACGTTCATCCACCTCCTTTCTCTGCCCATAGCGCTGTCCACGATGAGATGTTATTCCCGAAATGGCGTATTCCCGATACACTCTTGATACTGTCGAACGGGACAGTGCAATTTCTGTACCATCTGTTAACAATATTTTGGACGCAACCTTCCACCCTCATGTAGACCCACAGACACCCAAACAAATCAAGATGTGCACAGAGAATGACGACTACCGAACAGAAGACAGGGAACCGGATTTCACAATAGAGGAATTACAAGCGGCTGCACACCTTATTAAAAGTAAGAAATGTCCGGGTCCGGACCTCTTGGAGCCGGAAATCATCAGGAAGGTGGTGGAGATAGCCCCTGACATGCTACTGAACCTCTTCAATCTATGTCTCCAAACTGGGACCTATCCGAAGGACTGGAAAAAAGCAAATATTAAACTCATAATTAAAAACCCGACAAAACCACCAGACCAACCAACTTCCTACAGACCAATAGCCCTACTAACAGTCTGCAGTAAACTCTTGGAACGACTCCTGTTAACCAGAATACAGGCTCACTACCTACAGGCAAACCTAATGTCCCCAAACCAGTACGGCTTTAGACCGGGAACGTCGACTGTAGATGCCCTGAAGAACGTCCTTGCACGTGCAGCTGCCACAGAAAACAAATATTTCCTGGCTATCTCTATCGACTTTGCTGGGGCGTTCGACACCCTTTGGTGGCCGAGCGTCCTGGCCCGGCTCCGGGAGAGTGGGATGCCGGGCAACCTCTATCGAGTAATCGAAAGCTACCTCTCCAGTAGACTCATCATGGTGAATGCTCCATATAAAATACTCACCAGAAAAATCTACAGAGGCTGTCCACAAGGCTCCGTTTTAGGACCTACGTTATGGAACATCGTCTTGGATGAATTCCTAAATACAAATATTGGAGAGGCGTCTTCACAAGCCTTTGCAGACGACCTCATCCTGATGATAGAGGCAAACAGCAGAATCCAGCTGGAAAGGAAGGCAAATCATGCCCTTAAAATCCTACAAGAGTGGACCAATATCCACTTCCTTAGGATCTCTGCAACCAAAACGGACTCCATTCTCCTCAAGGGTTCCCTAGATTACAGGAGACCCCCACAGATTAAGATTGATGGTATCACATTACGACTGTCCAAGGAACTTAGATACCTGGGAGTGATACTGGACCCCACTCTCTCCTTCCAGGCACACTTGAAATACATCCGTAAGAAGATACGGGGCTATACAGCCCTTGTTACCAGAGTCGCAAAAAGGGACTGGGGATTGAAAAAGAAGACCCTCAAGTTGTTTTACAAAGCCGCCTTCCTGCCGATAGCTACCTATGCTTCCGGAGCATGGTACCCCAAAGTTACCATGGCTGTAAATAGCAGAATCCTCGACTCTATCCATAGAGCCATGCTGCTCGCTATAACCCGGGCCTGCAGAACAGTTAGCACCCACGCGCTGCAGGTGCTGGCGGGAACCCTACCTTTAGACCTCGAAGTAGCTAAATGTGGAATGTTATATGAACTCTCCAAGGGAAGAGCCTGCACCTTCGCCAGCTTCGACGCAGATCCTACTACAAACCGTTTGACTGAGAAAAAGAGACTTACAAATCATCTCATGCAAACCTGGCAAACCAGATGGGAGAATTCCCCAAAGGGAGAAGTCACCAAACGATTCTTCCCCAACGTTGGCAAACTCTATCCAATGGCTCCAGCATGGTTCACGCCTGGACTCCACGCGACCTTCCTGCTAACAGGACATGGTGCCTTTAAGGCTAAACTTACAGCCCTAGGCATTACAGATGACCCTACTTGCTGCTGTGGAGAGCTGGAGAGCTGGCACCACCTCATGCATGAATGCCAGCTTTATGATGACCTCCGCTGTCAGCTCATCACCCGGATCACTTTTTTGCCCAGAGATAGAGAACAACACCTCCTGGACGGAAGGCAGGAATATATTGCCTTCTCAAAGTTCGCTGAAGCCTTGTACAGAAGAAGACGGGACCTGAATGCACACTAGCCACATAATGGCTAGAAGCCAAAATGTGCATAACACCAAAGAGGACCTACCAAGAAACCATGAAGATAAACAAAAAAATCTGAATGAAGGACGAATAGCAGCTGTTCTGGCGGCCTGAGCCAAGCACTAGCCTGGCTCTCCTTTAATCCCCCTTCCTGGCAGGAGGACGAGATGACCAGTCGCCTCGCCCCCCTGCTACTCCACCTTTCTTTCTGGTGAGGCATGGGCATGCCTCACTGACAACCTGGGGGAATCTTTTCTGTGTCCCCCATACTTCTGCCTTTTCCCCCAACCTTCTTCCTCCCCTCCCCCACTCTATCTATACACGACGCGAGCGCCCTACACACTAAATTTAATCTATCCCAAAAATAATCTTCGCCCAGTCTCGGCCTAATTATCCTCCGCACTGCCCTACTCCTGCCATATGAATGCATGCATACGTGCTGTATGCAAACATCCAAGGTAATTACGATTGCATGGATGCGTATATATTATATTATGTATCACTGTTGTGTATATGTGCATATATGTGTATGTTCTTATATATATGTGTATGTGTACATACTGTTTTTTTTTTTTTTTTTTTTTTTTTAGGTCCTAGCTGCCGAAATCTCAGGAAATTAAGCGGCAGGACCTGCCAGAGTAAATCTTAGTCTACTGGTGTTTCCTGGTCTGCCTCCACGGGGCGAAGGTGGGGCAACGCTGGGCTCCAGCAGGGGTCCAGCGGCTAAATGACCAGATGAACAACGGTACACGACATTACACAGGTACAATACCCACACACTTTTAAACCTCTGGCATTCCCAGGAAACTGGTACACCCACAAAGAAAGCAACGCGGAGATGGGGGAAACCCCTGGTGCCGCATGACAACAATATACCTTACACCTTACACCTTACACCACCTCCGAGACAGAGTGACCCATGGGGTCGAGCGCCCACTATCATCCCTCTTTCAAAGTCGGTTAACTAACGACGTTTATCAATACCGACATCGAATTATTTATTTATTATTATTATTTTATTATTATTATCTTTATTTCTCCTAGGAGACACCCGGTTCCAGCCATTGACTAGGGGATGTAGATACATATTATATTATGCAACAGAGAATAATATTATATACAATTTTACATTATATGTAACACTCGTTACAAAATTATACAATACATGTAGCACTTATTATCAGAATTATACAATACATTAATAACTTGTAATCTGCTTAAGACTTACTTAATAAATAAACGAGTAAAATTTTATACTGCTGCGTTTAAAGCATAACATTACCATAATTACATTAGCACGGATATTCGCAGCAGAATAGTATACAGAATACAATTTAATACAATTTACGTGAATGCAGTGTACTATATACCTGCTGAGCGGTGGGTCCACTAGCGAGAGGGGTGACAGCTTCGCGCCGGTATGCCATGAATTCTGTCCTTTCAGGTTGGCAGGGTTGTCAAGGACACTACTGACACTATGCTGCTGCAACAGGATCTCGAAAGGTTGAGCAGATGGGCTGAGAGGTGGCAAAAGAAGTTTAACATTGACAAATATAAAGTACTACATATGGGAAGCAGTAATCCCAGAGTAACGTATCAACTCTGTGGTACTACACTGACAGTGGTAGAGAATGAAAGGGACCTGGGGGTGGTTGTGCAGGCAGATATGAAGTTCTCTGAGCAGTGCACACGGTCTGTAAGAGAAGCTCATGGTGTCTTGTCAATGATATACAGGAATTTTTCTAGCAGGGATAAGGTGATGATTATTCCCTTGTATAAGGCAATGGTCAGGCCACACCTTGTGTGCTGTATACAGGTCTGGAGGCCTCATTTCAAGAAGGATGTAGAGATGCTGGAACGAGTACAGAGAAGGGCAACAAGATTAGTGAATGGAACAAAGGGGTGCTCTTACGAAGAAAGGCTTAAGTTTTGCAAATTACAGTGTCTGGAGACTAGGCACCAGCGAGGTGATATGATAAAGGTGTACAAAGCCTTGAATGGTTTGAGCATGCTCAATGCTGATGGGATTCTTCCTCTTGCTCAGAATAATCACCTGAGAGGGCATAAATTCAAATTGAGGAAAGACAGATGTGGGATAGATGTGTGGAATTTTGCCTTTAGCCAGCGGGTAGTTGGTTGGTGGAACAGACTTGCATCCCTTGTTGTGGAAGTTGACAGCCTAAATAAATTTAACACTGATCTGGACAGGTATTTCGAAAGAATAGAGGGGTGAAGTGGAAGTTTTTTTTTTTTTTTGGCTGATGCTGCATAAGCTTGCTTTCTTGCATCATATGCCTCTATTAATGCTAATGCTTTCAGTATAGATACATAGGGACAGGGCTCCCTATGAGTGTACACGCAGTCAGCCAAGCCATGTGGAATCCACGCCATGCCGCCTTCAAAGAAGCGGCATGGCGTAGGTCCCCCATGCTTCCCTCACAAAACTACCCTCGCAGAGTAAAGATACTTAAACGTTAACAGTTATGGACACACACTCATCATTCCCGTACACACGTGTGCACACGCACGCACACCATTCCCACTCGCATGTTAACATACATACATATATACACACACTCATCATTTACGCACACCTACACGCAGCACGTTTAAATAGGGATTTAGGAGCATCAACGACTAAGGCCATGTTGCTCAGTGTATACTGTCTATAAATTGCGTGTACATTTCGTGTGTTAAATATAAGCATACATACAGTATAGTAAATACCTTAAAATCGTTTCTTTCCACCACAGTATAGGTTCAGTAGTAGATTGATGCACTTAATGAACATACTTAAATATTTGATAACGAATTTTGGGATGCTATCATCACCGGTTGTTGCAGGGATAGGGAAAGCATTAGCAGCACGTATTAGTTGTGAAATTTAAATTTATTTAGATACACAGAGCAAAACAAGAAATACAAGACAATGAGCTTTCGGCTGTGTGGCAGCCTTCCTCGGATTAAAAACTGAATGGCAGTTGGAACACATACTGCCAGGATGGTGCGTGAGGCGCGTGGTTAGTTGTTGGTTGATGTTTGTGGCTGTGACGTATGGTGGTGACGTGGCCAGCGCTTGTCCATTGACAGGATTACTGTCTCCATGATGGTATTGACTTGACAACCACTGTTCCTATTTAAAGAGGTATCAGAGCATTTTATATTTAACGATTCCAACCAGGCACGCTTTAGGTAATGGTGGGACCTGTCCACAACCGTGACATCGCGGCGTGGGTCGATGTTGTGGCGGGATGTCCATACATGCTCGGCGATAGCAGAGTGGTCCACGTCCGCCAAGCGGATCGCCCTACTATGCTCTGAGAGACGCTTCTCGAGTCGGCGCCTAGTCTCCCCAAAGTAGCAGCTGGTGCAGTCACGGCAAGAGATTCGATAGACTAGGCCGCTCAGTAGAAGGGTGGGGACAGGTGTTTTCACGTTGGAAATGAGAGAGCGCAGTTTCTTGCCTGGGAGTTGGATGCACTTTATCCCATATGATTTTAGGATCCTACCGATCTGTTGTGACAGGTGAGGGTAGTATGGGATAAATGCCCTTGTGGATGACTCGTCATTGTTGGTGTTGCTGCTGGTCGTCACGCTGTCGCGTGCCTGTAGATCACACTTGTCAAGGACGTCGATGGGGTAGCCACACCTCGTAAGGTCTACTTTGACTCTGGTGACCTCTTTGCGTCTTACATCTGCGGAGCTGGAGTGCGTCCAGGCGCGAGCTAGCAAGGTTCGGGCAGTGGAGAGGAGGTGGCCCCGCGTGTGTGCTGACCGGAAGTTGGTGAATTGGCCAGCACACATAGGTTTGCGATAGACTGTCGTTTTCAAGCACGTATCTTCGCGCCGGACAAGAGTGTCCAGGTATGGTATAGAGTCGTTTGCCTCCAGCTCAATCGTAAACTTTATGAAGGGAGATAGTGAGTTGAGGTGGGCTAGGAGTCGCTGACCTGAGTCCTTCGGGATGACCACGAACACATCGTCAACATACCGACACCAAAAGGCGATGTGATCTGGTGCGTTAGCAAACGCACGTCCCTCTAATTCCTCCATCACGATGTTTGCTGTGACGGAGCTGACAGGGGAGCCCATGGCTGTGCCATGTATTTGCTGGTAGATGGAGCCGTCAAACATGATGGCACCCCCTGTTAAGCACAGTCTGAGAGCGGCGGAGATGTCATCAGGTGTCAGTCTAGTTCTGTCGCTAAGGGTTCCATCGTTGTCTAAGACCTGCTTCGCACACGAGATGGCAAGTTCCACTGGAATCGAGGTGAAAAGTGATACTACATCGAACGAAGCCATGACTTGATCATGTGAGATGGATATAGAGCGGATCCTCTCTATGAACTGAACACTGTTGGAGACGGTGTGGGTGGTCTTACCAACTAGAGGAGAGAGAAGTCTCGAGACAAACTTAGACAGTTCGTAAGTCGGTGATCCACAGCAGGATACAATTGGTCTTAGTGGCGTGCCTTCTTTGTGTACCTTTGGCAGGCCTTTGTACAAGGGCATTTATCCCATACTACCCTCACCTGTCACAACAGATCGGTAGGATCCTAAAATCATATGGGATAAAGTGCATCCAACTCCCAGGCAAGAAACTGCGCTCTCTCATTTCCAACGTGAAAACACCTGTCCCCACCCTTCTACAGAGCGGCCTAGTCTATCGAATCTCTTGCCGTGACTGCACCAGCTGCTACTTTGGGGAGACTAGGCGCCGACTCGAGAAGCGTCTCTCAGAGCATAGTAGGGCGATCCGCTTGGCGGACGTGGACCACTCTGCTATCGCCGAGCATGTATGGACATCCCGCCACAACATCGACCCACGCCGCGATGTCACGGTTGTGGACAGGTCCCACCATTACCTAAAGCGTGCCTGGTTGGAATCGTTAAATATAAAATGCTCTGATACCTCTTTAAATAGGAACAGTGGTTGTCAAGTCAATACCATCATGGAGACAGTAATCCTGTCAATGGACAAGCGCTGGCCACGTCACCACCATACGTCACAGCCACAAACATCAACCAACAACTAACCACGCGCCTCACGCACCATCCTGGCAGTATGTGTTCCAACTGCCATTCAGTTTTTAATCCGAGGAAGGCTGCCACACAGCCGAAAGCTCATTGTCTTGTATTTCTTGTTTTGCTCTGTGTATCTAAATAAATTTAAATTTCATAATGAATCCAGAGCGCGTAGGCCTCTTTAAATATATCCGTACTATTCTTGGCCAACTAGCATATGATATGGTCGTGAGACTGCAGAAAGATTTTATTTCTATAGCCCGCAATAGGCAGCACCTGAGGTTTGCACATAGGTTCAAAGCTAGTAAGATTATACCGAAAGGGTTTCGGTACAAACAACCGTTCTCTAGTGAGCGCATGGGACGTGCTTGTCGGAACTTCGGCTTCAAGACTCTACACATATGGATCGGCTTCCTCCATCATGAAATACAGCGTGCTTCAGCGAGCAAAGCATGCCTACTAGCCGACCTTAGGGCTTTGATTCCCGATCCGGTCTACACCAATGTAATCAATACTTTGTGTTCCAAGGCCGTCAGAGAATCAGATCGTTATCGTACCCGGCAGAAACGTAAGTTCAATGCTTTATTTAATGAATCCCAACAATTTCGTCGCCAACATAATGGCCCTCTCACAAATTGTACGGACTTCGTACTGAACCTAAGCAGCAAGCAGTTATCTGCTGAGCAAATAAACTTGTTGACCCTTGGCATGACATTCGCCGTTCTTCCTAAACACCCCCCGATCACCGACATCGCCTTGGGAGTGGAAGCAAGCTTATCGCGCCTCCCAGAGGATACAGCCAACGCAATCCGCGTGAAGACTGCAGCAGTTCTACACCATGCTCGCCCCGTCTCTTCAAACCTCAACCGTATGCACATTTCTGCCCTCAAGACACTGAAACAGGATCCACCCATCGTCATCCTACCGGCGGACAAAGGCCGTCGTACGGTTGTAATGAACCACGCTGATTACATGGCGAAAGCCTTATTACTTTTACGAGACACCTCCGTCTACAAACCCTTGGCCGTTAGCCCCAGCAGAACTTTGGAACGATGGGAGTCAGAGGTGAATACCCTCATCAACGACTGGCTGAAACAGGGAAAAATCACAGAGTCAACCCGTAATCACCTCCGGGCCTCCGGGTGTCAGATCCCACAGTTTTACGGCCTGCCAAAGGTTCACAAAGAAGGCACGCCACTAAGACCAATTGTATCCTGCTGTGGATCACCGACTTACGAACTGTCTAAGTTTGTCTCGAGACTTCTCTCTCCTCTAGTTGGTAAGACCACCCACACCGTCTCCAACAGTGTTCAGTTCATAGAGAGGATCCGCTCTATATCCATCTCACATGATCAAGTCATGGCTTCGTTCGATGTAGTATCACTTTTCACCTCGATTCCAGTGGAACTTGCCATCTCGTGTGCGAAGCAGGTCTTAGACAACGATGGAACCCTTAGCGACAGAACTAGACTGACACCTGATGACATCTCCGCCGCCCTCAGACTGTGCTTAACAGGGGGTGCCATCATGTTTGACGGCTCCATCTACCAGCAAATACATGGCACAGCCATGGGCTCCCCTGTCAGCTCCGTCACAGCAAACATCGTGATGGAGGAATTAGAGGGACGTGCGTTTGCTAACGCACCAGATCACATCGCCTTTTGGTGTCGGTATGTTGACGATGTGTTCGTGGTCATCCCGAAGGACTCAGGTCAGCGACTCCTAGCCCACCTCAACTCACTATCTCCCTTCATAAAGTTTACGATTGAGCTGGAGGCAAACGACTCTATACCATACCTGGACACTCTTGTCCGGCGCGAAGATACGTGCTTGAAAACGACAGTCTATCGCAAACCTATGTGTGCTGGCCAATTCACCAACTTCCGGTCAGCACACACGCGGGGCCACCTCCTCTCCACTGCCCGAACCTTGCTAGCTCGCGCCTGGACGCACTCCAGCTCCGCAGATGAAAGACGCAAAGAGGTCACCAGAGTCAAAGTAGACCTTACGAGGTGTGGCTACCCCATCGACGTCCTTGACAAGTGTGATCTACAGGCACGCGACAGCGTGACGACCAGCAGCAACACCAACAATGACGAGTCATCCACAAGGGCATTTATCCCATACTACCCTCACCTGTCACAACAGATCGGTAGGATCCTAAAATCATATGGGATAAAGTGCATCCAACTCCCAGACAAGAAACTGCGCTCTCTCATTTCCAACGTGAAAACACCTGTCCCCACCCTTCTACAGAGCGGCCTAGTCTATCGAATCTCTTGCCGTGACTGCACCAGCTGCTACTTTGGGGAGACTAGGCGCCGACTCGAGAAGCGTCTCTCAGAGCATAGTAGGGCGATCCGCTTGGCGGACGTGGACCACTCTGCTATCGCCGAGCATGTATGGACATCCCGCCACAACATCGACCCACGCCGCGATGTCACGGTTGTGGACAGGTCCCACCATTACCTAAAGCGTGCCTGGTTGGAATCGTTAAATATAAAATGCTCTGATACCTCTTTAAATAGGAACAGTGGTTGTCAAGTCAATACCATCATGGAGACAGTAATCCTGTCAATGGACAAGCGCTGGCCACGTCACCACCATACGTCACAGCCACAAACATCAACCAACAACTAACCACGCGCCTCACGCACCATCCTGGCAGTATGTGTTCCAACTGCCATTCAGTTTTTAATCCGAGGAAGGCTGCCACACAGCCGAAAGCTCATTGTCTTGTATTTCTTGTTTTGCTCTGTGTATCTAAATAAATTTAAATTTCATAATGAATCCAGAGCGCGTAGGCCTCTTTAAATATACGTATTAGTTGGTCCTTGGAAATTCGGATTGTAACCAGAATATCAGTGGGATGAGAATGAATAAAGAATGGCAGTTCTGCCAATGCTGGATGCTGATCAGAGAATCTAGCAACAAAATCGAGCCATTCATGTAGGCTGATGTTCCTTGCTGAACATGCTCTTCTTTCCTAGAATGTTTTTTCCTTTTTTTAAGGTTGTTTTGAATGAACTTTAATCGCTGCCGACTTCGTCCTGTTGAACATTACTTTAGCCCGGAAGAATTCTATGCGACTTTGCACGCCTCCTATTCTTTCCATCTTCCAGGCAGGGAGTATTTTGTTGAGTTGGGGAGTCCACCACGCTCTGGAGCCGGAGTAATGGTGACTTTCTTAGTAGCAGTGTTTAGGGACAATGACTCTAATCCATTTTTTAATTAGGTTGATCGCAAGAGTCGCATAAGACTGTGGAGATGGATGGTTTACGACGGAGTCTGCCTTAAAACAATTCAAAATGAGACTATCATGGATAGATTGAAGTTGCGAGAAAACGTGGTGGATCGCTTGGAGTGTCGATCTTTGCAGTAGTATGGGCACGTCCAACGGATGGCCCAGAAGAGATGAACTAAGAGAGTGATGAACTGGTCGCCGACTGGTAGACGGAAAAGGAGACTGCCTCAACTTACCTGGAGAGGAGGAAGGGGAGCAGTGGAGGCGATGCGAGCCAGAGGACTGCACGCGGGTTCTTGAGATGACCGTTCACAATGGAGAAGGGAATTACAAGGCAACGGCTAGGTAGTGGAGACGTCTTCGAAAGAAAGAAAAGAAAGTAAATCGCAAGAATCAGCTATCTATTTCAAAATGTTTCAAGGGTCTTCGATGAAGGCATTCGGATCGAGAAACTTTTGCGCGACAAGTTTTGTATTATTCAATAAAAAAAAAACTTTCGCGAAACAAGAACTCGTTATCCGTGACATTACTTTCATCCCGAGATGTTCAACATGCAAAGGAGTCCGCAAGTCTTGCCAAAGTAGTCGTTGTTCCATAAATGAAATAAATCCTCAGCTGACCAAGCTTCAGTTCACAACTCGTAATTCATATGTGTGATGAAAATGGCACCTCTTGCGAATTTATTAGAGAATTTTGAACAGTTTCGACTTGCTAATTTTCTTTTTACTTTCCTATTCAGGCATAGTGTCTTCTTTTAATTAATCTTTATGGTTTTTGGATTTATAATATATTTTGTTACCGTTATTGTACAATAGAGCATAGGTTATTTATGCAGGTAGAAATGAGCAAACAAGGTTTGCATCGATCTCACAAAACCGATATGATGATAAGGTGAGAAATTTGGTTTAAAAAATGCACCTGAAAAAAAAAAAAAAGCTTGCTAATGACAAAAGGCAGTGGACGGCCAGAATCCAGATTGTATTGGGGGGTTCCCGGCGAACCGTGGCCAACCCCGCAGAAAACTGCATTTTCAAAGTTTTTGCTAATTTTTTGAACAATTGCATAATCATTTAATATTTCAGGTAAGTGGTAAACAGTTCTTTGATTTAATAAAATACAGTACAAAACACGTTTAATATAAACGTTCCTATTTATCATCAAAAAAGGTTTTGGATCAAATATTTTGATCAATATTGAATTATGCGCGGTTAATACATTTTTCTGAAGTCCAAATTTAGGGATGGACTCGTATTCGGGCATATACGGTACTTTCTGCTTATACTCATGCACGGCCACTTATTGGCACCCGAAAAAAAAGTCAAGAAACAATCAGGCCGTGAACACACTTTTACAAACATAATACACAACGAAGCAATATGGCCAAGTCACTGATGCGCCTAAAATTTAACAATAAGTCTCTTTTGACACATTAAATATCTATTAATAGATATTTTCTCTTGCAGATGGCCTGAAATGGACCATGGGCTAAGCGTGTGTAATTTCACTTTTGAACTGAACAGTTTCAACCCTTGCTTTACCCCTCCCCTGTTGCTTCCCGTTGCAAGGCCAATTAATGATCCCCTTCATTTTCAGTCCAAATCGTTTCTTTCCCTCTTCACGGGAAGATTACGCGTTCCGTGCCATCCCACGTGTCTCCAACATCGCGATCTTGTTAAGTTATCTTCATGCTCCAACCGATCTCGTGGGAACACGTGTTACATCTATTTCAAACTTTTGCAAAACAACGATTTTCGTGATAAAAGAATAGGGGGGGAGAAGAGCAGGACGTGACCGAAGGAGTGATCGCAATGTGTAAGCTTTATTCCAACCTACTTTCTTATTAGCTGCAGGTACGCTGCCAGTGAGCCTCGGGGGTGTTTTATTTTACGAAGTTACGTTTTTGTTTAACTCACGAAAACTCCTTCTGACAACACTTATTGGCTCCCGGTTGTTATTCGAGTTGTGTTTTGGTGTTCTCCTCCTGAAGTTTGATAGGGGACACCCCATTTGCATGTTCACCTTTATGCAAGAAGTGGCTCTTGGATGTTATGAGAACTGTTTCGTGGAAAGAGATAATGTTCACCCTTGGATCTGACGATATTTGTTAGGATGCTCACTAGACATTTACCTCTTTTCGTCAACGTTTCTTTCCCTGGGGGCTCTTGGCGTTTCCGTTGCCGAATTGGTGCATTCGTCGAAGCCGTCGCAAGACCAAGTAAGTTTATTAATTGTTATTTTGGTGCTACTTGGTTACAGTCATCTCTCTTACATATCGTGAGAGCAAGAGGAGCTTCGTACAAGTTTTAAATTGTATTATTTTGACCTCTCGCGAATTGCAGTTGCGTCCTTGCTTGAATAATGGCATCGTTATTGTCAAGCGGACAGATTTCATACGAATACTTGTAATGGATACTTGTCAGCTTTCCATATGGTGTTTATGTTACATAACGAGTTGACAAACTGGAACAGATAGTTTATTATTGTTTCTTTAATTAAACAGAATTACAGATTCAAGCGTTGATGCTTCGTTGTACACTGCTGATTAATCTTTTGTTCCTGATTGGTACCGCCATTTCCTTTCTCATAATTTGTATCATTCAGTTCGTGTGTTGTCGCCTTGCATACCCCCATTACAGATGAGTCGTACTCTGTGGCTGGCTGAAACTTGCGTGCAATTTTCAACTTCCGCGTACTATGCAGAAGTCTCGAGTGGCACGTTCCACTTCTGCAATTTCTCGAGCGACAAATTATGCATAGTTTTCCGATAGTATTTAATTGGACAGTTGTACCGAAGACTACATTTTATGCCGTATCCGTATTACCAAACATAAACGCACTAATATTCGTGGTTAACTACAAAGATGTTTTGCTGTAAGTAAAACACAAAGAGTTGTAGGTTATGATTCATTAATTGAATCTTCACTCGTCATGTCAAACAAACTGACAGATGTAATGCAATAGCCACACATTTTGAACTGAGTCATGAAATGGCTGAGTCGTGGTCACTTGAAGTACAGAGTACACCCTTCTCGTTCGGATTCACGTAATACCACAAAAGGCCATAGAATTCTCGCAATCCCCATCTTGTAAACTCCCTTCAATCTTATGTGGTCTTTGGGTAATGGGTGTTGACAACCGGCATGCACGCTGCAAGATCCAATCCGTGCTCTGCGAGGAAGTGTAACCCCCCACCTCCAATTAACCGTTTGAGCTGTTCTGCTGCAATGAAGCAGATCCAATTTCCGTTTATTCCCTGTATTGGGCATTTTCAATAGTGAATACAGGGTATAAACAAATTTATCTGTAATGAAACGAATGTGAGTAAGGGAGCGACAAACGAAGTGTATAACGTGCCTTGAGTTAAAAAAAAAAAAAAAAAAAAGTTTTCGTGATGGCTAATTTTAATCTTTCCGAATCTTAGTAAAGGATATATGGGGGGGCGGTATATACTCATCCTCATGGGTTGTTAGATAAAAATCGGAAAAAGTGATTTAATTATACAGAGTTTCATTAAAAATATTGAAATTTACTTCTTCATCGGTTATATTCAGCCTTACAATCGATGAGTGTTGGATCCGCCCGCCGCTTGTCCTTTGTGTTAATTTAGTTTGTCTCACAGGAGTTTAAGTAATGTGGTCTTTTAGTGTATCTCAGTATCAGATTTATAATTTTATTGAATCGATGCAAATTAGAGGACGCAATTAATTGGAGGGATACCGCACCTGGCTTGATCGTCTACACCCCAAAGTACGATTGAGTAACAGTTACTGTATTAACTAAAGTTAATAATTGCAGCTCACTCGGGGGACCAACTCTTTACGAAAACGATTGGGTGGCTCATTTCCATTACAAGGCGTGTGGCTATTACTCCACTATATTTCGTGGATGAGCGGTAGTTTTCTTTTCTCAATTCGAAAACATTCGGGAGGACCACTTTTATTACTCCGAGTAAATATTGTGGTTAATCAAATTGGACAGTGGGCCAGAACCTATCAAAACCTGTACGAAAGGAAAAATAATAATAGAAAGTTAAGTTTTAATCTGTGAGTTTGATATTCATTCTGTTTTAAACACAGATGTTCACTTCGTCATAATATGCAAATTGTGACAGGTGTCAGCAGGCCGTTGTTTGCCTGCAACTGTCTAAAATGTGGTTGAGTTGAGAGGCCGCTTGAAAAAGATTGGGACGTCACTCGTAGTGGGACTTCGTTCTTCGATTCTGTGTACCGTGAGGACTACAAAGTTGTCATGTCTCAATTCATAGATGCGGGTAAGTACCTTAATGATATGAGGGTGCCTTCTTAATACAAAATTCCTAAAACGGTCCGATAAACTCAGGAATTTACAAGTTGCCCAATATTTCACGTGAGTTAACAAATTACTTCCACGATTACCCAATATTTAACGTTGTATTAAAGATCACTTGCACGAACGTCAGTTTTGATTCTTATGGTATTAAATGCTTGAACAATATAACATTTAAGGAATCGGCTTCCCGTTTCAGTTTTTATCTTGGTTTACGCTTAAATCTTCCACACGGTCAATTTGACACACACCTTTCACAAAGTTTTGGTCCTTGAGGTTGTCACAGACATTCTCTCAGATATGCCAGACAAGCTGTACTTGCTACCTGGGAGTCTAAAACGCTGATGGAACTGATATTCGGGTGACACTTAAGTCAAGTGGACCCAATTTCGGCGAAGTCCGGACGGTCTGTGACAGCCAAATCCTCTGCTTGCACCTTCACGATGGTGGGACTGTTAGTAATCCTGGGTATAACCGCCATGCACAAGCACATGGTGGGTGACCACCCAGGTGTGAACCAACGTAAGCAGGGGTCGAGGTGTGGCGTCCACACCACATGGAGGAACGCCGCCCCTCTATGTTACCAGGCAGTACTAGGTGGTAGATGACTCTCATCGACCGGTGAAATACCACCACTTTGCTTTGCTTATTGGAGGCTTGAAGTGGTGGAACCCATGTTTAGTCTCTAGAGCTAAGTTCCGGTCAACAATTCCCTATCTCTTCCATCATGCAGTATGATTGATGACTTTTGAGGTTATGATGAACGTTGTGGCGAGATCCAATATTCCTTACATTTCGAGGGTACAGCTCTAAAACGGTTTTCGCAGGCCGGCCGCTAGTTAGTACACCGGACCGAACCTATTGGTAACTCTCTAGGAGGCTTCCGGATCAGCTAGTGTATAATCTTGCTACCTCTACTCTGCCAGATAGTGACTGGGGGTAGTCCGAGTAGTGTGTTTGCGGGGAGCATTGTCGAGGCCACGTTATGTCAAGGATCTGGGTATATTCTTACCACATGTACGCCATATCCAAAAATTTCATTACTTCATACAGCATGTCCCACCCACTTTTTCTTACTATTGAATACACCATGAATTGTCAAACTAATAGAACAAGCTTATCTGCGAAAAGATCTAAACCTCCCAAGGACTTCCTAATTCATTTCACAAATATACGTGGTCTCAATTCTAATCTCAACGGTGTCCATTTCCACTTGCAGTCTGCCAAACCACATGTACTTTTTCTGACAGAATCTCAGTTATCGGTTGGTTCAACTACTGTTCATCTCAGATGCCCAAATTATTCGCTGTATGATTCCTTTCACCTCAAAAGTGGTACTTGTGCATATGTCCGTTCTGATATTCCCTGTCAGAGACTTGGCAATTTGGAACTCCTCTCTTTGATCTTCTCTGGCTTAAAATCTCTCTACCTCATTGTGTCAAATTCATCTGTTGTCTCTACCGTTCTCCCAACTCCACTAATCACTTGGAGCTCTTTGACTTCCTCTCTTTGCAACTTGACTTTCTCCATTCCAACTTTCCTAACAGTGAGGTAATTTTCCTTGGTGATTTTAATGTTCACAACTCCAACTGGCTTCCGTTTTCTAGTCACACCGACCCAGCAGTTCGAGATGCTGAGGCTTTTGCAATTACTAATGACCTAGCACAGATTGTTCATTTACCTACAAGAATACCGGACAATCCAAATCATACAGCCAATACGCTTGATCTTTTTCTCACAAACAACCCTTCTAAGTACACGGTCGAAGTGAGAGGTCCTTTAGGCACTTCAGATCACAACTTGGTGATTGTCTCTTCTCCAATGGAACCTTTATCTCATGGCTATTCCCAACCTCGTGTTGTTTGGCATTACAAGAGTGCAAAATGGGATGACCTGCGAGACTTCTTTTCTTCTTTTCCTTGGTCGGATTACTGTTTCAAAACTTCTGATGTCAACGTTTGCTCAGATCGTGTCAGTGAAACCCCTTCTCCTATTTCAAAAAAAAAAAAAAAAAAAAAAATTTTTTTTTTTTCATTTATTTATTAATTAATTTTTTTTTTTTTTATATATTACTTTTTTATTTATTTATTTATTTTTTTTTTTATTTATTTATTTATTATTTTTTTTTTATATATATATATATTTTTTTATTATTATTATTTTTTTTTATTTTTTTTTTTTTTTTTTTTTTTTTTATTGTATTTTATTTATTTATTTATTTTTTTTTTTTTATTTATTAATTTTTTTTTTTTTTTTTCATTATTATTATTTTTATTTTATTATTTTTTATTTATTTTTTATTTTTTATTTTTTTTTTATTTATTTTATATTATTTATTAATTATTTATTTATTTATTTTTTTTTTATTATTTTATTTTTTTATTTTTTTTTATTATTTTTTTTTTTTTATTTTATTTTTTTTAATTTATTTATTTTTTATTATTTATTAATTATTTATTTATTATTATTATTTTATTATTATTATTATTATTTTTTTTTTTTTTTTTTTTTTATTTATTTATTTATTTATTATTTTTTTTTTTTATTTATTTATTTTATTTATTTTTTTTTTTTCGGCCCTCCCTGGGAAGCTCAGGCTAACCCCAGGGTTGGCCAGCCAGAGTTCTCTTTCCACATACCTGGTCCGGCTCCCAGTGCCAGTGACGGTAACTAGCAGTCTGTGGTGTTCCACAGACCCTAGGCTAAGCGGCCAGATGAACAACATAACCCGCACTAAGCAAACATGAACATACACTAACATATGCTATCTGGCCTTGACAGTACTGTACTGTCTTACTTCACAAGAGATTCAAATGCGGAGTTGTGCGAAAGCACCGGTGCCGCTTGTCAGAAAACACTATGTCACTATGTCACTATTCTTGCAGGAATGGAATCCTTTATCCCACACTCCACTTTAAAATCTCGTCCTTTATCTAAACCTTGGTTTTCCAATAAATGTGCTAAGGCTGTTCAAGAGAAGAATGTTGCATATCGTAATTGGCTTGTTTCTAATTCTTCAGTTTCATTTTCTGCCTACACCAAAGCTCGCAACAATTGTAAAGCAGTTATTAATCAGTCCAAACTAGAGTTTGAACAGGCTAAGAGTAGAAAACTTGCTTCTTGCCCTAATGGTAGCCGAGCATTCTGGTCTCTTGCCAAATCTATTGGCCCCAACTTTTGCCCATCTCTGCTTCCACCTCTGTCCAAACCACATGGTTCTGTTGTCACTTCAGCCAAGGATAAAGCTGACCTGTTAGCATCCCATTTTTCTTCCAGCTCATGTATTAATGAACTTGGTAAAACACCTCCCACCATTCCCAACACGGTCCATTCAATGCCTCCTGTGGTCTTCCGTCAAAAGGATATCAGAAGGATTTTGATGAATCTTGATGCTAAGAAAGCTCCAGGTCCTGATGGTATTTCTCCACTTGTTCTCAAAATCTGTGCTCCTGAACTTACTCCTATTCTTTGCCGCCTTTTTTCACTTTCTTATTCCAAAGGTGTTTTTCCTTCTGCTTGGAAATTTGCTCATATCCAGCCAGTTCCTAAAAAGGGTGACAAATCCCTCCCATCCAATTATCGTCCCATTGCAATTACTTCTACTCTTTCTAAAGTAATGGAGAAATCAATTAACCGCCAACTCTTAAACTACCTAGAAACCTTCCGTCTGATCAACGATCACCAGTATGGATTCCGTCAGTGTCGATCCACTGGTGATATCCATCCTGGCTTATGTTACCCATTTATGGACTACTTCAATGGAAAGGTTCGGTGAAACACAAGTAGTTGCTCTTGACATCTCAAAGGCTTTTGATCGTGTTTGGCATAAAGGTCTTCTAAACAAGCTTCCATCTTATGGTTTGCCAACTGTTTTTAGTAATTGGTTATCCAGTTTTCTCTCTGATCGTTCACTGACGGTGATGGTAGATGGCTCTCTGTCTTCTAACTTCTCCACTAATGCCGGTGTCCCCCAAGGTTCAGTTCTTTCCCCCACTCTTTTCCTCTTGTATATCAATGACCTTCTTCCATTGACTGGAAATCCTATCCATAGTTTTGCCGATGATAGCACATTGCATTCAACTTTCCGTTTTGAGAAATCTTGTCCTGCTCAATCAGCTTCAACTTCTCGAAAATCTGCTACCAATTCCTTAAATGCCGATCTTCAGGTAATTCTCCAGTGGGGCAAAGACAACTTAGTTGATTTCAACCCTTCTAAAACTCAGTCTTGTCTTATATCTCGCAAAAAGGATTCTTCTGCTCCTATGCTTATCTTTAGTGATACTCCAATTTCTAGGCAAAAGGATATATCTCTTTTGGGGATTACCCTGACTTCTAATCTCTCTTGGCACAAGCACATTACAAATATTGCTTCCTCTGCATCTAAAAAACTTGGTTTTCTCTTTCGCTCTCGGCGTTACTTTTCTTCCAAACAGCTGCTCACTCTGTATAAATCGCAAATCCGCCCTGCCATGGGATATTGTTCCCACATTTGGGGTGGTGCCCCCCAAAACTTCTCTCAGGCTTCTTGATTCCATTCAGAAGAGGGCAGTTAGGTTAATTAATGACTCATCTGTAACAGAGTCTCTCCACTCGCTTTCTCACAGACGCACTGTTTCTGCTGCATGCCTCTTTTACAGATACTTCCATGGGCACTGTTCTTCTGAATTGGCTTCTATAATTCCCGCTCTCTCTTTCAAAACAGTCCGAACACGTGCCTCCACCAGCCAACATCCATTTACTGTCCAACTTCAAACCTACAGAACCAACTTTTCATCTTCCTCATTTATCCATTCAACTGCCGTTTTCTGGAACAACCTTCCTTCATACGTATTTCCTGAAAATTACAATCTACAGAAGTTCATGTGGAATGTCAACAAATATCTTCTTTCGTCTTGTCAACCTCCAACCCAAGCACGGTACTAAGTACTATAGGTTCTAATACCTCTCGTGTTTGGGGTTCACATAAAAAAAAAAAAAAAAAAAAGTACGATCGACTTAAGGCTCATATAAGTTTCTGTTAGAAAAATATTCAGAAGGCTATCTAGATGTCTGTGTGAGGATTTGATGGACACAGTGAATGCAAGCAAAGGTGTCCAAAACACTCCATGCCACACGATTAAGGGAACAGAGTTGTTGCGATGCGACACAAACGTCCTGCCCACCTTCTCAAGGCGCCTCCGTAGCCAGGTGGGCAGGAGCAGCGGAGCACAGCACACGCTTCTTGATTAGACCGGGGTTCGCACCCGTAACCACCAAATACGGAAGATGTGGAAGGTCAGGGAATGACCACCGCATATCCCTGGAGCAATATGGCCTTAGTTGCTAATGCTGCTAAAAACCAAAATAACAGCGACCACCTTCTCAAAACCATACGACTACAAATCAACCAAATGGAAAGCCCACAGTGGTGACGACCGCAGAAAAGTGAAAATAGGTAAAAATTAAGTTTTTTTTATTTTTTTATTATAAAATCTTCAAACACAAGATGTATTAGAACCGATAGTACCTAGTACCGTGCTTAGGTTCGAGGTTGAGAAGACGAAAGAAGATATTTGTTGACATTAGACTTGAACTTCTGTAGATTGTAATTTTCAGGAAATACATATGAAGGAAGATTGTTCCAGAAAACGGCAGTTGAATGAATAAATGAGGAAGATGAAAAGTTGGTTCTGTGAGTTTGAAGTTGGACAGAAAATGGATGTTGGTTGATGGAGGCACGTGTTCGGACTGTTTTGAAAGAGAGAGCGGGAATTATAGAAGCCAATTCAGAAGAACAGTGCCCATGGAAGTATCTGTAGAAAAGGCATGCAGCAGAAACAGTACGTCTATGAGACAGCGAGTGGAGAGACTCTGTTAGAGAGTTAGAGATGAATCATTAATTAACCTAACTGCCCTCTTCTGAATAGAATCAAGAAGCCTGAGAGAGGTTTTGGGGGCACCACCCCAGATGTGGGAACAATATTCCATGGTAGGGCGGATTTGCGATTTATACAACGTGAACAGCTGTTTGGAAGAAAAGTAATGCTGAGAACAAAAGAGAAAACCAAGTTTTTTAGATGCAGAGGAAGCAATATTTGTAATGTGCTTGTGCCAAGAGACATTAGATGTCAGGGTAATCCCCAGAAGAGATATATCATTTTGCCTAGAAATCGGAGTGTCACTAAAGATAAGCATAGGACAGAAGTATCCTTTTGGCGAAATATAAGACAAGACTGAGTTTTACAAGGATTGAAATCAACTAAGTTGTCTTTGCCCCACTGGAGATCGGCATTTAAGGAATTGGTAGCAGAGTTTCGAGAAGTTGAAGCTGATTGAGCAGGACAAGGTTTCTCAAAATGGAAAGTGGAATGCAATGTGCTATCATCGGCAAAACTATGGATAGGATTTCCAGTCAATGTAAGAAGGTCGTTAATATACAAGATGAAAAGAGTGGGGGAAAGAACTGAACCTTGGGGGACATCAGCATTAGTGGAGAAGTTAGAAGACAGAGAGCCATCTACCATCACCTTCAGTGAGCAATCAAAGAGAAAGCTGGATGGATAACTAATTACAAAAAACAGTGGGCAAACCACAAGATAGAAGCTTGTTTAGAAGACCTTTATGACAAACACGATCGAAAGCCTTTGAGTTGTCAAGAGCAACTGCTCGTGTTTCAGCGAACTTTTTCCATTGAATTTGTCCATGAATGGGTAACATAATCCAGAATATCACAAGTGAATCGACACTGACGGAATCCATACTGGCGATCATTGATCAGACGGTAGGTTTCTAGTTAGTTTAAGAGTTGGCGGTTAATTGATTTCTCCATTACTTTAGAAAGAGTAGAAGTAATTGCAATGGGACGTTAATTGGATGGGAGAGATTTGTCACTCATTTTAGGCACTGGCTGGATATAAGCAAATTTCCAAGCAGAAGGAAAAACACCTTTGGAATAAAAAGGGAAAAAAGGCGGCAAAGAATAGGAGTAAGTTCAGGAGCACAGGGTTTGAGAACAAGTGTAGAAATACCATCAGAACCTGGAGCTTTTTGAGTATCAAGATTCGTCAATATCCTTTTGACGGAAGACCACAGGAGGCATTGAATGGAACTTGTTGGGAATGGCGGGAGGTGTTTTACCAAGATCATTAATACATGAGTTGGAAGAAAAATGGGATGATAGCAGGTCCTTGCCCGAAGTGACAACAGAACCATCTGGTTTTGACAGAGGTGGGAGTAGAGAGATGGGCAAAGGTTGCGGCCAATAGCTTTGGCAAGAGACCAGAATGCTCGGCTACCATTATGGCAAGAAGCAAGTTTTCTACTCTTAGCCTGTTCAAAATCTAGTTTCGACTGATTAATAACTGCTTAACAATTGTTGCGAGCTTTGATGTAAAATTATTCCTACAAGAATAATTTCACTGACATAGTATCATCTCGGCAAAGTTAACATCAGAAGTTTTGAAACATTAATCCGACGCAGGAAAAGGAGAAAAGAAATCTCGCATGTCATCCCATTTTGCATTATTGTAATACCAAATAACACGAGGTTGGGAATAGCATGAGATGAAGATTCTATTGGAGAACAGACAATCAACAAGTAGTGATCTGAGGTGCCGAAAGGACCACTGACTTCGATTGTGTACTTGGAAGGGTTTTTTGTGAGAAAATGATAGTCTATTAGCTGTATGGTTGGGATTGTCTTGGTTTTGGTAGGTAAATGAACAGTCTGTGCGAGGTCATTAGTAATTGCAAAAGCCTCAGCACCTCGACCATATGGATTGGCGTGACTAGAAAACGGAAGCCAGCTGGAGTTGTGAACATTAAAATCACCAAGGAAAATTACCTTACTGTTAGGAAAGTTGAACTGGAGAAAGTCAAGTTGCAAAGAGAGGAAGTCAAAGAGCTGCAAGTGATTAGTGGAGTTGGGAGAACGGTAGAAACAATACATGTATTTGACAGAATGTGTTAGAGAGATTTTAAGCCAGAGGAGATTCCAAATTACCAAGTCTCTGACAGCGAATATCGGAACGGACATATGTACAAGTACTACCTTTGAGGCGAAAGGAATCATACAGCGAATAATTTGGGCAACTAAGGTTAGCAATAGTTAAATCAATCGATAACTGAGATTCTGTCAGAAAAAGTACATGGGGTTTGGCAGCCAAGTGGAAATGGACATCGTTGATATTTGAACTGAGACCACGTATATTTGTGAAATGAACTAGGAAGTGTTTGGGGGGTTTAGATATTTTCGCAGATAAGCTTACTCTGTTATTTTGACAATTCATGGTGTATTCAATAGTAAGAAAGCGTGTGTGGGGGTAATGCTGTATGAAGTAATGAAATTTTTGGATATGGCGTACACATACCCAGATACTTGACATAACTTACTAACGTGGCCTCGACAATGCCCCCCCCCCCCACATACACACTACTCGGACTCCCTTCAGTCACTATCTGGCAGAGTAGAGGTAGCAAGATTATACATTAGCTGATCCGGAAGCCTCCTGGAGCGTTACCAATAGGTTCGGTCCGGTGTACTAACTAGCGGCCGGCCTGCGAACACCGTTTTAGAGCTATACCCTCGAAATGTAAGGAAGATTGGATCTCGCCATGATGTCCATCATAACCTCAAAAGCCATCAGTCATACTGCATGATGGAATAGATGGGGAAGGGTTGACCGGAACTTAGCTCTGGAGACTAAACATGGGCTCCACCACTTCAAGCCTCCAATAAGCAAAGCGGTGGTATTGCACCGGTTGATGACAGTCATCTACCACCTAGTATTGCCTGGTAACATAGAGGGGCGGCGTTCCTCCATGTGGTGTGAGCGCCACACCTCTATCCCTGCTTACGTTGGTTCACACTTGGGTGGTCACCCACAGTGTGCTTGTGCATGGGGGTTATACCCAGGAATTAAGGATAATAATAAAATTAGAAATGGGATAAACCACTGGTTGACTGATGTTGGTAATACATCGCGGCTTTCTTTTAATGATCCTTCACAGTTAGTAAATACTATTGAACTAAGCGTAGCACTGGGGAGGCTGTCAATCAGTACCTAACAGCAAGTGTCTTCCAAAGATTACTAGCCATTATTCCAATAGCCAACTATCGGAAGAAGCGCGTCGAATTTACATTTAAAACAATGCCGACGGGGTAGAATCGCTCAAAAATATCGAGGAATGAGGACGATCCATCAGTTTCTGGTGTCATCAGATCTATTTATTAAAAATTTAAGGCCTTTGCCCCGAAGTGGATATCAAAACTTTCAAAAGACAGAGCTCCTGGTACGTCAACGTCAAAAATTATTTAAGTTGCCAGTGTGGGATGAAACTGCTTCTGGAAGCAGTGAACCTGAGACTATATCGAATGTTTTCTTTCTGATTTTCCTCTTTTGTCTATTTTTCTTTATAAATTTAGTTAATTACTTAAATGCGTTTGCTAAACGTTGCTTCACTTATTACGAACGATTAGTTTATTCAATAAAATCTTAATACTTGGAAAAAAAACGAGTTTTACCAGATTTTTACGCATTCTGATACACTGTGTGTCGTTGAAAAAGACCCGAGGAACTTATTACGCCCGGTCATTCCAATAAATTTTAATGGTTTATTCGTGAGAATGATGCTAGACTTTCGTAATTTTAATTCAAACCTGAATATAAATGTCCCTTAAGAAAACCACCATACAGGTGAGATAGTACAAGCAGTCACATGAATAATCTACATGAATATTTTCTTGGACTGTTACCAAAACCTCACGGAAAACAGAATGCCAATGTTCCCTTTAATTTCAGATATCTGTGCAACATTTCGAAGCAATTTTTTGTTTATTAAAATAAACAGATTTGTTTCATCAAGGTTTCCTTCACCGGAAATAGCATTTTTATCAACCATTCGCATCCAATATTCAAGTACTGAAAATTCCTTTGGTTGAGAGACGTTCGTATGTTCACCCCGCACCCCACTTTCATAGTTTAGGCAATGAAAATGTCTGGCCACTGTGTTATCCTGCGATCCATCAATAATGTCATGTCAAGTTGACAGTACAAATCGGGTAGTTATTGCCCATCATGAATATGACCTAGCTGTACTGCTTTATTGTGATTGATGGGTTTTATCTTAGCTGTTTTTAGTTTCAGTTCCTCGAAGAACGGATATTTGTAGACAGTTATTTAGAACCGTGACATTATAATTGCCTTTAATTTATAAATAATAACCATACTTACCTAATAAAGATCACGGAAATAATATTAAGAATCTTCAGTTATTTTATTAATTGCAATACTATTTATAGAAATTTCCAATGTGGGTCGGAGTACTGAATCTTCTCTTTCTCTCAATTACTTTTCACCTTTTTCAGAACGTGGAACAGTTTTAATGTCTGATCTCAATAAATGACCGGAATTACGTGATATTTTTAGAGAAACGAGTATAGAAAATACGAATACAACAAAGTATCATAAACATGTTGCTCATAGAAGAGGATATTGACAACCACAGAAATGGTCGTACCGGTGTGTGTTCTAGGGGTTTAACGGCGCATAAGCTGCTGATGACTGAAGCACTTCGCTCTTTCGAAGGAAAGCATCAAACATCGAAGATGAACGACAGAGTACAATCCAATCAGAAGTGATGAAAGTAGTGGAAGAATACCGAGCGATGGGGGATTGCAGCTAAACCAGGGCAAATCAGCACATCATCAGTTATGAAGAGATCAAAAAATGATATTCAGTGGGTATCGACGAATTTTGTTGATCTAACCTGGGATGAGGAACTTTTCTTGACATTTTTGTATTTCAGATAGGGGCCACGGCCCACAAAAAAATAACCTGTGCACGCCATTCTGTTAATAACTATTTTTAAATACAATGTACTCGTACCTAACATACTTGTATGTAGCGTACGTTATTTTTATAGACATATTTCTATCTTCCATCTGATTGTTCTCTACCACAAAAGCTCTGTTTTATTGTCAGATCCCGCGGACTACTTTCATTAAGTTTCTGGGCCGGCATGTCGTGATCATTATTACGAAAAGGCATCGTGAAGTAATCCTCTGGGTGAGGTCAAATTATTGCGTAAGTTGTAATTAATTATTGCGAAAATGAACTGCTGAAACGGAGAAGTTAACCTAAAGTAATTGTTCTTGCTTAATAAAATGGAGATTATGTCAGTTTTACCGGTGTGTTAATAGAATCATATTTGATACCCATTTTGATGCGCATACTTGTATAGAATAAAGTATTCTATACAAGATAAACTGACAAGCATACACATAACTGGTATTCATTTACCTTCACTCTATTCACTCGTTTAATCTGTTAATACATGCTTTCATTTCCATAAAATTTTCTCTCAATTAGTATAGAATCTGTATGGTGTGGAATAGTTGGAAGCAAAGGTATGTAGGAGTAAAGGTATGTAGATTACTCCTACTCGCAAATGCGAGTAGGAGTAATATACAGGTCAAGTGATTGTGAGGACTATGATGAGAGCCTCTACATGCAAATGGAATGGGCACGTAAGGGTGAATGTCTTGTTATGGGTGATTTCAATTTGTCTCTAATTGATTGGAGAAAATGGGAGGACAAAACATGGGGGAGAAAATTTTAAAATCAACTAGATGATTTTAATTTGTACCAACATGTCAGGGAAAGTACTAGGGAAAATAATACTGTAGACTTCATCATCATCCATGAACTAGATGACATAATAGGGCTGACAGTAGAGGAACCAGTAGCAGCAAGTGATTACGGAGTTCTACAGTGGATGATGAAGAGAAAGGTAGCAGTAGTTAAAGGCAAAGGAATGGGCTATAACTTCAGGAAATTACGATGCCTTAAGGTGCTACATGGCCTCTATTAACTGGGTAGATATCGCACAGAGAGCGAATACAATTGAATGATGGTATACCTTTAAAACATTAATCATAGAAGCCCTGAATGAGTATATACCATTAAAAAATTTCTCCACGAGGATTCAAAGTTGGATGAATAATGAAATTGCCAAATTACTTGAGCAGAAAAAGACGGCATGGAGAAGTTAGAGCAATAAAAAGTACCGAAGCCTATAATAGCTACAATTGATCTGTAACAGTGCCGCATAAAAAGATTAGGTTGGCAAAGAAGAGGGGGGTTAAGGAATTCTTCCCATACATAAATGCAAAGAAGAGAAGGACAAACCAGATCGCACCCTTATGTAATGGGCGTGGAATAGTATTATACACCCCAGCTCAAGTTGCAGATGAACTCGACAGTTACTTTGCATCGATATTTACAGAAGAAACACCCTTTATGTTAATGAGAAATTATGGGAGTGGAGTTGAAAAATATCTAATTAATGAATATCGAAAATTCACATGATTATTTAATGAAAAAACTTTCGAGCCTACAGGTCAGTAAGGATCGTGGAATTAATGGCATATACCCTATAAACTTAAGGGATGTGGTAAGTGAGTGCATTGAACTATTGAGGTTAATTATGAGAGCATCGCTGGACTCAGTAGTGATTTCGTTGAATTGGAAAAGTGCCAATGTGCCTCCTATACATAAGTTCAGTAGTAGGGAAAATCATGGAGACAACGATCAAAGTTGGAATTCAGGATCATTTATATAGAAGTGGAATTCTGAAGGATACTTAGCATGGTTTTGTAAAGAGATAATCATGTTTAACTAATTTAGTTAGCTATTTTGACAGTGTCATTCAAGAGCTGGACTTAGGGAATAATTTCGAAATTGTTTATATGGATTTCAGCAAAGCATTTGACGCAGTCCCACATGATACTTTATAAGCTGGAACAGGCTGGAATCACAGGAAAAATCCTTAGATGAATAGCAGAATGACTTCAGGGCAGGAGGTAGAGGGTTGTAATAAATGGTTATTGTCAGATTGGGTTAATGTAAGAAGTGGGGTTCCCCAAGGATCAGTATTAGGACCACTGTTGTTTTTGATTATCAAAATGACATCGATGAAGGGATAAAGGGCGTGATGTCTAAATTTGCAGATGATGTAAAGATCAGTAGAGTAGTTAATCATCGCCGCCAAGCAGAGCTTCTTCAGAGTGACCTAGATAGACTTCAGGGATGGTCAGAAAAATGGCAGCTATACTTTAATCCAGCAAAGTTAAGGCATTACACCTTGGGGAACAGGAACCCCAAAATAACTTATACACTTGGTAGAGTTGAACTAAAGCCAGTAGTGGAGGAAAGGGACTTGGGTGTTACGATACGGTCAGATATGAAATTCTCCGAGCATTGTAAACAGGTTGCAAGGATGGCCCATGGTGTCTAATCGATGATTTATCGAGCAATTGCTAGTAGAGATAAGGACGTCATAATCCCATTATATAAGGCTATTGTTGGACCAAACTTGGAATACTGTGTTCAAGTATGGAGACCGCACTTAAAGAAAGACATTGTGTTTCTTGAGAGGATCCAAAGACGTGTAGCTCGCCTGCTGAGATCGCTTTCTATATGAGGAAAGACTTCGAATATGTGGGTTGCAGAGCTTGGAAACTAGACGCCTTAGAGGAGACTTGACTGAGGTGTTTAAGGCTCTGAGAGGCATAAGCAAAATGAATAAGGACGACATATTCACGGTTATAAATGATTCTAGAACTAGGGGCCGTAATTTAAAGTTATTTCAGCAAAACAGAAACGAAAGTACAGGTATATTGTACCTGTACTTTCGTTTCTTCTTTGGTTGTTTTATTGTTTGCTGAGGGAAGCCACTCATTCCTCGCCTGAGACCAACTAACTTAGCTATGTTGTGAAAAAAAGGTCCATAAAGATTCCTCCCTGCATGGACGAGATTCGAAATTCGATGTTTCCAAGAGCAACCACTTTGTTCCGTTTTTTTCGAAAAAAATTAATGGAAATTAGTAACCAGATTTAAAAATGGTATGTTCTTTCTTTTTTTGGATAATTAAATTTATTGTTTTTATGGGCTTTTGCATATGCGCTTACTGTCTTCATCATGTCTGTCCTTCCGCAGAGGACAACTCGACTCCCAGTGGACAGTTTTCATGATATTTTATATTTGGGCCTTTTAAAAGCGTTTGTCGAACCGCTCCAAATTTCATTAAATCGGACCAATATAAATGCTGAAGTTATCGTGGGGTATGAAATCTTGAAGTTATCGTGAATTTTAAAGAGGGATCTCTTAAAAGAAAAGAGCATACTACAGAAGAGTAGTAATTATTATGCAGTTGTAATTAAACTGAGGTTACATTTGGAGAACATAAAACTATACAGTTTTATTAAGTGTCCTGTGAATTTATAATCTTAGTAATTAACTGATAAGGAAATAACTACATTTACTTTTCACTTCTATTAATCACAGGGAAATAATTCAAATAATTTATGAAAAAAATCGAACGTTCCTGAAATGTAACGCACTGAATACATTAACTAACTTGTTTTTATCTATTTTTGAAAGAACCCTGGGATACACCAGGAAAATTTCCCAATGAAACCCATATTTTATATTTATGCTGTGGTTCACAAAGATTTAAGCAGTGTTTCTCAAGACAACTCGACTTGTGAATGAGATATTGCCCTATTAGCATTGCACTTGGCTTTCTGAAGTTAAGCCTGGAACAGAACTTGATCTGAAGGTACCAAAGGGGTACTGACGGCATTTTATACCAAAATCAAGTCGAAATAATTTTAATTTCTAGTTTTAAGAATGCGATGCTGCTTAACATTAACTAAAGAAATGTTCCCAACTAGTCGGTAAACTTCTAACTCTTTAAGATCATTATGCACAGCAGGCAATGAAAATTCCTTACCATAACATCGTAGCTCGTTAGAATAGTCTTCGTTAAAATAATGTCTTAGAACTACAGGAATTCTTTTTAAGACCTCTTCAACCCGCATTGTAGTTAGCCGCCCTCAGATGGATCATGGAGGGGGTATAGTTCCCTCTGAGTTATTTCTGGTTTTTCAGGCCGCACAGCATGCAACTCAACCAGTGAGCGCGTGCTCTCTCTCTCTCTCTCTCTCTCTCTCTCTCTCTCTCTCTCTCTCTCTCTCTCTCTCTCTCTCTCTCTCTCTGACACACACACACACACTCACACTCTTGTACAGATATAATACACAAATCATATGAACTAGCATGTCATGTGAGTTGGCTCGCTATGATGAAAGTAGAGCTTCTTTTTTCTAGAGCTCTTCTCACATTGGCTGGATAAAACAGCCAATTTATTTTGCAAAATTCAAATTCTTAATGTCCTCTAGTCTGCTCTGCTCTACCTTGCTCAACTCCCAATGCCTGCTTAGTTGCATCTCCTCTGTTGAGTTGTGTGTTCTGATTTAGTGATCATATATACTTAATGAACTGCTGATGATGAGTGGAATTAATTTGGTTTATCTGAACTTGCTGCTAATAGCGTTTACAGTCTGCCAAGATGTATCTCAAGTGGAGAGCACATCTTTGGTGAACCCATTACTTCTTTTAAACTACATTGAATTAAGTCAGCTAAAGTGGATTCTTTCTGGTGGCACCTTCGTTAAGTGTGAACTTCATCAATGTGTATTTTATATAATTGATGGACTGATGGCGTTTTAGTGAGCTTCCAATCTAATGGTGGTGTATTTCCTGAGCGTCTTTTACTGGATTGGACTAACTGGATCTGTGTCCACTGATCTGGATCCATTTATACAATATACATACATATATGTTTATGTATATTGTATAAGTGGATTAATGTTATGTCTCTAAGTAAGGTATTGTATGATATGACGGGGATGCCAGTTGTTGACAGGGAATGCCCTAGTATAATAAATTAAACAAAATGTCTTACGAGGCTAATCCGAATTACAGCAGATTCATTTATATTGGTAAAAGAAGAGCAAAAGTAAAATATTATTAAATGACGAAGTGAGTGTTCTCGAGAATATCAAATCATATGATTGTTCTTAAAGACGAGTAAGAACAGAAACGTAATTATTTTAGATGTCTAGCACGAATAAATTTAACACTATTTTGTGGGATTGGACAGACTGTCATCTGTGCAAATACGTTTACATTCCTCGTGTTTTAATGCGACTGATTTGATATTGTGTGGAACAGTGACATCGTGATTCTTGGATTCATCGTTAACCTTATCGACCTGTGAATCTAATACTGTAACTTCGTTAGTCTCGATGACATTAACGCATTCGTTGATTTAATTTGTAACCAGCCAATGTACGGAATGCTCTACTCTAATCAAGTTAACAACGTTTCTTTTGTCAAGTCATGTAGAATGGAGCAAAAAGGTTCAATAATCAATTTCAGTTGAACCTTGAATTCACTAGTCTTCCGTATTAATCTTCATACACTTAGGTTTGTTTAGATTTTCCTCAAAATCTTTAGATTTTGAGGAAAAGTAGTTTTAAGTAAAAATATCTTCTTGGAGAACCTTGAGAATCTTAAGTTATTATCAATACTAACTAACACATTTAATGTGTTTCTAAAAAGCAATAAATATGGAAAAATAGTAGTCAGAGAGCGAATAAAAATCCGATATATAAGCGTTTTTCGAGAATGAGAATTGTAATTTCAAACTTATGCAAAGAAGGTTCGGTAGCTGTTAAATATTCACTGTCAAAATAGGATGATTTCAAAGACTTCTCTTAAATCATTTCTTCAGTTAATCACACAGGAAATGATCTAGTAATCCCAGATTCAGGATGTCACAAGCCTTTTAATATAACATGATCTCCACCCATTGGCGCAATTACGTCTATTTTAGTACTGCTGGAATGACATTCGATACAAGGAGCTACACCTACATCGAGTAAAGGCAAATTACTCTGACAACTGAACGATCCCAAATTCAGCCTATCACTTAACGAATGTCCTCTTTTTGAAAATTAAGGCAGATATTAAAAACTAATGTCCGAATTTTTCTGGTGAAATTCTTTAATTCAACTGAATTGTCCTTTTAACATTTAGGCAAATAAATACGGTTACGAGATTTCGTTACTTATCATTGAACATTTTCTCTTATAAAAAAAATCATTTCGTGTCGAAACTTTTGCGTTGTATTCCAGTGTTTCGCAAATATCTTGAAAAAATATTCTCGGCTGAATAGCTGGGTTTCAGATTGCAAATCAAAAATCCCTCTCCACTTTATTTTAACCACAACGAACTAACCAATCTGATGAATTCAAACAGGACAACTTTAAACGATTATACCTCTTCTTTAGCATCAGGAAGAACGAACCATGAATATTTAAGTGCGTTTTTCTGAGGCGTTGCTTACTCTCACAGAAATTCCCCATGTATTTGAGCTCCCTCTCTGCATGTTGCTGACGATGTGGATTCAGTTTTAGCAAAAAACTTAAATCACATTAATGAGTCATAGTTTTAAACAATATTTAAGAAGTTACTTGGATCTGTTCGGATGCTGTCAGCTGTTTAATGTAGGAATAAAATATCTCCTGTATATAAGTGACTTTTCAGTTTAAGGACGTGGATGTGGTGTTCTGAAATGCTTTATTCATAAAGAAATTGAACGAAAAATTCTGAGCATTCCATGTCCAAGTTGGATTTGATTTTTAAGATATTTTTTCTCCGGAAATTCTTGAGTGAAGAAGCGAGCACTTTCTGTATGTAGCGCGTTTGTAGAAGTTGTTGGAAATTGTTTTCTTTCCCCTCCCTCTCTCGCTTTGAGAAGTTTTTTCTTCCTCCCCAAAGAAACAAATACAAATCGAATCTAAAGGTACTCGTCTTATAAATGAATTTATCTGAAAGGAGAATTTCCTGTAAGACATTTCAAAAAAATTGAGTAGACCTTGACATTTTCGTAGCAGATTTAAACCTAAAATGAGCCAATCTGTAGTTAGAAGCAGCAACTTCCCTTTCGCGTTGCACTTGGCTTTGGCAACGATGTTCAGGTAATAACTTCCAGACCTTATGTCGTGTTCGGCATTTCGTCCATTGGGAACTAAACTGTATAATACAAACAACTACAACAGAAACTGGATATCTTTTTCTATTAACAAGTGTAGTATTTCTAAAATATTGGTTAACATGCCACGTATTCTTCCAAATGAGTAGATGGTGAGAATTGGATAATTTGTTTTTGGAAAACTTTGCTGCAATGTTAAATCTGATCTGCTGCTTCTTTCAGACCATTCATGAAATATTTTTGAGTCAATATTTATTCTGTTGCCTGCATAGTAAGATTTTTGGAATGAATAAAATAAGATAATCTTCACAATAACAAAAATTATATGGTAGCAAAGGTGCTGAAAGAGAAATTATTGAAATAATGTTGTTTTTAGCCATAAAATAGCATTATCTTCCAAAGAGTCAAATTTACCAAAAGCATTTCACCTTTATAAATATTAGCAAGGGAAATAAAGAAATGTTACAGCATCTGTCATTTTAAACATCTAAAAGGACAAGTAATATGAACCAACAGAAATGAATCTCAATCTAATTGTAAGGTGCGGCTTGAACTTGCGTTCACTCAAATGGAAAGGTATATTTAATGTCCTTAGGTATGTTCCCTTACTTTAAATAAGGGCAGTAAATCCAATCTTAATAATTCATTGTATTAGAATGCACAGTTACGGTATTTAAATTGCAATTATCTAGTATATCAAAGATATTCTGTAGGTCCAGCTCATTGATTCATAACTTTATGCAGACATTGCATTTAACATTTTTTTTTATTTTCCTTGCTAATATTTATAAAGTTGAAATACTTTTGGTAAATTTGACTCTTTGGAAGATAACGCTATTTTAAGGCTAAAAACAACATTATTTCAATAGTTCCCTTATTTCTCTTTCAGCATCTTTGCTACCATATAATTTTTCCCATTGAGAAGACTATCTTATTTTGTTCATTCCAAAAATCTTACTATGCAGGCAACAGAATAACTATTGGCATAAAGGTCCTCTAAAAAAGCTTCCATCTTATGGTTTGCCAAATGTTTTTTGTAATTAGTTATCTAATTTTCTCTCTGATCGCTCGCTGAGGGTGATGGTAGATGGCTCTCTGTCTTCTAACTTCTCCACTAATGCCGGTGTCCCCCAAGGTTCAGTTCTTTTCTCCACTCTTTTCCTCTTGTATATTAATGTCCTTCTTCGATTGAGGGAAATCCTATCCATAGTTTTGCTGATAACAGCACATTGCATTCCACTTTCCAGCTTGAGAAACCTCGCCCTGCTCAATCAGCTTCAATTTCTCGAATATCCGCTACCGGTTCCTTAAAAAATGCCGATCTCCAGGTAATTCTCCAGTGGGGCAAAAATGACTTAGTTGATTTCAATCGTTCAAAATCTGTCCTATCTTATATCTCGCAAAAAGGATCCTTCTGCTCCTATGCTTATCTTTGATTGACACTCCGATTTCTGGGCAAGATGATATATCTCGTTTGGGGATTACCCCGACTTCTAATCTCTTTTGGCACAAACAAATTGCAAATACTGCTTCCTCTGCATCTAAAAAACTTGGTTTTCTCTTTCGCTTTCAGCGTTACTTTTCTTCAAAACATCTGTTCACTCTGTACAAATCGGAAATCGCCCTACCATGGAATATTGTTTCCACATCTGGGGTGGTGTCCCCAAAACCTCTCTCAGGCTCCTAGATTCCATTCAGAAGGGGGCAGTTAGGTTAATTAAGGACTCCTCTCTAACAGAGTCTCTCTACTCGCTGTCTCATAGAAGTAGTGTTTTTGCTGCATGCCTCTTCTACAGATACTTCCATGGGCACTGTTCTTCTGAATTGGCTTCTGTAATTCCCGCTCTCTCTTTCAAAACAGTCCGAACATGTGCCGCCAACATCCATTTACTGTCCACCTTCAAACCCACAGAACCAACTTTTCATCTTCCTTATTTATTCATTCAAATTCCGTTTTCTGGAATCTCCTTCCTTCATAAGTATTTCCTGAAAATTACAGAAGTTCAAGTCTAATGTCAACAAATATCTTCTTTCGTCTACTTAACTTCCAACCCAAACACGGTACTAAGTACTATAGGTTCTAATACTTCTTGTATTTGGGGTTTTCATAAAAAAAAGATTCGAGGGAAAACAGGAATTGTTCACACTCGACTACAGGAAGTCTGTAAAGATGAGCGAAAACTCATGTTGAATGTTGTTCTTTAAAGACTAAAGAAGCAAGGTCATCGTAAACAGGGCCTTTCAAATATCCCCGTAGTCAATCCTGCAGATTGACTACGGTGATATTTTGTTCCGATGAAGAAATTCCTACCGATTATTTTATCAGGTGCAAACGTTTCGCACAATAGTCTAACAAACTGGTATCGAGCGATATGTGACGGCTCTCCATTATATACGGACTGTCTTGAAGGCACTGGCGCTTTCGTAAATGCGCTTTCCATTCTATCAGAGGTAGGGCTTTCGAAAGAATGGCCCAAGAATAAATGAAGCAGAAAAACCGCCTGGTTAAGTCATATTCGGAGAATGGAGAGGGCTTTCCTGAAACTGATGTGGCGATTTGAGAGCCATATGTAAATAAGCAGTTGAGTTCACCACCCCACTCAATGAAAACGTATGCTTCTTCAGTTCAAAATAATTTACAAACTAAGATGGTTCTGTTTCCATTTTATTCAGCACCTACTGGGTAAATGTTATGCGTTTGTCCAATAGAAATGGGCTGTGCTGCACCCTTTTGGTTTCATAATGCCATCGGTGCACGCAAGCACGGCGAACTTTTTTTGATAGTCCTTCGAGAACGTCCAGTTCGAGGAACCACACGTGCGCTGGAAGTGCTGTGAGCGGAGAAAGTAGCCCGCGTTCATCGATAGATTCAGCTATCTCCAAGGACTTCGGGTCAGTTCGTGGTCTATCGCAAATTCCTGTTACTTCAAATCTCGTATTCTTGTTAAAGAGATTTATCTTGAACATGAAATTCGTGCTACAAGAATGGGTGCTTAAACGAAAGAAAGCTGCAAAACACAGGTTCTTTTCATTAAAAAGACGATTAAATGGACGTGCAGGCAGCATCTGCCAGCTTTACTTTTTTTCATACAATTAAAAATGGCTATTTTCCTTGTTTTACTCGTACGCTGTGTAACGTCATGAAATGTAAATCTTGGCCCCTCTCCGGTGAGCATTAGAACTCTTTTTGTTTCTCAAAAAAATGCGTCCATTAAATTGTGTGCCTGACTATGTAAAAAGTTCTTTTCTGTGGTGCTTTGTTTTAATTTTTTTAAATATCTAGAGACTTGATAACAATCCTGTATGAATAGTATTCGGCTACTGAACCGAAAAAGAAAACATCTGACACGGTTGGCACTGTGATAGTTAATCCTTAAAATCGCGTTCTCAGTCTGTTTCCCCGCTAAACTGAGCAAAAATCCAAATGGCGTCGATAAACTCGTACAAAAAAAGCGGCGCGTATACATTAGTTAAAATCAATAAATAAAAAATAGATAAATATCGTTGTGATGAGACAGCTCATCAAGCAAAAAACTGGTTCACGGGGAGGCTAACTTGATTTTAGGCTCCCTCCTGAAGTGATAGTTCCGAGAATAAATCAATGTGTTCGAACGCCGAGCGGTTTGTTCAAGAAGCCATAACGCTGGCAGTTCGGTTTTTTGAAATAACATCGAACGTCTAAAAGGGAAAGAAAAAAAGCAATTGCTAATTAGTCGTGGGAAGTCAGGTTATTAATGAAAGTAGGAACTATTATTTAAATCTAAAAGGTATTAAAAAGTTTTTTTTTTTTTATATAAAAAAATAATCCCAACCTTTTGTTCTTCCATGCAGTGTAGCTCAGAATAAAGTAGCTCGACATAGCTTTTTGTTTATATGATTACAGCGCAATTTCCTTTATTATCAAAGGATGTGCTCACGGTAGGAACCTCCACGTCCTTTGTTGGCAGTGACGTATTGGTAAACACTTCCCTTCCCTCACTGTTCTGTTGCTTTAAACCTAAAGCAGACAAATAATTCAGAAAATGTGAGAGATGAATTATACTGCATAAAATCCTCTTTAAATTCAGTATGCATTATTGCATATTTAAATAGTTATGCTCGTTGGAAAAAGTATTTTTTATTTGAGAGCGCAAAATTTCGACCCTCTGTCCATGACGATCTTCCACAAGTAAGCCTTTGGTGTTTTGCTAATTAGGTGAGTGACTTGGACAAGGTAGTAAGTTCTTCTAGAAAGAAATGAGACGTTTACAGCGTAAGTCCAGAGTCAGTCTCACCATATAGGACATTGCATCACCTTTTTCAAAGTCCTAGAACGACAAAATCATTTCATTTCATCGATAATTTGATCATAGTGACGTTGTGATTTTGTTGGTAATGGTAGATAAGAGGAGACTAATAATCTTGCGCCATTCTCTTGAGTGAAGCCCTTTTTCATGTCCAGTTATTTCATAATACTGGCTGACTTAGCTTAGGAGACTGCCAGCACAGATCCAGATTTAAATCGGAAAATCGTGTAGCCATGCAGTTAATCCAATGGCCACGATACTTGTAAAATTCTCAAGCAGCAAGGCTAACGTCATTATTCACGAACCAATTCCTCCTCCAATCAATAGTTTTGGCCATTGAATATAGGTTACGGGACAGAATAGTCCAATTAGGTGGTAACTAATGATACCAGCTCAAATGTTCCAATTAAACTGCTGTTAATGCCGAGACCGGATGATAACTTGAAGATCTTTCTCGTGCCCACCTTGGTTGTTGTGAATGGCACATCTTGCAAATTATGATTCATTAATGAAAAGCCGACAGTAGGAAAAAAAGGTTCAATACCCTTCTGCAGTGACCATTGACTCGTGGATGAAAATCGTTTTGTGATAGGGCCTGCACTCGTTTCACGTGATATGGACAGTGTTGCTTCTAACGAATAATTTTCCATACAGCTAAATGTGTAACGTCCAATATTGCCGTTACATTTTCAATGCTAGTTGTAAGATCCTTTTCGATCGTGTCTTCCCTCTGTTCCTCTAAAGCAGATGTTCGGACACAAAAAAGTATCCTGTCTCTCAAAAACGCTGATGGGTGGCTTCGAAAGTATCCTTGGATACTTTCGAAGCCATCCAGTGAAAGCATCTTTGGATAGTTTGTGTATAAGGATACCTTTCGCTGAATATCATCGTCGCCAAAGAGTTTTCAGCTAGAGACGCTGAGCTTCAGTGCTGCTCCCGTTCGCTCGTCCATAAATGAAATGAATGCCTGCCATTGCAGCGTTAGTAACGATTATTCATAGCCAAAGTAAAACAAAAAGATTGAATATAACAACCGCAATATTGATTCACTTGCAGATAAATACAGGGTAATCCGACAACTCACTTTCAAGCAGTTGCCTCACCCAGGAGTAGATGTTCATTCCAAAATTTGCGCCATGAATAGTGAGGTAAGATATGCAAATGGTTCAAATTTACTCATGTTACTTATAGACAGGCATACTTACTATCACTCTATGAGAGAGAGAGAGAGAGAGAGAGACGTGGTATAATGCAGAAGGGAAGCGTTTCCAGACCTATGCCCATATGAACCTTTTTTTATTCCTATACTCAACAGAACACATCCCCGAAGTGTGACGAAACTTTCAAAAACACCCTGTATAATGACAGTAAAATTACATTCAAGAGAATTTTGAAACTAATCTAACGCAAATTGGCCAGAGATATAAATATGCCACAGTCTCTTTGAATGTGCACCCACTGTCTGTTTCGAGAAAACAGTACAGAAGGTGAGCTAAAAATACATTTCTGTTTTACTAAAAGGTAAATTAGAATAATTATAATCTGTTTCCCTGGGACTGAAAACAACACAGGGATTCTTTGCTGTTATAGAAATGGCTGTGTAATTACCATTGCCAACTGCAAGCAAAAGTATTTCCAGTTCATAGAAATAACAGAATGGACACAAAATATGGAATCTCCTAGCAAGAATGTTATCAAAACGTAATCTGGCAATCAAGGAAGAGAGATTTTCTATTTGTATACAGGGGCCTACCAAAGTATCAGAAAGTCGAACATTGTGATATACTAACCTCGGTTACAATGTAAATGGAAAAAGCGAGAGGCATCCATGAAACTTAACCATCTCTACGAGACATGTCAAGAATCTATAATTAGCGACTTTCGACTGAAAAAAAATCAGCAGCAACAAGCGAAACATAGGCCCAGTGAATGTGCTCCATGGTCGGAGCTAATCACTTCTTTGCCATGACGTAAGAAAAACACACGAAAAGTGCAACTGCGTAAAATCAGATACTAAGACCCTACCGTCTCGGGACAGCAGTGGTCGTTGCAGCAGCGAAAACGTGCAATGCCTTAGTAAGAGTCCGTTTCGTATTTTGTCCAGTGATGGACACTTATTAGTGAGGAGGAAGCCACACAGTACAATGGATCCCGAACAGACATCCTCTGTCCCTCCCTCTGTGTCTAGGCAATGGACGATTTTAGGATTAATTCCATTATTTAAACGATAACAGAATACTCCACGGATACAGTGTTATTGTATACAGAACAAAGATAATTGAACAGATAATAGGACACTCCAGGGATAGTGTCATTGAACACAAAACAAATATTTTCCAGCAATAGTTTTAACTTCAAAGATTACTCCAAGATAAATGAAAGGTATGTGGGCTGCCGTCCGTTGCCACTAAGAGTCCTCTGATTTTAGTGCAATGAGAACGCGGGCAACCATTTTAAAAAGACGCATCGAGGAACGACACTAGTTGTTGGCGAACAAATTCAAGAGTCCTACTCTTTGGACGGAGTTAGAGAGCATTACCTAGGGCTATACCCCTTGTACAAGCAATGTCAAGGACTGTAGCTCTCGCGCTCTCCCTAAAATGGTCGCTGTTAACTGCATTTGATAATATTTTGATGGGGCAGTGTATAAATATAACATTTTGTTGCTTACATCTTATTATTATCATCAGTTTATTTAACAAACACCCCTATACAGAAACAGAAATTATCTTGGAGGGTGGCTCATACATACATCCAACTAAATTTATTAAAGTGTAACATAGAATAAAATATCAGAAAATACATAAAATAAATAAATATAAAGGAAAAATTAGATAAATTTCAAATCATACATTCATATAAAAATTGCAAAATATTATACATACATAGAAAAATGACATAATCGTTTACAGTGTGAATTGATTCTGATTGTCATTCTGTTGAACAAAAAGGAATACCCTCAGTCCTATAAGAGTGTTTTGAAGACACTATAAACCGTTAATTTCAAAGATCTATGAATTCAAGGGCACCTAAAGTCTTTCTTGAATTACGTTCTTCATCATATTTGTAGTTTCGTATAAAGATCCGCTGTAAGTTTTCTCATGGCAGTACCTGTCCGGGTCTATTTTGAAGCCTCTAAAGAGCTCCAGAGTATTGGCAGGAAACATCCTCCTTAATCCGTCCGTGTTATGGAGGGCGCTACGGAGACTGTGAGGGTAGTGGAGGCGGGCTCCAAGGTGGGGCCTGATCACAAGATTTTTAATTTGAGGGGCATCTAAACTCCCAGTCAGAAGTTGTGCTAGAGTGCAGATGAAACTAAAATTACTGTAACACAGAGCAAAAACGCATAACAAATCCATAGCGTACAGGCCTCTTTAATCATAGAGTGCAGATGTTACGTAATGTGACCATCTGAATCCACGGAGCTGTGTTCAAGTTTGCATACAGCATGGATTTTGAAATTGTAAACGGTTTCACGGCAATCCTATTCAACCACTGGAGCAAGCAACCAGTATTCCAGGCTGAGAAATTTCCTAATATAGGTATTTGGGGCATAGAGGGATACAGGAACGATGCACCGTTGGATATATTGGGTCACTAGTTGCTGGTTTCGAATCCAAGTTATTTCCTGTCTTACAGCCCATATGGCAGCAAGGGTTTTTGATCTCGTGTTCTGAAAGTGCCTTTGGAAGGTAAGGCCCTGTCCTTGTCCCACGTCACTCCTAGGTCGGTGTATGTGCTGACTTTCTTAACCTGTGCTCCATTAATATATAATTTGATTTGAATTTTTATCTTCTTATTAGTTATTGTCAGTTGTGCTGACTTGTCTGGGTTTAGCCATAAACCGATTTTACGTAGGTATGTCTCCAGCTCATACAGCTTAGCGTTGGCGTGTAAATTGACGTGGGACACCAGAGATCTTTCGTTAGAGACAACAAAATATTTTATATCGTCGGCATAAGAAATAAAATTCTGATTCTGCTCTAAAAAAAGACTCCAGGGCGGCAGAGAACAGCAAAGCTGATAAAATACCTCCCTGAGGGATTCCCCAAGTGATGGTGTATTGTACACGGAATTCTTGATGTTGTACAATTAGGTGCCTTAGCTTCAAAATGGCCTTGATGATCTGTAATAGTTTGTCCTCAATGCCGAAATAAATAAACAATGACGAAAGAAAGAGACAAAAAAAAGGACGCACACTATTTGAGAGTAATATTTAAGATGATACCTTCTGAATGGTACGCTGTATATTTCCACCAAATTAAATAAACTCGATTTCCCTCTAATCCAAAGAAGAGTTGTTTAATAAAAATTCCCTGTTATTATATATCTATGCCAGCAGAAGGGGAAAAATGGAGTAATAACATTTTATGGTGCTCTCATTTTACTGTATGCCTGTAAATCGTTTTAAAGCTTATGAGATGCACAATGTCAGAAGCGCGATAAAAATTTTAATAGCCGAGAAATAAATGCGAAATTCTCCAATGACAACATTTTCTGCCGAATACATTTGTTATAGTAAATTCTGTCGATATTCCCGAGAATAATCGTATTTATGTCCTATTTTGGTTCTCTCGGTTTGGCCCTGCAATGCTAATTATATGGAATGCACAAGGGATAAGTAGTCATTAGGTTCCTCTTCTCACAAAACTTAATATGTTTTTGGCAAAAAGAGCTAAAATCATTTTTTTTTTTTTTACAATTTCTTGAAGCATTGGCAGCCCCATTTTATTTATAATACATGTCAACACACTCTAAAATCTCTACCAACGTTTCTCAAACTGTGTTTGCAAACCCACCCCTTTGGGTCTTTAGGTTCCATGCAGAGGCTCCGGTTCAAGCCCTGCCAGTAACAGAAGGAAGTGATTTTTCCCAATGCATATTAGGATTAGATACGATTGCTTCGTATGAGCCTCATTGCTCATACGAAGAAGAACCCAATTCGCTTCCATTACCAAAGAATACTCTTCGCTTTCGCGAATTGGCGTGGTATTGTTTGGGTGTTAACTGCCAGCAGTTCAGAGGACAAAAGGATCAAAACCCTTCAATGATTGATGCAAAGCAAAACACGAGAAACTTCAGGAAGATAACTATCACACCGTATATTTACGTATTTTGCAGCCTGGAAGCTTAATTTTTTTTCTTTTTGTATTCTGGAACAGCCACATAGGGTCAAGATCAGAGGAGTTTCAAGCTAAAAGAATACATTTTTCTCAGCCGTCCTTTTCCAAAAAAAGTTCGTGAAGACAATATAGGAGAGGCACCATGATCAAATTATCTTTGGGCTAAAGCAGAGGGTTTAAAAAAAAAAGGTTTCTCTTTGGAGAAATACTTTTCGCTGTCTCAGATTACCACTTGTTTCTTTTACTTCGATTTTTAAGGATTAATTGATCGTTTCTCTTATCAGTGGACCGCATTTTTTTGTCCAATACTCGAACTGATTATTCTGCTTATTACAGATGGAAATTATTATGGAGATTCTAATTAGGTGGAGAGCATCAGTAAGGGGAGCGGCAGCAGCCATTTCAATACTACTGGCAACTAGGATGGAAAAAGATATCAATCAATCTACACGCACTTCTGCTGTCACAACAAAAATAATCATATCGTTGAGCGTTGATATTCTTGCAATTTAAGTTTGGCCGCCTCATCTGCGAATGATCGCATTACCCTGATGTATTTAGGAGCTGTCTCTACTTCTTAAAAATGTGGCGGTTAAGTATCTTCTTATTGGTTTTCTTAATGTCGGAACCATTATTAGAAGTCTTTGCTTCTTTTCTTACTTTTCTAAAGTGGATTTTTATTGTATCTTAGGGTGGTTGAAAAATGGGGACTTTGCGTCTTTTTCTCCATCATTTCGACGTAAATTTATTCCGTTTATAAAATCAGAGACTCGTTTTTGTGAGTTAAAAATAACGGCTTTAATTGCTTTTGCTAAAGAAATTGCACACGACCACTGCAGTGGGATAACTCTTGGAAATAACCGTAAGGGCATTTCGCGCACGTTAAATAACGTTAGCTTAAGACAGTTAACCACGCACAATCGTTATTCGGTTGAGGATTAATTATGAGCAAGGGCTCAAGCACGTGTGGTGTGCCGGGAAGAAGGAAACAATGCGTTTGTTTTCTCCTTGTCGACGTTTGAATATTCTTTGAAACCTGACGACGACTCGCAGCAGAAACAGTCCAGCCGGGGTTCGGCTCATAATAATCATTACACGGAGCCTCGGCTGAAAGGAAGTGATTTTCCAGGCAGGCAACTTAATGATATTCTCAAGATTGATGGAGTATGACACACGTGGAGTGAGAGGCAACAGTGGAACGTGTTAAGGAAACCATTAAGGACGCCTTCAACCTGTTAATATTCGTGCACTGACGACAAGGGATCACCGAGCTATCAGCATTTGAACAGTACCAACAATTTGTCTTTGTTTACTGCGACAGGAAGGCAGCCGAGATTAATGAGGAGCAAAATCGGTGCGTGTGCATTGTTGCCTTGGTGATTGTCTAGGTTTTCATCTTCGGCTCCCCTTTTTCTTTCTTTTTTTGAGTTCGCCTGACTAACGAACTCCAAGTAGCATTTGTTTAAGGTGTGTGTGGTCTCTATTGTGATAGCCACCGCTTCAGTGAGTGTTTTATAGTTTCGCTAGTGTTCACGGGAAGCTCATGGGAGTTGAGAACACCGCTGTGTAAAGAGTTTTGTGTCTTTTTGTCCAAAGGTCTTTAAGGCGGAGGTAATTACGATACCGGAGAAAACAAAAGCATCGTTGCTATCCTAACTACGCGGTCTGTTTAGTACAACTTGGACAGATACGTAGGAATTTTGATGAAGTCAGCGACATTCCACATAGAGAGATCTGTTTTCTGTCGCTGCACCTGCTTAGAGGAGTATTAGCCACCGAAATGCTTACCATTCTCTGACTGTCTTATTAATAAGTGTCCATTCTGCGTGCCTCGGAAGAGAACGCATGCATTAAACCCATCTAAGACTGAGGTTAATTAAATTGAATCATCTATTTGACTTACTATCGCAAGACGAGTGATAATACTTGGGGTTGCTCTTTCCAAGGTACTTTTATGTGAAGCTTTAGACTTAAAAGCATAATTAAAATGATGCGAGACAACAGCAAAAAACACATTAAAGTAGAGGCCGGGTGATTTCATTAAGTATGTCACATATTCAGGAAGAAACTGGTGGGGCATTAATATTTGTTGCAGTAGCAACGCGTGTCACCATCCTGACTCAAAAGAATTGGGAGACTCGTTTGTTTGACACAAAACTACGCTGCATTCCGTATTCATGAAACTTCAACCTCTCTAGGAATAGCTTGAATAAATTATTTAAACGCGGGAAGAATTTCTCGATAAAAATTTTCACGTTGCACCTGAGAGAGAAAGAGAGATAAGGTCCCACATGATTGCACTGAGAAAAGCCATCAGCTTCCAGTTGTAAAGACCACAAAAGAGGAGTAAATTATTTCTGGGTGATTCATTCTGTTTCTGTATCTTCCCCAGTCGCTGCAAACTTAAAATTGACGATAAAACCCCTGGTTATTTATTAACAGTGTAAATTCTTCATTTTATCCACGAATACCTGCAGATGGAGTCTCAAAAGTGCAAAAAGGCAAAGTGGCCATTGCTACGTCAGCGTAGTCTCGAGGCGTTTGGAGAAATAAAACCTTACCACTTCAGTTACCCACACGTAGTCTCCTCCGAGTGCAGAACCCTAGAAAAAATCCTTACGTTGATGGGTGGTATTCGAATCCAGTCACAAAAGAATCGAGCAATGAAGGAAGTCTAGCCTCATTATGGTCATTCATTATTCAATCGACTGGTATTCTCCACGTTTCTTTTTGCATTAAAATTGGAGTTCTGTTATTCAATATACTTTGGTCACCTTTTTTCTCGCGTTGGTTGTGGACAGTTTTTGCTACCCAATTTATTTCCGCCCCACACGTTTAACTGAGTCAAGCTGCTTCTTAAGCTTTTCTTTCCCCTGTAGATATGGACTGCTCGCAGCCAAGTTTTTACAGACAAGAAAATGAGTTGAATGATCACGTGGTGTTTCTTTTCCATCATCGCAGTTATACATAAGCGATAGTAGACCCGTGGCACGCTTCGTGCTATACGTGAGACAGATATCTTGTTCAAGAATATGTCACCGTTGGAAATTAGACGATCCAAGCAACCTCGCGAGACTTGGAGATGTAACGCATCCCATAATGCTATTGCACGGCCGCGAGAAATTTGATGTGTCAAACGATATGTGAGGCTTCTTTTCAGTGACACGAGAGGAATGAAGTTTGAAGTGGCGCGGGTGGGCTTGATTTAATGTACGAACTCGGTTGAGATATTAGACAATCGCCTTAAGGTTGCAGTTAATCGAGTTTGAGATAGCAAGGAAAGCATTTCAGATCAGCCGAGAGGTGGTGTAATATTTGTTTATGACAAAGACGCCAAGTTTTCAAAGAATATGGCAGAAAAAATTCTCGTTTAGCGAGAATGCGGCTAAAATTCTGCATTTTAGCATTTTTAATTACGAATGAAACGGTAATTTTGAATAAAGTTTGAATAAATTACATAATTTATTTTCTATTTTGCTCATTACATCCACTGTTATTTTTTTCATTTCAACGAAGTGGACGTAATGTTTATGTATACAAAGGATTTTACTTAATCTTGGCAATAATAAACATACCAGCTAGTAATTCTGGCGATGTAGGGGCCACAAAAATGCTGCAATGAATTGTTATGCCGTGTTTGGTTTCTAGTGTTCAATTAATGCGAAACAAAGTTCGCAGATACCTAATAAGAAAGGCTTCAATTCTGAAAATTGCAACGTCTGGAGACCAGACACTTCCGAGATGTTTAAGGCCTTTAATAGATTGAGCAAGTTCAATGCTGGTGTAATTTTTCCTCTTGCTCAGACAACACACATATGGGGGCAAAAATTCAAATTGAAGGTTAGTTAAAGAATAAATGTGTGGACGTCGGCCTTTAGCCAGCGAATGGTTGATTGTAGATATTTTATTCTAAGCTATCACAAAATATAACTACAAATATTCTTCGTAGCGTCGTTATTTTCGCAAACATAGGCAAGTTAGTTTCGACAGGGGTGCACCCCGGTCCCAAAATTAATTATATTACAATTTTCTTAAATATTGGGGATAATCTAGGACAAAAAAATTCTCCCAACCCCCTGACCTTGCAGCAAGATCTCTCGAATAATTAAACAGAAAGCATAAACACCATTCCGCTATCATTTGCCAGAAGATGGAGATATTTTCTAAAAAGAAAACTGAAATCAAAACCCACTTAACCAATGTTAGAAAAGTTTATTTTATGGATAGTGTTATTAGCCTTATCGAATTACTTATTTCTAAAATTTCATTTATTTTTATATTGGAAAATATTTGAAAGGTAGAACTCTCCTCCTCTTTAGTAAAATAGAGTAAAATTATAGCACCCTGGTCCATAATAAAGAACTTGGGAAATAAAAACCCCCTTCTAAGGGTGATTCGTCTCATTCCAGGTGACGCAATAAGCCACGGGCTGGCTACCTTTTCAAAGGTAGCCAGCCCTATGAACTACTTCGAAAATAAACAAGTTCTCGAGATCCACTGTCACAACTTAAGTGTATCTCTATCCTAAATAATCTGGTATTTCATCAGATAAACGACTATAGTTTATTTTCCTATATCGTTTCTAATCTATCTTTAAACGCCAGCAATGTCAACAGTTATTTTGCATCGATATTTACAAATGAAAAGCCTTTTGTGGCAATGGGAAATTGTGGGAGCGAAGTTAAAAAATATGTAATTAATGATATTGAAATTTCGCAAGATTATTTAATGAAAAAACTTTCGAGCCTACAGACCAGTAAGGCTCCTGGAGTTGATGGAATATACCCTATAATCTTAAGAGAGGCGGCAAGCGAGTGCATCGAACCACTGAGGCTAATTATGCGAGCATCACTAGACTCTGGGGAGATTCCCTTGGATTGGAAAAGTGCAAATGTATCTCCCATACATAAGGGTGGCTCTAAAAGTGAAGTGGGAAATTATCGACCTGTCAGTCTGACTTCAGTAGTAGGGAAAATCATGGAGGCAATGATCAAGGGTGGAATTCAGGATCATTTGGATCGAATTGAAATTCTCAAGGATACTCAGCATGGTTTTGTAAAGGGAAAATCATGTTTAACAAATCTGGTTCGCTATTTCGAAAGGGTCACTCATGAGCTGGATTTAGGGAATAATTTCGACATTGTTTATTTAGATTTCAGCAAAGCTTTTGACTCAGTCCCACATGAGCGGTTGCTTTATAAGCTGGAACAGGTTGGAATCACTGGGAAAATCCTTAGATGGATAGAAGGATGGCTTTAGGGAAGGAGGCAGAGGGTTGTGATAAATGGCTATTCCTCAGATTGGGTTGATGTAAGAAGTGGGGTTCCCCAAGGATCAGTATTAGGACCACTGTTGTTTTTAATTTTCATAAACGACATTGATGAAGGGATAGAGGGCGTGATGTCTAAATTTGCAGATGATTTTAAAATTGGTAGAGTAGTTAATGATCACTGTCAAGCTGAGCTTCTTCAGAGAGACCTAGATAGACTTCAAGAATGGTCAGAAAAATGGCAGCTGTGCTTTAATCCAACAAAGTGTAAGGTATTACACCTGGGAAACAGTAATCCTAAAATAACGTATTCACTTGGTGGAGTTCAACTAAACCCAGTACTGGAGGAAAGGGACTTGGGTGTTACGATACGGTCAGACATGAAATTCTCCGAGCATTGTAAACAGGTTGCAAGGAAGGCCCATGGTGTCCTATCGATGATCTATCGAACTTTTGCAAGTAGAGATAGGGACGTGATAATCCCATTATATAAGGCTTATGTTAGACCACACTTGGAATACTGTGTTCAAGTATGGAGACCGCACCTAAAGAAAGACATCGAGCTTCTTGAAAGGGTGCAAAGAAGGGTAACTCGCCTGGTGAGATCGGCAAAAGGGCGTCCTTATGAAGAAAGACTTCGAATATGTGGGTTGCAGAGTTTGGAAACTAGACACCTTAGAGGAGATTTGATTGAGGTGTTTAAGGCTCTGAGAGGCATCAGTAAAATGAATGAGGACAAAATTTTCAAGATTATAAATGATGCTAGAACTAGGGGACATAAATTCAAGTTACGGGGGGAAATGTTTAGATTGGACTGCAGGAAGTTTTATTTTAGCCAGCGAGTTATAAATTACTGGAATAAGTTGCCTTCATGGGTGGTAGAGGCCGACAGTTTGGGGAAATTCAAAGGCCATCTGGATAGTACTTTCGGGTAAGGGAAGCGCATAGGATGATAGGATTAATTTCCTTTTTATTTCATTTTATTATTATTTTATTTATTTTTTATTTATTTATTAATTATTATTATTTAGTTATTTATTTTATTTATTTTTTGTTTTTATCATTGTTTTGTTCGGATTTTTTTTTTTTTTTTTTGGCTGGTGCAGCATAAGCCATAGGCTTTCTTGCACCATACGGCCGTTACTAATACTAATACTAATGTTATAGTGGTCGACGACCTTCCAGAGGAATTGCTTGTCAGTTGTTAGTCTACGAGATCTTAAACTACCGTATTGGTGATTCCCTGCTGTTATTTCAGAGTTTCTTTTTTCTATTTGCATACAAAAGCAATAAAGAACAAATGGACGATGTTTTAACTAATTTAAATATAAAGTGAAATGCAGTAAAACCTGCCAGTAGCGTTATGAGCAATAGGCCAAAGAGAGTGCGAAGAGAGAAAAGTAATTACGTCTTTGATACACCACGTGATTGCTGAAGTACTAAATCGATGGCTAGATACGTCGAATACGACAAATGCACTTCACGGCGGTTTTCTGGGGACGTTGCGAAATGGAATGGTTACTGAAACGAAATAAAAGTGGCCATGAAAACGGGAGAAACGCTCTTGGAGAATGAAAAACGGAAGTCATTTGCACGTGAATTTACTAAAGAGCCACTGACTGCTGATAGTAAACCTTTGAAGGTTTTCTCCACGATGAAATAACATCTTCTTTGACAAGTGGATATCGGTGGAACGGGTATGTTGCTGGCTAAGTTGAAATGGTTCGTATTGCAGCAGCGTGTTGAGGATGCATCAGAAAGCGGAATTCTCGAAGTACTTTAATTAACTGAGCGGAAGTTGTATATTGCAGTGGATGTAGCCGGCATGGAGTCCTCATGTCGGATTAGCCAAAGTGAAAAGGCTACGCGTAAGTGGATTAAAACTTTTGAATGATAACTGGCAGGAAAAAGGGCCTTATTTTGCAGAGTGCTTCATGCATACACCAAGGTCGTCTTCGTTTTCTTTTAAATTCTCTAAAACTACGAGTAATTTTCTTTCAAATTGAGCAAGCAACGTGATATTGCAGTTTAGAGAGAAAAAGTCTGTCACCAACAATAACGAAGCGTTATTTTAACTGTACTGCTAGGAATTGACGCGTAATTTAATTGAGAGAAAGGAAATGGCTTAAATAAAAGACAACTATAAAAATTGAAAGTGAGACTGGCAAGCTGTTTGTTGGAAAATGTCAAAAATGTTCCTGGAACAAAACGCTACCACGTCTTACTGCCCTCAATTTTTTTTAACATGAACTTCTTTTGAAAATCCCCAGATGCCTTGAAAGAATATGCTTCACTCGATCTAATCAGAAGAAAGTACGCAAACAGAAAAATATTCTATTAATCACAACTTGAAAGACTGCTATTATTCTGCTGTAGAAGTTTGGCAGGAAGAAAGAACTGTGTTGAGAAAATTGAGCCTCCTTTAATTAATAAAAACAATAGTAATTTTTATTATTAAAATCGAACCACAACTTTCAGATACTGGAACCGCTTGAATTGGCACTTTAAAACTTAAACAGTTATGTAGTCACAGGAGGCCATATTTTGTAATGGACCAATTGAATCCATTTTTGGGACCCTTTCTTGGAAATCTGGCAGAAAATATTATTAAACTCGTTATTGCAAGCATTTACAATACATATATGTAGTACGCGACACTGGCAATATACCAAGGGTTTACAACTTTCCATGACTACCAAAAAATGCTAAAGATTTACACTGAACTGACTGAATCAAATGTCAGATTGTACAAATTAAATCGGGTTACATGAGAACAACGTGCTAAGTACTTGGTAACTCAATTCTACGAATTCTTTAACACAAATCTTTTCTTGGAATAATTGAACTGCATTGAATCACTGCAAGAAAGAATTTTTGTGGATCTTTTGAGAGTTTAACTGAAGTCAAAATCTGATAAGTTAATATATTTCTTGGAGGATGATGGTCCTGTAATTTTGCCAGCGGAGAAGGTCTCGCTGTCAATTCCAAGACTGTCTAAAGAAAGAACCGGTGGTGCAGGCTAGAAATATTCTCTGTTGATTTTGTTGTTGAAGGTGGAGCCTTACAAGTTCACTTGCAGATCCAAGCATTCTTTTGCTGTGCGAAAAGTGATGACATGTCCGTAGAGTCCAGTCTGGCGTGAGGAGTTCATCTAGGATTACAATACTGAAGATTATCACTAGACAGCAGTGTGCAGTCTAGACTGATATAAAGGATCTCCTTCTGGATATAGTAAATGGTTTTAGGAGCTTTGCTAAAATCGCGCTACATCCAGTATTAGATGTTTAGGAAGTTGAGGTAGGTTGGCTTGTACGTAAAAGACGCATCAGCCACTTAGGCCATATTGCGCCGTGTATAATATATTTGGTAGGTTGGCGGACCTAATGATAGTTCCAAACAGTGCAACCGAAGAGACACCTGGAAATATACCAGATGACAAGTTTCGGAATTTTAACTCGAAGTTCCTCACTGGCTGTCCAAAAAAGGAAATCGAATTTCTCTCCTTTATTGTTTCAAACTGCTAAACGAATAAAAGAGATTCTTCCCTAATAACATTAGAGTTATGCTGGTTTCTTACTTTAATGATTGATGACCCGTGTAGGTCAATGCATGTATTATTTCTTATATATATATGCGAATGTCATAGTGATTTTGCCACTTGTCATTCATTTGGAGAGGTCTGAGTTCGAATCCTGTGAAAGACTGGAGAAATATTTGAAGAATCCTGTGAAAGACTGGAGAAATTTTTGAAGAATTCTGTTGCAGCGGAAGAATTTTACCCCGTGACTTATTCAAATATTTATGCCCGTATAGCACGCAGATCGCCCCTGGACTCAGTCTTGTACGTTGTGATAAAACAAACCGGATCAACTAGAGTGCCATAGCTTCGGTAGCCTAATACGCCAAAAAATTAACTTCTCTTCATAAAATTCCTTACCATCGGCTGAATTAATTTGTCACCATAAAAAGGTCTAGCTTTTCAAATCTTATAAATAATTCCATGAAGTTATTGGATCTTTTCAATTAGAGCTGAGTTAGTCAGTCACAGAAAGAGATGATGGATTTTCATTTTGAGGACAGAAAAGCCAACCTAAGAACACATCCAACTTACTGATATTAAGCTACTCCACATGGCCTAAGTTGCTTTGGTTTTAATTAAACAAGTAGCAGTTTCTACTAGCAATGAATTATCTTGTCGCAGGCTGGGGTATAAGGGGTTATTCCATCACCATATTTCTATCATGTAAATCGGCAGATATCGAAGAAATGTTCTTTGTCTTTCGGGTGTTGCATCGTATATTAAGATTCTGTGGTATTAAATTTGCTTTCTGATATCGACATCTCCTAAGAAACCTTTTTCCCTGCATTTATGGAGTTGCTTTTTATTTAAAAAGCTCTGTTCCAAATGGAGATGTCACTTACAGATCCTAGCATTCTTTTGCTGTGGGAAAACTGATGACATGTTCGTAGAGTCCATCTAGGGTTACAATACTGATTTGGGTTAGAGATATATCGCGTCTTTTTAAGTGTTAGTATTTCTCATTTCACTATGTAAGGAAGCTAAGAAAAGTTCTTTTAATAGCGATTAACTTCCTATGACATCTATTCTTTTTGGTGGACTGCAGTGCGCACTCACGTATAACAGTGGCAGATTGTTTCTTTAGTTAGCCAGTGATGCAATAGTATTTATATCATAGAAGTCCAAAAGACAGCGTTTCCATTCTTAAAAGATCTCGCTTTGACAATTCCCAAAACTATGATAGAACAGAATGTGCAGGTGTAAGAAAAACCAATAGTTAATCGTGATTGATGGTCACAATTCCGCTAACTCAATCAGAATTTATGCCTTTGGATTTCATTTCAGAATCGGAAGAAATCTTCGATCACCTTCATATGTTATGTATAAATAGCAACTCATGCCGGAGACATTTCTTCCAGTTCCTAAATTGCACGTGTTCTGGATGAAAAACCTGAATTTTTGGCGTGAGGCTTTGCAAAAAAAAAAAAAAAAAAAAGGATGGGCCATTTTCCCGAGATAGACTAATTCCCCGATGGTGTGACAAAACCCAAAAACATTTATGCTGTCTTGAAGGGATTTGAATAGCTGCCTTTTCCACACAGTGTGGATAGATAGTAATGGTATCCGCAATAGTATAATATTAATAACATTCTCTCAGGTATGACAAGCTGGTCTTACTATCTGGGAGTCAAACATTGATGAAACTGATACATAGGTGACACTTGAGTCAAGTGGACCGAATTTCAACGAAGTCTGTTCGTTTCTGACAACCATATCCTTTGCTGGCGCCTTCAGAAAGGTGAGACTGTTAATAACCCCCATGTGCAAGTCCTGAAATACTGCACTTGGTATTATAATGGAGGTGACAACCCAAGTGTGAAACAACGTAAGTGGGGGTTCAGGTGTAGCATTGGTAGAGGCAATGATGCAAGAAAGCAAGCTTATACAGCATCAGCCAAAAAAAAAAAAAAAAAAAAAATCCCTTTCCATTTCACTGATCCATTCATTCCAAATATTTGTCTAGTTCTGCCTTGAATTTATTTAAGCTATCAACTTCCACAACAACAGATGGAAGTTTGTTCCAGCAATCAACTAACCGCTGGTTAAAAGGAAACATCCGAATATCTATTGTACAACTATCTTTCCGCAGTTTGAATTTATGCCCCCTCAGGTTTGTAATCTGAGCAAGAGGAAGAATACCATCAGCAATGAATGGATTCGAGGCCTTATACTCCTCAATCAGATCACCTCACAGGTCCCTAGTCTTCAGAAGCTGCAATTTGCAGAACTTAAGCCTTTTTTCATACGAGCACCCCTTTGTTCCCTTCACCAGTCTTGTTGTCCTTCTCTGTACTTGTTCTAGCAACTCTATATCTGTCCTAAAATGAGGCATCCAGACTTGTATACAGTACTCGAGGTGTGGCCTGACCATTGCCTTATACAAGGGGATAATAACCTCCTTATCCCTGCTCTCAAAATCCCTATATATCATTGACAAGACCCCATGACCTACTCTGGTAGGCTGTCTGCACTGCTGAGAAAACTTCATATCTGATTGCACAATTATCCCCAAGTCTCTTTCATTCTCCATTACCCTGAGTGTAACACCACATAGTGGGTACATTTCTCTTGGGTTACTTCTACCCATATGCAGTACTTTGCATTTGTCAATGTTAAAACTTCAGTTGCCACTTCTCAGCCCATCTACCCAACTTTTCCAGAACCTGTTGCAGCAGCATACCGTCATTACTGTTATTAACAACCCTGCCAAGCCTGATATACCTTCATCAATATCATTTATAATTAAACAAAACAAAATGGGCCAAACACCGAATCCTGAGGGACTCCACTAATAATATTAGTCCACGTAGAGCAGTACCCCTTGATTATCACTCTGTCTTCTCTCACTCAACCATCCTTTTATCCATTGTAGCAACTTGCCCTTAATGCCGTACTGCTCCAAGTTGTACAGTAGTTTTTAATGTGCAACAGTATCAAAAGCTTTCCTGAAATCCAAGTATATGATATCAACAGGAGCGGATTAAGGTCGGTTGAGGCCCCAGGCGCAGAAGAAAATATTGGGCCCCTTAAAAAAAAGAGAGAGACAGGAAAATAAAAATACATGTTAACCAATTTTTTAAATAAATAAAAAATATGTACTATTAATGTTTTATTTCCAATAAAATTTGAATATAATACATATATAATTAATAATAGCATAATAATAATCACAAAGTTTTGAACTAATATGTTCAACTAATTTGTTGGAGTTTTGCGTCTGCTCTTCAGAAGCCGGGGCCCAGGGCGCGCGCCCGGTGCGCCCGCCGTTAAATCCGCCTCTGGATATCAAAGTTTATTTTTTGCATTCAGTTCCTTTGTGACCACATCATAGTATCCAATGAAATTGTACAGACAAGACTTTCCCTTAAGAAACCAAAGCTGTGTCTGAATTATTGCTGCAGTCTTGTCGATATGATCCTGCAATCGGCGCCTCCGTAGCCAGGTGGGAAGGAGCAGAAGTGTGTTGCACACGCTGCTTGATTAGACCGGGGTTCGAGCCCGTGACCACCAAATATGGAGGATGCGGAAAGGTCAGGGAATGACCACCGCATATCCACGGAGCAATATGGCCTTAGTTGCTAATGCTCCTAAAAACCAAATAACAAACAAACGATCCTGCAATTCTTCTTTAACCAGTGACTCCATTATTTTCCCTGGAACAGAAGTCAAACTAACAGGTCTCTAATTACTTGTGTCACCCTTTGATCCCCCCCCCCTTCGTGAATTGGGGATACATTCGCACATCCCCAGTCCGTGGAGACTTCAGCTAGCATCCGTTTTCTAGTCACACGGACCTAACTAGTTCAGATGCTGATGCAATTACTCCCCTCGACATGGGCACCTGTACGTGGTGAGGGGACCTCCCAGTGATGCTGCTGGGTTTCCAGATAAGCATCACTGGGATCCAACGCCCCATACCTTGGTTCCAGGGTTACATCTGTGGAATCCGGCGTGTGCAGCCGTGCGCCGCGACCCGTGGAATGCGGAAAGGGGGATCCTGGTGGTTGAGGGGCCCAGCCTTAATACACCACTTTGGCCCCTGCTTCGACAAGACTGGAGGTCCCGGACCGGCTCGACTGGGATCAATCGGCGGGTGGTATTTTACTGCTAGGGTCAACTGCGTTCCAATAAGTCTCCCTCCCTATGGTCCTGGGACGGGATAAAGACTTATTGGTAACGTGGGTATGGTGTTTCCTAAGCGAACTCGGCGTCCCATTCGTGTACGCAGTACCTGCTAGTTCACGAGTGGGCGTCCCCTCGTAGGGCTCCGTGGTGGGTGAGGTACTTAGGCATCAGACACTTTCTCTTTACTCCTATGAGTAATTTAAACCCCATTTCTTCTGGGGCCCCAACAAGGCCCCTACCTAATCGAGATCATGACGCAGATAACACCTCTGCAAAAAGAGCCAGAACTGAGGAAATACCACCAGCACCATCAGTGACACCGCTTTTCCTCATTCTCCATTCTACCGGAGAGCAGTCCATTGGAAAGATGTCACCCTTCTTCATCCAGAAAGGATTAGAAGGGTTGGCAGGTTCACCAAAATCTGTAAAAAGACTGCGTTCTGGCGACCTTTTGGTAGAAGCTACAAATGTTAAACAGGCGGAAAAAATCCTGAACGCCACATCAATAGGGGGAATACCTATCATCGTAACCCCCACAAAACTTTAAGTTCTTCACGTGGTGTCATATCAGAGTGGGATCTTCTTCACGTTTCTGGAGAAGAGATCTGCTCTGAATTAAAAGAACAAGGAGTGACAGCTGTCAAGCGTATATCGATACGCAAGGATGGGAATCTCGTCCCTACCCGAGTTCTTATCCTCACGTTCAACACCCCACGGCCTCCAAGTTCCATCAAGGCAGGCTATCTAAACTGCCCAGTGAGGATTTATATCCCAAACCCGCTGCGGTGTTTTAGATGCCAAAAATACGGCCACTCACAAACATCTTGTCGTGGTAACCCTGCCTGTGCTCGTTGTGGTGTTAAAGACCACGAGAGCAAGGAATGCTCAGCTTCAAAACCCACCTGTGTAAACTGCCAAGGTGAGCATCCTGCCTACTCAAGAGCATGCCAGAGGTGGAAGGATGAAAAAGAAATCCAAAAACTGAAAACAGAGCTGAATATTTCCTACCCAGAGGCCAGAAAACGTATCCAACCAATAAAAAGCGGGAAACCTTCATATGCCCAGAAGGTTTCTGCAAAGTGCACTATTGGGACACAAACTGAGATGAGTATACCACCAAGAGAGTCATTTACCCCGATTGCACGCTATTTATTGAGTTCACAAAAGCCCACCAAAAAAACACAGTCAGTTGCCACTCCTATATCCGTACCTCCTAGTGCTCCACCATTACCAAAACCAAGTGGTAAAGAGCCCCCAGTAATAACAGAAACAATGGATGTAGAGAACAAGGAGGTACAGGATGAATCAGTCTTGGAACTCTTTGCGGAGGAGGAAATGGACACGGGACAGCGTCCATTCTTCCCCAAAAACGATAAATCCAAGACTGACAAAATAAAGCCCTCAGCACCTCGGAAGCCGCCTGATGGACCCACCAAGCCAAAATAATGGCTAAATTCCTACAATGGAATTGTCGTGGATTCCGGCGAAATACTGATGACATCAAGGCCCTCCTGCAAAAGCACAAGCCAGTTTGCTTTTGCTTGCAGGAGACTTATCTAAAGGCAAATGATGATCCCACAATGCATAACATCACAATTTTCCGTAAGGATAGAATTGCGGATGGTCCTGCTCATGGGGGAGTGGCTATCCTTGTGGGCAACCAGACCCCAGTGCAGCCTTTGCTAATTACAACTAGCATAGAAGCTGTAGCAATTCGCCTTACGGTGGGATTTTTATTAACGGTCTGCTCTATCTATTTGCCACCTGGAACTGACATCTCCCAGGAAGACCTTGATGATCTTCTAACGCAGTTGCCTCCCCCTTTCTTACTTCTCGGGGATTTTAATGGACATAACACCCTGTGGGGTAGTGCTAACATCAATGGAAGGGGACGAGTCATAGAGCGTATGCTCAATGACAATGACCTTTCCTTTCTAAATAGTGGAACAAACACCTTCTTCCACATGCCTACCCGTACTTTTTCTGCGATTGATCTTTCTATCTGCTCCCCTTCTCTACTCCCTTCACTCACTTGGGAAGTGGAGGAGAATCCATACGGAAGTGATCACTTCCCTGTGATAACCTTGTTACACAGCGAGAGACCATGTCTTCCCCTCAGGTTACCACGGTGGAAGTTTGATCAGGCTGACTGGATTGCCTTTCAACATCAGGCAAATTTTGACTTCAGCACCGTCAGCCAGGAGCCGATCAATGATGTACTAACGTACATCACAGAAATTATCGTCCAAGCAGCTGCGAATACTGTTCCAAAAACATCTGCCCGGTTTCCACCATTTCCCAAACCTTGGTGGAATTCCCAATGCACAGCAGCAAAAAAGGCTCAAAACAAAGCGTGGGGGATATTCCGCCGATATCCTACCACTGTTAATCTAATAGCCTTCAAGCGTGCACGAGCCAAAGCACGCTATATCCGCCGTCAGAGTCCAAAGGAATCGTGGATCCGTTTTACATCATCCGTTAACCAGTCTACCAATTCTAAGGTAGTCTGGGATAAAATCCGGAAAATGAAGGGAAAATATACATCCCACCTTTCTTCAATCCTAGATTATAATGGATGCACTATTGCTGATCCAACTGCAATCGCCAATGCTCTTGGGGACACATTCTCTAACATCTCTGCAACATCTTCGTATTCCCCAGAGTTCCTGGTCCTAAAACATAAAATTGAAAAGCAGGCCCTTAGTTTTAAGTCCAAGGGCCTCCATCCCTACAACGGGGCATTCACTATAGACGAACTGAAAAGAGCCCTCACTCTTTCCAAAGCAAGTGCTGTTGGACCAGATGGCATCCATTATGAAATGGTTAAAGATCTTTCACCTAAATCTATGGATTATCTGCTCCTTCTATATAACAGAGTCTTTATTGAAGGGCAGTTTCCGGACTCCTGGCGGAAGGCAATCGTCCTTGCTTTTCCTAAGCCAGGAAAGGATCCAAAATTCACTACTAATTACCGTCCTATTGCTCTGACTAGCTGTATGTGCAAAATCCTGGAGAGAATGGTTAATTCTCGTTTAATGTGGTATTTAGAATCAAATGACCTTCTCTCCAACATTCAGTGCGGCTTCCGAAGGAACCGGTCCACTTTGGACCATCTTATTAGACTAGAAACATCCATCCGGGATGCTTTCCTAAAACGGGAACACTTGGTGTCGGTGTTCTTTGACATGGAGAAAGCGTACGACACAACTTGGAGATTTGGCATCTTAAAAGATCTGCATAGCCTTGGTCTTAGGGGACAACTGCCCATTTTTATTAAAAACTTTTTAGCCAATCGATCTTTCCAAGTTCGTGTGGGATCCTCACTCTCTCACTCCTTCACCCAAGAGGAGGGAGTACCACCAGGATCAGTTTTAAGTGTCACGCTTTTCGCCATCAAAGTAAATTCCATCACAGAACAACTTTCTCCAACCGTAAACAGTGCCCTCTATGTTGATGATTTTAGCATATTTTGTCAATCATGCAACATGAGGGTTATTGAAAGACAACTGCAAAAAGCCATTGATCGTCTTAATTCCTGGGCACTTGCTAATGGCTTCAGGTTCTCGCCGGAGAAGACCGTTTGCGTGCACTTTTGCCGTAAGCGTAATCTTCATCCTGAACCTGAATTAAGGCTCGGACAAAATGCTATTCCAATAGCGGCGGACACTAAATTTTTGGGACTCGTATTTGATAAAAAGTTGACCTTTCTGGATCACATCCGTCAACTCCGCACAAAGTGCACAAGACGGCTGAATATTCTGCGCTCTCTTTCCTCAACATCTTGGGGTGCGGATCGATGCACCCTTCTACGCATCTACCGTGCACTTGTACGATCCAGACTAGATTACGGGTCCCTGGTATACAATTCAGCCAGAGACAGTGTACTTCGTTGGCTGGATCCTGTCCATCATCTGGCTCTCCGTACCGCTATTGGAGCATATCGAACATCTCCTGTCCAGAGTTTATACGTCGAAGGAAACGAACCGCCGTTATCGCTTCGACGTAAGCAGTTGTCTCTAAACTACGCTCTAAAACTGAAATCCCTGCCAGACCATCCTACGTGGCCATCCGTTTTTGAGCCACAATGGGAAAATTTGTACAACACCCATAAGACTGCCAATCGTCCTTTTGGTATTCGTCTCCAAGAGCTACTCAAAGAACTTAATATCAAGGTAGACAAGGTTGCCCAAACACCGAAGCAACCCCTTTCACCCTGGCATGCTCGTGTCCCGGCATGTGACTTGTCTCTTAGAAATTGGGGAAAGTCGGACACTCCATCATGTGTCTACCTGCAGCTTCATTCAGCACACCGAACTGAATATTCCGACTTTGCGCCAGTCTACACAGACGGTTCAAAGTCGGAATCATATGTGGGATCTGCTGCTGTCTTTACAGACAGCACTATATCAGAGTAGATTCCCTTTGAATGCAGCATATTTACTGCAGAGCTTCACTCTGTAGAGTTAGCCTTGGATCACATTAGTAAATGCCAATACCAACGGTTCATTTTATATTCCGACTCTCTTAGCATGTTACAGGCTTTAATATCTCTGAGATATAATCCTCATCCAGTTCTGTCTAGTATTCAGCAGAAGATTCACTTCCTCCGTGGACGTGAATATGATATCCGCTTCTGCTGGATTCCCAGCCACATTGGGATTAGGGGAAATGATTTGGCTGACGCCGCAGCCAAATCAGCAATTCCCAATAATAACCGCTGCCTGTTAGTCCCCTATACAGACTACAGGCAAATAATACACCAAAACATACACTCCCAATGGCAGGACTCGTGGAATAGACAGACTGGAAATAAACTATATTGTATAAAGCCTGTAATTGAACCGTGGCAGTCTAGTCTGCGCAGGAATCGTAAGGAGGAAGTTGTTCTTGCCCGGACCCGCATAGGACACAGTCATTTAACTCATTCGTTTTTGCTGAGGGCTGATGACCCCCCTATGTGTGTGTCCTGTGGCACAGTTTTAACAATGAGACACATTTTAATTGATTGTCCAGATTTCAGTAATATCCGTTCTACTGCTTTTAATCATCTGACTTGAGCCTTATACACTCAGTCAGATTTTATCCGACAATGACAATGTGTCTGCTATTTTTAGATTTTTAAAATCAATAAATATTTTTGCTCGTTTATAAAACTTACATTTTTCTTATACTTCTTGACATAGTGACCTAACTAATTAGGTCACTGAAAGTTTAAATTTTTTTTATAAATGACATGGTCTTGGCGCATTATAGCCATAGTAGCTAATGCGCCAATAAAACCAAAATAATCAATCAATCGATGCAATTACTCAATGACCTCGTACAGATTGTTCATTTACCATCAGAATACCCCTCAATTCTAACTGCGCAACCAATACTCTTGATCATATTCTTATAAACAACCATATGTACACGATTGAGGTGAGTGGTCCTCTGGGTGCCTCAGATCGCAACTTAGCGATGGTCTCTTCTTCAATGGAGGCTTTCTCTCCTAGTTTCTTTTTGACATTACAAGAATACAAAATGGGACGAACTGCGAGATTTCTATTCTTTTTCTTGATTGGATTACTTTTTTTTAAAATCTTCTGATGTCCATGTTTGCTCAGATTGTGTTAGTGAAATTATTCTTGGTTTACTGGTTCACCAATAATGTGCAAATGCAGTTCGAGATAAGAACGTTGCATATCGCAATTGGCTTGCGTCTATTTCCGGGTTAATTTTCTGCGTACACCAAAGCTCGAAAGACTTATAAAGCAGTTAGTAATCAGTCCAAACTAGATTTTAAACATGCTGAGAGTATAAAACTTGCTTCTTGTCCAAATGGTAGTTGAGCATTCTGGTCTTTTACTAAAGCTGTTGGCTGCAACTTTTGTCCACCTCTTTTAAAACCTAATGGTTCTATTGCCATCAGCTAAAGATAAAGCTGATCTGCTTTGCATCCTACTTTTTTTTTAAACTATGGTTTTGTCGATCTTGGTAAACCCACTCCTACCATTCCCAGTATACTCCACTCAATATCTCCTATGATCTTCCCTCAAAGGACGTCAGAATAATTCTGAACGATCTTGATTCCAAGAAACTCCTGGTGCTGATTGGTATTTCTCCATTTGTTCACAAAACCTGTGCTCATGAGTTTACTCCTGTTCTGTGTCGCCTTTTTACACAATTTGTTATATCACTGGTGGCGTTCCTTCTGCTTGGAATTTGGTCATGACCACCAGTTTCTAAAATGGATGAGAAATCTCTCCCATCCAATTACTGTCCCACTGCACTTACTTCTAATCTTTCTAACGTAATGGAGAAATCCATTAACCTGAAAATCTTAAACTACTTAGAAACTTCCATGTGATCAATGATCACCAATATGGATTCCCTCAGTGTCGATCCACTGGTGTTATACTGGCCTGTGTTAACCATTTATGGACAAATCCAATAGAAAAGTTTGTTGAAACGCAAGGCAGTTGCACTTGACATTTCAGAGGCTTTTGTTAGTGTTTGGCATAAAGGTCTTCTAAATAAGCTTCCATCTTCTTGTAACTATTTTTTGAAATAGGGTATCCAGTTTTCTCTCTAACCGCTCACTGCGGGTGATGGTAGACGGCTGTCTTCTAACTTGGACGCTGGTGTCCCCCAAAGTTCAATTCTTTTCCCCCTTCTGTATTAATGATCTTTTTCCGTTGACTGTAAATCCTATCCATAGTTTTGCTGATGACATCACATTGCATTCCAATTTGAGAAACCTTGCCCTGAAATAACAGCTTCAATTTTTCGAATATCTACAACCATTTCCTTAAATGGTGATCTGCAGGTATCTTAGTCAATCCTTCCTTCTGAAACTTAGTCCTACCTTATATTTCACAAAAAACAAGATTCTTCTGGTGCTGTGCTTATCTTCGAAGACATTCAGATTTCTAGCAAGATCTCGTATGTTTATTAGGGATTACCCTGACTACTAATCTCTTGGCATAAACACATCACAAATATTTCTTTTTCTGTATCTAAAAAAATTTGGGTTTTCTCTTTTGCTCACGGCGTTACCTTTCTTCTAAACAGCTACTTACTCTGTGTAAATCTGAAACTCCCTATCATGGAATATTGTTCCCAAGTCTGGAGCGGTGCCCCCATAATCTCTGTCTTCTAGATTCCTTTTGGAAGACAGCATTTAGTTTAATTAATAACCCATCTCTTACAAAGTCTCTCCATGCTCTGCCTCACAGAAGTTCTCTTTCTTGATGTTTACCTTCTCTACAGATACTTCCGTGGGAACTGTTCTTCTGAACTGGCTTCTATACTTCTCCTTCTCTCCCTTCCAAGCCAGTCCGCATCCTTTTACTATCCAACTTCAAACTCACAGAACCAATTTTCTTCTTCCTCATTTATTCCTTCAACTTTCGTTTTTTGGAACAACCTCCCTTCACATGTGTTTCTTGAAAATTACAATCTCCAGAAATAATTAAAGCCTAATGTCAATGTATCTCTTTCATCTTCTCAACCTTTAAACCACCCACAGTACTAATTACTATGGGTTCTAATACTTTCCTTCTTTGGGATTTTCATAAAAGAAAATCCAAAAGCCGGTAAGGATTCTAGTTATTTTTATTAATAAATTATAACGCACGTTTGAGATGCCAAGGAACGTTTTTTCATCTGTGCTCAAAACAACCTACATTCTTTGATAAGTTACTCGTATCAGTTTGCTATCTGCACAATTAAAACATCCATCAAAATCTTATTGTCTTCGATCAAAACTTGAGAACATACAGAAATGAGCCCGCTATTCGTGTAAGCTGAGTAAGCAAACTCGATCCTTCTCGTGTAATTAGATATTGATTCAAGTGGCGTTGCGAGCACTCCATTGCACTTAACAAGACACGTTAGATTTTGTAGACCGAAATACTTCAATAACAATTCGGCATGTTTTAAACAAAAGTTGTCTGGAAAAGCAATCGATGTATCTATAGCCACAAAAATGATCAGTAGCCCGTTATCTGTTTTCTCAGCGCAAACAAACACAGTACGTTATATGGTTAATGACCGGTGTTAAAAATAAAAAATATATATATTTCGAAGTAGTAGTAGTAGCAGCAGAGGCATTTGATGCAAGAAAGCAAGTGTATGAGTTCATGCAGCATCAGCCAAAAAAAAAAAAAATCACACCATTGCCTCCAAATGCCTGTCCAGTTCCTCCTTAAATTTATTCAACCTATCAACTTCCACAACGACAGATGGAAGTTTGTTCCAGCAATTAACCACCCGCTGGCTAAAGGCAAATTTCCGCACATCTAATCTACATCTGTCTTTTCTTAATTTGAATTTATGCCCCCTTAGGTTCGTAATCTGAACAAGTGGAAGGATTCCATCAGAATTCAGCATGCTCAACCCATTCAAGGCCTTATATACCTCAATCAGATCACCGCGTAGGTGCCTAGTCTCCAGCCACTGCAATTTACAGAACTTAAGCCTCTCTTGGTAAGAGGATCCTTTCATTCCCCTCACCAATCTTGTTGCCCTTCTCTGTACACGCTCAAGTAAATCTACATCCTTCCTAAAATGAGGCCTCCAGACCTGTATGCAGTACTCAAGGCGTGGCCTGATCATTGCCTTATACAGAGAGATAATCACCTCCTTTTCCCTGCTAGCAAAATTCCTATATATCATTGACAAAACCCCATGACCTGCCCTGGTAGCCTGTCTGCATTGCTCAGAAAACTTCATATCTGACTGCACAATCACTCCCAGGTCTTTTTCATTTTCTACCACCTTAAGTCTAGTACCACACAGTTGGTACTTTTTCTCTCGAGTTACTTCTACCCATATGCAGTACTTTGCATTTGTCAAGGTTAAACATCAGTTGCCACTTCTTAGCCCATCTGCCCAAATTATCTAGATCCTGTTGCAGTAGCACACTGCCATTACTGTCATTAACAACCCTGCCAACCTTTGTATCATCTGCAAACTTCGACATTAAGCCTGATATACCTTCATCAATATCATTGATAAATATACAAAACAACAGTGGACCTAACACCGAACCCTGTGGGACTCCACTAATAACATTAGTCCAAGAAGAGCAGCACTCATTGATTACCACCCTCTGTCTTCTCTCACTTAACCATCCTTTTATCCATTGTAGCAACTTACCCTTAATACCATTCTGCTCCAATTTGTACAATAGTCTTCCATGCGCAACAGTGTCAAAAGCTTTCCTGAAATCCAAGTGAATAACATAGTTATAAACACGCTTTAATATTTAACTTAATGATACAAACAGATCAAACCTCGAGTCGGACTCCATCGAAAAATATTATGTGCAGAGTGGTGATGATTAATTTTCCCATACTCTGGTGCTTCTGGAGATCTAAGGAACGTTCAAATGTGGAATATGCGTGCTACAAAGCATGCATAAAAGGATTGTACAAAGAAATAATTTCAAAATTCACCGCTAGTGGAACAAGGAGAGATTTATTTCTCAATTTCAGTATAAATAATAAATTCTTTTGCCTTTTGGTAGCCATAACGTGCTGGAAGGGTACTATTAATATTACTCTCCTCAGTTTTATATGTTCTTTGTTTTGTCTGATCTCTCTCTCTCTCTCTCTGGAAACTTCTGTGAGTTGCTCATTCTTTGACGAAAGGCAAATTTTATTAGATGTGGTGTACACTTATCTTTCCTTAATTTGATTCTATGTCCCTTTGTTCGCATCACCTTAAAAAAGAGAAAATATGACCGCATCACATTCCTATGCAGAAAAAGCTTGTTGCTCTCCTTTCCATCCCTTCAAGAAAATTGATTTCCTTCCTTAAAAATGCCGCATCCTGTATTCAAGATATAGTTTGACAATCTATTTATATATCAGGATAACTGCATCTTCATCTCTACTGGCCAAACTTATTAGTGAGAATAAATCTACATTTTATTGTTAAGCATTTGGCAATCTTGACCTAAAAATAGTTTACCATAAAACTGGACTTCATGAAGCACCCATTAAAGCCTTGGATAAAGATGGAAACTGGCCCAAGTATCAACGTGGCAAATTCTCTGCTCTTTCAAAACGGATTTTCTGGAATAGAAATTAACTTTAGGTGAACTTCAGATTCGGTTAAAGGCAATTCACGATTATTTAAAGGGTGTTTTTAACAAATATTTAGAGGACTCGAATTAACAGAATACACTGCAAACAGTTTGTTCAATAAATTTCAAACGTTCGGTTGTAGTGGGAGCTGGAAACAATTTCTTACGTTTGGATTTCTGAAAATCGCAGCTGCTTGCAACGAACCCTTTTAGTGATGATAAAAGGGGAAAGTTTTTATCGAGATATTAAGCAAATGGAGAGGATGTTGAATATCAGTATAATATTTTCGAACTTGGCACAGCTGAATTATTAAAAAATCAGTTATTAGAACCAAATTAAAGATTTAAATTCGGAGGCTTGTGTTATCGTAACTTTTGAACTTCTACGACAATTTAACAGTATAAATTTAGGTAACATAAGAGTGTTAGTACTTGAGCTACTCGTCTGAAAAAAGGAAAAACCCTCCTAAGAGATGATAATAAAAAAAATAACTACAACACCTTGTCGAAGCTGAAGAAAGGAGGCATCCGTTTCAATTAAGCCTTCCGAATGTGTGATGTGATCGAGGACTTAAGAATGGCTGAACTAAATTTATTTACCTTATCCTTCTACCATTACGAAAGTCATGTGATTTCTATATCTTTCAATGCGATGTTGTTATTCGTATTTCGTTCTATTAACACCCATTCACGATGGTAATGATTCTTAGAATTATAAATGAATATTTTCCTGTTTATCTCCGGACGTCCACGAGTTGTCAGAGGAGTTTACAAGGTGGAGAGTACGAGAATATTACCGTATTTCTTTTATGGCTTCTGTATAACAGGTGTGTATATGTTGAAGGGAGGGATTTGCTGGAATAAAAAGCCTCGCAAAAGATGGTAAAAATAGTAGTTTCCTTTTTTTTTTCGATTTACAATATAGCGATGAGAGCGGAGAAACGTGAAGACCAATAAAAAACCTGTAGTGGCCATATGGCAAGAGTGATCTTTTATTTACGCGATGAGATTTTTCACTTGAGCCGTTGTAGCTGCACTGGAAATGGAAATGTTGAGGTCCTCAGTCGCCCATCCATCACCCGAATAAGAGTTTAATTAAACGTCCATGTGCAGCAGCGTCTTGCGTTACCATATTGCCCCGAAACTTATCACCTCGCACTCTTTTTGTTTTTTTCCGTTGACTTCTGGAAAATCCTTAAATGAATATCAAAGTAGGCCGACCGGGTTACAATATTAGTTCATCCCATAACAGAGATTTTCGGTTAGAAAATGCCCGTACACTTAAACTCCCTCTCATCCATCACGCTGCGCATTGTCGTCTTAAGTATTTCGAGCCCTAGAAGAGTTCTAAATTGCGGGAAAAGTGCGCTAGTGTACTGACTGGGTTATTGCCCTTTACTGTTTCATCCCCACTTTTCAGCCAGACTGGAAATTTTACTTAAGAAGCGTCGGTGTGTTTTTTTCTGGTCTGCTTCATTACTAAATCGGTTATATGACATTAACCATTAATTTTGAGAATGCTTTTGAAGAAAGCACTAAAGAGCACTGTTTATGTGAAGTTAGAAATGTACAATATAAATATAAAAAAAATATTCAGGATCTTCTAAAATTCTGCCAAAAAGTTAACTCGATGATTAAGGATAGGAATGCAGAGAAATTCGATTCGCAGAGGCATGAACGCCTTTTACAGTAATACCTTACAAGTTATGGATTTTTTTTATGAAATCAAAATTTTTAGTTCCATCGCCCAAGAGATTTGTCACTAAGATTTCTGCTTTTTGCACAAATCGCGTTCGAGGGTGTTAGATACTTTAAAAACCATATCGTTCATTCATTTTCCATTAAATACCAAGATGATCATGCTCTGCTCTTGTTGTTGTTTCTTCTTGAGTTTTGGAAACATTGGCGACTTCAGCCATTGTTTAGAGAGGGAATCTTTTATTGAACCACCTTCAATTGTAACAGTTACAACTTGGACTGTGTTGCAATGGCCCTTCACGGCCAAAAGGCCAGGGGTTAACAATAAAAGATGATGACAACCAGATATATTACAGAAATAAATAAATTGACATTAAGTGATATAGGACATTAAAGAATTAAATAAAATAACATAAAAATGACAATAAGACATTTAAATAAAATAAGATAATATAATGACATTGAGTTACATAAAACATTAAGATGACATTAAACAAAATTACATTAAATAAAAACTGGCGTAACCTAACATTAAAATTAAATAAACGAAATGATACCTAATACACTTAAGTCCCGATTTTTGTCTTCGCAGTTCGTGTGACAGCCAGTCGATGCACATAACCCTGGATCCTTTCCCGGTATGCTCAATACTTAGCACGAGGATTAAAGAGGCGATTGAAAGGCATGCTGGCTTGGATGCGATGAAGAGAAGGCTTTTCATTTTGCAGACTGTCCGGACCTTCGTTGACTATTTCTTACTGGAGGGAACCTGGAGTGATTTGCATGTGACTAGATGGTGTCGACGACGCCCTCTGTCTGCGTTGAGTGATTGGAGGCCATGGGATGTGGGTTTCCCAGAATCCCGTGTCTACAGCGTCGGTTAACAGCAAATTTCTTTAGATCGGCATCGATGTCCTGGATTCGTTCAACCATCTGGTAGGGTAGGGAGAAATCTTATAAGTGGAGGCGTGAATGAAAAGGGCAAATTGTTGGGGTGGCTCTGTGCTGGGCAGGTGGAATCCTCCAGTCACAGAGATCCCAGAATGAAGGAGATGTGATGAGACTGGTCAGCATCTTTACTGCGATTACCAATCTTCTTTCTTCAATGAGAGAGGCAGCCTGGGAATTCTCAGGGCCAGGACCTTCAGTCGTACGGCCTTAGGGTGGTATCCTGTGTTTGTATGTTACCCACTTGAGGAGCCAGTATTCCGTTGCCCGGATAGGTTTTGTTTTCGTGGGTGCTGGCAACACCCAGATTTCTGCTGCATAAAGTAGCAGGGTATCCTGACATATTTTGTTGCTGTGACCTTGTCTGAGACGTAATGCAGGTGCTATTTCGCTCTCCATTTCAGGGGCGCCGCACGCCTGAAGAGTTTGTCGATGTGATGGTTAAATCTCAGCTTTGTGTCAAAAACAAACCCCAAATCTAAATGATATGAAACAGGTGGTATGGAAACTCCGTTGATCTTTTGCACTCGGACTTTGCTGGGTTGATATTAAGGCCAAATTATTTGAGTCATCATCATGACGATGACTAGTGATTATATTGTTAATCAGGTAAATTTTGATGCATTACAAGAATTTTGTGTAACTGTTTTCCAAAGGAGAAGGCATTGGATTAGACTAATGCTTACAAATTTGGGTTGTTGTTTATTAAGGTCACTTATTACTCACTGTATGCTTTTTTTTTTTTTTTTCTCTTTTGTGTTGTTTTTGTTGGATATGGGGTTGGTTGTTGGATAGTTCCCCTAGTGTTAAATTTTTTGTTGTTATTATTATGATTATTTTATTTACTTTTTTATATATATATTTATTTTATTTATTTATTTATTTTTGCTGACTCCCAGGTTTGGCGGCCTGGGAGCGGGATCGCTGGCACCCACCGGTATAGCACTACTTCCGGTGGGTGCGGGATTTTAAGTGCATGAGGCACTGTCAGAACAGTGGACCAAGGCCCGGTTCTATGTGCCAGGTGCCCTATGAGGCAAAGAGGCCTGCCATACAGGCCCGTTTTGCAAAAGTTCTGCGTAAATTCAGTTTTTCGGGTGGAGATAGAAGGAAGTCTAGGTGCCACCATAGACGCATAATTATAATAATAGCGAGGAGCACACTGTTAATTTCCTCCGTGATCATATTGGGGTCTGCAGTTGTTTGGATGGAGTTCAGTATTTTTAAATCGTCAGTATAGGACAATATATCTAATCTCTGGATTATAAAACGGGGAGATGATGGCAGTGAATAGGAGGCTAGAGAGGACTCCCCCCTTGTGATACGTCTGTAGATATTTGCTTAGTATAGATCTGTACAAGTAGTGCGTTTTCAAGGGCAGAAAAACTTGGAATAACTCACCGGGCAAGCACTATTACCTCCGCCTACGATCGGCTAACTACAGTTCCGATTGAAGAGCACTTTAGAAATTCCTTCATTCTATAACAGGAATGGAAACCAGACCTCTTGAAATAAGTGGAAACTGGTGACTATTTATGGCGTTAAACCATGCGTTGCCTTCAGGAAAGGAACGTAGTAAACATCATGTTGTCGATGCACCATCCTCAGGCGCAGATCGCCTACTTGACAGATGTCGTCTATATCATTAGTCTCCTGACGTGACACCAACTGAATTTTGTTCTCTACCATACACTGAGAAGTTGTAGCAGATCCAACGGAAATGTCATCTTCTAGTGGGGTAATACCAGGTCTACACTTGATACTGGAGGCGATGGACACATTCAGCCATTGTGAATTTGTTATTATTCACGCTTGAATACTGTTATCTTCGTGTACCACGAAGCTATTTACAAGCAGCATAAAGATGCACGACTCGCTCCTTCCACGGCATAATACACTACAGGAGAATGGTGGATAATAATACAATATTCTTACACAACTTTTATAATATGATACTGCGTGCAACAGAACGTGATATGGCGAGTCTGTTGTTCTCGATATAGGTACAAGAAATAGTTGGTAAATTCAATTATCGGGTGAACTAACACCCCCATAAGTCACTTCTGCAGCAAATGGAAAGCATATCCTATAGTTTCCATTGATTGGATCGACATTATAACCCTATGGGTTTGTAGGCTGCCAGTATATTATTGGGTTAGAGCTAGTATCGTTGTAATTGGGTTGCTTGTTGGAATACAGCAGTTCTACTCGTATATGCTCTAATGATAGATACAGAACTGCTGTCTAAAGATAACAGTTACAGACGCTGTAGTGGGCATAATCTGTCATAGTAAATTTGAAATCGGTTTCGAATCCAAATTGTATTTGACGGAAACATCCTGTTTAGACTTATCGAAGAGGTTATGTTGGAGTGGAGCAGAACTATTTGAAAATCACTGGGATTGCTCTGAATTCTTAGAAGTATGATGATGCCAGAAAGAACTGGTGCATCGTATCTAGATGTCAGTAACTTCGCCAGGATACGTATTTGTCCTAATGACAATAACTTTCCACGGTGTCCATCCTTGTTCGCGTATAAAGTTCTTTATGCAGTAAAGGAAACAAAGTACCATGTAACGGACCATATGTCTCACTGACTTTACCGTATGCATCTGCGTCCCCTTCGTGATATTTGGAATTAATTTTTATTCCATAAAAACCCCTAACCTGTAAAGTATTTCTGTACGGTTTCCTATAATCGATTTTTTAATTTTTTTTTCTAGCAAAAATATAGGTATGTAACGTATATATTCTGTCATACGATATCTAACTGGGGTATCTTACGATATCTAACTGGGGTTCTTGACAGTGGTCAAAGGAAAGTGTTGAAGCACCTGATCGATGAGGGGAGAATTGACGTAATTTGATATTTTTATGCGTGATGGAAAAGGTAGTTGCAAACAGTTGGTATACAATACTTCGTTATTTATTTTATTTTATTTTATTGGAAATTCTCCCCACTATAAAAATTGGTATATTGAGGATTAATCGGTCTCGGGCGATGTTTGCGTGACTTTTGCAGGATTCCCTCCCGAAAATTCCTTTAAAAAACCTAACTACAGACTCCTTTTCAATTGAGGGTTTCTAACTACAGCCTCGACTGAAGAGGATATTAGAAATGCTTCCAGTCGTCGGCAGGAATCGAACCCGTCGACGACTGGAAGAATTTCCAATGTTGACAATAAGTGATAAAACAACAATTCAGTTAATAAAATTTATCCTAAATTGTTAGGATAATATATTCGGGTGTTGAGAAATTACAGAAGTTATGGATTTTTAGGCAATAAACTCCGGAAAATTTCAGTCAACAAAGGATTAATTTGGTGAGCGTTTTTGTACCTGAAAAGGTCATTACTCAGTAGACACTGATTAAATTCGTAAAATTCTCAAGTTAAGTAAACAGAATCACTTCTCAAGATGATGTTGATGGAAAACCATTCCACCGAGGTACTTTTTATCAACTCGTTTTTTTGCATTAGCTTTCTTCTAATGCTAAATTAGAGATTAGGCTGCTGGAAAAAGAGCGGAACCCGAATCATTGTTTATGAACCAGTAAGAATTTTAGATTGGTAATTATCCTGTTGTATCTGCGCAATTACAAAACGTTTGTAGTATTGCAAGGCAAAAGCTTTCGGAAAACTTTTCTTCTTTAAAGAAACCGAGTTATGGTCTGATATGTGCTGATTTAATAAGCTTCTGAAAATGACAAAAAGCAGACATCATAAATCTTTATTTAGCTTAAGCATTTGAGTTTCCTTCAATTAATTCTGCAAAAACAATCTTTCAGAGGTATTAAACATCTATTAAAATACTGCCTTCTGAAACTCTAATATTCAAAGAGATAATTGCTTGTAAACAAAGGTGAAAATAAATAGTTTACGAGTTCAAAAACCTACAAGGCGTGATTAATTTTCAACCCTGAATTATTCATTCACAAGCTAAGCAGTACTGATTAAATATGTATTTTTTTTCAAGCACTTATTATTAGCCGAGTTTGTTTATTTTTTTATGTTTTAAACTTCTTGGATTCGTAAAGTTACTCTTAAAAGATTTATTTACTTAAAAATAATCGCATAAGTCCTCTCGACTTTAATCCGTGGTATGCCATCTTTAGCGAGTGTTTCCAACCAGTGACAGATTTAAGCGGTAGTTTAAGACTTAAGAAGTATAGCACCCCCCTCCGAAATTACTGTATCTAAAGCTCCTTGTCAAGAGCTAACACTCTTGACATATGAGACACTTGCGCGCAGTATGCTTCAAAGTTAAATCATTCAAAATGGCACTTTCCGTATATGTGCAAGTTGTTCAATACGATTGTGTATTTTTATACGATGGGTTCCAAAAAGTATTCCCGCTTTAAGCCCCGAAATCGCTAAATCCGCTAATGCTCCCAGCCGTAAAAGGTAGTGGAACCGATCAACAAACTAACTGATGGACAGGGTCTTCGGAAAGTTACTATATTTCGAAAGACAGTAAGTTTTTTTTTTTTTTTTAATTTTACAATTACAAATCGTTTATTACCCAGTTTTACTTACATAATTAGTCCTTTACAATGGATGTTGAAATAGCCCTTCGTGAACATCCAAACAGGCCTGAACGTTTAATTTTATTTTCAAAAACTTTCTTTAGTTCTTGCGCAATGCTTCTGATACAAGCAGTTACGGCAATTTGGAGTTCCTCAATGGATCGTGGGTTTGTTTCGTAAACTATTTTTTGCCGCTCTCCACGAATAAAAATCAGATGGATTTGAAGTCTGATGAACGAGGTGGCCAAAGCTTTTTCTGAGATTATTCGATCAGCAAAAATTTCGCGAGAAGTGTTATCGATTGTGCAGCAGTATGGTCAGTGGCGGAATCTTGCTGAAGCCACCCATTCTTGATTTCATCCTCATTCAGTTCGCCGATGAATTGGTAGAAAATATTGGAACAGTAACGTTAGGAAGCTATTGTTTCAGTGAAGAAGATAGACCCAATGATTCTTCTAGAGATAGCAACCCAAACACCACCTTCTCCTGGTGGAGAGGTGTTTGATGTAAACTTTGTGGATTTTCGAATGTCCATAATCGTGTATTTTGAGCATTCACATATCCTGACAAATGGAACCACGCCTCGTGAGTGAAGAATGTAAGATCCAGGATACCATCGCTATTTGCAGTGATGAACTGTTAAAACCAGTGACACTAATGTACTCGCTTTTGGTGATCTGCTGCTTTTAATTCTTGGACAACTGTGATTTTGTATGGAAAAGGCATAGCTTCTTCCTTACCGCTAAATGTGCAGTTGCAAGACCGATGTTCTGCCGTCGTGACAACTTCACAATTGATTTTGAAGGATTTTGCAGCGTTTGACCTGAAATATCCAGGTGTGTTTCTTCTGTCCATTTGGATAGCCTTCTACTGCCCTCCGCATCGTGTACAGTACCTGTCTCGCGAAATTTTTCCATTAATACAGCACAGCATACCGATGTGGTGGTACTGGCTTATTTTAAAATTTCTTAGAAAAGTTTTCTCTGACGCTTTGCGTATACTGGCCACACTCGTTATAAACATACTCAACTAAAAAAACATGCTCCTCTAATAACAAAACCATTGTTAACGCACTCCACAATAGCTATCTCACAGCCAACTGACTTTGATGCATACGACTACGTGCACGGGATCTCATTTCGCACCACACCATGGTGCGCAGTGACTCGCATCATTTTACACATTGCTATCAGGCCGAACTGAAGTGGTGAGAGCAGGGTTTTCAGTTCAAGACTCGCTAATAATTAAATAATTAATATATTTACTTAATGCAGCGCAAATGAATATATTGTCATCAGGCTTTCGATGCTTACGCCTTAGAAAGATTACGATAGTTACAACAATTTTACTTTAACGCCATCCTCGACCTTACTAACAGGGTTTGATTTGATTTGATTGATTTACGAGTTCTTGGCGCAGGAGCTGTGGCTAAAATGCGTCTTGAAGGTCTTATTAATAGGGCTAAACATGCTAAACATGCAGAAACTGCTGTTTCGTACAATCGGGGGAATAGTTTTGAAACTTCATATCAGATATTTAATAAACGTGGTTTGAAAAATAAATCTGTTTTCCGAAAGGGTATTAACAATTGCAGAATATGGACTCTTTTAATCGTAAAGAATTGCTCGTCTGTTTGCTTCAATCTCTTCTAGCAAGTATGACGAAATAACCATCAGAGACAGCCATTTGCGCAAACAAGGAGGAGTGTGAAGTAATTTTCCGAATATATGAATTCGGGCCCCTCCCGTGCCACCCATGCATTCCCTATTGTGTGGTGTGGGCGTAGGGTACCTGCTTCCGGTTTCCAGGCTCGCTCTACTTGTTTTGAAGATATCGCTAACTGCGTTAAAGCTAATATTAATTGCGAAAGCTTCGGGGGCAATAAATCAGAACTGGCTTCGTGCGAACCGCCGTATATTTATGGGTGATGACGTCTCCGCCACAGGTGCTTAAACAGGGAACTGGGATAAAAGGTACCACAATGGCGCAGTGTGTGGGCGTTGTTTGTTAAAGCATCTACCTAATCTCGTGCGCTATAGTGGCAGCTGATCGACCCTAGATACCCAGCACAACACGCTCGCGTCTCATTAATACCCTCCTCCATTCGACAGGTACAATTCTGCTAACTGTCCGGCCAACGTGACCACTTATTGTAATGAACGTCGCGATTGTCAAAAGATATCCGACAGTTTCTCTGTCAATCTGTAGCGCACACACTGCAGTCTCGAGCGTGGCAAATATTGACTAAGCCAACTCTCGAACAAAAAATAGAATAGTTTCGTTACGATTAACAGAAAACTGCTGGTCGTAAAAATAAATAAATAAATTCCGAATTATTTACTTTGCTTTTGTGTGTTAGAATGACTCGCACTTAAGGTTGGAGATATGTAAGTGTTTTATTATCGAACGCTTTGATAAACCACAATAATCCACTGCACGGTGGAAACTAACACCGCAATTACACAAGAGTTTCTCCAATTTGAGAAACTCTGAAGCCTGCGCTTAGCTTCCATTGTATCTGCATCTCAATTTGTCTTCTATTTCCTTATCCTATGCTGAATTCGCTCGCTATTTCGCGGACCGTGACATTCAACATTCTCGTGCCTGTCTTATACATAACCATCGTAAAGGTCTTGTTCCAGCCCCTCTTATTACTTGTGAATTGGCTTCCCTCTCATTTTACTAACTCTTTCTATCCTTTTCGGGTGTTATTCCAAGGAAATCAAACGAATTATTGGACTAAAGTCCCATAATTCGTTTGATTTCCTTGGAATGATCCAATAACTGATCTGAACTCATTAGCCAACTTATTTCTGTTGGCTAATGAGTTTCTGTTTATACTCCGGTACGACCAAACGGTCAGAGGAGTTCACAAAAATAGACAGCATACAAGAAACAGCACCGTATTTAGCAGTCACTCGAAGCCCGGTCACACAAGGCACGTGTACTTATGCATCCGCTCGCATGACCACTCGGCTACGGCGGCTCTTATTTGTCTATTTTAAGTTAATATAATAAATTTTTTAAGGCTATTAATCACTTTTCCCACACTATTCGCAACGCATCAAGTTGTGTTGACCAAACTGTCTGGGTTTGGTGCAAAAAAATTAAACGATACGAGCTTTATAAACCACAGAAATTTCTTCCACCACTAAATTCTGCCTAGCAAATAACGCTGTTAGGTCAGTGGGTGTAAATGCAAAATACAATATTTTTAAGTAATTAAACACTATATTGTTTGTACAAACTATTAAATTATCACCGCTTCTGTTGTACTTTCTCGCCCACCAATTTTTCGATCTCTGAGTTACTTCTGTAAGTGCAGAAGTACAGCGAACTAGTTCGCATCAGATTAATTTGTTTCAATTTTTATTTTTATCATGGCTGCTAACATCAGCCTTTCGTTGGTTTGAATAAAAAAAAAATCGCTGGTTGTTTAATGAAGTACTCGATGCTCTGTCTTTAGTTAGTTTTCGATGAAAGCAATGTCTATTGGAACAAAGATCGATTTTAATCCAGAAGTTAATCAGTTCTTACTGTACAACGTTCGCCATCTTTTTATTTTGGCGTTCCACAAATTCCTCAATCGCAGGACTAATTTTCGTGGATAATACTCCTTGAGAAAGTGTTTTTGCATTTCGCAATCTGCTGAGATTGCGAAATGTGAAAACCACGGGAACATTGTGTTTTCTTCACTTTAGTTAGATCTGAACTTTAAAAAGAAAAAGAGTTTTTTTTTTATTGTTGTTAATTTTATTTTACGGAAATCATAACTTAGTCATAAGTGGGAAAATATTGCATATCGATTTAAAGTTCCATTCTTATAAAATGCAAATTGTTCAATTGTTTGTGATTCGGCTATACGTTTGAATTTCTGCAGAACGCGAACGATGATCTAGACTTGATCAATCGTTTAATCACGAGTGATGGTGGCCATTTTCATTTGAATGGCATAAATAAATAAAGTTTTAGATATTAGGCAGCTGAAAACCCACTTTACCTTTATGAACAATCACTTCACAGCCAAAAAGTTAACGTTTGGTGCGAGGCATCATCGGTTCATACTTTTTTAAAATGCTAATGGTTCAGTTGTCAGAAAAACTGCATCCCTACACGTTAACCTGCTGCAACAATTTGTAAGAGAGGATCTTCACTAAAACAGAGTCAACTTACGAAATGTCTGTTTTGAACAGGATGATGCTGCGACACACCGCAAGACTTGTCCTGGACACTAAAGGAAATGTTTTCAAATCACATTTCCTTTTTTGGCCAACTCTTTATAACGCATTAAGAACTAAAGCACTTTTATCAATCGTAGACTGCAGATATCGACTAGTTGACGAATGGTAACATAACGTTTTACATACAACTACTTGCTTCTAGTTCTTACCAGAAAGGTTTATTTCCCCTCCATAAACTGAGTCAAGCCGACTCAATAGAAGTGCCATTTCTCTTTGACCTGTGTACCAGTTCTCTCACCCTTCACTCGGTAAAGATGTCGCTTGTTTTTCAATTCCTACTATTACTTCACACTCTCCCTATATATATTTATATATCTTGTTCAAATTTTCAATCGTTAATAAAATACTTTTTATTCATCCACTCAAGTTCAAACACATTTTTTAAACTTGTAGTGGATGACACTTGATGTTAATACAGTTTTTTTCAAATATTAATTCATTAATTAAATTTAGTTTTATATGGGAGAAAAAAATTTCTCTTATATAAGATATTTAGCAGGATATAAATTTAGGAATAAAATTGAAATCAACAGGCAGCAGCTCAATCGGTAAAATGCAAGGATTTCAGTATTTTTCACGTGAAGGTGAAGAATGCGAGTTCAATTCTTGCGAAAATCAATAATTTTTTGATAAATTTTTGAAAATTTTTGCTTTAAGTAGACGTTTTATCCAAATGATTTTCGAGAGTGAGTTAGCAGTTGTGGCTTAGTGGTTAGAATGAAGGATTTTTCTCAAAAAATAAAATTGAAGAAATTTTATGCTTTGGGTTCAATTCCGATTTCTCTCCTTAAAATCTTTGTCATCAATTTTTGGTCACTTCTCCTACCTAACCTTAAGATTGAGCTACGTGTCGAGAAGGTGAATGGCATAGGGTAGTAAAATAATTATGTCGCTAGCGTGCCCCTCAGAGTACCGGGCACCCCCCTGTTGTAAGAAGCCTTACCCCATCATCAGGGCCACTGATGGAGTGGACCGTATATTTGCTCCTGTTACGTGGGATTAAAAATGAATGAAAACAATAAACTAAACAAGCAAACTGGATTAACGGTATCGACTCTTGCTTCACAATGCGAAAGGAAAGCGAAAAGAAACTACAACACAACGCAAGCGACGATTAGAGAAAGAAAAACAAAAGCGCCAAGAAAAGCTTGCAAATGAAACAGAAGAAGAAAAGCGCCTACGCTTGCCACTTATTATTGTGATTCTGTCATATGTATATACATATTTATATTAATTGTAATTATTTAATAAAAAGTAACTAAAATAAAATTTTTCTTTGTTGACCTAAGTAGGAATTGACTTTAAAATTTTTTTTTTATATTACTTGTTTAATTGGATGACAATTATGCCCACTCGCGCAATGAACCCGTTTTAAGATTTCAAGCAGTGCATATCTTTATGACAGGTGCTATTAGGAGAAGAACCAACTGAATACAGTTGGTTCTGCTCTAAAACTACAGGCTATAATTGTTGGATTGTCTAGAACATTAAAAAGTAGCTAAGGCCCTGAGGTGTAACGACATATTTTGTGGTATGTTTGCTTAATGACAGTACAATTTTCATATCGTGGCCGACTACCTGGCCACGGTGTGAAAAATCTCGACTGTGTTAGTAGCTTGTCGCTTCCAAATAATTGGACGGTTCTTCCTCAGTGTTATTCAGACTTTTAAAGAAAGAAGATAATTACACTGGTATAGTTCAAGACTGAAATATTTTGGTGGCTGATATGTGTTCTAGAACAAGGTTAGAAGAGGCTGACCGTTAGTATAGAATAAACTATTTTCAGTTTTAGAGTTACGTATAAGGAGTTTGGTAACTGAAATTCATTAGAAAAAATCGTGTTATTTTAATTTAAAAATATATTTTTGAGCGCTTATCATTCCGCCTGATATCAAATATTAAAATTTGAGAAAAGTTTTAAAATTTAAATCATATTCGTGCTTCTAAACTTAGTAAACTTTGTACTATGGAAATTGAGATCAGAAGATAGGCTCGTACAAAGGCATGATCAATTAGGATATATAAAATGTTAATCAAAGCAATAACATCTCAACCAGAAAAATGGTGAATAAAACGTTTTTTTCTGTGGTTAGCGCCTGGATGCAGCCTAGAAGGGTTGAGCTCTTCTGCAATGGAGTTTCTTATCATTTAAATCTGTTACATTATCAAAAATTCTTGAATATATGTTTATTCACAATACTGGCCTTGAGTTTTGCTTGTACATTGATGAATCATGCGAAAAGTCTCAACCAAGAATAGATGTTAGAAAAATTACCCAGAATTACTGAGTTAATTTTTAAATACGAAAATAATAATTGATATTGTAAATCAGAATATTATACACTCAACAACGATAAAATTTGAACAGTATCGTGTTATTTTAAAGAGATAAAATATTTCTTAAGTGATTTTATTACTTTAGATATGCGTGATGAAATCAAGAGATATACGCTTTTCCTCCTTAAGTATTCCTCGAGTATTTTGACAGAAAAATTGAACGAAGTGATATAAATAAAAATAAAAGGATGTCACCGTAAGAGAATTTACTGATTAAATAGACAAACTACTGAACGGGAACCATATGTTTGATCTTTGTTACTCTTAATTTTAATTTGTTAATAAAATATTTTTGAAAATTTGACTTTACTGAAAGATATTTGAGAACGTGTACTGGTAATTTTTTGGAGTTCGTACTACAGTTATATGTGTAGCATTGTTTCTTATGAAAAAATCCATACGCAAGGCAGGAATACATTTAAAAACAGATATGGCATTTGATTCCGGCTAAACCTAGATGAAGAATTGTGCCAGAAAGCTAGATACAGCATCAATTACTTCTCAGGTCCAAAGAAAGAACACCCACCCTAACCATATTCTTCAATTTGATCTCTCATTGTATACCGAGTTACAAATCATCTAAAAAGTCGTACTCGAGTCTTTCTCGAACATCACCAAATTCAATTAGTGGGTCAATAGCTAAGTAATGTGATCTAGTCTCATACAGTAGCATCAGTTACGATTGAGCTCTGTTCCATGTTGTTCATCCCACCAACTCGATGATATTTGAAACTCCATCTCTTTATAAACGCAATTCGTGTTATGTGCTTTGGAATAACTGGAGCCCAGTTTTCTTGGAAATTTTCTTATTTAATTTTAATAAAGGAAATGAATCGGAATACAGTGATCTCTGAGCAAAAACTATAAAAGTTTAAGTGAATGAGAAGAGTGTCATAAAATTAGTTTAACTCAGTTTAGTTGTGTAATCGCATCCCTGCATGACCATAATGGTTAGAAAAGCGGGAATTATTGTTATAGAAGTTTAACACCAGCACAACACAAATTTAAAGTATTATGTTCGAGTTTCATTAAGTGTCAAAAGATACGCTATCCTAGCAAAAGGTATGAGGCACTTTGAACAAAACATATTTATTCAAAGAAGTAAATTAACCTTTTGTCTAACCTTGGCTATTTTAATAAGCCAAGGACAACTGATTTCTGTTAGAGGGGAATAAAAACAAAGGTGGCTCAAAGTCGCTCACCGGGTCTTCACTTCCATAGCGTTAGCATGGAATGATCATGAGATGTTTCTCTCCCTCCTTTAGCAGCTGGTATTATGCTCCTCTCCTCCTTTAAAGCATTCGTGAGCTCTTCTATTGAGGAGGGCAATCTTAGCCTTGTCCTAATACTGAGTTCCTTCCAATTCATTCCAAAGTTGTTTAATTTGGTTGAGATCCGTACTTTGTGCTGGTCACTGCAGGTTCCGATGTTATTTTCTTCTTCCGGCCAATTTATTGAATATATTAAGATATAGCGTGTTGATTCTGGCTTGATTACTATGGACGCATTCCCTTAGCAAGCGGCGTTATGTGTTCGACTCTTTTTAATGTGTTCGACTCATTGCCTATCATAGGGCTGATGTTTGGTCCAGTATCTGGTAGGTGTCACCATGGATTATCCTAGATTGTCTTCGTGTTTTCTCACCTATGGTATAACTAAAGTTGTGTTTCTTTAAAGGAGGGTGAGTCTTCTATTTCACAGCATGCTTGATTAAAATCCTCGCCACCTTGCCTTATGTACGCTTTAAATTTGTCATTTGCAGAATACTTTGCATCTAAATTAATTAATTTTTGAGTAGTTTCTGATTGGTGATCGCTGTATCTGTTATGACCGAGATTTAATTAATTTGGCTTTGAATATCAGCCATGGAAGATGCTCCTAAGGTTTTTTGTTCTTCATGAATTAAGGGAAGTATAGATGGTTTTGTCCTGGTCATTCTTAAGCAGCAAACAAAGCTACTTAAACGAAACCAGAACTACGGTATCACTTTTATTATGAGATAAGAAAAAAAAACTTATGAAACCGTTGAATAGCGAAGCTAGGGACGTCAGGAAATACAATACACTTCAGTTGACTTATTTATTTATTTTTTCTGCAGACAGTTTTGCAATTTATATATAATTTTTTATTTTCTCCTTAACTTTGATATTTTTTTAGTTGATGAAAGTTGATACATCAAAAACAGGCCATTATTGTAATGTCGTTTTGTTTCCAGCAATGATTAAAGTTTACCTCGACATTCTATCGTTGGTACCTCTCTGTATTACGATATGAAACACTCACTATTCCGGTGTCATCCCAATTATTTTCTATAACCTTTCTATTTAATGCAAGAGATTGAGAAACCGATTTCTAATTTCGAAGATGAGCACCACAAATGAATAAATCCATACAGGTGTAAGTAGAGAACAGTCTTTTTGCTTCACATTGGAATCTTTACTCTTATTAAGGAAAATAACAAACGAAGCTACTCATACGAAATGTAATCTAAGTTGCCCGATATGCGAGAGATTTTATTACTATTATTAAATCCGTTTATTATTGAAGCAAGCGTTTGCTTTCACCCCTTTTACACAGCCGACCGGCTAGAAGGGTGTACAAAATGCAATTATTTACACAAGTGCATATATTTACAGTATTATTTACAAAATGCGATTATTGACAAAATGGAAAGGGAAAATTATTTACAGTCTCATTCAAAAGTCAATAGTCATTTCATGTTTTGGTCATTCCATCTTCTTTAGTTCAAGCAAGCTGTGTGCTTCAGAGAGAGAGGCTCTTCACTCTGTACTGCTTGCTTTTAGAGTATTTCACAGGGTCTGTTGCCAATGGATTGAAAAGGTTGACTGCGTTGGTTGGTAAGAAATTCTTCAAACAGGAAAGTTTGGACAGTATAGAATGTAACAGTAGGTAGGGGTCGTCATTACTGCTTCCAGCACATGGAGTAGCGATAACTCCATGAAGACTAGGGACATCAATCACTCCAGTTATCATCTGAGACAGAAGAAGATTATTCCCGGATGCTATGTGAACTCTTCAGGGAGTGATCTTTAGATTGGTATATAAAACAGCCCTGGAGATGGTGAAAGCATTGCCCGTGACACTGTTCATCCATCGCATTACCCAGTACTCGACTGCGAGGAATCTATTTGTATACGACGTCGGGGCAGAAGACCAGATTGGTGATGCATATAGTGCGATAGGTTGTAGGCACCGCTGGACGTATCCTCCGACTACATGGTCACAGATACCTGTAGCAACCTACCGCGGACTTATTGAGTCCCTCCCATGGTGGCTGGCTGCGGTGCATGCTGCTAAAGGCATATATTCTTGATACTAGGTAGGTGGTCATAATAATGTGACTGGACCCTGTACCTGCCAAGCGGTGGGTTCGTCCACTAGCCAGGATTGAACATCCATTGCAAATGATAGACGATCCGTCCCCATCTATGGGGACTCCTACTAGACGATGATCTCTCTGGACGGGAATCTTTCTCCCATGTGCGATGCAACGACTGGACATGACCACAGCAGCGCTGCTGCAGCACGCCGCCTGGCGTTCTGAACTGAGCACCGTTGTCCAGTTCACTTTTAAAACCCCATCCCTAGGCAGGGAGGGGGAAGAGATGGGCCTCTGTCTCATCCCCCCCTTCTTTCCATGGTGGGGCTTGCTCCACTGACACTCCTGGAATGGCCTTCTCTTTCGTTCCCATACTTCTACCTGTTCCCGCAAATCTTCTGTCTTCCCCCCCACTCTACCTTTACCGACCGTGAATGTCCCCCTGCAAGCTGCTAAACTTCAATGTGAAAAATTAACCTAACCTTCATTTAAAACCTATCTCGGCCTTTTCTAAACCTCTAGAGTCTACCCCATTTTTTTTTCATTTTTTTTTTTTAACATAGGCCCTAGCCACTGAAATCTCGGGTAATTAGGTGGCAGAGCCGGCCAGAGTAAATAACTGTAATACTGGTGTATCTGGTCTGCCTCCACGGGGCCAAGTGTGGGCAACGTTGGGCCTCAGTAGGGGTACAGCGGCTAAATGACCAGATGAACAACGGTACATGACACTCCACATGTACAATATCCATACACTTTTAAATCTCTGGCCTCAACAGTGTTCTGTTTCACACGACAATGTATACTACGCGGAGATGGAGGGAACCACTGGCGCCGTTTGTCACGAATACACTTTACACTAGCGAGAGGGGTGGTAGCGTCGCGTGCCCAGGAACCGTGAGTCATGAGTTCTTGCCTTTGTACATTATATTAATGAAGTCACAAATACCATAAAATATATAAAAACCATGTTATACTCTTCGCTTTTATATGCTGCAGAGGTATGGGCATCTGGTGCCCCTAGCACAATTAAGCCACTTTTTTTCTGCTGAGTTTTAGCTCTTAAAATGGGCCATAAACAAACAAACTTCCTCCACAGTTAAAAACAAGTGAAATGGCCAGTTTGAGACAAATTCACAGGCTCCCCACGCTGATTAGGATGAAACTCCTTATCACGACTATTAAAAATGATCGTTGGCAAGGTTCGGGCACCATCATTCTGGGACTTGTGCTCTTGGAGAGTATCTCAGCCTTTTCTCCCAGCGACTCCAATTCTTTGCCCACATCTCACCCGTCTCTGCCTTTTCATCTGCTATCATGTGCGCAGTCACTGGATGCTGATCTTAGTAAGTTTGCTTGTGACAGGAAATATAAACAATGCATCTTTGAGTTGTATTTCTCTGTCCTTGATCTTTCTCCTTGAAGCCGATCGATGCCCGTCACCACCAAATACGGAGGATGCGGAAAAGTCAGGGAATGACCACCGCATATCCCGGAGCAATATGGCCTTAGTTGCTAATGCTCCTAAAAAAAAAAAAAATTGAAGCCGATCTTAATGCCACAAACCGACAATACCATCTGATAAGAAGATGACGTACTAACATTTCAGCATTACAATGAGCAATGATGAACTTACTACTGCTGTTCAGTGCAAAGAACGTTACCTGTTTTATATTGCTGTATAAAATTGTTTCCACCTGTATCTTCTTTGTATATTGCGGGGTATATAACTGTATTGTGAGTTTTGAGCTGTACTTCATTTTATGCTTCTATATGTGCATTTCCTTATGTTTGATTTATCAGTGTTCTCTGTTTATTATTATTACAGTAGAACGTCGATTATCCGAACAAATTTGGACCAAGGTGGTTCGGATAATTAAACATACATGAGAATACCCAGTTTATACGAAACAAAGTGTAATTAGGCCTAACTCATAATTGTATTCACGGTTATTACTACTCTATTTTGAAGTATTATAAAAAATTATTGATTTAGGAAATGGTTTGTTAATAATAACCAAAACGTTTTGACGAAACAATGAATATTATGTTCACTTTGAACTTGCCTAATTGTTTTTCATGGTTTCAACTATAAATCACACTTTATTTACATAAACAGAAATAGACAAACTCAAGTAATTGCGCACAAATAGAAGTATAATGAATCTTGGGAAGGTTTATTTTTTTAAAATATCTAATCTTGAATTTTTCTTTGATCCATGCGAGATTGTCTTTTTTTTCGCGGCCAAGTCTCTCGTCCTCTCAATAGCAGTGTCTCCGTAGAACTGCATTCAGACTGTTGCTCGCACCATGCCATTGCAGTTTCTAGTGCCGTGAAGGTCTGCGCGTGAGTGGGCCCGCTTCCTCTTCTTTGTCTTCAGAATCACCTTGGTTAAAGTCAGCACGTCCTTCATTCCGGACTAATGCAACGATTTTTATTCCGTTAAAATATAAACAGAATCATCGGCATCGTTGTTTAACCATGCCTCTGCATCATCTTGCCCACACTCGGAAAACCCGAGAATCCCTTGAAATAAAGTTACAATCTCATCATTTTAATGACGTCTTCGTTCAAATCTTGCACCTGTGTGACCGTCTCTTCGGCAGCACCCCAAAGTTTACGCCGTGTCTTTTTCAGATTTCTCTCCTACGACCGTGTTCCAGGCACCTGCTAACATGTAGCAACAATCTTTAATGTTGAGCTTCTTTGAAAACTCAACCACGCTCTCTTCATCTCCCTCTGGTAGCAGCAAGCGACACAAGACTTGTTTTTTGTACATCTTTTTTAGTTTTTCTGTAATACCGTGATATCCATTGGCTGCAGGAGGGCTGTTAAATTTGTCTTGAAAAACCCGACAGTGAAGTTCTCGTCAATTGAATTCAGTAAGGGGATGGTGCGTTGTCGATAATAAGCAAAACTTTACCAGTTTTACCCTCATTTTCTCGATGTCTCTTCACACTTGGAATAAAATCTTGGCTAAACCAATCCAAAAAAATATGTTGGAATTCATCCGAGCATTTTTCTGCGCTTTATATCGTACTGGTAGGCATTTTACATCTTTAAAGCATCTTGGATTCTTGCATTTCCCAATCACCAACAATGGCAAAACATGCTGTCCACTTTGCACACGCCAAAACTGTAAAACGCTGTTCGTTAGTTTTGAAACCAGGAGCGGCCATTTCGCGTCGCGATGCGAGTGATTTGATTTAAGAGGGAGTTAAGACCAGTTTTATCTGCATTGTAAACGTCATCCTTGGAAAAACTTTCTTCCTCCGCCATTTTCAGAAAAAAAATTTAAAAGCTTTAAGTCCTGTATTTATCCAAGCTGATTTTTATAAGTATATGAAGTTGACGATACTTCGATTTTCGAAATTTAGGCAGAACACAAAAGAAAACTAAAGCGTTTTCAGAATGTAAAATAGTGTGAGGCAGGAAGCTTTCTAATGAAATTAGAACCAAAAAATCATTTCAAGAGCCATCATTCCTTTGGCTTTCACGCGATGCATACCTCCTTTTTAATGTACAAAACTGAACTTGAAATAAAATTTTATGGCACAGCACGCGATGTTTAACGAGGCCATTAAACAGGATAATTGTTTTGAGGTTATGTCGTTAGCCAGCCCAATTTGCATGAAGAGTACGTTTGCACCGTGTGTTCCAGATAAATACAGTAGATGGACTTCGACCAAAGACGTGAAAGCGCCATTGATATTATGATAATTAATAAAGCCAGGCAAATCTTCAATATTGTTAATTAGTTTCCAAAAATGATCACGCGAAAATCAAAATCTCAGAGTGTGGTATTGCCAGCTGAGTATCAAGTTCCGAATATGTTTCGTTCTCCTGTTTGGACGTTATTCTACAATAAAGTGGAGACAAATTCTTCATTACATTTTTATCTCTATTACAAAAGTACGAACGAATGTTTTTGCTTTTGTTGAGGGCCAAGTCGATTGATGTTTCCGTGAAAAAGACAGTGGTAGGTGGCACCGGACGGCACGGTCACGTATGTGTGTTGCGCTCAATAATCACGAATATTAATATAGTTTTGCCTAAGTTTATACGGTGATTTTAATGTTATTATGCTCCTCAAGCGACTCTGAAGAAGATGACACCAACTTTAAGGCGACCAAGGCTCCCAGCTATTTATTATTTGCATTTCTTTTTCATATTGCAGAATCTCATAAACGGAAAATAACAAGCTGTATTATCGCTGACCAGCACCACTTACCGCTGCCAGCTACAGATCAAGGTCAGTTGCCCTAGTGATACGTGCCAATGACTAATCCCCGGAGATACACGTCCCCCGCACGCAGATTAACGGCATTCCTAAGGTCGGTGACAAGTTCGCTGAACTAAATACCATCAATTTAGCCCGTTAAACCTTCAATCACGAGCATTTTTCCATCAGACATCCAAACATGACTGAGTTGAAAGAAGTTTTTACTATAGCCAAATGTAAATTATGCAAATTAAACACTGATCTATGCATTATCTGTGTTACGTGCTGCTCTACCTTTTGGGGGTTATGCCTCAAAAAGATGAATAAGCAACGGAGACGCAATTTTTCGTGTGTTTCATGCAAGGAAATACCGGACAACGAGCCCCTAGGCAGTGGATTAAGGCACCTTCCCAACGTAATGAGTTACCCTGCACATCAACTGAAACTATATCATCTGCACAGGGAAAAATACCGATGAGCGGGTACATATCGGCGAGGGTGACAATCAATCCCCCACAGATGATGGCGCTGCCTCCACTTCTCGGTTGCGTCACACGGCAGTTGCATGCCTTCCTGAAGGAGTTATATATGACGTAGCTACCTCGGCCACAAAATGTTGCCAAATGGTAATAACATTGATGCACGTGGAAAACTGCCGGCAGATAAGTGATGATTATGTGATTCTCATAAACAGTCAGCTAAATACTCTCATTAACGAGATTAAGAAAATTAAAGCCCAAAACTCAAGCCCAAGTAATTAGAAATAAGTTCACCCTTGCGAACTAGCCTTCTACCATAGAACCCAACCTTCAAAATGGCAAATAAGTTACACCAAAAGAATACAAGGTACCAAGAATTGTGATGGGCAACAAAGTAAGAAGCAACCCACTAAATCTCAAACTAGCAATACTAAAGAAAAACAATCGCTAACTAATAGAAGACACAGAGGTCTGCCTATCCCCATCGATCTGAGTCAATTACCTGTATCAGAGCACCCTTGTGAACCTAAGTGCGATATCGATTATATATCTGAAGCAGCCGTTTCTCCCAATGAGGCTTCTCAAAATACTAAATGAATACACTCAAGCATAAGTGGTGGCACCAATGAAAAACCCATTTACGCACATATTGTCTCCCAGCAGTCATCCTTCAAACGATCGCGATCTAATTCTCCTCTGGAAGTGACATTAACGGCCAATGATCCAACTTCTCACCAAAATAGTTTTGTAAATAGATTGGTAGCCCAGAGGGCTAGTCCCACTCAAGAAACATAAGCAGCATGCCCCAACAAAGCCAAACCAGTCGATCAATCCGATATATTGGAGAAAATATACAATATACATCCATCCAAACAAAATCGAAAATCTGCATATCGAGACTTGGACCATCCACAACCGGTGCAAATATCTAAATTCTTTGAGGAACAAATAAGGATCAAGGTGGCTATGAGACCTGTGAAAACAAGATATCCTTCGTATGCTTCATTCACAATTACTTGTGACAAACAGGGTGAGCTAAAAGTGCTGAATACCAGCATCGTGGCCTCCAGGAACTATAATAAAATGTATAAATAACGGACCTCTTCCACATCCTACCGCATGAGATAGACAATAAACATAGGAATAGCAACCAACGTCAGCCTCATCACAACCTGCCTCAATATCTCTACCAAAAATGTACGCAGCATCAGCAATGAACTACACCCTCTACAAACCATCATGTTACTAGCTGAACATCAGTTCATCTGCTTGACCAAAACCTGGTTATCTCACGGAAGGCAACTGGATGTCATAGGTGAGCCTCTCGATTACCACAGCATCCATAATTCCAAGGACAGCAGACGCGGCGGAGGTGTTGCGTTACTAGCAGTCCAGATTTCAGGTGACCAAATCAGATAACTTCGAAGCCCTATGTGCCACATTAAGAAAGGATACCATTCAACTCCAAATTTGTCGTGTATATCTACCCCCCCCTTATAGAGAAGATTCACGAAGTGAACTGATAGCATGGATAGCAGCCAACCTAGCCCCCAATATCCCCACCCTCATAGGTGATTTTAACATGCCTACGCCTAGACATGATGAGGCCACTGAAGATCTCATATCAGTCATTGGCACATTTGGCTTAGTTCATGAAACTACACCTCCTACCAGGGGGGAACCAGATGCTCTATCAAAACAACACCTTATAAATACCATCAATAGACTTCCTAATAAATCTGCAATTGGTCTCGACGGCTATTCATGGTTAAAGTGTGTGGTGCCTTAATTGTGGAGCCCCTTCATGTAATCTTTAATCGCATATTGAATTCCAGAACAATCCCGACAATGTGGAATCACTACAGAGTAAAACCCATACCCAAAAGAAGAAACCGTAAGGACTTCAGACCGATATCAGTGAGCTGCTCTCAATTAAAAGTGTTTGAGAAAACTATTTTATGCGCACTGATCGACCAATGTTTCTCTCATAGACCTAAAAATCTGCCTACTGTGATCACCAAAACATCTACATATACAAACCTACTCGACACCCTATTTAAAATTCAAACTGCTCTCAACAGTAAATCTCAGCTAGACGTCATCTTCCTTGACATTTCATCTGCTTATGATAAGCTCTCAATTCCCGCTCTCATCTACATTCTAGAAAAGTACTTTGGCATTACAGGAAGTCTTCTAAAACCATCAACCTCATCCTTACACCAAGACAACTCATCATTATCAGCTATAAATCTTTCCAACAGGAGTGCATTATAACGAGACGACTACCGCAGGGAGGTGTTCTTTTCGCCGCTGTCGTTGAACCTTTCCTCGCAAGGTACACTGATTTCTCATCATATGCAGACGACCTCAAATTATACATAACATCTAAAGACGCTGAACAAACTCATCTCATAAATCAACGAGTCTCCGTCCTGGTCGACAGGCCTTGTAGCCTATCTACTGCAAATAGGTCTGGAACTGAACGTATCAAAATCAGCTCAAATTACCTTTACAAAAAAGAGAATCAAAAATGACATCACAGTCTATCACAACGGATTGCAGATAAAGAAAGCGAAGTCTCACACAGACCTTGGCATGACTTGGAGCGAGGGCCTCAATTTTCATACCCATTTTTCGACCATGAAATCGAAGACTTTCTCGGTGATGTTGGCAATTCGACAAGAGCTGACGGGGTTACTCAACGTCGATGTAGTCGGAGGATACGTCCAGCGGTGCCTACAACCTATCGCACTATATGCATCATCACTCTTGTCTTCTGCCCCGACGTCGTACATGAACAGATTCCTGGCAGTCGAGTACTGGGTAATGCAATGGATGAATAGGGTCACGGGCAACGCATTCACCATCTCCAGGGCTGTTTTATGTACCAACTTAAATATCACTCCCTGGAGAGTTCACATTGCATCCAGGAATATTCTTCTTTCTCAGATGCTTACCGGTGTGATTGATGCCCCCAGTCTTCGAGGACTTATCTCTACTCCACGTGCTGGACGCAGTAATGACAACCCCTACCTACCGTTGCATTCTATACTGAGCAGCCTGTGCTGCGTGAAGAACTTCTTCCCAAACAACGCAGTCAACTTTTTCAATTTATTTGCAATAGACCTTGTGAAATTCTCCGAAAGCAAGCACTACAGAGTGAAACGCACAGCTTACTTCAACTATAATCTTGTCAATAATTGCATTTTGTAAACAATATTGTAAATATACGTGCTCGTGTTTAATAATTATAATTCTTGCATTTTTGTACACCCTTCTAGGCGATCGGTTGTGAATAAGGGGTGAAAGCAAAAACTTGCTACTTTAATCTATATGATATAGGTATTTTACCCCATAGAAAGGCTTTGACTTGCTACTTTAATAAAACAGATTTAATGATAATAATTGGGGACACCAACATTTCGAAAGCAGTTTCAAGAGATGGAACTAGTGAGATTACATAATGTCCAGCTTATTGTAGCTTTTTAAGGACGCTTTCAAAAACAGTTCGCACATTTAATGCGAGTGAATTCTGTGTCTAGAGGATAATGATCCAAGTCCCACTTTTTAGTGAAACCCTTAGTAAAGCTGATTAAGAAGGGGAGAAAATTTAGATGGTCCAAGGAGGCAGAGAGTGCTTTATTCACCCTAAAAATATACTGGTTAACCAACCATTATTGGTACATCCTGATGGCAACAAACCTTTTTATTTCACTTGGAGCCTCAAGTGTTACAATAGCCGGGAATTTTAGAACAAGAAGACGATGAGAGCAGAAAGACATCGCTATTGCAATCGGCTTTAAATATTCACGAAAAAAATTATTCCTCCATCGAAAGAGAGGCGCTTTCTGTTGTCAGTCCTCCAGCCACTATGGCTTCTGAGGAACATAAAAGATTCTTTTCTGAGTAGTTTCATTTCAACCTACAGCTGGAAATTGTCCTTTGTGAAGTAAAGTGGCTTTGCCACTTGTTACTCTTTTGGAGAAGTCTAGGTTCTAGTGTTTTCGACGACTAAAATTATTTTTAATCGAGGCTGTTATTAGTCGATCTCAAGCGGAGGGACTAGGATTTTTCCGTGAGTCATTCCTGTTTTTTTTTAAGCCCGCTCCATCGGATGTGAGTTACGTCCGGGGACCAATCAAATAATAATATTATTACAGCCGGAGTTTTTTAGACGGCATTGATCTAAAGATAAGAAGGAACTCGATACCATCCTTCGAATAATCATGGCGACATGATGAAGGGGGATAAAGGAGCTGTCATCACTAGCCACCTCTTCATGGAATTATTGGCATATCACAGAGTGTCCAGTAAGAGCAAGAGATCCTTGAACTCTTTATCGAAATTTTTAAGGGTGCCGTTGGTCCTCATTTTCTCTTTTTGGACAAAGGTTTCTTAAGCAGTGTTCATCTGGTGCAGGAGTGTCTGAAAAAGTCATGTATCTAAACCCGATTGAACATATATGCAACGCCCTGGGAGATTTAACCTATCTGTAAGTTGAATTCAGCTGTCGTGAAGAAGTCGGATTTATTCTCTTTCCCTTTGCCGTTCAACGCGAAGATATCCATCAATGTAAGACCCGCATTTCCGTCTACAATATTTTTTAATTTCATGATGCAATTATCACCGTATTAATCCAGAATTTTTCCTTTTGGACTTATCGTCAATGATAAATTTATATTTCTGTATAAATGTTCCTTTGAATACCTATTTTTGACTGCTGCCTTGATTTTCCCCCAGTTGAGTTGTGTCACTAATATGTGGATAAGTGGTTAGATAACTTGTCTTTATGATGACGCCCAGAATTCAAAGTCGAGTAGTCAATCGAAAGGGTACGCGCTTTGAATTGACCGTGTGATTAATAAATATTATATAATGTTCTTGTAGTTTATCTTGTGAATTCCTCTGACCTTATATGGTCATCCTGGTGCATAAAATGAAAAAAAATATTTATTCTTATACGCGAGTAACTCTTTCTCCTTCATGTAGAATACTGTAAGGTGTTTTGTTGAGAGAGAGAGAGAGAGAGAAGAATATCGAAATTCCGTGAAGTTGCCCTCCACTAGAATATGGGACATTTTCCGAAGAATCATGAGGAGTCATTCAGCGAACGATCCCGTGAATGATGTTCCAAATAAGATAATGACTTAATGGCTCTTTGGGGTACAACAGTGTCCTCGGTATGCTCGATTTAACGGCAGAAAGATCAGCACTTTGCGTTATCCCCTTGTTAAAAGCTGCTGATGCAATGATAGAAGGACGACATTATTCTTGTACGAATCTTCGTTGAATTCACCATTAGGGATGTTTTTAAGGAGTTAATTGATTTCGGCTATCTGAAGATCGCATGTTACTGAAGCGAAAACAGTGTCTTGGGAATGATCACAGTCGCTATTAATGATAGTTGTTTAATAGCCACTCTAGAGAGGTTATTGGCCTCGTTCGAAGAATAAATATAACTGTACACTAATTATTCGTAAATAATCTTAAACAGTTAATAATGATCCTCTATTAATAAGCTGTACATCGACAAATTCCTTCGAGTAATTTTAGGCAATCTCAGTGTTTTTTACACAGTACTCAAAATTGGGACTACTTGTGGACAAAAGTTTTCTGATGAAGTTAAATAAAATCAATTTTTTTTTTTTTTTAAGAAACTTAAGTTGTGTTTCAATTAAAATTGAAAGAGTTCAGGACTTGCACACGGGGTTATACCCAAGGTTTCTAAGTCCCTTCGTGAAGGTGCAAGCAGAGGATTTTGTTTCGCAGAACCATCGACCTTGGCTGAAATTCGATTCATTTGACTCCAGTGTCACCTGAATATCAGTTCCAACACCGTTTTAGACCCCCAGGTAGCAAGCTCAGATAGTCATATCTGAGAGAATGTCCGTGGCAGCGTCAAAGACCATATACATAGTTGATGAGGACATTGGATGGTGGCTTGACAAATATATGCTGAAGGAAAACTTAAATGCGATCACCATGTGAAATTATTTGTTCGGATGAACGGAGATTGTCCACCACCGATTCATCAGAGCCGAGGTTTAAAGGCAGTGCTGTTACATGATGGTAATATTTCTCCATCTGTTCCATCGAGCGGGAACGTGTAGTTTTAAGAAACATCGATAATTGTAGATTCTCTTGGAATTTCCGCTGTGATCTAAAAGTAATAATTTATGGTTATAATAAATGCTTAAGCAAATCAGATAAAATCCGATTACAGTGTGATCGGTTTGGGTATGGATGGAAGTAACAACACGTTTTGTATTAGCAGTCGTTACCTTTCTACCCTTAGAGATGTTTCATAATAAAACCACACTAAAACTGAGTCATCGAATTTGTCTTCCGATAATTTGCACATTTTTGTATTCCTACTCTCATAGCAGTAACTTGGGATTATGCAACTGCACGGGCTGTCTTTTAGATAATGTTCTGATTTACTATATTTTTTCTACAGGAACAGGCTAAGCATATTTATGTTCAAGAAGGGCAGCTCCAGTTCAGTTGAGAAGTCAAAATTCTCTTCCTCCATAAAATATGAAAACCAGCGAGTTCTTTATTGTTTATTTACCCAAAACACGCAAATATCCGGAGTGATGAAACAAACAAAGTAATAAATAGTGGTGTTAGTAGCAGGATAATCCCAAACCAAATATTAGTCAGACAGTTAAGTTAGAAAGTTTTTTTTTTTTTTTTTTTTGGGAGGAGGATTACTAATAACGTATTGCAGTATCATGGGAGTAAATGATCACATTATGTTTTCTGAACGTCATCACAGATTGGAAGCAAATTCTCTCCTACCAGCCTTTGTAAAAAAGGATCAAATCATTAATTGCGGGTGATTTGATTCGACACCGACCCACACTCGTTAAAATATCATTTATTGGACGCTACTATACGAGTAAATGATGCAGTTGTAGTTTTATTTTTTCCCCTAACACTAAACCGGTGTTAGATAAAGGAAATCAAACTTTAATCTTCTGGATATTTGCGGAACCACTAGTGCCTGCGCATTTTTTCATATAACTTGCTTTCTCTGGGCAGACTGCTCTTTGTTTTAATAGATTTAGATAGTAGTTAGAGGACTGAAGAGAAAATAGGTTTATTCATTCACTCAATACATACAGGCCCAATGATTTGCGATGCATTAAAATAAAATGATAAAAGTTGAGTCCGTGTGGTGTAGTAGGAAATAAAAGATAACAGAAATCTTTTTGGGCAAGTTCGTCATTATCGGAGACTTTAATTTCCCTCTTACAGATTGGAAACATGGACATGCAGTACACGTAGGAGTAGTTTTTTGAAGTAACACGACCATATTTTCTAAGCCATCCTCATAGGAATGGCTTAGAAAATGTGGTCCGCAAAGTTTAGATGGGTGTTCTGAAGGCCCAGGGAGTAAGGGATTATTACAGTGAAAGGATGGGCGGGAAATATTCTTATTGGTGAATGAGACAAGTACCAGAAGACACAACTATAAAATCTTTGGGAAGAATAGTAGACCAGACTAGTCATCATGAATTCGAGGTACAGGCAGCGTGTCATGGAATAGGTCACATGCAAGGGTAGCCAAGGCTTAGAGCTTAACAAAATTCAAGGAAGAATTGGACAGGCACTTCTTGAAGATGGGAATAATGTGACCGTATTTTTTCAGCAGATGCGATTGAGTTCGTTTTCTTACATCGATGTGCCAAACTTGTAATATTGTCAATCAATATACCTGCCATGGTTTTTTGAATAAAATTTCATTTACTTTTATGTTAAATAAGTGAAGGAAATATTATTCAGAAACCACGAATGTTGTGATTCGAGAAAATTTAATCTATTCTATAAGTTAAAAGCTATCGGAAACCGTGCCCCCTTTAAATAAGATGCAAAACTTAATGGAACTGAATTGTTTAATATACTAACATTATGTTAAGTACGTCGTAATGGAAAAGATGCGGCGTGCAATGGCGAATACAATTACGTGTCGAGTAAGTGTTTGTTTTAAAAATATCTCCAAAGTTAAGGCGCTCTCTTTGGTCAGAGTAGCGTACCGCAGTATGCAATCCTATCTTGAACAATGAGGCAGATGAATTATATAAGCAATTACCTATGTATATCTCAGATTCATTTTACAACCCTACATTGTTTAAGCGGAAATTGCACATCCGTTACTAGGATATTTAAGGAGAGGCAGCCATTTTTGGCTCTCTAGTACACGTCTGTGCAATAACTTATCGCATTCATGTAAATTATGGGTGAAATGTATTAAACCAAACACCTGATAGTATAAGCAGCTTTCCTTGTCCTGTACCGAAGGATGGACAAGAACATAAGACCATCTTGTCTTATTCATTCCTTAAGAACTAGGTGCTGCGTTATGAATTTGGGTCAAGGCTACCGACAATTTATGGAAAACAAAATCCTCTATTCTTCACAAACTACCAACATAAAAATAGCAAATAATATTCCCCATGTTTTCCTAATTAGGTCATATTAAATATCTGCTGAAAACCTCCTAATGATAACGGCTTGCTTTCTTTAATCAGCATCAAATTTTCATTTAAAAAATATCGATTATTCAGGCACTGCTTCGTGGAAATTAAAAATTTGTTGCTTCTTAAATAGTTTCTATAATATTTTGCAAATTAACAAATTTCTTTTGAGTTGGCAGCGCTTAATGGGGGAATCGTAAGTATTCCACAAAAGTTTTTTTTTTTTTTTTAGTTTTAAATTTGACTTTTAACAAAGACAAGTCCTGCTGCTCTTTAGTTAACACTACCTCTATGCGATGTGCAAAATTCCCCAGCGTTTCTGAACCAAATTCACAATTAATCACACGCAGTTTTCGAGAAGTTAAAATAAATAATAGGCCTTTCTATAAAGTCAATGTTGTCATGGCTCTGCGCCATTCCTGGAGGAGGTAGGTCATGAAGAACCATAATAAATTACATATAAAAAAACATAATCTGTTATGACCAGTACGAGTGACAGAATGGTCTCCAGTTTTAGAATTACTTGAAAAGGGCCCACAGTCCGTTTTCTTATGGAAAAAAGCGTCTTTTTTTTTTTTTTTTTTTTATGTTTATAAGGCGCTACTCTTTTACATACTGAGTACTCTTCACGAGTTACCCCTGGATGTACTACGAATTCTTGGCGATTTTTGTACGTTTCAGGTTTTTTTTCTGTCAGAAAAACCAAACCTTAGATTGCTTTATCCATTATACAGCAGTGATGGAAATCTTGCTATTAACATTACGTTTTATAAATAAATATATATACAGTATATATATATATATATATACAGTATATATATATATATATATATATATATATATATATATATATATGAGTGAGTGAGTGCTTCTCTGTATTACACCGCTGCGCCACACGCTGGTATCCTTACGAGGGGCGTTAAATAAATTTAATCTAAAAATACAGCACGTCCCCGACATACGTAAGAGATACGTTCCAGGACTTCTTACGTAAGACGAGTTTTATATAACTCGGGAATGACTAATAAAATATAGCTGCTACTATATCCCTGATATGCCAAAATTAGAAAAACCACATAATATCCTCAGAAGAATGAAGAGAAAAAATTATATATTTTTAATTAGTTCAATTAAAACCTTCATCTGTGGATGGTGGTGAAGTAGCCGGAATGGCACACAAGAAAAGAAAACATAAAATGAAGAAAAAACGCATCTTATTGTACTGTAAAAACTGATATGTGTTTAGTAGCCCTGGTTATTATAGTTGACTTCATTGGTGCCGTTCCCTTCACTGCTTCTCGTATTCTGTCTTTCTCCTTTATTGTGTTCACCGTTGCCACTGACAAATCTGAATACCGCGCCATACTTGTTAATGTTTGGCCATTTTCATGCATCCTTATTATTTTAATTTTCTGATCCAAATCGATGGCTTTCCTTTTCTTGGTGGATTCACTAGTAGCGCTCTCACTTATTATCTTAGCCAGCACCGTGATAACGGTCAAAATTAAATTTTCTGAAAAGAACTTCACAGGGTTAAGGCGCGAGCTCACATTTTACTAAAGCACATTTCTGGAGGTCACTGTATTTAAACAATTTGCACTTTCCAGACTAGTGGGCTTTTCTGTTAGTGCATCTAATTATAAACGGGTAGTAAACTCGATCTTATTGCATTTGCGATAATCCCGATAACTGCAATTGTGTGGGTTTCTAAGTTATAGTGAAATATGTGTCTCCTTCACTGAAATCTTCAGTCATATAAAAAATATATAAATAACGTAAGTCGGGGACTTACTGTATAGAAAAATGTTCAGAAACCTACGTAAAAAGTAGGGGATAGATGAAAAAACTTACCACGCACTACTCGCGTGTGTACAATACGATGCTTCCCTTTATTTTTTACAATGTCGCATACGGTTTGGTCACCAACATTTATAATGGTTCATTAGAGATTTAACAGATGCACCGTTTTCAAACTTTTGAATAATTTCAAGTCTTTGTTTAAGTGAAAGAACAACTCTTGCGTTTGCCCATCATTTTCGCGATTTCTGAACAAAAAAAAAAAATAAAATAATAATAAAAATTCCGATTTCCCTGATATAAATAACAAAACAAATTTTGCTTTTTTTTTGTGCTGATTGAACACAACAATCGACGCGACGCATCAAAACAAACTAAATATTTGGAATTTTTTTTTTTTTTTTTTTTTTTTTTTTTTTAAGCGGTGGTATGAAGACATTGGGAATTGCAAGATAATAGGCACACTAATCTCACAATGACCACTTATAACGCCGCTTCTTGTCGCTTATTTACGACTTGCAAAACATCTGTTTATACCTATTCTAGCTATTACTTGAATTTTATGATTTCTGGTTGATATATTTTTTTTTTTATTTGGAGTCTTGAACTGTCCCGGTTAATCCGATCCCATAAATCGAGAGTCTTTTGTTAGACAAACTGTACTTGCTACCTGGGAGTCTAAAACGTTGATGGAACTGATATTCGGGTAACACTCAAGTCAACTGGGCCCAATTTCGGCGAAGTCCGGACGGTCTATGACAACCAAATCCTCTGCTTGCACCTTCACGATGGTGGGACTGTTGGGAATCCTGGGTATAACCCCATTCACAAGCACACTGTGGGCAACCACCCAGGTGTGAACCAACGTAAGCAGGGGTTGAGGTGTGGCGCCCACACCTCATGGAGAGATACCGCCCCTCTGTGTTACCAGGAAATACTAGGTGGTAGATGACTTTCATCAACCGGTGCAATACCACCACTTTGCTGATTGGAGGCTTGAAGTGGTGGTACACATGTTTAGTCTCTTCCATCATGCAGTATGACTGATGACTTTTGAGGTTATGATGGACATCATGGCGAGATCCAATCTTCCTTACATTTCGAGGGTACAGCTCTAAAACGGTGTTCACAGGCCGGCCGCTAGTTAGTACACCGGACCAAACCGGTATTGGTAACTCTTTAAGAGGCTTCCGGTCAGCTAGTGTGTAATCTTGCTGCCTCTAATCTAACAGATAGTGACTGGAGGAAGTCCGAGCAGTGTGTATGTGTGGGGGAGGCATTGTCGAGGCCACGTTATGTCCTTACCATGTGTATGCCATATCCAAAATTTTCATTATTTCATACAGCATGTCCACCCTCCCCCCCTCACTTTTTCTTACTGTTGAATATACCATGAATTGTCAAACTAATAGAGTAAGCTTATCTTCGAAAAGATCTAAACCTCCCAAACACTTCCTAATTCATTTCACAAATATAAAAAAAAAAAAAAAAGTGCAGCCATTATCAACCCACTGCAGGATGGAAGCCTCCTCAACAATTCATGCTACGTGATCTCAATTCTAATCTCAAAGATGTCCATTTCCACATGCAGTCTGCCGAACCCCGTGTACTTTTTCTGATAGAATCTCAATTATCGGTTGATTCAACTACTGCTCATCTCAGATACCCAAATTATTCGCTGTATGATTCCTTTCGCCTCAAAGGTGGTACTTGTGCATATGTCTGTTCGATATTCCCTGTCAGAGACTTGGTAATTTGGAATCTCCTCTCTTCAATCTTCTCTGGCTTAAAATCTCTCTCCCGCATTGTGTCAAATTCATCAGTTGTCTCTACCGTTCTCCCAATTCCACTAATCACTTGGAGCTCTATGACTTCCTCTCTTTGCAATTTGACTTTCTCCAGTCCAACTTTCCTAACAGCGAGGTAATTTTCCTTCGTGATTTTAATGTTCACAACTCCAGCTACCTTCTGTTTTCTAGTCACACAGACCAAGCTGGTCGAGATGATGAGGCTTTTGGAATTGCTAATGACCTTGCACAGATTGGTCATTTACCTACAAGAATACCGGACAATCCTAACCATACAACCAACACGCGCTTTGATCTTTTATCTCACAAACAACCCTTCTAAGTACACGGGCGATGTGAGTGGTCATATAGGCACCACAGATCACAACTTGGTGATTTTCCGTTCTCCAATGGAGCATTTGTCTCATGGCTCTTTCCAGCCTCGTGTTGTTTAGCATTACAAGAATGCAAAATGGGATGACATTCGAGATATCTTCTTTTCCTTGGTCGGATTACTGTTTCAAAACTTCTGATGTCAATGTCTGCTCAGATCGTGTCAGTAAAAGTATTTTTGTAAGAATGGAATCCTTTATTCCACACTCCACTTTAAAATCTCGTCCTTTATCTAAACCATGGTTTTCCAATAAATGTGCCAAGGCTGTTCAAAAGAAGAATTTTACATATCATAATTGGCTTGTTTTCAATTCTTCAGTTTCATTTTCTGCCTACGCCAAAGCTCGCAACAATTGTAAAGCAGTTATTGATCAGTCCAAACTAGATTTTGAACAGGCCAAGAGTAGAAAACTTGATTCTTGCCCTAATGGTAGCCGAGCATTTTGGTCTCTTACCAAAGCTATTCGCCGCAACTTTTGCCCATCTCTCCTCCCACCTATGTCAAAACCAGATGGTTCTGTTTTCACTTCAGCCAAGGATAAAGCTGACTGCTAGCATCACTTTCTTCCAACTCATGTATTAATTATCTTGGTAAAATACCTCCCACCGTTCCCAACACGCTCAATTCAATGCCTCCTTTGGTCTTCCGTCAAAAGGATGTCAGAAGGATTTTGACGAATCTTGATGCTAAAAAAGCTCCAGGTTCTGATGGTATTTCTCCACTTGTTCTCAAAACCTGCGCTCCTGAACTTACTCCTGTTCTTTGCCGCCTGTTTTCACTTTCTTATTCCAAAGGTGTTTTTCCTTCTGCTTGGAGATTTTCTCATATCCAGCCAGTTCCTAAAAAGGGTGACAAATCCTTCCCATCCAATTATCGTCCCATTGTAATTATTTCTCTTCTTTCTAAAGTAATGGAGAAATCAATTAACCGCCAACTCAAACTACCTAGAAACCTTCCATCTGATCAATAACCGCCGGTATGGATTCCGCAAATGTCGATTCACTGGTGATATTCTGGCTTATATTAACCATTTATGGCCAAATTCAATGGAAAAGTTTGGTGAAACACAAGCAGTTGCTCTTGACATTTCAAAAGCTTTCGATCGTGTTTGGCATAAAGGTCTTCTAAACAAGTTTCCATCTTATGGTTTGCCAACTGTTTTTTGTAATTGGTTATCCAGTTTTCTCTCTGATCGCTTACTGATGGTAGATGGCTCTCTGTCTTCTAACTTCTCCACTAATGCCGGTGTCCCCCAAGGTTCAGTACTTTCCTCCCTCACTCTTTTCCTCTTGTATATCAATGACCTTCTTCCATTGACTGGAAATCCTATCCATAGTTTTGCCGATGATAGCACATTGCATTCCACTTTCCATTTTAAGGAACTTTATCCTGCTCAATCAGCTTCAACTTCTCGAAAATTTGCTACCAATTCCTTAAAAATGCCGATCTCCAGGTAATTCTCCAGTGGTGCATAGAGAACTTAATTGATTTCAATCCTTCTAAAACTCAGTCTTGTCTTCTATCTTGCAAAAAGGATTCTTCTACTCCTATGTTTATCTTTGGCGACACTCTAATTTCTAGGCAAGTAGATATATCTCTCTTGGGTATTGTCCTGACTTCTAATCTCCCTTGGCACAAGCACATTACAAATATTGCTTCCTCTGCAACTAAAAAACTTGGTTTTTTCTTTCGCTCTCGGCGTTACTTTTCTTTCAAACCGCTGCCCACTCTGTATAAATCGCAAATCCGCCCTGCCATGGAATATTTTTCCCACAACTGGGGTAGGGCCCCCAAAACTTCTCTGAGGCTTCAAGATTCCATTCAGAAGAGGTCAGTTAGGTTAATTAATGAATCATCTCTAACAGAGTCTCTCCACTCACTTTCTCATAGACGTACAGTTTCTGCTGCATGCTTTTCTACAGATACTTCCATGGGCACTGTTCTTCTGGATTGGCTTCTATAATTCCTGCCTTCTCTTTCAAAACAATCCGAAAACGTGCCTCCACCAGCCAACATCCATTTACTGTCCAACTTCAACCTCCCAGAACCAACTTTTCATCTTCCTCGTTTATTCACTCAACTGCCGTTTTCTGGAATAACCTTCCTTCATACGTATTTCCTGAAAATTACAGTCTATTGAAACGTACACGTACGTTCAAGTCTAATGTTAACAAATATCTTCTTTCGTCTCTCAACTTCCAACCAAAGCACGGTACTAAGTACTATAAGTTCTAATACCTCTCGTGTTTGGGGTTTTCATAAAAAAAAGTAATAAATAAGTGATTCATCATGTTCCTACGTACCTTAACTTGAATGATACTAATTTTAATCCCAGTAAGTTTTTAGGCTATACTGCTATAACAGAAAGAAGGAAGATAGTATCAAATTATAGATTTGCTAAATTTGGAGCAGTTTAGTCGAGTTTTTCTCACCAAAGATGGAAATGGGCCAAAGGCCATTCGTGAAAGAGTGGCTGTGGATGGGAAGAGCGCGCCTTCAGAGTAAGAGGTGAAATTCTGGTAAAACAATTCAAGTGGGGTAGAGTCCATTGAAGATATTCCATCCAGGAAGGCCTGTGGCAGCGACCACTCCAGAAATGTGCGAAGATGTGGAAATCTTTGTGCTGAATGACAGACGTTTATCTGAGGGAACAGTTAAAACCATGCTCCGTGAATATTTGAGGACAAGTAAGGTCAGTGGAAAGTGGATTCCAATATTTTGTACCCCTGTGCAGAAACAATTCAAAGCTTTATAGAAGGGATCCTGAAACTTTTATCTCCAGAATTGTTACATATGATGAAACATGGGTTCATCACGGGATCCTGAGACCAAGCAAGAATCAATGCAATGGAAGCACAAGGGCTCTTAACCATCCAAAAAAATTTTTGGACGAGGCCTTCAGCTGGCAAGATTATGGCCCCCATTTTTTTTTTTTTTTTTGGAATGCTGAGGGAAAGTGTACAACCTAAGAGTTATCATAAAGGAAAAAACTCCATAGAAAACTTTCCAGAGGTGTGCTTCTTGTTCACGACAACACACCAGTGCACAGGTCATATGCTGTTGCTGCTTTGAGAGACTGACTTTACAGAACTTACCCATTCACCTTACAGACTGGATCTGGTCCCCATTGTCTATTTCCTTTCCGACACCTCAAAGAAAACGTATTTGGGCGTCGGTTTGCTGATGATAATGAATTGAAGTTTGCTGTTTTTGCTTTCTTTCAATAACAAGACAAAAAAAATTATTTGTCTTGTATTTCCAACAAAATGGAACAAGTGTATTGAAGTAGAGGGGAGTTACATTGATAAATAAAAACAGATTTTTGCTTCTATCTCATATCCATAATAGGTAGGTAGTTAATTTAGTGAACAGCTTATATTGTAGTTCCTTTGTATTGGAACTCGGAGATAAGAACTCGTATACTGGTATTCTTTTCAATCTGATTAAACAAAGAAAAGGTACAAATGCTATATTTACCATGGATTAACCTATTTTATTTACAGTAATAAAGTTACATTGTAGAAGGGGAAATAGGAAAATCACAAAAGTAAGGGAACACAAATATGGTTTCATTTTTATTCAAGGTATTCGCCACCTGATAGAATGCACTTGTTAAAAGTTTCTGAAAAGAAAGGGTCAGCGAAGGCGTCATTTAAATAAATAAATATTCTGTTTATACTCCGGGACGACCAAACGGTCAAAGGAGTTCACAAGATAGACAGAATACAAGAAACAGCACCGTATTCAGCAGTCACGGGCTTGAACCCCAGTCACTCAAGGCACGTGTACTATGCACCCGCGCGCCTGACCACTAGGCTACGGCGGCCTTATATTCAGGATATTTCAACATCCTGAAATATATTTTCTCTGAGGGCAGTTTTCACCGTGGCGAAAAATTACGAGTCCATTGTTGCAATATCGGGAGAGTAGGATGGATGGTTGATCTTTACAATGCCAGGTTTCGTCCGAAATGTCTTCATAACAAGTGTGGATTGGGCTGCCTTTTTCTCGAAATTGCGGCCTCACCCGAGAAATGCGCTTCAATAGTCTTTGAAGCACCTGTATGTAGAACGCAGCATTGAGCCTCCCCCCACCTCCTTCAGGTACAAATGCCGACCGGGCTAGCCGGGTGGGTAAAGCGCCTGCCTGGCAACCCAAAGGTCGCGGGTTCGAATCCCGCCTCGGGCTTGGATCAAAGTACTGCAAAAAACCTTGGGAGGTGCACTATGGCCACAGAAGCCGATGCGCCAATAACTACCAAAAAAAAAAAAAAAAAAAATCAGGTACAAATTCCTTGTGAATCACACCTGGTTTGTCGAAAAACGTGATCAGCATCGTCTTCATTCTAGACGTCACTAAAGAAAACATTCTGGGCTTTGGCGTTTATTTTGAAGTCCACTGCATGCTTTGATGCTTCGCCTCTGGGTCGTGTACTGAGACATCGACACTCACCTCTAATGACAATACAGTCTGTCCTCGTATAGCACGATAGTTGCGTTCCTAGAAATCCTCGTGCAATGCAAAATCGTGCAATATAAACAACAGGCCCTATGGGAAAAGTAGGGTTAGGTGCCGACCACCCAAGATTGAACACACATTTGGAACCAAAACATTACCAAACACAATAAATAATCGGGTAATTTTAATCGTTATAAAATACTTACGTATTTTATAACGATTAAAATACGTAATAAAAATAATATTATATTATAATAAAGTATTTTTAATACTAAAAAAGTATTTTTTACGAATAAAATACGTATTTTATTCGTAAAAAATTTATTATATTAAATAAAATAGTCGTAATAAAATACTTACGTATTTTATAATACGTAAGTATAAATTATAATACGTAAGTCGTAATAAAATATTGCTAATGCTTTTGCTTCTATCGTAAGCAAACTTGCTTTTTGTTTGATTTTCTATCCAAAGAGATGACAGCCGTTCCATCTCTTCCAATTCTTGTGTCTTAATCTAATGGATTTTAATTACACTTTGAGTTGTTCCTGCTATGAAAGTTGTTTTTATTTTCTCTGCATTCTTTGTAATTCTCGGCGTTGCCTCATTTAGGTCTGTAGCACGTGCAATATCACATGGTCTTTCATTTCGCTCAAAGCGTTTCACAATTTCATATTTTTTCTCTATCGACAGAAGCGGACTGGCCACAAGCCTTACGGGGGAAACCACGGTGGGCCGGAGGCTGGTGTGATTTTGGCCATAAACCGTAGTACGAGGCCACTATAAATTTTCCCGGGTAAGAATTTTTGATCCAGTCCGCCTCTGTTTATCGATATTGCTTTTTTTTTTTTCTCTCTGAATCTGCAGTGTCTTAGCCAGGACGCTTCCTTTTCACACCTTTTAAGTATTTTACTAATTTTTAGGGAATAAAGCACAATTACAAAACGAGGAGGCACGCTTGATACACATAAACAAAGCTGCGCGCGTGTAGCAACTGAATAAATAACACTGTAAAGGCCGAGATACACTATTAATTAACACCTCGCATTTTACTAAAGCACATTTCTGGGGGTTACTACCATAAAACAATAAAAACAATTTCCAATTGCGTTTCTGCTAGTGGAATCTGTTATAAACTGGTAGTAAACTCCATCTAATGGCATTTGCTATTATATCGATAGCTGGAATTGTGTCGGTTTTTACGTTATTATGGTGAAATGTGTTTCCCCTTCACTGATATAAAACACATAAATACATTTTCAGAATCTTCTTCATTCCTATCGTGTTGCGTTCAGTTGGGGTGATTCCGCGTTCGACTGCCATTTCTTGTAAACACAAAGGCGAATCGTGTATAAGCGAATTCGGTTCGTGTTATATAAGATAACGATCCCCTATTTATAAATCGTGTATGATCGAATTCGTGTAATGTAAACACGTGTTATACGAGGACCGACTGTACAACCGAGGAAATTAGGATTGCCTTGCCATACGTCTGGATTAAGTCTTTGCATGATGACACTCTACGTTGCTTCTGCTCATCGTGGGGCGGTGCGGCACAACTTTTGCACAGACTTTCGAACGTCCGAAGTGACGATCTGCTTCCCCTATTCCAGCGTTATGAATCGTACCAGGGTAACACATGTTGTAACCCACCTCCAACCTTGCTAAAGTTGAATCTAGTATTTGCAGGTGTGAAAAACTTTCAGTCATTTCAATATTGGAAATAGCACTTACGTCTCTTTCCCGAGACGATCCTTCTATCAGCTTTTCTTCTTTGATATAGCTGGAATTATAGCCTAACACAGCACCATAGTTGTATTACTACATTAGGGAAGCAAGAAATTGTTAAAAGATCGTCTCAGAAACCACGTAAAATGGCGAGTTCAGAAATAGCAACGCATTTTTGGAAAGAAAGTAATGAGATTAAACCCGCCCCTTCCATGGAGCTAGCACAGATGCTGACAATAGCTTGATGCTCTCCACATCTGCAGTACGAAGTATACATTAACAGAATAGGTGGATTAGTATCCACCTCCATCTTTGAATCCTAGTAATTGTGGTGATTCTAAATGTTGCGATCAGCACAACAGAGGATATTTACTGCATTATAAACTCAGAACAACACAACACTTATTATTGGCGCCTCCGTAGCCAGGTGGGAAGGAGCAGCAGTGCGTAGCACACGCTTCTTGATTAGACCTGGGTTCAAGCCCGTCACCACCAAATATGGAGGATGCGGGAAGGTCAGGGAATGACCACCGCATATCCGGAGCAATATGGCCTTAGTTGCTAATGCTCCTAAAAACCAAATAAACAAACAACACTTATTCATATAGCATGTTCTTGGAATTCTTGTGTTAAATGGATGAATAATTTGTTTCAGCATACAGAATTTTTTAGTTGTTCTGTGATAGTAATGCTTCGCTGACCTGAAATGCTGTACTTCTCACGTACTATGTGTTGTCTTACATTTTTTTTTTCAGTCAATACTGGGAAAACATAATTTTTTTTTTCAGGACACACATATATGCTCATTCTTGTTAATAATTAATAAATGTCGAAAAAAATCCTTGCGACACGCGATATCATCATAATTATGTGAAAAGTTGTCAACCATTCTTTCTTTTACAATGAGAATTTTTCTACGATTAAGATTAATCAGATCTAGGGGATATTCACTGAACCGAATCACCTGCCCCACTCGATGACGTAAGAATTAAATGAGAGAGAACGTGGTTTAGAGAGGTTACACAAAGAAAAATAACCAGCAGATTAATTAATTAATTAAGCTGTGTAAGTTGTTTCTTGGCTCACTTCATTGCCCCAGATAGAAATGCCAAACGAATATATGTGGTGAAATTTAGAGAGTGCTTTTTTGCATTACATCCCATTAGTTAGAATGAGATAATCTTCAGACTAGTGCGATGTTTTTCTGTCCATAAAACAGGTACGTCAGGAGTTGAACAATACGATGTTACCTTGACTACATAATCGGAGAACGACAGTGATAGCATGAAACGTAAAAGACACAGAAGTAACTCAATATGTCGTAAGGGAGTTCGGCGTGACAAAGACACGCACATTGAACATTAGGAGTTGCTCTCAGAGAGAGACTGTAAACAATTCGTGCACTAGGGGAGGAATGCATTGAATGAGTGGACGCAGGGAATTCTTGGATTGGATTTAAACAAGTACTGCTTGGTATATCTGATGTCATTACCTTCTGGTCCATTGTTCGCATCTCCCCGTATTCTCTCTTTACTGTCAAACCCCGATTCAATTCAGCTGTTGAGCATTAGCTGCGTGAACTCTGTGACGTATCTGCTGACAGCGCAGATTTCAGGTGCCCATATGCACGATGAACGTGTACTTCAGTAAATTTAAACTTTTCATTTTTCTCCACCTTACTATTTTTTCGCAGTTAAATAATACCTATGTAGGGCGCAAAATGTTTTATGGATTCTATTAATAAGTATCCATTGTCCCATAATTTTTAAGCATCTTTACTGTTTACTACGATCCTGCACTTTTCAGTACGCTTTCGGTTTTTATTTATTTATTTTTTTTTTTTGAAGAAAGATATACACAAAAATTAAAATGTTCTTTTTAATTTCAGTGTCCAGATTTGGTATTATAATAGCCACAGCTAATCTGATTCATTAGGGATTAATAATGCTGAGGTCTCTAGACTGATATATGTAATACAAAAATCAAATCGAATATACAGCTTCAATTTTACCCTCATATATCGGGAAGTGAGTCTCATCAGAATTTTAAATTGCAGAACTTTAAGGCATGATAGTAACACTGATCTAGATATAATTTTAATGAAAAATCATAATCGCCTTTGGATAATATAATTCATTAATTTAGAACTAATATTTCAAGTGATTTTTTTTTTACAATTTCCAGTAATAGAGGGGTTTCTTTTATTAAATTCGAAACATCCTTAAATATTTATAACAAGTTTTTCGTTCGCAATTAACATTTAAAATACAGTAAATGCTGTAAAATCCAGCACTAGTATCAACGATCGCATTTGTCTTTAACAATCCATGAAAAAGAGGGTGACATTACATTTCGCTCTTTATAAGATCCTTTTTGCAGTACTGTAATGTCTTTTAGTCTGTTTTTGCGGTCAGCAGGATGTAAAGAACGGCCTTAATGCTCAGAGAAAAACAAACTTGTCTTTGCAACGAGTTCCCTGGTATTACACCACTTTCAAACAGAGACCTCAACAAAAGATTAATTGACCATTTGTTTAAAAGATGGGACTGCTATGACGGTCTGTTTCGGGACTAACTGGTCCCTTATTAGGTAGCAGGCCATCTCTATCGATAACACAGTTATAAAGAAGTTATTCGATGTGATAAATTCCAAGTATGGTCAAGTGTAAAGTGTGTTTAGGGTCTCACGGCCCAAGGAGGTTCCCCCTTTTCTCCGCGTAGTTTTAATTTTGAGTGTGAGACAGTACTCTGTCAAGGCCAGATAACGTGTGTGGGCTGTTTGCATGTGTACCGTTGTTCTTCTGCCCATTTAGCCGTTGGGACTCACCGTTTCCACACTTTGCCACAGGGAGGCAGACCAGGTACCCAGTAAATTGTAGATTTATGTTAACTCCCTTTATATTTTCCCTGTGGGTTTCAACGTACGTTAAATTTAATCCCTGAGATTACAGATGACAACTTTAAGAATTCGGTTTTATTATGAAGAAAGCTACACCATTTTATGGTCTTCTACTCACTTTATCCTTTTTTTTTTTTTATTACAGGTACTTGCTGTAAAAATGATCTGTCAAGATCGTGTATAACAATTTTGGGTTTTTATATTTCAAAATTCTCATGCAGACACTCACACTCTCTCTGGATTTAAGCCAGTTTCTTTTTAGCTGCATTTTGGGCGATCCCTACATAATTTCTGACTTATTCATCTTTTTTCGTATAAAAAAACTCTAAATTTGCTTAAGAAATACTACATCGTTTCCATAAAAATTAATAAGCATATTATGTAGCACGTCAGCAATTACAAGCATTTCATTACGACTTCATAGAAGGACGTTAAATGCGAGGCAAAAGAATTGAAACAAATTTTGCTGCTTTTCTTCTACGTTTCCTTTAGCCATCGTGCATGAGACGTTTGATACGTCTTGAAGATGTTTTTCTCGTCCCGACGTGAAGCCTTCCCTCTGTAGTTGGAAATATAAGTTCAACAGGAACTCGGGATTGTGTATTTGCTTTAGGACGAAATGGTGTTTACCTGAAGAACGAGTATCACTTTGTGCTCTCTCGTAATCCTCCTGAAGGTGGGAAAAAGAGGCATTGAGCAGTTCAGATTTGAATAGAGTTAAGTTGGGAAAAAGCCCTCAATAACTTGATATCTTTTCCCCTGAAAGTGCTAAGAAAACATTTCCTGTTGTTCCATGTTTACAGGACCAAATGTGAGGTAGAAACCGCTCAATTCGCAATGTAATGCAAACAGCAGTAAAAGAACGTTTCATCGTGTTAGTCGATCATCCTGTGCTAGATGTTAACTCGTTTATATTACTTGGCACGCAACTATTATTGATGAGTATTTATAATTAATTGCCACTGAAATTAATTGAGCGCATTAATCAAACTGAGTTGGAACCGCGCAGTAACCCCCACCATCCCCATTTTCATATTTCTAATCCCTTCACGCAAATTACACAAATGACAAAAGAAATATCGCGATGCACTGGTATGTTACATTAATTAAAATGACACGCAAAATAAGATCATAAACACAAATGTAAAAGCGAACCCAAATAAGAACTTCGTTATCAGGCAAACCAATATAACAGCGCTTAGTAAACAAGCGATCCGTTCATTTTTCGTGGTGACGTGTAAACTCGAATTGTGTAAGCCGCAAAAAAAAGCAGAGCACCTTGTCTACTGATCACTATTATATCGACTGCCGCAACAATGTAACAACTAGTTAATTAAAAATAATAACAAATATATTAAGCTACCTTAGAGTGAAAATAATTTATAGGGACCATTCCCCATCCCTCTCAACAAAAAATAAAACGAATTTACCGTTCTGTGCCACGTATGTACATACACTGGACGGTTATGAAGTAACTTGGAGTATACCAAGACTAGCTCGTAGTCGGGAAATGGACAGTCAAACTGTGCGACTGACACTGATGAAGTTCATCTCTTTATAGAGCAACTCATTGTATAAAATTTAGCACGTAAGTTTCCAGTGAAGATTTCCTTGTTGGGCCATATTGCACCATTGTATTATGCCTGGGTGTTCGAGGCTTATTTGCATATTGTGCGAACTGAAAGAACTTGTGGGGGCTACTTCCCACCATCTGCAGACCTCATTTATATACACCGTTGATTAGCTTTTTAGTTGGTGGTACCATTGTAAGGCTTTCTTTGTGTGGAATCGACTTCTTGCCAGATCATTTTCTAAAAACTCAAATCTCATGGCGATAAGTCCGGCTGTACAGAGGTGCTCACTCACTTTTCACTGTAGTTTCTCGCTGTTCGCATTATTGCATTTTGCCATGCAACAAATTACGCCGTCATTCAGTCGTGCAAATCTGTTGTTTTACATAGCAGTTCAATTTTGAGGATCCGCGCGTAATTTTGTGAGCTTGTTGTTTCGGCTGTATACATAAAATGACACAGAAACAAACCCTGTTCGACTAAGGGCAGCACTTTTACCGTGCTTTCGAAAGTTGAATTTCTTGGACAATGGTGATGACTGATGTTTCCACTGCATGTTGCGTCGCTTGCTCTCTTGTTCAAAATGCCTGAACCGTGTCTCATACACAGTCGCTACGCAATACAAGAGGTAATTTCTTCCTCTTCATGTCGCACAAGATGCTGCTGCTGCTGACAATCTCTTTTCCAAACGAGTTTCTATTCAGACACTGAGGAACCCTCTTCGCGCAGACCAATGGCCACATCAAATTTCATGCACTGGTCCGGCTTCATGACCGTGTCTTCTTTGTTTCGTGCGAATGTCACTGTCCAGAGGGTTCCTTCCTTCGCATCACATAGTACTTCTTTTCACTAGCTTGGACTCACCAGCCTTGTTGTCCCTGCTGCGCATCACTTCCATGCATGCAACACACCCAACATGTAGTGTTTTAATTAGCAGCGATTGTACCAGGGACTAATTTCAGACAGAAGAAATCCCGTTTCAATTACACTCACTCTGTCTTTCTTCTAGTATTAAAATATAATTTATTCGATTTTGTTTCAGTTGCTGTCTATGTGATAATAATTCCCCCTTCATCATTTTAGACTTTCTTGTTTGCGTTCCATAAGATTACAGCATGATAGCCTTTTTGTTTGCGCTGTCATCAATTCTGATTATGCCACAAAAAACACAGCACGGATTTTAATTCATTTAAACTTTTGGCATCTCTTCAATTGCCAAAACTTATAAGTGGATTGTCAGAGTCTACATCGAGGGTGTCCGGTTATCCACCGACGCAGCCATGGTAATCCCTGAAACAGTCCGGAATAATGGCATTCACCGAAAATAATGAATAGGGGTATAGTTCAAGGGTGAGCAACTCGTTATTTGTTTTATAATGCGATGGCCGATATTTTTGTGGAAAAATTTTGTTTTTGTAATTTTTACTCATTCACCGTGTATGCAAATGACACTCTTCCACTAACTTGTTTGTTATATAATTTCCAAAGCTGGAAGAGACAGTTTTGCCAGTGCACATTGCTTTGGTTGTTAAAAGGTTTAGTTAGAAGAACAGCAGAAGAAGTCTCCTGCCATACGAATGCCTGCATAAGAGAGAGGCGCCTCCGTAGCCAGGTGGGAAGGAGCAGCAGCGCGTAGCACACGCTTCTTGATTAGACCGGGGTTCGAGCCCGTCACCACCAAATACGGAGGATGCGGAAAGGTCAGGGAATGACCACCGCACCGGAGCAAAATGGCCTTAGTTGCTAATGCTCCTAAAAACCAAATAACAAATAATAACAGCATAAGAGAGAATACCTGCTAGGAATCATAGCGACTGCAGGATGAAAATGGGTTTATGGATCCACTTGCATGTAGACAATAGGACCTTGTCGAATGAAAACACCAAATAGTGTAGTGGATTGTCTTTGCGTAACGCCAATTAACTCTGCAGTTATGAATTATTTTTGTTTAGGTGGATCAAGTGTTCTCCTAAAATATCAAGTTTGCGATATTTATCCAGTATTTTTTTTAAAAATTTCTGAATAAATGCCTACTAATAGTGATCTAGTTCCTCGGGAGAAGGTACTAGGAAGATCAGACTACCACAGAGGATAAATTTTCATTTAAAATGTAACTCTCCTCTAATATCTTGAGTAAAAGGCATAGCATGGAAATGCATATCTTTTATTTGGAAAAAAAATAATTCCACAAGAACTTTATTAAAAGTTACCTAATAATGGATAATTACAAAAGTAACCAACACGCTTAACCATTGGATATACGCAGTACATTATCAGACTGAATAAAATTATAGAATTGGATTAAAAAAAAAAAAAAAAGATTAATGCTAATTCAGAAAATGAATAATCACGCGCGTGTAAAAGAACTTATTATAGAATTGGGTAACGAGTTAAATTTATAAAATAACTAGCTAACTAATCCAAAGATCATATGCAAATTAAAGTTAATTCAGATCAGACTAACACACATGTTGTTATTATTATTATTTAATATCTGTTTTTATTCCCAAATAAGTACTCCTTTACCGCTAGGAGATGCCACTTAAAATTAGCAACCAACTTGTTTCCAGGAGACGGAGAGAAATAAAAGTACTTTCTATTAGGGTGTACTACTCGTTTACCCTCATTTGTATATGTGGTAAGTTTGGTTTCGATCCGAGTATGTATAAATGACTACTACACAAGTATCGGCCATTTAATTTCAGTAAGGCTTTAAAAGTATCGTTTTGGAATGGTGGCCCTAATAATTCAAATTGCAGCTAACATCTCAAGATGATAAATACAAATAAAAACATCCCATTGTGGTGCCTTAGTAACCCCTCATTGGTACCCAAAATTTTTTGAACGCACGATTACTAAACAAATGTGATTAAATTGATCGCCAATATTGTATTTAGAAATTAGATGGAAGCAGGCGTACTTCCCCTCCCAACTTCCCGTCAAGTTGGAGTGATTAAAAGGAACTTATTATTAGAGCGATTGCCTTTCCACTGAGGCTGCAAAATTGTCTCTCTTAGTGTACACAATTAAAAGTGGTGCTGAATAGTGGTAAAATGCCACCCTAGCCTTTATTAAATGTCAACTGATTTAAAATATTAGCGAAGCGGATTTCCTGATTACTTTCCCTGAGCATAATGCTGTGAAAATCTGTTGTCTGCATTTTCATATAGATAAAACAAGAGGTTCATATTCCAGTTCGCTGAATTGGCTTTAGATATTTCGCCCAGAAGTAAAAGTTTATTACTTCCTACGATTCTAGTGGAAAAATGCTGTCCAGCTAAAATTTGAACTCTCTGGCTTCTTTAATTATGGATTTACGATAAATGATTGCAATTTAATCCTATCCGACGCTGTACAAGTATTTCCTTCATAATTAGCTTGAGGCTCCAAGCCCAACACATTTTATATTATTATTATTTAATTTGAGGATATATTTTGATTCTGAAGTGTAATCCTTAATTAATGTCGGAAGCTGTTTGAAAATGCCATTATGCTTAGCAAATAACTCCGAAAGGTTAACTGAGCAATCTTGAATCAAGAATTATGATTAGCTGGAGTTTTACGAAACTGTAAGCAACGCATTTCAATAATTGTCTGGCCTGAAATAATGTCACTGTTGCTTTCGCATTACACTGTCTGAGTTTAGCTTTTCTTTTATTTTGTCGAGGCCATAATTTAACAATTTCTGAGTGCCCACATTAACATGTTCAGCAACAAACAGTGTCACGTTCACGCTTTCATCGATCGTGGTCATATTTAAAAGCCTTTTTAGCGCAGTGATTTTCCATGTCTATTGTAAACATTGCCCGACATTTCAAGCACGCCTACAATTACAAGATCCTCCATTTTTTATGTTTGTAAATATAAACCTTTCCTCCTACCAGCGCATTATTTTTCATCCATTGCAGTAGTGGGAGGAAAGATTAAGATCTTAAACTCCGATACAACGAAACATCGATCATAATAGCAATTTTTTTTTACAAATCTAGGTTCAAATTACAAACACCCATGGGAGAATTTAAGTAGAATGAAAACCGTCTCCGAAGACGGAGATTTAAGGATGCCGACTCAGACTTTTCGATCCGCAGACAGAAATATCGACTATAACACTCAACACTGTAAATTGGATGACGTGTTTCTCTCTGATGATGACCTGTGATCGTGCAGTCTCTTTCCCGTCTTGTGAATATGACCAGTAGCATGCTCTGCGTATATTGAGGGACGTCCAATCGTAACCATTTGTTGAAATAAACTTTTGAGTCAAACGGAGCACGAAGCATTTCTTTTGGAGCGGGGAACCTTTTTAGAAATAATTTACTCCTCGTAGAACTCAAGGACTACTCAATTTTACTTCCATCTCAAGTTAGGATTATTTGAATAGCGTTAGGATTATTTGAATAGCGTTGGTGGGGTACTTGATGGTTAGTCGACCCCAAAACGGAGGTGTGGAGTTTTTTCAATCCCACGAACCCAGAAAACCAGCCTTAGAGTACGTGCCATCTAGATGGAAGAAATAATTTGCAACATCCCAACAAAAACTAATACTTTTCAGTATTAGAGCCTTCTTCACTAAGGGTTAAAATACTTTTGTGTAACATCTAATAACAATAAAAAGAGCACAATTAGTCTCCCTATATTAGTTATATTTTCTAAATTTCACATTTACGTAAACGATTTCGCGCTGTTTCTAAAGGAGGAGACTGGGTCGGTCACAGGAATGTTACGTTTCACGAGCTGGAACCATTTGTATTTTTTTTTTCGCATGCATAGAGTTCAATTTCCTGTCAAAATTCCTCAACAGTACTGCTTTCCAATGAATCACACCATGCGCTTGTCAGAAACCAATTTAGCACTGAATCCATTAATTACATTGTGCCAGTGCTCACTTCGACTGTCATCCGCTGCACTATTAATCTGCTGAATCTGACAGATAGATCTCGCTTGCATCGTCTCTTGGTTGCACCGAACAGTCGGTCGACCAGCAGCACCGGTTGTTGAGATACACGCAATTCACTCCTGTTGCATATTGATGTATTTGGTTTTATATTCCTATATTACTACTAACCCCTTTAATAATTCTATTCGCCTTTACCAACATAAAATAATCCACGTAGAACAAGAAACGGCTTCGTTGTTCTCTTCTGAATAGTCCATTGACAGACCCACCCTGGGGAAAGAAAACGAGACGCCGAATGTCCCTTACACTTCGTCCCGTCCTGCTCTTCGAAATTTTGATGATTACAGGGTTACCGGCACTGTACTGCTTGTCAGCCTGGGAAGTTGCCTATGTAAACAAAAACAAAAAAACGCACAATAATTAAATTTATAATAATTATTTGGGTTATATATATTTTCTTATAAATAATTATCAGAAATGAACATTTAAATATAGAAATGTAAAACTTCAAGAACTAAACAAACTGCTTTAGATTTGCAAAAATTTGCCAGTAATTAAATAAAAACAAATTTTAGTACTTCGGGATGACCGCATGAGGTCAGAGGAGATTTCTGTTTATAAATCCGAAAAAATAAATCATTGTTTGTGGAGCCTTCCCTCTCTACCAGTAAGCAGCAAAATCTAAGCCATGACGTAGAATAAAAGCTTAGAAATTTTCAAAGATTATTTTCTACACGCTAAATAAAGATCGGCGAAATAAAACAATGGGTTCTGCACCCTTTCTTTAAAGTGTATAGTTATCTTCGGTAGTATCCATCGACTTAATGAAATTTGGAATGCTCCACAATCTCTATATAAAACATTTTATGAAAATCCACCGAATGGGAGTCAAGTTATTACATGTAGATAGATGGACATGGTGAAGACAGCAGGCACTTACGCATATATAATAACGCGCCTTATTTTTATCTTTTGTCATACAGTACTAAACTTAATTCGTCTTCCTATAATTCCTCTTACTTTGTGAAATTTCCGAAGTATAAACAGAAAATTTATTTCATTTTATTTATAATAGAGAAAAATAATCTACATATTTCTAATATTGCCATTTCTTCTACCACTTGGAATCTCTCATACTAAGCGCGTTTATCACTATTTTTTACCCAGCTTACGCTGATTTGTGCCTAATGAGATGACAGTACAATCGAAACAGCTGTCAGGGTAATTGCGTCTAATTTTAAATCAGGGTTGGCACAAACTGATGACCACAGCATTAAAATCACGGGCGCCTCCGTAGCCAGGTGGGCAGGAGCAGCAGTGAGTAGCACACGCTTCTTGATTAGACTGGGGTCCGAGCCAGTCACCACCAAATATAGAGGATGCGGAAAGGTCAGGGAATGACCACCGCATAACCCGGAGCAATATAGCCTTAGTCGCTAATGCTCCTAAAAACCAAATAACAAACAAACAAACATCATAAATAAAATAAATATAAATACAGTGGGCTCAACATGCCCACTGTATTTATATTTAATTGATTACAATTAGGTAGCCCTGCATTAGATAAATGACAATTCTGAGACGATTCGCGAAGGTGATACGGTTTGGTATGAGAGCTCTGACATTTCTTTTTCTTCCCTCGTGTGTAGCACAGTTGGTAGGATCGCCATCCTTCCCACACCGCGTGGAAAAGACTTGAGTTCGAATCCCGCCGATGACGGGAGGGATTTTTATGGTCTTTTTTATGGTCCTTTTATGGGCTGAGTTAATCGGTCTCAGGCAAGGACAGCTTGGTTTTTCTCCCGGAAACTCTGGTTTTTCATCCCGAAAACAGAATCGACCTCGGAACACACGCAATTTACAGACAATATACACGGAGTAATATGGCCTGGTCGCTGATGCTCCCAAAACAACGTTTCTTTTTCTTTTCTAATAAAAAACTTAGTTTTTAAATTAGAGTAGGAAAAGAACTTGTTCAGCCTTCGACTGTTATTCACTGAGAGGTAGGACATATCAAATGAATTAGTTAATCAACCAGTATCAGTCTTGGCAAATACAGCAGTGATCGATTCAGACAGTTCGGCAATTAATACGGGTAAAATTGTCCATTATGTAATGATCAAAATGAACCCTCATACGGATACTCGTGTAAATGGAACATTTAAAAAAAAAAAGAAAATGCATTAAACTTTGAGACATTTCTCTAGTACAAACTTAAATTTCTTATGTGGGAATTACAGTATTGGATTTAATACTGAAGTTGCCGCCAAGAAAATAAGCAGTAATGATTCATTTTCTTGTTCAAGGATGATGAAACCTTTTTGAGATTGAGCGCCATAACAGTTTAAATTTATCTTTATATTTTGGTCCCCTGCCCGATGCAGGGGCTGGTGCAACTTCACCATAGGACGACGCGCCACTGAAGGACTTTCATCGTAATAGAAGTTTAATACTGTATAAGAAATTACACATAAATCGTCTAACGTAACTCTCTCTCTCTCTCTCTAATTCAGTTTTGTTTAGACCAGAACGTCGAAGGTCACTGTGTGTCTGCTCCAAACACTGTCATGTGGGACTGGCTGTAATCTTCATTCTGTCCACCCACCACCCTCCCTTATATGTACACACAGGATGTGAATTAAACGTGCGATACACTCTTATATCTGGGTATTTATTGAGGTATTATAAGCATTGTGTTCCTAATATTACTCCTTGCTTTCCTGCCTTCTCATTCTGTGTGCGTACAATGACGTCTGTCTCCTGGCAACACGTCTAGTGAGTGTAATGCAGATTTTCGCCTGGCGGGGGGGAGGAGACAGTCTTGTCTCCTCCCCTTCTTCTGCCAACCCTTATTCTTCTCCTGGTGCGGCACGGGCCTGCCTCATTGAACATCCTGGGGTCGCCTTCTCTATCGTTCCCATATTTCTGTATTTCCCCCCCAGCTTTCAGCCTCCCCCCCTACTCTGCGTAATACGCTTTTCTAATTTCAGCGCTCACCCTTACCGAGTTTTTCTTTTTTTAGGCCCTAACCACTGAAAGCTCAGGAATCTAGGTGGGCAGGGCCTGCCAGAGTAAAAACTTCAAACTGCTGGGTACCTGGTCTACCTCTACGAGGCCAAGTGTGGGCAACGTTGGGCTTCAGCAGGGGTCCAGTGGCTAAACGGCCAGATAAACGTATACACAATCTACACGCTGTTAAATCACTGGCCTTTGCAGTGAATTGTTACACCCACAATGAAAGCAACGCGGAGGTGGAGGAACCTCTGTTGCTGTTTGACACTAAATGCACTTTTCAATTTCAACAACCCAAATTGTCGACCTTCTTTGAAGCCGCTTCACTTTTAATTAAGAACATTTCTCTCTTTGAACGCCACTCATTAATATTGCATTTCAGGTGACATCCTCTTACAACAGAGGTGTTTCCGGTCAACGTGAAACATCTCCGGAAGTGAAATGAAATGCTTTGAAACTCCACCGCCCACTACTCTATATCAACCTGAAGGCTGCAGTACTTCGATTATCGCACTTCGCCTGAAAGGAAAATAACCGTCAGTTATAAACGCGATTTTAGTAACGTATTATAAACAAGAAGTAAACGCGTTTTTATTCATGATTCACTGACAGAATCCAAATCTTTTTAATTTTATTAAAAAAGAAACATGATAAACTTGGAAGAGATCATAACTTTACTTCGTATATAGTACAAAATAGGTTTCTATTTGTATGCAGCATTTTTCATCCCGGGAAATGGCGGTATATTAAAAGAACGGTGATGAGACAACCTTTTTATAATTGGGAAAATTAATTACTTATGCCTAGATGACCAATTATACACTGTAACACTTGAATTGTATTCATCATCATCATCAGTGGTGGTTATTTATTAAACATAATTTTTATCATGCAAGGATAAATAAAAGACTAAAATATTATATTCCTTTAATTACGATTAAAATTACAATTTGCAAATTAAAGATTATTTAAATAAACATAATTTCTAAAAAAACATGAACAACTTATACTTCTCTCCCTAAAACAGCTTGGATATAAATAACCCTCTACAGAAAAGGCTCTTTCTGATTCAACAGAAGTTCGCAGAGTAGTTTCAGTGCATTAAATGAATTCGTGATGTTTGCAGCTCTCTTCCCTATTCTCTCGAATGAAAACAGTTCTTGCTTCAAATACTTGTTTTAAACTCTGAGTCTCACACGTTGAACAATGCATAGCTTTTGTCTTTGATTGTATTGCTGCTCAAATTTGTCTGCTAGGTGTACATCTAGTGTCGTGGATTGTGCAATTTCTTGACTTTCTTTTCTTGTGAATGTGAAGACCGAGATTGCGATTTGCCTCCATTGGCAACATCATTTTTACAGATTCAAATAATTAATTCTTATTCGGTAAAGTGAGCAAGTCAAGAGTAGCTGCACAATTGTCATATTTTTGCCTAATCCTCTGAATTGAAGAGTTCTTTATTTTCTTGGAAACTCCTGACGTTTGTTGACCTTAGCTCATCAATTATTAGAGAAAATACACCCTCAGCAGTTAGCAAAGTTGCACCCCGGTTACATAGTTTTTACTGGTTGCAGGAATTGCACAATATCGTGAAGGGCATCAAATTGTTCATTAGTTAGAAGTTGCTTTTAATGTCAATTAAGGCTTTGGCAGCTGCTGATCTTATTTCTAAAAATTGTTCAGGCATTACCAATAAACTCTTCTAACGAATTTTGTAATCTAAAATTAACATTCTCATGACCCTGCTCTACTTTCACATAATTTTGGAAAAAGAAAAAAAAAATTAAAATTCCGTGAAATAAACCCTAGTGCGTAAATTTGCTGAAAGTGGGGGCCATTTTTTTCACGTGACTGTACACGACAAATCATGTTATGGAACGGTCGTCGTGTTTGATATGGCATTAACTATGCATTGAATTACGACAGCCTGTAGTTCTTCCTATGAATGAGGATCATTTTAATGCACGGTATCCCCCCCCCCATAAAAAGAAACCGAGTAGGCCAAAGCCTTCTTAGCGGCCGTTATCCATGAAAGAAAAGCCCGAAGATGATGCGAGCAGTGTTATCTGCTAGGCTTGCCGAAATGGAGACCGGCAGAATTACTTAACAAGTACAGGTCACTGATGAACAAAAGCCGTAAATTAGGGTTGAATTTGAAAGTGTCTGAAATTCTGCCCAAACACGATAGGAGGGAGTATGTGATGAGAGCCTTGTCGATCAATTCGGCCCTGGATTGTTGTTGTTGGGTTTAACGACACAAAGGCTACTTGGGCCATATTGTGCCTTCCTAATGGTGAATATGAAATAATAACTATATTTTATGATATATTCCTATCTGGTTTAAGAAAGTAAATAGTTCTTTTTTATTAGGATCATCTCCCAGGATCTGCTTTAAATTTATTGATGTCTGCATATTAGTAATTGATTTAGAAGTGTCTAAGCGGATGTTTTGAAAAGGGTGACAATCCACTAACAAATGGCGAATGGTCAGTTGTACTTGACATGATGTACATTGGGGAGCGCTGTCATTAGTTAATAAATACAGGTGAGTGAGATTAGTATGTTCAATCCTGAGCCTTCCTAAAATTGTTTCTTCTCGTCTGCTTTTTTGGAAACTGGAGAGCCACAGCTTTGGTTCCGGTTTTATTCGGTATAGTTTGTTTTCTGGAAAACCTCTCCAGATTAGTGACCAGCTACTAGCATTAGCATTAGTAGAGGCATTTGATGCAAGAAAGCAAGCTTAGGCAGCATCAGCCAAAAAAAAAAAAAAAAACCCACTTCCACTTCATCCCTCTGTTCGTTCGAAATACCTGTCCAGCTGAGCCTTAAACTTATTTAGGCTATCAACTTCCACGACAAGGGATGGAAATCTGTTCCACCAACAAACCACCCGCTGGCTAAAGGCAAATTTCCGCACGTCTATCCTACATCTGTCTTTCCTCAATTTGAATTTATGGCCTCTCAGGTGGTTATTCCGAGCGAGAGGAAGAATCCCATCAGCATTGAGCATGCTCAACCCATTCAAGGCTTTATACACCTCTATCAGATCACCTCGCTGGTGCCTAGTCTCCGGGCACTGTAATTTGCAAAATTTAAGCCTTTCTTCGTAAGAGCACCCCTTTGTTCCATTCACTAATCTTGTTGCCCTTCTCTGTACTCGTTCCAGCAGCTCTACATCCTTCTTGAAATGAGGCCTCCAGACCTGTATACAGTACTCTAGGTGTGGACTGACCATTACCTTATACAAAGGAATAACCACCTCCTTATCTCTGCTAGAAAAATTCCTATATATCATTGACAATACACCATGAGCTACTCTCGCAGCCCGTCTGCACTGCTCAGAGAACTTCATATCTGCCTGCACAACCACCCCCAGGTCAATTTCATTCTCTACCACTGTCAGTGTAGTACCACAGATTTGATACGTTGCTCTGGGGTTGCTGTTTCCCATGTGTAGTACTTTACATTTGTCAATGTTAAACTTCATTTGCCACCTCTCAGCCCATCTGCTCAACCTTTCCAGATCCTGTTGCAGCAGCATAGTGTGAGTAGTGTCCTTGACAACCCTGCCTACCTTTGTGTCGTCTGCAAACTTCGACATTAAGCTTGATATACCATCATCAATATCATTTATAAATACAGAAAACCATAATGGACCCAACACTGAGCCCTGAGGGACTCCACTAATAACATTAGTCCACGACGAGCAGTGTCCATTGATTACCACTCTCTGTCTTCTCCCCGTCAGCCACCCCTTTATCCACAGCAGCAATTTGCCTCCAATGTCACACTGCTCCAATTTGTGCAGCAGTCTTCCATGTGCAACAGAATCAAAGGCCTTTCTAAGATCCAAGTAAAAAAAAAAAAAAAAAAGTAAAGTGCAGCCATTATCAACCCACTGCAGGATGGAAGCCTCCTCAACAATTCATGCTGAGGGAAATGGACCATAATCTGCCACGCTGGTCCAGTGCGGGTTGGCAGATCGACCGTATTCAGCAGTCAGGGGCTTGAATCCCGGTCTACTCAAAGAGTATGTTCTACTGCACTTCCGCTCCTGCACACTCGGCTACGGAGGCCGCTATCAAAGTTATTCCCTGCATCCAGTTCCTTTGTGCCTGCATCATAGTATCCAATCAAATTGGTCAGGCAAGACTTCTCCTTAACAAAACCATGCTCTGTCCGAGCTATAACTGAAGTCTTGTCTAAATGATCCTGCAGGGCTTCTTTAACTAGTGCCTCCATTAATTTTCCTGGAACAGAAGTTAAACTCACAGGTCTATAATTACTTGTGTCAGCCTTTGATCCTCCTTTGTGAATTGGGGTCACATTTGCACATCTCCAGTCTGTGGGTACCTCCCCTGAGTCGAAGGAAGCTCTCATAATTATGGCTAAGGGTTTGCTTACTTCTTCTGCTGCCTCCTTTAATATAACTGGATAGATCCCATCCACCCCGGGTGCCTTTCTTGTGTTTATCTTCAACAATTTCTCCTCCACTTTACTCTCAGTTATTACAAGATTTTCTAGCTTACTCCTAGAGTTGAATACACCTCTGGCATTCCCCTCGCTAAATAACCCCTCATGTGTGAATGTCGATGCAAAATATTCATTTAGTTTGTTAGCTACCTGAGCAGGATCATCAACAGTTAACCCATCGATATCAAGTGGACCAATCTAATTCATCCCCTTCCTTCTAGAGTTTACATAAGTAAAGAACTCTTTGCTGTTTTTCTTTGCATCCCTTGCCAAAGATTTCTCGTAATCTGCCTTCGCCTGCCTAACCTCCTTTGTAACTTGGTTACAGATCAACTTGTATCTATCATAGGCGTCTGTGTCACGTGTCAATTTGTATGTATCCCATGCATGTTTCTTCTCTGCCTATTGTAACATGCTTTACGGATAATATGTTTATAATCAGTATATGGGGTTTGAAAAGTCTGCAAAACAGTAGTATTTTGCTGCAAGATCTGCTCTTTCATTTCCTGCTATCCGAGAATGTCATAGTTTGGTTTGACTCATTACACATAAGTAATTTAGAATGGATTTGTTTTATTACAGGGTGAGAGGAGTTGGCATTACTATTTATTGCAGAGACAGCACTGAGCGAGTCAGTGTATATTAAGGCAAATGAAATTAGAAGTTGAGTAACGTGATCTAGTTAATAGCATAAAGCTCAGCAGTGAAGATACTGCATTCTACAGGTAATAAGACAGGAGTGGTGAAAGATGGAAAGATCGCCGCAGCGCCTACTTGGGTCTCAGTTTTTGATCCGTCTGTATAGATCTTACAGGCCTGTGAATTAGAAGCAGAGTGAGTTTCATGTAACTGTGCGATATTGAAGGGAGACAAGCTGTTCTTTCCCCATTGCTGGAAATAATCATCGTAAATTGCAGGGATATTTGTCCACGGTGGATCAGGCGGTGTCAGGTCCTGATATATATTGCTGATTTCAATATTCCACGTTTGAGTTAGTTCTTTAAGTCTAAGTGCAGCAGGTCTGTTTTCATTTGGTTTACTGTTGTAAAATGAGTCCCATTCGGTATTGTACAAACAACTCCAATTAGAGTGAGAGGGAAGACTGCGAAGTCTTGCGGCATATATCAAAAGCAATGTTTTCCTCCGAAGGTTTTTAAGGGAGGTTCGTGGGCTTCAATGTAAAGGCTCTGGACTGGGGAGGTTCTGAAAGCCCCTAGAGAAACTCGAAGGGCACTGTGTTGGATGGTATTTAATCGCTCTAAAGTACTCTTCTTCGCAGAGTCATACACTGGAGAACCGTAGACCAAACGGGACCTGATGAGAGCTCTATAAATATGGATAAGCATATGCCGATCAGCGCCCCCCATGACATGGTTGACACACACCGAAGGATATTCAATTTCTTCAAGCAGATGGTTCGAAGATAGGCCACATGTGCTTAAAAGTTTAGTTTCCTATCTAGTATCAGGCCAAGAAAGCGGACAGTGTTAACCAGAGGAACCGACACATTTTATCTTTAACTCAGGATCAGGATGAAATGACCAGAGTTTGCAGAAATGAGTGGTAGTGGATTTTTGTTCAGCAAGATAGTATCCATTGCGGGTAAAGTCCACGATTCTATTCTGTTTAGAGTAATATGTAACTGTCTTTCGATAGAATTCATATTTTGTGAGTGGCACGATATGGTGAGGTCATCTGCATACATATATATTACATACATAATAGTTTTTGGAAGATCTTCCAATATATTGTTGACCTTAATTGCAAATAGGGTTGGACTCAATATGGAACCCTGTGGGACACCCTCTTCTTGAATCTGAGATGTTGATAGGAAGTTTTGATATCTGACTTGAAAGGTACGTAACTTTAAAAGGTTCTGTATAATTTGAGGGAGCTAATCTCTCAACACTAACTGATGCATATCTTTGATAATTCCATGACGCCATGTGGTGTCGAATGATTTCTGAATATCCAGGTTGACTATGACTAAATGTTGTCTCCTGATGAAGGCGTTACGTATGTTGGATTCAATTTTGACAAGTAAATGTAGGGTGGACTTGTTTTTGCGGAAGCCATATTGGTGATCAGAAAGCAGATTTTGGGAGTCTAGAATCCAGGTGAGCCTCTTATGCACCATCCTTTCGAAGATCTTGCCCAAACCGCTTGTCAATGATATTGGTCTGTAATTTTTAACTAGAGAGGTATCTTTTCCCGGTTTTGGTATTGCACAAATATAGGAATGACGCCATGAGAGAGGATATGTGTTTCCTGAGAAGATCCTGTTATAAAATAGCAATAGTGTGTACAGATCAGCTTCACACAGATGTTTAAGCATTCTGTAGTGAATGCCGTCTGGTCCTGCTGCACTATTTGGAGATTTGCTCAAGGATTCTTTGAGTTCAGCTATAGTAAAAGGCTGGTTATATGGAAGTGGGAGATTAGTTGAAAAATTTAATTTTTTACGTTCTTCATTAGTTTTAATTCTCTGAAAAGCAGTCACATAAATGGTAGAGGCGGAGGTATTATAGAAAGATTCTGCTAAAGCATTTGCGATGTCAGTAGGAGAGGACAGGTCCTGCCCATTCCACTGTATTATTGGAGACTATAACGGTAAAAATTTTCCATTGAGAGCTTGTATTTTTTTCCAGATAATCCGAGTGTCAGTATTTTTATTAATAGTTGAGGCAAAGTTAATCCAGGACTCGCGTTTTGCTTTTTTCCTAATTTGTCTTGCTTTGGCTCTCAGTTTTTTGAAAACTATAAGGTTGGCGGTATTGGGGAATTTATGAAACTGGTTCCAAGCACGGTTTTTTTCTATTTTCGCTATGGTACAATCTTTATTCCACCACTGGCTTTGGTGTACCCGCTTGCTCTGGTTGGATCTTGGAATAGAAATTTCGGCTGATAATATATGGCTGGTAATGTGTTCGGTTACGTCATTAATATGTTGTTGCTGTACATACTGTTTGTGTGTTTAGTAGGACACAAGTAGAGTAGTTTTTCCAGTCTGCTTTGTGGAAATTCCAAGATATACGGGCTTTAGGGCATGATACGACCTGTGTTCGAATTGAGCTGATAATGGGAAAATGGTCACTGTGGAAGGGATCATTCAACACCAACCATTCCATACTTGGAAAAGGAGATGCTGAACAGATGGATAAGTCTATGGCAGATGTTGTAGGTAATTGAACATGAGTTGGAGAGCCAGTGTTTAATACAGTCAGATTATGGTTATCTAGGAAAGTTTCAATTAATTGACCTCTCTTATCCATAGTGGAGGATCCCCACAATGGATGGTGATCGTTGAAATCGCCGAGTAAACAGACCGGAGGTGGCAGTTGTGTTAAAAGGTTGTCAAGTTCAGTCTGGGAACAAGGATAATTAGGTGGGATATAAATGGATGCAAGCGTTAACGATATTTCCATTGCTATCCGAACCGGTGCAACTTCTAGGGAGGTTTCCAGGTGGAGATGTCTTGATGGTATGGTAGTTTTGACAAGAATACCTACCCCACCACGAGAAGAAGAGTCAGAATCCCTGTCTCGCCTAAACATAGTCTAGTTTTTGAATTTGAGTGAAACTTTTGGTGATAAAAATGTTTCCTGTAAGCATACTCCTAATGCATTAGTTTGCATGAGTAAATTCAGGTCATTCAGGTCATCTGTATTACTGCGTAATCCTCTGCAGTTCCATTGTAGGAATTTGTTCATTGATTGGGTTTATTTGAGAAAGATTGATCTGACTGTTTTTTCTCAGGTTTCTGTCTATTTTGTTTTGATTTTTCATTTCTGGGAAAGGTTGGGCGTCCTGTGTCCATGGTATCATTGGCATGTAATTCTAGTACTGTCTTCGTCCTCTGACTGAACCTCCATTCCCATGTTGCTATGGCGTGGTTTCATTGTCTTTTTATTTTCAACACTAACAGAATTTGTTCTTTCGGGAAAGGTTGAGATGGCATCAGTTGGGATAGTTATTGGCGTGTTGCTGGTTTCATTAACTGTAGATTTTTTATTGCACGTTAGCATAGTTTTGGCCCAGGTGGCAAATAAAATGTTTGGTTCTATGGAGACATCTGTTTGAGTTGCAACTGACCGATGCGTACGATCGGCTAGGCATGGTTAACAGTATTTGCTTCCTTGCTTCAGGGTATTTGACTTTATGCTCCACCTTATATTTGTGGATTTGTTTGCCTGGTTTCCAAAGGTCACATGCTTTAGAAAAGGCAGGATGGCTTCCTTTACAGTTAGGGCAAGTAGGAGTGGAAGCTGTACAGTCTCCTTGGGAATGCTCCTTAGAGCCACAAACAGGACACACAGCATCGCCTCGGCATGCCGTCTGAGAATGGCCATACTTCTGGCACTTAAAGCAGCGAATGGGATTTGGGATGTAGGGCCGAATCCTGCAGTTTAAATAACCTGCTTAAGCAGAAGATGGGAGGGTCGGAGTACTAAATGTCAAATTGTGATGGACCTGGTTGGTAGTAGGTTGCCATCTTTTTTGGTCATTATTCTTCGCGCATGAGTCCCTTTTTTGTTCCCTGAGTTCTTGCATTATATCTTCTTCTGACACGGATAGCAAGTCCCATTCGCTGATAACGCCTCTAGAGGTGTTAAGGGTGTAATGGGGCGTAACTGACACTGGAATACTGTTAAATGATGTTAACTTTAACAGCTCCTCTGAGTGAGTTGTCTTAGAAGTTTCAATTCGAAGGTCTCCAGAGTGGAGACGATTAACCATTTTAGGAGATACACAAACCGATTCTAAACATTTCTGTATAACAAGAGGCGATAGTTTGCCAACAGGTTGCGTGAATAATGAGTGCATTATAAGAAATGCCGGCACATGTTTATTCTGATTTTCCGTCCTTAGTCGCTTTGGACGATTGGAGTCATGGTCAATGTTAGGAATTTCTGACCTTGAGCTCGAGGGCTCTAACAGTGGATAGTTACTTATATCCATGTCGGCTCCTTTTGGCCCTGGGGATTTTATCTTTACCACCCAGGTTACCGGCCCCGCCACGAGGTGACCAAGCGGCTATTAGTTGTGTTCGTAATAAAGCAAACGAAACAGAAAGGTTTCTTTCCTTCCTGGGCCTTTGCATACTTCTTGTAGAACGAAAGAGCTACTTAAATATAAAATGTGAAAAACGGTATTTAGAAATAAACAGAATATATACAATGGGAAAAGCTCTTTAGATAGCTCGCTTTGAAAAACGCACTGAGATCGCTTGGCCCTCGGGGTTTTCGGCCCTGGAAAGATTATGCAAGGCTCAAGGCTTTTTTTCAGCCTGGTCTGTACTAGTTAACAGGAGGGACTGCTTCTACAGGAATGGGATACACTTAAATAGAAAGGGTGCAAGAATATTTGCTGATGCTATTGACGCAATGTTAGGTGGGTCGGAAAACTGCTATCTTGGGGGGGATTCACAGACTAAAAGGTTTAAAAGTAGCAGCAGGCAGAGGTGAAGGTGATTCTTGCACTCCTTCTATTGGAATCAGAAGCAGCCTAGAAAACAAGATGCAGGCGACTTCAGAGGCTGCTGGGAGTCATTGCGGTACAAGTAAACACATGGGTTGTGTTAGGATAGCTAAGAAAAAGAACAGGTGCACGTATACTTGCGTGTACACCAATGCTAGGGATTTGGTAAATAAATTTGATGAATTGCTCAAAACATCAAAGGCAGATATTGTTGGGATATCAGAGACGTGGTCTCACACAGATGTAAGGAATGCAGAACTGGAATTTGGGAAGTACAACGTCTACAGAAAGGATTGGAAAGGAGGAGGGTTTATGCTCTTAGTTAAGAAACATAAAATCCAAGGAAGTGAAGCCAGTCGACGTTGCTGGACAGTGCAGTGTCGAGTCAGTGTGGTGTGACATAAGCATTGGGAGATAAAAATTGAGAGTAGGAGTGTGCTATAGTCCTAATGATCTGGTGAGTATAATAAGAAACTGTACACGGAAATAGAGTGGGCCAGTACATCAGAGAGTCTTATAATGGGGGATTTTAATTTCGCAGATATTGACTGGAATTTGTGGATTGGTCACTCACACACTAGCAAGGCTTTTGGGGATTTATTGGTTGATTGTTTTCTATTTCAGCATGTTCGGGAGGCAACTAGAGGGAGGAATACTCTTGATCTCATTATCAGTAGTGATTCTTCATGCATTAAAAATCTGCAGATAGAGGAACGACTAGGTGGCAGTGATCACAGTGTGCTGAAGTGGGATTTTCTCAAAGAGGTAACTACCATCAGGAGTAAAGGGAAGGTATATTGCTTTCGTAAAGTCGACTACGATGGGCTGAGACAGTATTCAAATTCTATACAGTCGGACCAACTGATGATGTTACGAACGGCAAATTCAAAATGGGAAGCATTCAAAGAATTTATCTTGGAAGCTACTAGGCTTTACATACCAACAAAAAAATAGGGTTCAAAGTTTAGGCCTAAATGGATGTCAGATGAACTAATGGGACACATGGCAGAGAAGAAAAATGCATGGGATACATATAAATTAACACGTGACACAGAAGCCTATGATAGATATAAGCGGGTCTCTAGCCAAGTCACAAAGCAGGTTAGGCAGGCAAAGGCAGATTATGAGAAATCTTTGGCAAAGGATGCAAAGAAAAACAGCAAAGAGTTCTTTACTTATGTAAACTCTAGAAGGAAGGGGATGAATCATGAGGTGTTATTCAGCGAGGGGAAAGCCAGAGGTGTATTCGACGCTGGTAGTAAGCTAGATAATCTTGTAATAACTGAGAGTAAAGTGGAGGAGAAATTGTTGAAGAAAAACACAAAAAAGGCACCTGGAGTGGATGGGATCTATCCATTTATATTAAAGGAGGCAGCATAGGGAGTAGGCAAACACTTAGCCATAATTATGAGAGCTTCCTTGGACTCAGGGGATGTACCCATAGACTGGAGATGTGCAAATGTCACTCCAATTCACAAAGGAGGATCAAAGGCTGACACAAGTAATTATAGACCTGTGAGTTTAGCTTCTGTTCCAGGAATATTAATGGATGCACTGGTTAAAAAAACATTGCAGGATCGTCTCGACAAGACTTCAGTTATAGCTCGGACACAGCATGGTTTTGTTAAGGGGAAGTCTTGCCTGACCAATTTGATTGGATACTATGATGCAGGGAATAACTTTGATATTATATACTTGGATCTTAGAAACGCTGTTGCACGTGGAAGACTGCTGCAAAAATTGGAGCAGTGTGGCATTGGAGGCAAATTGCTGCTATGGATAAAGGGGTGGTTGAGGGGGGAGAAGACAGAGAGTGGTAATCAATGGACACTGCTGATCGTGGACTAATGTTACTAGTGGAGTCCTTCAGGGTTCAGAGTTGGGTCCATTATTTTTTTCTGTATTTATAAATAATATTGATGATGGTATATCAAGCTTAATGTCCAAGTTTGCAGACGATACAAAGGTTGGCAGGGTTGTTAAGGACACTACTGACGCTGTGCTGCTGCAGCAGGATCTGGAAAGGTGTCAAATGAAGTTTAACATTGACCAATTTAAAGTACTACATATGGGAAACAGCAACCCCAGAGCAACGTATCAACTCTGCGGTACTACACTGGCAGTGGTGGAGAAAGAAAAGGACCTGGGGGTAATTGTGCAGGCAGATATGAAGTTCTCTGAGCAGTGCAGACGATCGGCAAGAGTAGCTCATGGTGTCTTGTCAATGATATACAGGAATTTTTCTAGAAGGGATAAGGAGGTGATTATTCCCTTGTATAAGGCAATGGTCAGGCTACACCTTGAGTACTGTATACAGGTCTGGAGGCCTCATTTCAAGAAGGAATGTAGAGCTGCTGGAACGAGTACAGAGACGGGTAGTAAGATTGGTGAATGGAACAAAAAGTTGCTCTTACGAAGAAAGGCTTAAGTTTTGCAAATTACAGTGTCTGGAGTCTAGGCACCGGCGAGGTGATCTGATAGAGGTGTATAAAGCCTTGAATGGTTTCAGCATGCTCAATGCCGATGGGATTCTTCCTCTTGCTCAGAGTAATCACCCGAGAGGGCCTAAATTCAAATTGAGGAAAGACAGATGTAGGATAGACGTGCGGAAATTTGCCTTTAGCCAGCGGGTAGTTGGTTGGTGGAACAGACTTCCATCCCTTATTCTGGAAGTTGATAGCCTAAATAAATTTAAGGCTCAGCTGGACAGGTATTTCGAACGAACGGGGGGGTGAAGTGGAAAATTTTTTTTTGGCTGATGCTGCATAAGCTTGCTTTCTTGCATCATATGCCTCTACTAATGCTAAATAATGTTGCCCATCTAGTTAAAGAAATTAATGTACAGTTTTTCGCATTACACTTTGACTTTTGACATTTCTCTGCAAATTTATACGTTTAGTTTATTAAAAATTCACTCCAGACGTTTACACTCTTATCTCACTATTTGCCAGCATGTTCACTTCAGGTCATAGAAAAATTCCTTATATCCATTCATAAAGTTTTCTTTCGGCAATCCATGCTTTATCCATCTATAGATTTAGGAAGTTTTGTCTTTCGGCATTTTAAAAAAAATTCTAGCTGTGCTCAATCTTGGCGCAGTTTTTTTAAGGTAGAAATAAAAAATAAATACATTTCATTGACGGTTAATTTTAACCATAAATAAATTCAAGTTTTACTTTTTAAATCCCTTTACATTTGCGCAGTTGTGGGAGACCACGGGTGGCGCCCTGCCCTAAACACTATCCCTTTATATTTACATATATGCCGATAAAACATCGCCTATTAAACTGTTTATGAGGATCTTCTTGTACTACTTTGTATAATGTTTGAGTTTACTGCACGATTCGTTATTAGGGGTCTGCTTTTCTTTCATTGAAGCAGCCTGCCAGAGTGGAGTCTCTTGGAATTTTGAATCATCTTCATTTTTTGCACTACAGTATTTACTTATTCGGCACTAAACCGGTTATTCGTCAAGCGGAGTAAATCGATATTATAAAGCGAAGCCCAGTGACGGATACTTATGAATATCAACATTCGGCAAGGGTGCTGTACACAGTTTTGTCTAGGAAATTCTTATCGTGTGGTGTTTATTGCCAGACTGTTCTGCGACTCTTCGCCATTTTTCGGGTGTTTTATGGGGCTGTAAATTTACGAAGATGCATTTATAGTTACAGATTTGAATATTACGCTATCGTGGTACTGGTTATCACTAATGTTTATATTTTCTTCGCTTCTCTTTCGTCGATCGGTCCACTCTTTATTTCAGTTTATAATTATTGGGAACTCTATAATCACCCGCTGTTCTCTGTCAATTAAACAAATGAAACAGAAAATGAGTCTGGACATCGACAACTTTCCCATGCATAACTAAATCATGAGCAAAAGCTGTTGCTATTTTTTTTTTTTTTTTTATTTTGAAATCGGCTAGGAAAATCTTATCTTGTCTTACGGACATTCAAAGAACAAAAATACTTATTGTGCGAGAGTCGACTTTTACGGTCCTGGATTTGATTTTTGAAATGATTGTCATTACAGCATCGCTTCACATTAATTTTATAACAAAAAGCAAACTGTACAATAGTGACCAGAAATGCGCACGATCTCATTCGATTGAGTTTATGGAACTTCCATTCTCCTTCCACTCTAAGCGGGTCATTTACATTTGTTCTCAAGATCTCGTACACCCTTTCTCCTGTAACTAATTTGGTAAATGTCAGTTTAACAGCTCTAAGGGGCGTTCAGACATTCGGCTATACTTGGAATAATAAGATGCAGTCTGATTAATCCTTTGATTTCTTAGTTTATTTTCCACCGTGCTTGGTACATTTTTTTTCTCGCTTTATCAAAGTCTTGTTTAAAGCCGAAATTCCTGTTCCACCTTTTAAATCTTCTACAAACATTTAGACATTCTAGGGTTCGAAATGTAAAAATTAACCAAGAATAGTACATCGAGTAGGCACATAACATTATCGATACTTGTGACAAAAGGGAAAGGCGATCCAGTCCGTTTAAATTCATTTTTTTTTTTATTTTATACAGAATGGCCTGAGGCTTTTATATTGCAAAGGAGGGGCAATATAAAAGCCTCAGGGCATTTAGTGGCGCCATCTTTCGCCAATAACATTAAACAAATATATATGAATTTGAAGGGAATTGAGAATAATGTACACGCTGGAATTTTTACAAGAATTAGAATCAACAAAAGGAAGCAACATACAATTTTATGAATGCCAATCCTTGTTTTGGTTAAAGGTTAATAACTAGTAGCAATTTAGTTGATTTTTACTTTACTACTTGTTAACATGTTTCGAGATATTTGGAAGTGCTTTAATAGAGAGAGAATTCAGGGTGTGATCACACTAACTAAACGCAAGAAGACCACCATTAAATATCAGTTCTTCTCTGTAGGCTGAATAGAGGGATTTACCAGTCAGTTTCGTGATGCTACTGATGGCTAAAGGCATGAAACCGCGCGTTTATTGAAAGTGCTGACTCTCACCAAAAATTAAATTTTAAAAAAATCATATATATGAGAAGAAACCTAAATGCATTATTCGGTTGAAAAAAAAAAAGTTGATTACTTTTTCGTTTTAAGGAATGATACCTTATGTTCCGGTGAATTGGATTAGTGAGAATGGCATAAAAACAAATTCTAACGCAAAGCTATAATAAAATAAATTCCCGCAATTTGGAGTCTCAGAACGTGTTAGGGAAGATGCTGATGCGCCGAAATTTGGTTTAGTTTTCTAAATTGAAGACCGCGTTATCATCAATATACCAGAAAAAGTAGGAAGAGAAGAATAAAATCACAAGACTTTCTTTTATTTAAGATCTTCGCTGTAAACTTAAATCTCTGCCAAGGCATTAAAAGCGGGCGAAACGGCACTATCACATATTTAACTTGTGTGTGGGATCTGAACACACGGGCATTATGTGCTACATGGCGGCCCTTAAAACCCGAAGTACGAAACAGATAGGTTTATTGCCGGTCTTCTGTGTGTGACAACTATCGTCATGAACTGGCCACTAATCGAATATTGGGAATTTGGAAGTCTGTCAGGTAATGTGATTGGCCAGCACGCTGTAAGAAAATTGCTTTGAAACGGAAGAAATGACACCTTAAACAGAGCTAAAATACTGCCACCTACTTTGTAACTCTTGATTCAAAAAGTTCACCTTAACTGGTTTCGACACATCGGCTTCTGGGAGTAGGGTAATGAATGGAAAGTGGTAAATACAAAAGAAATTTAATTTCTGCATCACATCGAAGCATAAGAAAAGCAATAAACAGTTTTGTTTACGCTTGTAAACAAAACTATTAGAGGTTATACATAATTGATGAAATCCCAGGAAAGTTGTCTCTGCACAGTCTTTAGTAATTACTCTAAATCGGGGATAATATTAATACTGAGAGAAAAGAGATTATGGCAGTTTTTGTTGTGAAAAGATCTTTGGCGGTACCTCCAGTTTTTGTACTGAATTAAGACCCTTTGGAATAGTCACGAAAATGCGAGAAATTTTTCACAAATACTTATATTGCTGCAATCATACTATTCAACAAATGTTTGAATCAAGAATAAACATTTTATGGGGGGGCAAGGAGATACCCCCTCCCCGGGCGGAGGTAGCTCCCTTAGGAGAACCTTCAAAGTTCAACACCCCAAAACGGGGCATTGAAATTTCAAGAAACGCGAAGTGTGGTGGTGTGTGACCGACTGTCGATTTTAGGTCTGTGAGGGGAAACCGGAGTATCCGGAGAAAACCTCACTCCACGGCCCGAGATCGACAACTCGGCACCGAGTGAAAGAAGGCAGGAAAACTTCCTAAATACCTTCTGCTGGATTCGGACCCAGGCCCTTCCACTCGGCGAACAAGCACGCTACAACTGTGCCACCGTGTACCGCACGAACAGCGAGCGCCAGTCAAGTTTTATTTACAGTTTCCCCGCAATGGTGGGATCGTTTTAAGTAAGCGAACCATTCAGGTCGCGATGCCACAAGCAATTTAAAATTGCGAAACTCAAATATCATTAATTAAAATGTGTGAATTCTTTTACTATTAGATTATGTAATTACAAAAAATTTTAAAAAACACTGAATGTCAAACATCTTGAATACATGCATGCGATCTTTTCATCATATTCGATGATATGTTTTGTGTGCGTCACGAACTCAAATCTATTTCACGAAAACGGGTTAATAATCGTGAAATTCTTTGTTTATTTGTTTGGTTCCAGTGAATCTTTATATTTGCTCGAAATTCCGCTTTGACATTTGCGTTTCTATTTATGCTATTTTGGATGAGTTTGTGTAAGATGAGTTTGAGCTTGTGTAAGTGTACCCTTACAACCACTGCTCTGCATGCGCAGATAGATAGCGTTGCCAAAGATGTGGTTTTGTACGAATCGCGTATGATTATCAAAATGAGACAAACATTGTTGATGAATGTCCTTAGTACAGTACTTTTATATTACAGAAAACCGTTGCAGGCCGGACTTCAAATACCGTACACATGCTCAGCTGAAATATTTTCTTTCATATTTCGGGGAGAGATAATAATCCTAAAACTGATTATGATAAGAAACTGGGGGGGGGACCACAGACTAAAAATAAAATAGAACAGGTCCTGAGCATTCTTGGAAAAAGTATGCTGAAAAAAATATCATCACGCCTTTTGTGGGTGGGGTAGTCCCAATATGTCCTCGTTTAAAAATCGGAAAAGTGGATGAATCATTAATGCGTCTTACCCTTGGATTTAACCTCACATGTAGAACTGCGTTTACTATTGCTGCCTTTCCACACCGTGCGGAAAAGGCTTTGGTTCGAATCCGTCAAGACACAATGGAATTTTTATGGCCTTTCTTCCCATTTTGCCTGAAGTAATCGGTTTCGGGCGAGGGTTTCACGACTCTCTCACTCGTAGGAAACTCAAGCTTTTTGGCCAGCAAACCAGCCATGGAATGGTCGCAATTTAAGATGTCCCATAGTCTTACTTGTTTTAAACCCAAATCAACCATTGAATTTAACTTTTAGCTATACACCAAGGAAATCTCCACAATGCAGTCTTAAAAACTCTGGAAGTTTCTCCGCTGGCAATATTCCAAATTATATCTCAACCAATTTCTCTCTTCAAACGAAAATTCTAATAGCATATAACCTATACCTACCTGACTTCTCGGCCCATCTGATCATTATTCTAAAAAAAAAAAAATAATAATAATAATTTATGCAGCTGCACCATGTACATGTACTACGATGCCATGTAAGGCAAGAAAGCAAGCTTATGTACATTAGCTAAATAAAAAAAACTTTTCACGCATCAATTCTTTCTAAACGTTTGTACAGTTACTACTTGAATTTAATTAACCTATCAACTTCCACAGCGACAGATGAAAGTTTGTTCCAGCAATCAACTGTCCGCTGGCTAAACTTGGAACTTCTTGAAAGGGTGCAAAGATGGGTGACTCGCCTGGTGAGATCGGCAAAAGGGCGTCCTTATGAAGAAAGACTCCGAATATGTGGGTTGCAGAGATTGGAAACTAGACACCTTAGAGGAGATTTGATTGAGGTGTTTAAGGCTCTCAGAGGCATCAGTAAAATGAATGAGGACGAAATTTTCAAGATTATAAATGCTGCTAGAATTAGGGGACATAATTTCAAGTTACGGGGGGAAATGTTTAGATTGGACTGCAGGAAGTTTTATTTTAGCCAGCGAGTTATAAATTACTGGAATAAGTTGCCTACATGAGTGGTGGAGGCTGACAGTTTGGGCAAATTCAAAGGTGATCTGGATAGTACCTTGGGGTCAGGGAAGCGTATAGGGTGATAGGTATAATTTCCTTTTTTTATTAATTATTATTATTTTTTTGTTTTTATCATTGTCTTGTTCGGATTTTTTTTTTTTTTCTTTTGGCTGGTGCAGCATAAGCCATAGGCTTTTTTGCATCATGCGGCCAATACTAATACCAAACGCAAATTTCGACACATCTATTCTACAACAGTCTTTCCTCAGTTGGAATTAATTTATGCCCCCTCAGGTTCGTAATCTGAGCAAGACTAAGAATCCCATCAAAATTGAGCCGGCTCAATTCTTCCGCTTGAATCAGATCATCTCGCAGGTGCCTAGTCTCCTGACGCTGAAATTTGCATAACTTAAGCCTTTCTTGGTAAAAGAACCCTTCGTTCTCCTCATTAAGCTTGTAGCCCTTGTTTGTATTCGCTCAAGCAAATCTACATACTTCCTAAAACGAGGCCTCCAGACCTGAACGCAGTACTCACGGCGTGCCTGACCATTACCTTATACAAAGGGATAATCACCTCCTTTTCCCTGCTAGCAAAATTCCTGTATATCATTAACAATACCCCGTGACCTGCTCTGGCAGCCTGTATGCATTGCTCAGAAAACTTCATATCTGACTGCACAATTACTCCCAGGTCTTTCATTTTCTACCACGCAGTTGGTACGTTCCTCTCAGGTTACTTCTACCCATATGCAGTACTTTGCATTTGTCAATATTAAACTTCAGTTGCCACTTCTCAGCCCATCTGCCCAACTTTTCTAGATCCTGTTGCAGTAGCACACTGTCATTAACAACCCTGCCAACCTTAGTATCATCTGCAAACTTGGATATTAAACCTGATGTACCTTCATGAATATCATTGATAAATATGTAAAACAACAGTGGGCCGAACACTGAGAGATACTACTAACAAAATTAGTCCACGAAGAGCAGCGTTCACTGATTACCTCCCTTGTAGCAAATTGCCCTTAATGCCATACTGCTCCAATTTGTACAGTAGCCTTTCCTGAAATCCAAATATATGATATCGGGCTCCACCAGGGGCCTGGCGGCCAATAAGCCGGACAAACAATGGGCACAACAGATCACACTGCACAGACATGGCCCACACACTTTCAAGTCTCTGGCTTGACAGTGTACTGTCCTCGATACAGCGAACATACGCGGAGATGGGAGAAATCCCAGGCGCCGTCTGACACGAACATACCTTATACCTTATATATATGATATCAGAATTATTTTTTGCATCCAGTTCCTTTTTAACCACGACATAGTATCCAAATCAAATTAGTCTGACACATTATTTTACCCGGAACAGAAATTAAACTAACAGGTCTGTAATTACTTGTGTCAAGAATTGAGGATACATTTGCACATCTCCACTCTGTGGGAAAAAAAAAAAAAAACTTGGACTGAGGGGACTTTCCCTCAGTCCAAGTATTCTCTCCTAAACATGGCTAAGGGTTTGCTTACTTCCTTTAATATAACTGGATAGATCCCATCCACTCCAAGTGCTTTTCTTATGTTTAACTTCAACAATTCTCTCAGCTGTTACAAAATCATTTAACTCCCTGTTAGAGTTTGATAAACATCTGGCCCTCTCCTCCCTGAATAACTCTTCATGTGTGAATGTAGATGCAAAATACGCATTTTGGTTTGGCATCTATCTGAGAATGATCATCTACAGTCAAATCACTGATATCAAGTGGACCACCCTGATTGAACGCAATCCTTCTAGAGTTTATATAACTGAAGAAGTCTTTTCTGTTTTTCTTTGCATCCATTGCCAAAGATTTCTCATAATCTACCTTCGCTTGCCTAGCCTCCTTTGTGACTTGATTACAGACTAGCTTATATAGTACCTACCATAGGCTTCTGTGTCGCCTGATAATTTATATGCATCCCATGCATTTTTTTTTTCTCTGCCACGAGTCTGATTAGTTCATCTGACATACATTTAGGTCTAAACCTTGAACAGTAATTCTTAATCGGTATGTACTCCTGCCGAAGGGGAGGTGGATTAGTGTAGGGTCTTGGGGAACAAAGAGTAGCACATCCATAAAAATACTGTCAGGGGAGAAGACAACGAAGAGTTGTCCTCTCCCAGCAACCTGGTGTATCACGATCTCTCCTTTCAGTGTAAGCTCAATAAAAATTTATTCGCCGGGTGTCTCTTACATTCAAGACAATCCCACAGACATTTTTCAATGATATTGACTTAAGGTTCGTTATCTTCAACAGGTTGTATATGGGCATTAAAAAATAAAATAATAATAATAAATAACGACTGGACGCGACCTCACATCTTTTCATAGCCCTTGTGGGTGGAAAGGAGGGCGAACCTCCGAACCGTGCTCCGCACGAGGACACCGACTTTGTAACGTGTTATCTCCACCAGACATTGAATTTTGGATTTGCACTACAAAAGTCGTAAGTTGACAAGCAAATTTCATCATCTCGTATCAGATCATTTATTTATAAATTCAATTAATTTACATCAGGAAATGTGTCACTGCTAAATTTCCATCAGATAGGGTGTGTGTGTGTGTAAGAGGAGGTACTGCAAAGCTTTAAAAGCGGTAGAAACCCTCTCTTCATAAATTGGTTGTAACTGGTAGTCAAGACTTACTTCTTGGAAACTGCGATGGAGAAAATAGAGTTGGAGCAGAAAGGGCAGAACCCATCTAATTTCTTGAAGAATAACCTTGAGACAATTTTCGTACAGTAAGGACTAATGTAGGAAAGTAATATCCCTCATCGAAACCGCAAAGGTAATTGTGCGCTTTCATTATCTCCACGTATGTGCCAGGTGACGCCATTTTCTGGTTTGGAAGGGGCATTTTTACATGAAATTTCTACTAATGATCTGAGCGAGAATCTGAAAGTTTCTTAATATTCGCTGTTTCAGAGGGAAAGATTATATTGGCTCACAATGTGTGACACTTCACATGGGGAAAGACCTTTGTGCAACGCTGTTCAATCTATTAAGGATCCGATGTTTCATGTCCACGGATATGTTGTGGTGAGTGCCAAGGGTTGTTCATGTTACGATAGGCTCAATATTTTAACCTATGCTCAAATTTTGGAGTAAAGTAAACAATAGAAGTGACTTACAATGAGAATCTGCTGCCTTTGAACAATAATAAGGGATTTGGTTGAATTATTCAGTTAACAATGGAATGTATATCTGGCATAATATGTACGTCACTGCTCTAAGGTATATATACTGTGGGTGTTGGGGGTTTCCTTGCCTTGGTCCTCGATATTGACCACGAATGGAGAGGTCAGAGGCTGCAAACGATATCCAGCGGAGTGAAAGAGGTGAAGCGAGGAACTTTAAAATGGGCTTTTTTTCACTCCGTGGCTGTGTCTGAGGCGTAGATAGTAAGTTCTTTTTCCCCAGAAACTGGGGGTTTTCGTCTAGCAAAAGAGACAAATTGACCAAAGATTTGTCATAGCAATATCATGTGGGGATGGTGGAGCAGATCATTGTACGGGAGTCACAGCACTTAAGTGTAGTATGGTACCGAGGTGGAAGTGAGGTGAGGAATTCGGGACGGCGCTCCGTATCCAGTTGGGCAGGGGCGGCAGTGCGTAGCACTCGCTTCTTGATTACACCGGGGTTCGAGCCCGTGACCACCAACGGAGAGGTCAGAGAATGATCACCGCATACCCCCGGAATAATATGGCCTCATTTGCTATGCTCACCTACAAACTACAACTGAGTTCTGCGGAATTCGGAGAAGGGTGGCGTGGCTGGGCTTTTCTGCATGTGGAAATTCGTGGCGAGGGTGGGTGGGCTGTTATTGCGTACATTTTGAATTTCACAACTCTTTCTTTGTCTTTTATCTGCAGGATATTTGTGTAGGGTGAAGATGTATTTGGGTGTGTACTTGCCAATAAGCGTTTCTTCGAAATCACGCGTGTAGTGCATGTTTGCCAGCAACCATCGCGATTCCTGAATGAAGGACTGATGCGTTTCTTAGCACGACAGTTGTATATAATCCATTTACATTACACAGTCGAATTCGTTAATACAAAGTTCAAGCAGGGGCGGATTTAGGCATGGTCTTTATGGGCTGCAGCCCAGGGCCCCGTTCAATGAAAGGGATCCCTTCGCGGTCAAAAAAAAATAAAAATGAAAACAATTTAAATTAAGCAAATATATATTATACAAAATATTTTCGTCGCTACATAATGTTTCAACACTATTGAATTTGAATAAAATATCAATGTTTTAAATGAGAGTTTTTTTTTTTTCGACTTAGACGAACGTTCTATTTCTCTCCTATACCTCTTAGTACACGCAAACATTTATATGAAGTTCACGTTTTCTCTTAAGTCTCTTAGATTGGTACAGATCATGAGGTCCAGGGTTTAGCCTCGCTTGCCACCAATCAGTATCCAAGCCGTTCATTTCTCACAATCTAGTAACATAGTGCATAATGTATATAGATATATATATCTTTATGATTAAGTTTAAGAGAGTTCCTCTTAATAACTTTTCAGTTATTAACCCCTTTCCAAAACATAGTTAATTAGCAACTTCTGAACTAAACACACCATATAAATCTATCTTGTACACAGACGCACACACATATATACCCCTAGAATTCGATTTTTTTTTTTAATGATAATCTAAAATTAAATAATTAAGTACAAAAATATCACTATAAAGGCAAAACTTATAAAGGGATAACAGAAACGGGTCGGTATGAGACTTTCCTTTAGTCTGGCTATCGAGCCGCTCAAAGCCTCCGATGAAGTAGCGGATAGTTGACCAGGGAAAAGAATGTTAATTGATTTTGATTTGATGTTTGGTTGGAAATATATATAATATTATCTTAATGTATTATTACCATTGCATGTACAGACCCCCCAGGAAGAAGTTGGCCTACACATCCTAACCATTTTACCTGTTCCACATACACTTAAATACCTAAATAAATAGCAGAAAATAGATTGAATCTACTAAATCGAAGCAATTTATTCAATTAACCAGTAATATATCGCCGACCGGGCTAGCCGAGTGGGTAAATTACCTGCCCGGCAACCCAAGGTCGCGGGTTCGATTCCCGGCTCGGGCTTGGATCAAAGTACTGCAAAAACCTTGGGAGTTGCAATATGGCCATAGAAGCCGATGCGCCAACAACTACCAAATCAAAAAAAAAAAAAAAAAAAAAAGATCAGTAATATATCAAGCACGTATAATGTCAAATTTCCACACGACAATAGCATTAACGTAGCAAGTGATAAAGAAGTAATAATCATATAAGAATTAATAAAAAACACAATAAATGTATATAAGGATTTTATAAGAAATACGACAATAAAAAATAAATAAAAATAATGGTAGAAAGTAACGTCCGGAAAGCCAGAAGGAAGATAGCCGAAAATGTAGAAATATAATAACCTTAAAAAATTAGTGGCAGCCTACATTTGAAAAAGGCAGGAAAAAAATTTTGCAGAAAACTTCAAGAAAGGGGAAGAAAAGCAAATATATAATTAAATTAAGGTCTGATGACGGCAAAATGAAAATTGATACGTGAACAATTATTCCATCAGGGGACTACACCTAACCATGCATCAAAGAACTGCGTTTCCATACTAGTCAATAGCAATGCAAGAGAAAAATTTTTTTAAAAAGTTAAATTAAACGGAAAGATAACTCTTATATAGTACGGACAAAGTAGTCCCTACGCAGTTTTTTAAAGAGAAGATTCAAGTAAAATTTAGTGAAGTGAAATTAAAAGCTGTCAGATAAAACAATTGTACCTGAAAATGGCAGCGAGAAATTACATGAGGTCAGACCGATAGCTGCAAACTAACCAAACCCTGTCCTGTTTATTTAATCCTCAAATATCTCATATATTATATCCTTATATATATATATATCTAAATATATATAAGGATATTATACACGTCTGGCACGCAGTAGGTGTCAGCCATGTCAGCTGCTTCCGTCTTTTAAGGAGATCACGTGACACTGGGCGGAGTCAGCACCCGTCAATCACGGCCGTATCGCTAGCAGTCGGAACGCTGAATCCGATAATGAATCTCGACCATTAATTTGATTAACACAGTTTATTGAGCAAAAATTTATTATACAAGTATATAAAAAATAAGTCAAAGGTGAGTCTTATTTAATAAATAATAAGTAAAATGTAAAAATACGGTAAGAACCAATTAAAAAAATAAGTAAAAGGAATTTCATAAGAAAGTTTTGGTCGAGATTCAGAAACGGGTACCCCTTTTTTACCGTTGTGTACCGTCACAAAGAAAGCCCTGTATCTATATGTATATCGCTACTGTTCGATATTTTATTTTTAGACATATCAACATTCCATTTCTCCCTTATATTTCTTATTACATATATTTATGTTGTTGTTGGTTTTTAGGAGCATTAGCAACTAAGGCCATATTGCTCCGGGATATGCGGTGGTCATTCCCTGACCTTTCCGCATCCTTCGTATTTGGTGGTGACGGGCTCGAACCCCGGTCTAATCAAGAAGCGTGTGGTACGCACTTCTGCTCCTTCCCACCTGGCTACGGAGGCGCCACATATATTTATGTGGAACACTTTCCCAGTTGGGGCATTTTACACGTTCTCTAAGGTCCCTTTTAATTTGTCTATAGAGTATTTTGCGTGTCATAGCACTTACTTATACTGTCGATTTGGAACTTCCTGCCAGGCGTTCATCTCGGCACTTGTGGCTTCTGCCATCGTTCATATGTAGAGTAATGACCATAACTCCCTAGAACTCATCGCCTAGTAAATGGACGACGGCAGTATTTTTCCTATGTAGGCTGCTCGCCTATACTTCCATGCGGTAATTTTTCAGCTCCCTCATCACTTCTATTAGAATTTCACTTAGCCACTACCCACTATACATTTCCTTAACTCATTGAACTTTACACCCCCTTCCCCCTTTAGCTTCCAAATTTTCTCTGCCACGATTCGCTTCTTGAGGCCTTCCTCATCACTCGCCCTTGCACCCTCCCTCCTCAAAAAAAAAAAAAAAAAAAAAACTCTCTCTTCGGGTCGCATCGCCTTTCGTTCTCTACCCCATACTTTTATTTTCCACCAATCATTAGCTATTTCGCCTGTGTTATCTCCTTTCTCATTTGCTCATTCCCATCCTATTGTCTTGACCTCCTACTTGTTGCCAGGACTTCCAGCGTCCAGAATTTTCTCGATAGTTCCAGAAGGATAACCGGAAGGCTAGAAGTTTCCAGATCTTTTTGACTCCAGATTCCCTTAATCAGGCCCATGAAATTTTTAAGTGCATGCTCATTTTCCTCGGGTTTCTCCACTTTTCAGTGCTTTCCCAATCAAAATGGATTTTGCAACGGCCCATTGTTTCATTCGTGGGGAGTGTATTGCATATACTCCCCTCGATATACCTTTACTACGATTTTATCCAGATCGATGAACCTATTGTTCTGTGTGTCTGAGAGGCTCCCCTCTTTAGCGTGCTATTATTTTTCACCCACTTAAGGATAATAGGGAAAACTTTTTTTTTGATTAAAGCTGGGAATGCCTGAACTACTATTTTCGAATCTGTTATTTAGTTAAAACCCAGTATTTTCTGAAGACGGACAAAAAACATCACAAATAATTCTCCAAAATTGAACAAAATGACTATAATAACGGTTGTAAGAACAGATTGTTACAATCCTTGCCGCCCTTGTAAAAATTTATATACTACCTATAAAATTTCTGCAGGTTCACAGCTAGTGTATTTTCTTCCATGGCCTACCTGTTAACAACATCTTATCCCCCCCCCCCCGTTTTAATCAGTCTCTAAACACCCCATGACTTGTTTTCCCTGCCGTTACACAAAAACTACCTCTATTTAGTCCTTGGTAATCCACTATTTCTTTCTATCAGCCTCTCTCCCTGACTTGGGTGTTCCTTACCTATGCTCCGATTTCTGGTTTGACGTATTGTCGCCTGCGTCTTCCCGGTTCTCAAATCCCTTGGAGGCAGGTCATTCCCGTACACTCCCCCTCTGAGGTGGTATTGTCGCAGATGCTTCTGATGCTCAATCCTAACGGTGTATGGCTGCCGTGTTAGCTTTATCCTATAATTAACAGCTTTTATGTTATCCGGACAGGGCCCCATTGATAGGTTATTCCATTTTCAGTTGCTTTTCCCGTGGGTTTTCAGCACCACCCAATCTCCCACTTCAAGCGTCTTGTAATTCCGGCCGATATTTAGACGTGTCCTGTTCCTATTAAAAGTAAAAAGTAAAGTGCAGCCATTATCAACCCACTGCAGGATGGAAGCCTCCTCAACAATTCATGCTGAGGGAAATGGACCATAATCTGCCACGCTGGTCCAGTGCGGGTTGGCAGATCGACCGTATTCAGCAGTCAGGGGCTTGAACCCCGGTCTACTCAAAGAGCGTGTGCTACTGCACTCCCGCTCCTGCCCACTCGGCTACGGAGGCCTTCCATTGCTCGCCTCTAAACTCGCTTTCCTCGCATCTAACCGTGTCTCCTCAAAATTACTAATGATCCTCCCTTTAAATTCTGTGATATCTTTTAACTCTTCCCTGTTATCCATTAGGCTTTAATCCGTCGGAAACGTCGGGTCGAAACCCATCAACAGGTAGGCTGCAGTGGCCTTTATACTCTTATGAATGCAGGTCCTTATCGCATACAAGGCGTAGGGCGATTTCTCGTCCCAATCCTTAGCAGAGGTGTCCGAAAAGTGGAGAGAACCCCCGTCAATGTACGGTTAAACCGCTCACATAGTCAGTTTGATTCGGGTTTGTACGCACAGCATTCAGTTTTTTACCTGCAGCATCTCACATAAGTGCAACATTAACTCGGACTGGAAGTTGGCCCCGTTGTCCGTTAACATACACTTACTGCATCCGTACCTCCATACTACTGCCTTCAGATAGGCTTTTTCCGCTATTGCCGGAGCCGATTGGTCCCTTAAAGGGAAAGCCTCGGGGAACTTATTGAACATCTCTATTACAGATAGGATGTACCTGTTTCCCCTTGGAGTTGTGGGTAAGGGACCTATAATGTCTAGAGCAATTGCCTCAAAACTTCGTCTTGGGTCTAAATGTTGTTGCATTGGAGCTTTACCTAGATGCGTGGTCCTCGTCTGGCATTCATGGCAAGTCTTGCAAAACCGTTCTATGTCCTTCCTCATCCCCTTCCAATTATACCTCCCCCTCTGCGATCCTCTGCATCGTTTTCTTATACCCCATGTGCCCGGATATTCTGCTAGCACAAAAGGCACATAATATCTCGGGGAACATTTCCTTTGGTAAGACCACACTTTCTTGGTCCTTGCCCCAATTCTCCTCCCTGTACTCCTGCACTAGTATCTCCCTGTCATTTAACACATACTCCTTTCCATCAGCTTGGCTGGCCCTGGCTCTCTTATTTTTTTTTGGGCTAGCATAATGCCACTGTATTCTGGATCCGTTTCCTGAGCCTTCCTTACCTCTTCCTGCCTGGTTAATTCCCTGTCCACAGTGGCAGCTACGCAGACTTCTACCACCGTACCCACACTTGTCGAGTCGATTTCCACTTGGATTGTCTCATAACGAGCCCAACTAAGGTAGTCAGCCACAGTGTTTTTTCTCCCTGGAAGGTAGCGCACTTTTATATCATATTCCTTCACTTGCAGGCTCCACCTAATTAACGTACAGTTCCTGTCCTTAATGTTCCTTACTATCTGCAGAGGTTGGTGGTCCGACAGGACTACAGTTTTCCTGGCATAAACTAGGTATTTGAATTGTTCCAAGGCATAGATTATGGCTAATGCCTCTCGCTCTATAGTGAAGTAGTTCTTTTCGTGAAGGTTTAGGGGCTTGCTACAGTAGCCTATGGTCCCTCCCTCCACGATTTCTCCTTGTTCCAGAACAGCCGCAATAAACTCCGCCGACCCGTCACACGTCAGAAGAAAAGGCTGCCCTCCACCTGGGTGCCTTCATAGGGGTTTACTAATCATTACTTGTTTCAGTGAGGTGAAGGCCCCGCCTGCCTCCTCCATCCATTGGAATTTCTTGTCTTTCTTAGTAAGAATTTAGGGGTTTCATCATTCGTCGAGCCCTATCCTTTGTGAACCTCTTATAATAATTCACCATTCCTAATAACCTACGCACTTCTCTTACATTCGCCGGGGGTTTAAGTTAGCTGATGGCTTCGGTGTTCTTTGCATTAGGTGTTATCCCCCTCTCGGATATCACGTGTCTTAAGTACTCTACTTCTGCCATAAGGAACCTGCCTTTTGAGCTCTTTAGCGTCAGATTAGCCTCAGCTAGTTTATGGAAAATATCCTCCAGCTGTTCTAAGTGTTCTTCAAACGTTCGTGAGTATACCAGAATATCATCTAAAAAACAGAACACCCCTTTCTCCAGTAGGTCGGCCCGAATGGTATCCATAAGACATTGGAAAGAAGCTGCCGAGTTCCTGGCTCCTTGCGGCATCCTACTCATATTATATTTGCCGAAAGGAGTGTAAAATGCAAAATATTTCCTGTCTTTCCTCAAAGGAATTTGAAAATACCACGAGTGCAAGTCCAGTTTCGATAAATACCTGGCTCCCTTCAGGCTGCATAGTAATTCTGTTATATTAGGCAAGTCGAAGTCTATAGGGTGCGTGGCAGCGTTCACTTTTCGCAAGGCCAGCATTACACTGAAAGATCCATTGCCTTTCTTAACCATCAGTAAGGTGCTGTTCCATTCGGAGACCGACCTTTCGATAATGCCTGCCTCTTCCAGCTCCCCGATATCTTCCCTCAACGCGAGTAGTTGTGATTGGGGAATCTGTTATTGAGGAGTGTAGATGGGTATTTCTTGATTGACGTGCACTTCACGCTCTACTACTTTAGTGCATCGCAGATCCGTCATTCTCCTTGCAAATACCTTCGTGTATTGCCCTATTACTTCTTTTAATTGTGGTTCCTCCACCATTTCCATCGCGTTAATCCCATATTCCACTTCCCAATCCTTTATGCTATCGTCCTCCTCCTCTGAGTCCCAATCTGCCTCTGGATTAGCTAAAATCTCCTTGGCGAAACGAAGGCTGCCCTTTCTCACGTCGATCGTGATGCCTATTGTCTTAAGCACGCCTATCCCTAGGATGGCATCGGTCATACAGCTATCTATCCTTTCAGACACTAGATCAGAATGTGGAACCCATTTCTTGCACCTCTCCTATCTAATTTCGTCCTTAACTACGTAATCTGTGCGAATTTCCCCTGCACCCACTCCCTCGGTGAAAACTTCTGACAACGCCTAATTTTCTCCCCTTTTTCTGTCTTATAGTGTTGTAAAAAAAGCCACATCATAATGGAGCGAGAAGCCCCCTGTGTCCGCAAGAAATGTGCCTTTTATTTCTCATGGCTTCCCCTTTTTATATATCAGCCGCCTGTCTTGTGTGTGTCATTTAATGCTTTAAACAAATTTTCACACGTCTTAACCAAACTTGCTTCAGGTACTGGTCTCTCTAGGCGGGCGCTCTTGAGAGACCTGTTTAGTTCAAATTCTTATCCCCCGAGTTCCTAGTTAATATGGTTTTTTTTCATTATTTTCCATCCCCTTTGCCCGTTGTTATTTACCATTTGGTCCCTTTCTAGCCTGTCGCTGCGAGTTACCCTAAGGGTTTGAACTTGCCATCCAATGTAGTGTTTGTTGGGGTAGTCGTCACTTCTCTGGTACCTTCCCCACCTATTCCTAAGTGGACAGTGTCTGGCCAGGTGTACCTCTCCCATGCATTGGTAGCACCTCCTCTGCCCATCCTGCCTATCTTCTCTCGCTTCCCCTTTCCACCCCCTTGTGTCATCGTATCTACATCTTGTTCCCTGCCCCGTTTGAGCGTTTTCACCCCTCTGTCTATTATTTTCGTCTAGCGCGTGTTTAATTCTCCCAACGATTTATTTAATTTAGCTCTCATCTCGCTGTCTGTCTCTTGAGCCTCTCTAACTTATTGGTCTCCTGTTTTCCTTTATTACGTCCCGGTTTTGTCTCTTCTCCTGTTAGTAGTATATTTATGTCTTTTCTAATGTCCCCCGAACGGGGAAATCTAATTTTTCTTCCTGTGCGGCTAGTTTTAAGGCCTGCTTTAAGGATTTTGGTTTTCCCAACTATACCTGTCCTTTATCCTTGCTATGAATTGTCTCATTAAGATTTTATCAAACGCGCCGCTCTCCTTATCAGATACTCCAGTCGTTAATTTTACATTCAAGAATCTTTTATGATATTCCTCTACTGTCCTGGATTCCTAGCCACATTGGGATAACGGTAAATGATTTGGCTGACACTGCAGCCAAATCAGCAGCTCCCACTAATAATCGTTGCCTGTCAGACCTCTATTCAGACTACAGACAAATAATACGCAATAAGATATATTCCCAATGGCAGGAACTATGGCATAGAGATAGAACAAAGAAATTATACCAGATAAAGCCTATAAACATGGCAGTCCAGTCTGCGCAGGAATTGGAGCGAGGAAGTTGTTCTTGCTCGACTCCGCATAGGACACAATCATCCGACACATTCGTTTCTGCTGAGGGCAGATGACCCTCCTATGTGCGAGTCTTGCGACACCATTTTATCAAGAAAGCATATTTTAATTGATTGCATTAATTTTACCAATGTTCGCAATATACATTTTACCGCTTTTACTCATCGGACTGAGCCTTATACACTCAGTCAGATTTTATCAGACAGCGACCACGTGTCAGCAGTTTTTAAGTTTTTACAAGCTATTAATATATATAAACATATATAAATTGGAAAATTTACTTTTAAACTTATACTGTCTTATATATATATATAAATAACAATTTGACGAGGTAATCTTTTTAACGGTTACCAGAATTTATCTTGGTTAATATTTTAATCTTTTCTTGGCGCAGTATAACCGGAGTCGTTTTTGCGCCAATAAAATTAAAGTCATATCTTCTACTGTTTCCCGACTTGTCTGAGAGTAGTTACTTAATATACCTATCCCTTCTAGAAAGGAATTTTTTGGGGAGAATAGCTTTGTTAATATTTTTTCCTATTGGTCTAGGGTTTCCACTGCTATCTCTTGGGTTTCCTCAAAAATAATTTGTCTGGGCCCTGCCCTCCAGCTTAAATTCTGCCATCATGAATATTTCCGGTTCTGACAGCCACTCCTTTTCTTTAATCACTTGTAGCCTCCGTAGAAAATATTCTCCACTTTCCGATGGCTCACCCCTGAATGTCTTTAAAAACTTACTTAATCTAAGCGCCCTCCCCACTGTCGTTCTCTACATTGCAAATAGTTTCTACCGATGCCTCCCTCCCATTATTACTTTCTACTCTTTCTCAATCCGTAGCTCTCCTTGTGGCCATTGCTTGTCTTTGGGGGGAGGGTTAATTAAAAATAACAATTTAATTCCACTTTAATTGCTAATTGTGTATTCTAATCATTCTACTAATAACACTTGGACGATTCGAAATACTCAACTTATTATTCCCAGAATATTTCCTATTCCTCGCCACACAGCTGAATTTTTTTTTTTTCAGTTTCAGCAACTCGGTTACTTGTATTTTTGTCGTTTAGAACACAGCCTTCCGTTGCAAGGAATTATCCTGGCTGTGGTTCCCCATTTGTGGGGGTGGGCGCTTTTATTTTCCCGTTCTTTTAATCTTAGTATTTATTATTATTTAAGCCTTCTCTGTTCTCAGCAAAGCTCCCCCCCCCACCTTTGCACCTGACTTGTTGGCTCCTAGAAGGTTCCAGTATTAATGTATTCCTCACACGGACTGTTGGCTCTGCGTTCAAAATGACTGACACAACTAGTATGACCTATATACAAATTTGTTCATTAAAGCTATTTATAAAGTTTATTTGAGAACTGTGAACATCAATCAAAAAAAATCCTTTATATCTAGCAACTAATAATATCTTTATATGGAATGAAAAAGGATCAGACTAATTAATAAACGAATCGCATTATTCTTCTCCGTGTCCCTTGAATAGATGTATAACAATAGGTCCGGGGTTTTCGTCTCGCTTGTCATCGTTCAATATCCAAGCCGTTGATTTCTCACAATGTAGTTACATGAGTACATAATGTATATAGATACAGTCAGTCCTCGTATAACTCGTGTTTACACTACACGAATTCGATCATACACGATCGTTCCCCTACTTATAAATAGAAGACAACTAACACCAGACGATATCTCCACCGCTCTCGGACTGTGTTTAACAGACAGTGCAATCATGTCCAACGACTCCATTTACCGACAGGTGCATGGCACAGCCACGGGTTCCTCGGTTATTTCAGTCAAGGCAAATATCGTGACCGAGGAATTAGAGGGTCGTGCATTTACGAATGTATCAGATCCCATTACCTCTTGGTTTCGCCACGGTGATGATGTGTTTGTGATTATCCCCAGAAACTCGGGTGACCGTCTCGTAGACGACCTCAATTCTCTGTCGCCTTTCATAAAATTCACCATCGAGCTAGAATCGGACCACACCATACCATACTTAGACACCCTTGTCCGACGCGAGGGCATGTGCTTGAAGACAACTGTCCATCGTAAACCAATGTGGGCTTAGCAATTTACCGGTCACTTCCGGTCAGCACACACGTGTAGCCATCTTCTTGCCACTGCACGAACATTGCTATCTCGTGCCTGGACCCACTCTAGTTCTGTAGATGAAAGGCACACCGAAATTGCTAAAGTCAAGGCGGATCTTACGATGTGTGGCTATCCCATCAATACCCTTGACAGGTGTGACCTACAGACACATGGCCACGTAGCGACCAACAGAAACATCCAAGGTAATGACTCGACCGCGAGTGCCTTTATCCCATACTACCCAAACCTATCGCAACAGGTTTCTAGGGTCTTAAAATCACATGGGATAAAATGCGTACAACTCCCAGGCAGAAAGTTACGACCCCTCATCTCTAAAGTGAAAACCGGTCCCCAACTTACTACAAAGCAGATTATTCTACCGCATCTCTTGCCGCGACTGCACTAGCTTATACATTGGGGAAACTGGGAGACGGCTCGAAAAACGCCTTTCTGAACACGAAAGAGCAATCCGCTCAGAGGATTGTGGAGCACTCAGCTATTGCCGAACACGTTTTGGCAACCCACCATGACATTGACCCACACCGCGATGTCGTTATTGTGGATAGGTCCCGCCACTATCGACAAAGCGCCTGGTTGGAGTCGTTCAACATCACATGCTCCAAAACCTCCTTCAACAGGAGCAGTGGATGGCGGGTCCACTCTATCATCGAAATAACAATTCTGACTAATGACAAATGTTGGCAACGTCCGCATGCATCACAGCCACCGACTTCAACATATAACAATTAATCACGTACATGATTGGCAGTACATGCCGTCATGTTCCATTCTTAACTATCAGTTTAACAGAGGAAGGTTGACAAAACAGCCGAAAGCTTTTGTATGTATCTAATCTAATATATATATTTGTGTTTCCTTTATTAAACTTATAATAACTTGTTCTGTCTCCGTTTCGCTCTGTACCACAGTAATTCGATATTAATTCCATTATAATTTTAACATAATAGACAGTGCTAATAGTTCAATAACAGAACTGTACTTTGGATAACTTGGTCCATTATTAGTAAGAAATAAAATTAACAACAAAATTAATTAACAAATAATAATGTATACTTACATGTTTGAAATATTGTCGCTGTCACACCAAGAGACTGGTTAACACTGGGGTTCTCAAATTTTGCAATACTGCGACCCCTAAAAAATGCCAAATGAATTTGCACGACCCCCACCCCTTCCTCCGTGAGTAAAACTAATGATTACATTGAGGTTAAAATTGGGCAATAAATAAATATCCCAGTTACATTGATAGCTAATATTTTATTATAAATAAACAAAACATAACAAATTTGGAATCCTATAGTAAGAAATATAAATAAGGTTAAACGGAATGAACAGACATCAAATAAAACTTCATTAACCTTTGATTTTTTTTACCATGACTACGCTTGCGAACACTGATAAAAAATAGTAACAAAATGTAACAGCATAAATAGCATGTGAGTGGGAAAAGGGCTTTGTGTCTCATGACTTGGTTAATGTAGTGAGTGTTAATAACATATCGGAGATTTTTAACCCTCATTTTTACTATGAATGAAGATGACCTTTTATACGTTACACATTCAACGGTATCCAGCTGCAACCTCCCTCCCTCAGCCTCTAAGATGCTTGCAACACCCGGGTAGTGGGGGGGGGGGGAAAGTTGCATGCTACAGTTTGAGAAATACTGGGTTAACAAATTAGTTCTCTTTTTATGTAGGATAACATAAACCAGCTGCAACCTCCCTCCCTCAGCCTCTAAGATGCTTGCAACACCCGGGTAGTGGGGGGGGGGGGGAAAGTTGCATGCTACAGTTTGAGAAATACTGGGTTAACAAATTAGTTCTCTTTTTATGTAGGATAACATAAACTCAAACTAGCGTAATGTTAAAATGATTTAAAAATTAAATTCAAGGATAAGGTCAGAGGTTAGGTTTACCCTGAGGTTAAGTAGGGATAGGGAATTAATTATTAACTTGGTTTTGAGCGTGTTGCAGAATTGGAGATACTATTATATCCTAGATCCTATTAGTATCTCTAATCTTGCAACACTCTTGAAAACAGGTTAATAACTAATTCCCTATATAGGGAAATAATAAAGAATCTTAAATATTAAAAGTAAGAAATGTATAATTAAATTACATGCTATGTGCAGTTAATTACCACAATTACCTGTTCTGCTGTTTTTCACGGTCACTGAAGGAGTGGTACAGGGAGTACCACGAAACATATGAGAATAATCTGAAACCATTTAAGAAATTAAAGACAGATTATACTCTGTGTAGGTTGCGGTGCTTATTTTCTCACTAATTTCCATTTCTTGATTTACCTGTGCACCATGCTGTTAAAAGAACATCTTAATCTGAGTCAGACCACTTCTACTTTCATTGGTTGCAATAATCTGAAGTCAAACAGTTTAGAAATAAACTCGTGACCAGGTGAACAACGAAGGTCTTATGCATCTAATGCTGCTGATGAGAGTTTTCATAAATATCAATAAGAATTTAAGCAAAAATGTTTCCAAGCTATGTCTATGTATATAAATACCTCAGAAGGTATAGTCATCCATAATGTCAAGCTCAAACTAATGCACATAAGAAAGTTTTTAAAATATCAGAGTTACTCTTACGGCTTAAACATTTGAGTCCTGTATTTATTGCTTCTGCAGTACCAGGAGTACCACATAGACATTCCAGAGTCGCTGCATATGATGATATCATTCATCATTTTCAGTATTTGTCCCTCTTACAAAAATTGGTGTTCAGTGCGTAGCACACGCTTCTTTATTAGACCGGGGTTCGAGCCCGGGACTCGAACTATACTCCCTATAGTGGAGTTTGCTTCTCCTATGTGGAACCCACACTATGCATACTTGATTCAGCAAATAGAATCGCTCCAGATGAAATTTATCCACTATCTTTCCAGACGTAACCCCATGTTTTACCACAGAATCTTCTACCGGAATCTCTGTTCCTATTTCAAGCTTCAATCTCTGGAAACTCGGCGAACTGTTCTTGATTTAAAACCGTTGTACCACATCTTCGCTGGTTCAACCTACCTGCCAGATCTTCTGTGCCATTTTGACCTTCACGCTCCAGTGGTGGCTACTAGACAGAAGACTACATTCCACATCGGTAACTCCAGATTAGAGATATCCAGGAACTCCTTCTTCAAAGGAACATTGGCACTCACGAACAAGTTTGACTTGGATATGGCTGTGAACAAGAAACAATTTCACAGAACTATTTGGAGTAGGTTGACGGATGAGTTCTGGGCTAAAGATGTCCTCATTAATTCGTGTGTGTGTGATGATATCTCCTGCAGCAAACTGCTTTCTGCGAGTTTACATAGCACTGAACTTGACGTCATGAATATCTTTTTTTATTTTTGGAATTGGACTTTTCCCGTTGGAATTAACTTCCATTGTACAAAGTATATTAGTCCACCATTTATTTTTATGTTTTTGTACAACCTTTGCTCTGTTATACACTTTAACTGGGCGAATGCCTGTTGTGTATATTATATGTTAAAAATAATAAATACAGTGGGCTCAACATGCCCACTGTATTTATATTTAATTGATTACAATTAGGTAGCCCTGCATTAGATAAATGACAATAATTCTGAGACGATTCGCGAAGGTGATACTGTTTGGTATGAGAGCTCTGACATTTCTTTTTATTCCCTCGTGTGTAGCACGTTGGTGGGATCGCCGTCCTTCCCACACCGCTTGGAAAAGACCTGAGTTCGAGTCCCGCCGATGACGGGAGGTATTTTATGGTGTTTTTCACAATGTGGCAGAGTTAGTCGGTTTCAGGCGAGGGCAGAGTGGTTTTCTCCTGGATACTGCGGTTTTTCATCCAGAAAACAGAAAATCGACCTCAGAACACACGCAATTTACAGACATTATACACGGAGCAATATGGCCTGGTCGCTTATGCTCCCAAAACAACAACATTTCTTTTTCTTCTTTTCTAATAAACAAAACTTGGTTTTGAAAATTAGAGTACTAAAAGAACTTGTTGTCTTCGACTGTTATTCACTGAGAGGTAGGACATATCAAATGAAATAGTTAATCAACCAGTATCAGTCTTGACAATACAGCAGTGATCGATTCAGACAGTTCGGCAATTAATGCGGGTAAAATTGTCCATTATGTAATGATCAAAATGAACCCTCAGACGGATATTCATGTAAATGACACATTAAAAAAAAAATATATATATATATATGATCTTTATTGTAAGGTTCCTAGGTACACACAGGTAACCTACCTTTACAAACCTTCACGGCACTAAGCCAGGGGTTAACAAGCGGCAGACATATCATCTCGCCGGAAATGTAATAAATACATAATTGGATAAATAAATAGCATACAGCAGATTGAATTTAGTTAAAAAAAAATATAATAACAATAATACATCAGATTAAAATAACACATGACAGTTTCTTTAATTCAAGTTGCTTTGAAATTCTTGCCGAGCCGGAGCGATCTCACATCAGTTGATGGTTGGGAAACACACGTGCAGATCCAGGATGCGCCGTCTGTAATCTTTGTCATCGACGATTTTGCACAGGTCGTCGTCCAAGGACTGAGCTAGATGGAGCTTCTGATAAGGGAGCAACCGAGCTTTAAAATGTAACCTCGACGGAAGGGCAAGAAGCTTGGGAGGGCTGGTTAAGGGAATCTCCAGCACACGGTGTCCAATATGTTGGGCGCTGAGATTCTTCCAGTATTCCGCGGCGGTCAATGGTTTGATTGTTGTGTCTGCGGCCGAGCCCCACAATTTTACCCCATACAGTATACCTCCGAAGATCATCATCATCCTGATATACGTTCTTATCAGATTGGTGTTATGAATATGTAGCAAATGCTGCTTGGCAAAATGCTTTAAACTTTGGGACATTTCTCTGGTACAAACTTAAATTTCTTATTCGGGAATTACCGTATTGGATTTAATACTGAAGTTGCCACCAAGACAATGAGCAGTAATGATTCATTTAATTGTTCAAGGATGATGAAACCTTTTTGAGATTGAGCGCCATTACAGGTTAAATTTATATTTATATTTTGGTTCCCCCCCCCTGTTCAGGGGCTGGTGCAACTTCAACACCATAGGACGACGCGCCACTGCAGGACTTTCATCGTAATAGAAGTTTAATACTGTATATGAAATTACATATAAATCGTCTACCGTAACTCTGTTTCTCTAATTCAGTTTTGTTTAGACCAGAACGCCGAAGGTCACTGTGTTGTCTGCTCCAAACACTGACTGTAATGCGTCATTCTGTCCACCCACCACCCTCTCTTATATACATACACAGGGTGTTAATTTAAACGTGCGATACATTCTTATATCCGTGTATTTATTGAGGTATTATAAGCATTGTGCTCCTAATATTACTCCTTGCTTTCCTGCCTTCTCATTCTGTGTGCGTGCAATGACATCTGTCTCCTGGCCACGCGTCTAGTGAGTGTAATGCAGATTTTCCCTGGCTGGGAGGAAGAGACAGTCTTGTCTCCTCCCCTCTGCTGCCAACCCTTATTCTGCTCCTGGTGGGGCACGGGCCTGCCTCATTGAACATCCTGGGGTCGCCTTCTCTATCGTTCCCATACTTCTGTATTTTCCCCGCAGCCTTCAGCCTTCCCCCTACTCTGCCTAATACGCTTTTCTAATTCCAGCGCTCACCCTTACCGAGTTTTTATTTTTTTAGGCCCTAGCCACTGAAAGCTCAGCAATCTAGGTGGGCAGGGCCTGCCAGAGTAAAAACTTCAAACTGCTGGGTACCTGGTCTGCCTCTACGAGGCCAAGTTTGGGCAACGTTGGGGTTCAGCAGGGGTCCAGTGGCTAAACGGCCAGATAAGATAAACGACGATAAACGTATACACAATCCACACACTGTTAAATCTCTGGCCTTTGCAGTGAATTGTTACACCCACAATGAAAGCAACGCGGAAATGGGGGAACCTCTGGTGCTGTTTGACACTAAATGCACTTTTCAATTTCAACAACCCAAATTGTCGACCTTCTTTGAAGCCGCTTCACTTTTAATTAAGAACATTTCTCTCTTTGAACGACACTCATTAATATTGCATTTCAGGTGACATCCTCTTACAACAGAGGTGTTTCCGGTCAACGTGAAACATCTCCGGAAGTGAAATGAAATGCTTTGAAACTCCACCGCCCACTACTCTATATCAACCTGAAGGCTGCAGTTCTTCGATTATCGCACTTCTCCTGAAAGGAAAATAACCGTCAGTTATAAACGCGATTTTAGTAACGTATTATAAACAAGAAGTGAACGCGTTTTTATTCATGATTCACTGACAGAATCCAAATCTTTTAATTTTATTAAAAAAAAAAAAAACATGATCAACTTGGAAAGATCCTAACTTTACTTCGTATATAGTACAGAATAGGTTTCTATTTGTATGCAGCTTTTTACATCCCGGGAAGTGGCGGTATATTAAAAGAACGGTGATCAGACAACCTTTTTATAATTGGGAAAATTAATTACTTATGCCTAGATGACCAATAATACACTGTAACACTTGAATTGTATTCATCATCATCATCATCAGTGGTGGTTATTTATTAAACAAAATTTTTACATTGCAAGGATAAATAAAAGACTAAAATATTATATTCCTTTAATTACGATTAAAATTACAATTTGCAAATTAAAGATTATTTAAATAAAAATAATTTCTAAAAAAACATGAACCACTTATACTTCTCTCACTAAAACAGCTTGGATTTAAATAACCCTCTACAGAAAAGGCTCCTTCTGATTCAACAGAAGTTCGCAGAATAGTTTCAGTGCATTAAATGAATCCGTGATGTTTGCAGCTCTCTTCCCTATTCTCTCGAATGAAAAACGGTTCTTGCTTCAAATACTTGTTTTAGACACGTTGAACAATGCATAGCTTTTGTCTTTGATTGTATTGCTGCTCAAATTTGTCTGCTAGGTGTACATCTAATGTCGTGGATTGTACAATTTCTTGACTTCCTTTTCTTCTGAATGTGAAGACCGAGATTGCGATTTGCCTCCATTGGCAATATCCTTTTTACAGATTCAAATAATTAATTCTTATTCGGTAAAGTGAGCAAGCCAAGAGGAGCTGCACAATTGTCATATTTTTCCCTAATCCTCTGAATTGAAGAGTTCTTTATTTTCTTGGAAAATCCTGAAGTTTGTTGACCTTAGCTCATCAATTATTAGAGCAAATACACCCTCAGCAGTTAGCAAAGTTGCACCCCCCGGTTACATAGTTTTTACTGGTTGCAGGAATTGCACAATATCGTGAAGGGCATCAAATTGTTCATTAGTTAGAAGTTGCTTTTTAATGTCAATTAAGGCTTTGGCAGCTGCTGATCTTATTTCTAAAAATTGTTCGGGCATTTCCAATAAACTGTTCTAACGAATTTTGTAATCTGAAATTAACATTCTCCTGACCACGCTCTACTTTCACATAATTTTGAAAAAGAAAAAACATAAATAAAATTCCGTGAAACAAACCCTAGTGCGTAAATTTGCTGAAATTGGGGGCCATTTATTTTCCACGTGACTGTACACGACAAATCATGTTATGGAACGCTCGTAGTGTTTGATATGGCATTAACTATGCATTAAATTACGACAGCCTGTAGTTCTTCCTATGAATCAGGATCATTTTAATGCACGGCATCCCCCCCATAAAAAGAAACCGAGTAGACCAAAGACTTCTTAGCGGCCGTTATCCATGAAAGAAAAGCCCGAAGATGATGCGAGCAGTGTTATCTGCTAGGCTTGCCGAAATGGAGACCGGCAGAATTACTTAACAAGTACAGGTCACTGTTGAACAAAAGCCGTGAATTAGGGTTGAATTTGAAAGTGTCTGAAATTCTGCCCAAATACGATAGCAGGGAGTATGTGATGAGAGCCTTGTCGATCAATTCGGCCCTGGATTGTTGTTGTTGTTGTTGTTGGATTTAACGACACAAAGGCGACTTGGGCCATATTGTGCCTTCCTAATTGTGAATATGAAATAATAACTATATTTTATGATATATTCCTATCTGGTTTAAGAAAGTAAATAGTTCTTTTTTATTAGGATCAACTCCCAGGATCTGCTTTAAATTTATTGATGACTGCATATTAGTAATTGATTTAAAAGTGTCTAAGCGGATGTTTTGAAAATGGGGACAATCCACTAACAAATGGCGAATGGTCAGTTGTACTTGACATGCTGTACATTGGGGAGCGCTGTCATTAGTTAATAAATACCAGTGAGTGTGATGAGTATGTCCAATCCTGAGCCTTCCTAAAATTGTTTCTTCTCGTCTGCTTTTTTGGAAACTGGGGAGCCACAGCTTTGGTTCCGGTTTTATTTGGTATAGTTTGTTTCCTGGATAACCTCTCCAGATTAGTGACCTGCTATTGTAACATGCTTTACGGATAATATGTTTATAATCAGTATATGGGGTTTGAAAAGTCTGAAAAGAGAAGTATTTTGCTGCAAGATCTGCTCTTTCATTTCCTGCTATCCCAGAATGACCTGGAATCCAGCAGAATGTCACAGTTTGGTTTGACTCATTACACATAAGTAATTTAGAATGGATTTGTTTTATTACAGGGTGAGAGGAGTTAGCATTACTATTTATTGCAGAGACAGCACTGAGCGAGTCAGTGTATATTAAGGCAAATGAAATTAGAAGTTGAGTAACGTGATCTAGTTAATAGCATAAAGCTCAGCAGTGAAGATACTGCATTCTACAGGTAATAAGACAGGAGTGGTGAAAGATGGAAAGATCGCCGCAGCTCCTACTTGGGTCTCAGTTTTTGATCCGTCTGTATAGATCTTACAGGCCTGTGAATTAGAAGCAGAGTGAGTTTCATGTAACTGTGCGATATTGAAGGGAGACAAGGTGTTCTTTCCCCATTGCTGGAAATAATCATCGTAAATTGCAGGGATATTTGTCCACGGTGGATCAGGCGGTGTCATGTCCTGATATATATTACCGATTTCAATATTATACGTCTGAGTTGTTTCTTTAAGTCTAAGTGCAGCAGGTCTGTTTTCATTTGGTTTACTGTTGTAAAATGAGTCCCATTCGGCATTGTACAAACATCTCCAATTAGAGTGAGAGGGAAGACTGCGGATTTTTGCGGCATATATCGAAAGCAATGTTTTCCTCCGAAGGTTTTTAAGGGAGGTTCGTGGGCTTCAATGTAAAGGCTCTGGATTGGGGAGGTTCTGAAAGCCCCTAGAGAAACTCGAAGGGCACTGTGTTGGATGGTATTTAATCGCTCTAAAGTACTCTTCTTCGCAGAGTCATACACTGGAGCACCGTAGACCTGATGAGAGCTCTATAAATATGGATAAGCATATGCCGATCAGCGCCCCCATGACATGGATGACACACACCGAACAATATTCAATTTCTTCAAGCAGATGGTTCGAAGATAGGCCACATTTGCTTGAAAGTTCAGTTTTCTATCTAGTATCAGGCCAAGAAAGCGGACAGTGTTAACCAGAGGAACCGACACATTTTTTATCTTTAACTCAGGATCAGGATGAAATGACCAGAGTTTGCAGAAATGAGTGGTAGTGGATTTTTGTTCAGCAAGATAGTATCCATTGCAGGTAAAGTCCACGATTCTATTCTGTTTAGAGTAATTTTTAACTGTCTTTCGATAGAATTCATATTTTGTGAGTGGCACGATATGGTGAGGTCATCTGCATACATATATATTACATACATAATAGTTTTTGGAAGATCTTCCAATATATTGTTGACGTTAATTGCAAATAGGGTTGGACTCAGTATGGAACCCTGTGGGACACCCTCTTCTCGAATGTGAGATGTTGATAGGAAGTTTTCATATCTGACTTGAAAGGTACGTAACTTTAAAAAGTTCTGTATAATTTGAGGGAGCTAATCTCTCAACACTAATTGATGCATATCTTTGATAATTCCATGACGCCATGTGGTGTCGAATGCTTTCTGAATATCCAGGTTGACCATGACTAAATGTTGTCTCCTGATGAAGTCTTTACGTACGTTGGATTCAATTTTGACAAGTAAATCTAGGGTGGACCTGTTTTTGCGGAAGCCATATTGGTGATGAGAAAGCAGATTTTGGGCGTCTAGAATCCAGCTGAGCCTCTTATGCACCATCCTTTCGAAGACCTTACCCAAACAGCTTGCCCAAAAATAAAACCGGGAAAAGATACCTCTCAAGGTAAAAATTACAGACCAATATCATTGATTTTTACCTTGAGAGGTATCTTTTCCCGGTTTTGTATTGCACAAATATAGGAATGACGCCATGAGAGAGGATATGTGTTTTCTGAGAAGATCCTGTTATAAAATAGCAATAGTGTGTACAGATCAGCTTCACACAGATGTTTAAGCATTCTGTAGTGAATGCCGTCTGGTCCTGCTGCACTGTTTGGAGATTTGCTCAAGGATTCTTTGAGTTCAGCTATAGTAAAAGGCTGGTTATATGGAAGTGGGAGATCAGTTGAAAAATTCAATTTTTTACGTTCTTCATTAGTTTTAATTCTCTGAAAAGCAGTCACATAAGTGGTAGAGGCGGAGATATTATAGAAAGATATCAGAGAAGCTGTTAAAGTTAGCATCATTTAACAGTATTCCAGTGTCAGTTACGCCCCATAACACCTCTAGAGGCGTTATCAGCGAATGGGACTTGCTATCCGTGTCAGAAGAAGAGATAATGCAAGAACTCAGGGAACAAAAAGGGACTCATGCGCGAAAAATAATGACCAAAAAAGATGGCAACCTACTACCAACCAGGTCCATCATTTTGTAATGTAGTACTCCGACACTTCCATCTTCTGTTAAAGCAGGTTATTTAAACTGCAGGATTCGGCCCTACATCCCAAATCCCATTCGCTGCTTTAAGTGCCAGAAGTATGGCCATTCTCAGACGGCATGCCGAGGCGATGCTGTGTGTCCTGTTTGTGACTCTAAGGAGCATTCCCAAGGAGACTGTACAGCTTCCACTCCTACTTGCCCTAACTGTAAAGGACGCCATCCTGTCTTTTCTAAAGCATGTGAACTTTGGAAAACAGGCAAACAAATCCACAAATATAAGGTGGAGCATAAAGTCACATACCCTGAAGCAAGAAAGCAAATACTGTTAACCATGCCTAGCCGATCGTACGCATCAGTCAGTTGCAACTCAAACAGACGCCTCCATAGAACGAAACATTTCATTTGCCACCTGGGCCAAAACTATGCTAACGTGCAATAAAAAATCTACAGATAATGAAACCAGCAACACGCCAATAAGTAACCCAACTGATGCCATCTCAACCTTTCCCGAAAGAACAAAATGTGTTAGTGTTGAAAATAAAAAGACAATGAAACCACGCCATAGCAAAATGGAAATGAAGGTTCAGTCAGGGGACGAAGACGGAACTAGAATTACATGCCAATGATACCATGGACACAGGACGCCCAACCTTTCCCAGAAATGAAAAATCAAAACAAAATAGACAGAAACCTCAGAAAAAACAGTCAGATCAATCTTCCTCAAATAAACCCGATCAATGAACAAATTCCTACAATGGAACTGCAGAGGATTACGCAGTAATATAGATGACCTGAATGATTTACTCATGCAAACTGATGCATTAGGAGTATGCTTACAGGAAACATTTTTATCACCAAAATTTCACTCAAATTCAAAAACTAGACTATGTTTAGGCGAGACAGGGATTCTGACTCTTCTTCTCGTGGTAGGGTAGGTATTCTTGTCAAAACTACCATACCATCAAGACATCTCCAACTAGAAACCTCCCTAGAAGTTGCACCGGTTCGGATAGCAATGGAAATATCGTTAACGCTTGCATCCATTTATATCCCACCTAATTATCCTTGTTCCCAGACTGAACTTGACAACCTTTTAACACAACTGCCACCTCCTGTCTGTTTACTCGGTGATTTCAACGGTCACCATCCATTGTGGGGATCCTCCACTATGAATAAGAGAGGTCAATTAATTGAAACTTTCCTAGATAACCATAATCTGACTGTATTAAACACTGGCTCTCCAACTCATGTTCAATTACCTACAGGTACAACATCTGCCATAGACTTATCCATCTGTTCAGCATCTCCTTTTCCAAGTATGGAATGGTTGGTGTTGAATGATCCATTCCACAGTGACCATTTTCCCATTATCAGCTCAATTCGAACACAGGTCGTATCATGCCCTAAAGCCCGTATATCTTGGAATTTCCACAAAGCAGACTGGAAAAACTACTCTACTTGTGTCCTACTAAACAAACAGTATGTACAGCAACAACATATTAATGACGTAACCGAACACATTACCAGCCATATATTATCAGCCGAAATTTCTATTCCAAGATCCAACCAGAGCAAGCGAGTACACCAAAGCCAGTGGTGGAATCAAGATTGTACCATAGCGAAAATAGAAAAAAACCGTGCTTGGAACCAATTTCACAAATTCCCCACTACTGCCAACCTTATAGTTTTCAAAAAACTGAGAGCCAAAGCAAGACAAATTAGGAAAAAAGCAAAACGTGAGTCCTGGATTAACTTTGCCTCAACTATTAACAAAAATACTGACACTCGGATTATCTGGGAAAAAATACAAGCTCTCAATGGAAAATTTTTACCGTTATAGCCTCCAATAATACAGTGGAATGGTCAGGACCTGTCCTCTCCTACTGACATCGCAAATGCTTTAGCAGAATCTTTGAGTTGTCTTAGAAGTTTCAATTAGAAGGCCTCCAGATTGGAGACGATTAACCATTTTAGGAGCTCCACAAACCGATTCTAAACATTTCTGTATAAGAAAAGGCGATAGTTTGCCAACAGGTTGCGTGAATAATGAATGCATTATAAGAAATGCCGGCACATCTTTATTCTGATTTTCCGTCCGTAGTCGCTTTGGACGTTTCGAGTCATGGTCAATGTTAGGAATTTCTGACCTTGAGCTCGAGGGCTCTAACAGTGGATAGCTACTTATATCCATGTCGGCTCCTTTTGGCCCTGGGGATTTTATCTTTACCACCCAGGTTACCGGCCCCGGCACGACGTAACCAAGCGGCTATTAGTTGTTTTAATAATAAAGAAAACGAAACAGAAAGGTTTCTTTCCTTTCTGGGCCTTTGCATACTTCTTGTAGAACGAAAGAGCTACTTAAATATAAAATATGAAAAAGGGTATTTAGAAATAAACAGAATATATACAATGGCAAAAGCTCTTTAGATAGCTCGCTTTGAAAAACGCACTGAGATCGCTTGGCCCCCGGGGCCTCGGCCCTGGAAAGATTGTGCAAGGCTCAAGGGGTAGAATTTTTTTCAGCCTGGTCTGTACTTGTTAACAAGAGAGACTGCTTCTACAGGAATGGGATACACTTAAATAGAAAGGGTGCAAGATTATTTGCTGATGCTATTGAGGCAGTGTTAGGTGGGTCGGAAAACTGCTATCTTGGGGTGATTCACAGACTAAAAGTTTAAAAGTAGCAGCAGGCAGAGGTGAAGGTGATTCTTGCACTGCTTCTATTGGAATCAGAAGCAGCCTGGAAAACAAGATGCAGGGGATTTCAGAGGCTGCTGGGAGTCATTGCGGTACAAGTAAACACATGGGTTGGGTTAGGATAGCTAAGAAAAAGAACAGGTGCATGTATACTTGCGTGTACACCAATGCTAGGGGTTTGGTAAATAAATTTGATGAATTTGAGGTATTGCTCAAAACACAAAAGGCAGATATTGTTGGGATATCAGAGACGTGGTCTCACACAGATGTAAGGAATGCAGAACTGGAATTTGGGGAGTACAACGTCTACAGAAAGGAGGAGGGGTTATGCTATTAGTTAAGAAACATAAAATCCAAGGAAGTGAAGCCAGTCGACATTGCTGGGCAGTGCAGCGTCGAGTCAGTGTGGTGTGTCATAAGCATTGGGAGATCAAAATTGAGAGTAGGAGTGTGCTTTAGTCCTAATGACTCTGATGAGTATAATGAGAAACTGTACAGGGAAATAGAGTGGGCCAGTAAATCCAGAGAGTCTTATAATGGGGGATTTTAATTTCGCAGATATTGACTGGAATTTGTGGATTGGTCACTCACACACTAGCAAGGCTTTTGGGGATTTATTGGATGATTGTATTCTAATTCAGCATGTTCGGGAGGCAACTAGAGGGAGCAATACTCTTGATCTCATTATCAGTAGTGATTATTCATGCATTAAGAATCTGCAGATAGAGGAACGACTATGTGGCAGTGATCACAGTGTGCTGAAGTGGGATTTTCTCAAAGAGGTAACTACCATCAGGAGTAAAGGGAAGGTATATTGCTTTCATAAAGGCGACTACGATGGTCTGAGACACATCTACTAGGTCTACTAGGCTTTACATACCAACCAAAAACTATGGTTCAAGGTTTAGGCCTAAATGGATGTCAGATGGACTAATGGTACACATGGCAGAGAAGAAAAATGCATGGGATACATATAAATTAACACGTGACACAGACGCCTATGATAGATATAAGCGGGTCAGGCAGGCAAAGGCAGATTATGAGAAATCTTTGGAAAAGGATGCAAAGAAAAACAGCACAGATTTCTTTACTTATGTAAACTCTAGAAGGAAGGGAATGAATCATGAGGACTTACTCAGCGAGGGGAAAGCCAGAGGTGTATTCGACTCTGGCAGTAAGCTCGATAATCTTGTAATAACTGAGAGTAAAGTGGAGGAGAAATTGTTGAAGATAAACACAAGAAAGGCACCTGGGGTGGATGGGATCTATCCAGTTATACAAATGTATTAAAGGAGGCAGCATAGGGAGTAAGCAAACCCTTAGCCATAATTATGAGAGCTTCATCTGACTCGGGGGATGTACTCATGGACTGGAGATGTGCAAATGTCACCCCAATTCACAAAGGAGAATCGAAGGCTGACAAGTAATTAGAGACCTGTGATTTGAACTTCTGTTCCAGGAAAATTAATGGATGCACTGGTTAAAAAAGCATTGCAGGATCATCTAGACAAGACTTCAGTTATAGCTCGGACACAGCATGGTTTTGTTAAGGGGAAGTCTTGCCTGACCAATTTGATTGGATACTGTGATGCAGGGAATAAATTTGATATTATATACTTGGATCTTAGAAAGGCTGTTGCACGTGGAAGACTGCTGAAAAAATTGGAGCAGTGTGGCATTGGAGGCCAATTGCTGCTAGGGATAAAGTTTGATGGGGTGAAGACAGAGAGTGGTAATCAATGGACACTGCTCACCGTGGACTAATGTTATTAGTGGAGTCCTTCAGGGTTCGCAGTTGGGTCCATTATTTTTTTCTGTATTTATAAATAATATTGATGATGGTATATCAAGCTTAATGTCCAAGTTTGCAGACGATACAAAGGTTGGCAGGGTTTTTTAAGGACACTACTGACGCTATGCTGCTGCAACAGGATCTGGAAAGGTGTCAAATGAAGTTTAACATTGACAAATTTAAAGTACTACATATGGGAAACAGCAAACCCAGAGCAAACTATCAACTCTGTGGTACTACACTGGCAGTGGTGGAGAATGAAAAGGACCTGGGGGTAATTGTGCAGGCAGATATGAAGTTCTCTGAGCAGTGCAGACGGTCGACAAGAGTAGCTCATGGTGTCTTGTCAATGATATACAGGAATTTTTCTAGAAGGGATAAGGAGGTGATTATTCCCTTGTATAAGGCAATGGTCAGGCCACACCTTGAGTACTGTATACAGGTCTTGAGGCCTCATTTCAAGAAGGAATGTAGAGCTGCAGGAACGAGTACAGAGACGGGTAGCAAGATTGGTGAATGGAACAAAGAGTTGCTCTTACGATGAAAGGCTTAAGTTTTGCAAATTACAGTGTCTGGAGACTAAGCACCGGCGAGGTGATCTGATAGAGGTGTATAAAGCCTTGAATGGTTTCAGCATGCTCAATGCCGATGGGATTCTTCCTCTTGCTCAGAATAATCACCTGAGAGGGCCTAAATCCAAATTGAGGAAAGACAGATGTAGGATAGACGTGCGGAAATTTTCCTTTAGCCAGCGGGTAGTTCGTTGGTGGAACAGACTTCCATCCCTTATTCTCGAAGTTTCGATAGCCTAAATAAATTTAAGGCTCAGCTGGACAGGTATTTCGAACGAACGGAGAGGCGAAGTGGAAATTTTTTTTTGGCTGATGCTGCATAAGCTTGCTTTCTTGCATCATACGCCTCTACTAATGCTAAATAGTGTTGCCCATCTAGTTAAAGAAATTAATGTACAGTTTTTCGCATCACACTTTGACTTTTGACATTTCTCTGCAAATTTATACGTTTAGTTTATTAAAAATTCACTCCAGACGTTTACACTCTTATCTCACTATTTGCCAGCATGTTCACGTCAGGTCATAGAAAAATCCTTGTATCCATTCATAAAGGTATCTTTCGGCAAAGCATGATTTATCCATCTATAGATTTAGGAAGTTTTGTCTTTCGGCATTTTAAAAAAAATTCTAGCTGTGCTCAATCTTGGCGCAGTTTTTTTAAGGTAGAAATAAAAAATAAATACATTTCATTGACGGTTAATTTTAACCATAAATAAATTCAAGGTTTACTTTTTAAATCCCTTTATATTTGCGCAGTTGTGGGAGCCCACGGGTGGCGTCCTGCCCTAAACACTATCCCTTTGGGGCGACTCCGTAGCGAGGTGGGAAGTAGCAGCAGTGCATAGCACACGCTTCTAGATTAGACCGGGGTTCGAGCCCGTCACCACCAAATATGGAGGATGCGGAAAGGTCAGGGAATGACCACCGCATTTCCCGGAGCAATATGGCCTTAGTTGCTAATGCTCCAAAAAAACAACAACAACAACTATCCCTTTATATTTACATATATGCCGATAAAACTATTTATGAGGATCTTCTTGTACTATTTTGTATAATGTTTGAGTTTACTGCATGATTCGTTAGTAGGGGCTGCTTTTCTTTCATTGAAGCAGCCTGCCAGAGTGGAGTCTCTTGGAATTTTGAATCATCTTCATTTTGTGCACTACATATTCAGCAATATGTATTTACTTATTCAGCACTAAACCGGTTATTCGTCAAGCGGAGCAAATCGATATTATAAAGCGAAGCCCAGTGACGGATACTTATGAATATCAACATTCGGCAAGGGTGCTGTACAAGTTTTGTCTAGGAAATTCTTATCGTGTGGTGTTTATTGCCAGACTGTTCTGCGACTCTGCGCCATTTTTCGGGTGTTTTATGGGGCTGTGAATTTACGAAGATGCATTTATAGTTACAGATTTGAATATTACGCTATCGTGGTACTCGGTTATCACTAATGTTTATATTTTCTTCGCTTCTCTTTCGTCGATCGGTCCACTCTTTATTTCAGTTTATAATTGTTGGGAACTCTATAATCACCCGCTGTTCTCTGTCAACTAAACAAAGGAAACAGAAAATGGGTCTGGACATCGACAACTTTCCCATGCATAACTAAATTATGAGCAAAAGCTGTTGCTATTTTTTTTTTTTTTGAAATCGGCTAGGAAAATCTTATCTTGTCTTACGGACATTCAAAGAACAAAAATACTTATTGTGCGAGAGTCGACCTTTATGGTCCTGGATTTGATTTTTGAAATGCTTGTCATTACAGCATCGCTTTACATTAATTTTATAACAAAGAGCACACTGTACAATATTGACCAGAAATGCGCACGATCTCATTCGATTGAGTTTATGGAACTTCCATTCTCCTTCCAATCTAAGCTGGGCATTTACATTTGTTCTCAAGATCTCGTACACCCTTTATCCTGTAATTAATTTGGTAAATGTCAGTTTAACAGCTATAAGGGGCGTTCAGACATTCGGCTATACTTGGAAATAATAAGATGCAGTCTGATTAATCCTATGATTTCTTAGTTTATTTTCCACCGTGCTTGGTACATTTTTTTTTTCTTGTTTTATCAAAGTCTTGTTTAAAGCCGAAATTCCTGTTCCACCTTTTAAATCTTCTACAAACATTTAGACATTCTGTAAAAATGTAGTCACATAACATTACCGATACTTGTGACAAAAGGGAAAGGCGATCTATTCCGTTCCAATTCATTTTTTTTATTGTATGCAGAATGCCCTGAGGCTTTTATATTGCAAAGGAGGGGCAATATAAAAGCCTCAGGGCATTTAGTGGCGTCATCTTTCGCCAATAACATTAAACAAATATATATGAATTTGAAGGGAATTGAGAAAAATGCACACGCTGGAATTTTTACAAGAATTAGAATCAACAAAAGGAAGCAACGTACATTTTTATGAATGCCAATCCTTGTTTTGGTTAAAAGTTAATAACTAGTAGCAATTTAGTTGATTTTTACTTTACTACTTGTTAACACGTTTCGAGAAATTTGGAAGTGCTTTAACAGAGAGAGAATTCAGGGTGTGATCCCACTAACTAAACGCAAGAAGACCACCATTACCATTAAATATCAGTTCTTTTCTGTAGGCTGAATAGAGGGATTTACCAGTCAGTTTCGTGATGCTACTGATGGCTAAAGGCATGAAACCGCGCGTTTATTGAAAGTGCTGACTCTCACCAAAAATTAAATTTTAAAAAAATCATATATATGAGAAGAAACCTAAATGCATTATTCGGTTGAAAAAAAAATGATTACTTATTCGTTTTAAGGAATGATACCTTATGTTCTGCTGAATTGGATTAGTGAGAATGGCATAAAAACAAATTCTAACGCAAAGCTATAATAAAATAAATTCCCGCAATTTGGAGTCTCAGAACGTGTTAGGGAAGATGCTGATGCGCCGAAATTTGGTTTAGTATTCTAAATTGAAGACCGCGTTATCATCAATATACCAGAAAAAGTAGGAAGAGAAGAATAAAATCACAAGGCTTTCTTTTATTTAAGATCTTCGCTGTAAACTTAAATCTCTGCCAAGGCATTAAAAGCGGGCGAAACGGCACGATCACATATTTAACATGTATGTGGGATCTGAACACACGGGCATTATGGGCTATATGGCGGCCCTTAAAACCCGAAGTACGAAACAGATAGGTTTACTGCCGGTCTTCTCTGTGTGACAATTGACGTCATGAACTTTCCAGTAATCGAATATTGGGAATTTGGATGTCTCTCAAGTAATGTCATTGGCCAGCACGCTGTAAGAAAATTGCTTTGAAACGGAAGAAATGACACCTTAAACAGAGCTAAAATACTGCCACCTACTTTGTAAATCTTGATTCAAAAAGTTCACCTTAACTGGTTTCGACACATCGGCTTCTGGGAGTAGGGTAATGAATGGAAAGTGGTAAATACAAAAGAAATTTAAATTCTGCATCACATCGAAGCATAAGAAAAGCAATAAACAGTTTCGTTTACGCTGGTAAACAAAACTATTAGAGGTTATACATATTTGATGAAGTCCCAGGAAAGTTGTCTCTGCACAGTCTTTAGTAATTACTCTAAATCGGGGATAATATTAATACTGAGAGAAAAGAGATCATGGCAGTTTTTGATGTGAAAAAATCTTTGGCGGTACCTCCTGTTTTTGTACTGAATTAAGACCCTTTGTAATAGTCACGAAAATGCAGGAAATTATTCACAAATACTTATATTTCTGCAATCATACTATTCAACAAATGTTTGAATCAAGAATAAACATTTTATGGGGAGCGAGCAAGGAACTACGCACTCCCGGACGGGGGTAGCTCCCTTAGGAGCACCTTGAAAGTTCAACACCCCAAAACGGGGCATTGAAATTTCAAGAAACGCGAACTGTGGTGATGCGTAACCTCGTGTGTCTGTGTGACCGACTGTCGATTTTAGGTCTGTGAGGAGAAACCGGAGTACACGGAGAAAACCTCACTCCACGGCCCGAGATCGACAACTCGGCACCGAGTGGAAGAAGGCTAGAAAACTTCCTAAATACCTTTTGCTGGATTCGAACCCAGGCCCTTCCATTCGGCGAACAAGCACGCTACAGCTGTGCCACCGTGGACCGCACGAACAGCGAGAGCGAGTCAAGTTTTATTTAGATTCCCCGCAATGGTGGGATCGTTTTAAGTAAGCGAATCATTCATGCCACAAGCAATTTAAAATTGCGAAACTCAAATATCATTAATTAAAATGTGTTAATTTTTTTACTACTAGATTATGTAATTACAAAAATTTATAATAAATACTGAATGTCAAACATCTTGAATACATGCACGCTATCTTTTCATCATATTCGATGACAGCTTTTGTGTGCGTCAAGAACTCAAATCTATTTCACGAAAACGGATTAATAATCATAAAATTGTTCATTTGTTTGGGTCCAGTGAATCTTGATATTTGCTCGAAATTCCGCTTTGACATTCGCGTTTCTATTTATGCTATTTTGGATGAGTTTGTGTAAGTGTACCCTTACAACCACTGCTCTGCATGCGCAGATAGACAGGGTTGCCAAAGATGTGGTTTTGTACGAATCGCGTATGATTATCAAAATGAGACAAACATTGTGATGAATGTCCTTAGTACAGTACTTTTATATTACAGAAAACCGTTGCACGCCGGACTTCAAATACCGTATACAGGCTCAGCTGAAATATTTTCTTTCATATTTCGGGGAGAGATAATAATCCTAAAACTGATTATGATAAGAAACTGGGAGGGGGGGGGGGACCCAAGACTAAAAATAAAATAGAACAGGTCCTGAGCATTCTTGGAAAAAGTATGCTGAAAAAAATATCATCACGCCTTTTGTGGGTGGGGTAGTCCCAATATGTCCTCGTTTAAAAATCGGATAAGTGGATGAATCATTAATGCGAAACACTTTCTGAAATTCAAAAATATTTCTGTTATTACTTGCCCGTTCGGGTGGATTTGGTGTCCAACGGCACCCGGGGTTTCAACATCTCCGCATTGCTTTCATTGTAGGTGAGAGACAGTACGCTGTCAAGGCCAGAGGTTTAAAAGTGTATGGATATTGTGGTGTGTAGTGTCGTGTACCGTTGTTCTTCTGCCCCTTTAGCCATTGGGACCCGTCGTTTCCATACTTTTCCCCGAGTAGGCAGACCTGGTACCCACTAGTTTATATTTATTCTGGCAGGCCCTGCCACCTAGTTTCCTGAGATTTCAGTGGCTAGGACCTAAAAAAAAAAAAAATCTCTAGGCGGTAGGGTGATCGCTAAGAATGGAAATGCCGAAAGAGTTTGTGTGAGCGAATTTAATTTGGACGTTATTAATTTTTTTAATTTTTATGGGTGCGTACACTAGCATATTAATTAGAGTACAGGAGGGAAAGATAGAAGTATGGGGACGATAGTGAAGGCAACCGCAGAGGTCAGCGAGGCAGGCCCTTGTCGCACATGGTGAAGAGAAGGCGGAAGGTCCGTCTCTTCCCCACACCAATGGAAAATAGGACCACGCAAGACAGAGTGGTTTTGGGAGCCAAAATGGGCGACAGCAGAGCTGTGCTAGGATTCGTCGTGGTGGTGGCACATGGAACAAGGTCCCGTCCAGGAGATGACATGATTCTGCTAGTGTCAGGTCCGTTTAGTCGCACATGGATATAGATTCCGTCAGGTCTCAATTGATAGTGGTTACAGTCCGGTTACTCATGCGATGTGTGTCCCATCTATAGTGTTCATACAGTAATTTCGATAGAGATACTGTTGCTCTTAGGACAATCCTAAGTTGGGTCCGGTGATGACAGAAAGATCTTGCGTGTGGAGCACAGGTCCTGAGCATTCTTGGAAAAAGTATGCTCACGAAATGGAGACGGGTAATCAGGATTCCTCTGATGTCGTCATAGAGAGTGCAGTTGTGCATCAAGTGCTCCTAGGATTCTTGAGCAGCATAGGCGCACAGTGGATTGTTGGTAATTCCCAAGAGTGTCAACTTGCTTCTGATGGCAGGATGGATTAGTAGTGGCAAATGATGCAGGGAAGCAAGATTACACTCATGAGTCAAAATATTATGACGACCTGCCTAAAAGTGTTAGGCCACCTTTCGTCGTGATAACCGCTTGCACCCGGTGTTCTCATGTGTCCTGGGCTAGCTGGACGTCTCTAAGTTCGGAAATGACTAATGCTGCGTTCTACGGCATCCCACAAATTTTCGATGGGGTTGATGTCGATAGAATTTCGTGGCCAAGGGAGTACACAAAATGTGGTCCTTGTGATACGTTGTCTTATTTAAAGCATCCAATGCTATCTCGATATATGGTCACCACGTAGGGCAAAACTTGGTCCGAAACAATGAGGGGTCCAGTGATGTCCATGAAAACGTTCTTCAAGTCAGCCAACTGTGCAGTCTGGTTGCACAGTTGGATGATATTTAATTATTATTATTAAAGAAAGCTACATTTCAGAAGAGCCGTGAAAGATATAATAATATTAAATGAAATATATATAATTCCAAGAGTAAAACTTCAGTAAGTTTCACCAGTTTTCCTGCAAGGGACAGTTTATGCTTTACCATCAACTCGGAGAACTACATGTTTTTCGAAAATTTTATATATATGCAGTGACTATTACTAATATAAAATAACACTAATAATACAATATAATACTAACCCTCACTAATCTGGCAGATGACTCTCATCGATCGGTGCAATAATAAAACTTTGCTTTTTGGAGGCTTGAAATGATGAAACCCATGTTTAGTATCTAAAGCAAAGTTTCCGGCATCCCTCCCCCACTTCCTCCCTCAATCCCTGCACGTTACTACCAATAATAATATACTAACACTAGGTGGCAGATGACTCTCATCAACCGGTGCAATACTACCACTTTGCTTATTGGAGACTTGAAGTGGTGAAAGCTATCTTTATTACCAGAGCAAACTTTCCGGCATCCCATACCTGCCATCGCCTTCAACCCATGCACGGAACTGAGTACTATTGGTTTTTGACACCTTTCGTGTTTGGGGGTTTCATAAAAAAAAAATCAAATGGGTAATTAGGGAATTGGATTGGATTTCGCTAATCTCTTTGCGTACAAGGTACACACGTTTTATTTTTTTTTTGTGAGAAAGTTTTTTGGAAATTGATGCATTAGGAACATATAAGCTTTAACGTTTCGATGAGTAAAAAGTTTAAATAATCTTAACACAAAGATAATCAAAGAGGTGCATTACATATTGAACAACAGAAAAATGATATTTAGTCCAATATGATTACCACTAGATGTAAGTCGATAATATTTTTTTACAAAGTTATTTTAATTACATACATTCAATTAATTTCGTTTTGTGTCTAATTTATGGCTGCATCTGAACAGGAGTTAATCTCCGCCGGTGCTGAAACAGAAACCTTAAAACCAGTCGTGGTATCATCATCATCAGCCATTTTCAATCCACTGCAGGATTAAGGCCTCTCCAGCAACTTTCCAGTGCCTTCTGTTTTGAGCACTCGCCATCCATTTACTGCCCACAAATTCATGAATTTCATCTATCTATCTCCGCCTTTGTCTTCCAGCTCCTCTTGGGTACCATTCTGTTATTTTTTTAGTCCATTTGTCATCATGTTTTCGAGCTCCGTGCCCTGTCCAAGGCCATTTTAGTTCTTTAGTTTTGATAAGAATGTCCTTTACTTGAGTTTGCTGCCTAATCCATGTGTTTTTCTTCTTATATAACAGTCTGATTCCCAATATAATTCGTTCTATTCTTCGCTGTGTAGTTCTCAGCTTCTCTTCCATTTTTTTGGTGAGTGCCCAAGTTTCACTTCACAGTGAGAAAACTCCTGGGTTTTTCATCCCATTTTGAGTTCTGATTTTTAATTTGTTGCTATTTGATATTTCTTCATGATGTATTGTGTTAATATATTTGAGACCCAATTGTTTGCGGCAAATTTCATTTCCATTTTTTCGTCTTACCCTTGGATTTAACCTCACATGTAGCACTGCGTTTACTATTGCTGCCTTTCCACACCGTGTGGAAAAGGCTTCGGTTCGAATCCGTCAAGACACAATGGAATTTTTATGGCCTTTCTTCCCATTGTGGCTGAAGTAATCGGTTTCGGGCGAGGGTTTCGCGACTCGCTCACTCGTAGGAAACTCCAGCTTTTTGTCCAGCAAACCAGCCATGGAATGGTCGCAATTTAAGATGTCCCATAGTTTACTTGTTTTAAACCCAAAACAACCATTGAATTTAACTTTTTGCTATACACGAAGGAAAACTTCGCAATCCATGACGTTCTCCACAATGCAGTCTTAAAAACTCTGGAAGTTTTTCCGCTGGCAACAGCTCTATTCCAAATTATATCTCAACCAATTTCTCTCTTCAAACGAAAATTCTAATAGAATATAGACTATACCTACCTGACTTCTCAGCCCATCCGATCATTATTCTAAAAAAAAAAAAATAATAATAATTTATGCAGCTCAATTCTGATGAGATTCTTCCACTTGAATCAGATCATCTCGCAGGAGCCTAGTCTTCTGACGCTGCAATTTGCATAACCTAAGCCTTTCTTGGTAAAAGAACCCTTCGTTCTCCTCACTAATCTTGTAGCCCTTGTTTGTACACGCTCAAGCAAATCTACATCCTTCCTAAAACGAGGCCTCCAGACCTGAACGCAGTACTCAAGGCGTGCCTGACCATTGCCTTATACAAAGGGATAATCACCTCCTTTTCCCTATTAGCAAAATTCCTGTATATCATGAACAATACCACGTGACCTGCTCTGGCAGCCTGTATGCATTGCTCAGAAAACTTCATATCTGACTGCACAATTACTCCCAGGTCTTTCATTTTCTACCACGCAGTTGGTACGTTCCTCTGAGGTTACTTCTACCCATATGCAGTACTTTGCATTTGTCAATATTAAACTTCAGTTGCCACTTCTCAGCCCATCTGGCCAACTTTTCTAGATCCTGTTGCAGTAGCACAGTGTCATTAACAACCCTGCCAACCTTAGTATCATCTGCAAACTTGGATATTCAACCTGATGCACCTTCATCAATATCATTGATAAATATGTAAAACAACAGTGAGCCGAACACTGAGAGATACTACTAACAAAATTAGTCCACGAAGAGCAGCGTTCACTGATTACCTCCCTTGTAGCAACTTGCCCTTAATGCCACACTGCTCCAATTTGTACAGTAGCCTTTCCAGAAATCCAAATATATGATATCAGAATTATTTTTTGCATCCAGTTCCTTTTTAACCACGACATAGTATCCAAATTAAATTAGTCTGACACATTATTTTACCCGGAACAGAAATTAAACTAACAGGTCTGTAATTACTTGTGTCACGAATTGAGGACACATTTGCACTTCTCCAGTCCGTGGGAAAAAAAAAACTTGGACTGAGGGGACCTTCCCTCAGTTCAAGTATTCTCTCCTAAACATGGCTAAGGGTTTGCTTACTTCCTCTAATATAACTGGATAGATCCCATCCACTCCAAGTGCTTTTCTTATGTTTAACTTCAACAATTCTCTCAGCTGTTACAAAATCATTTAACTCCCTGTTAGAGTTTGATAAACATCTGGCCCTCTCCTCCCTGAATAACTCTTCATGTGTGAATGTAGATGTAAAATACGCATTTTGGTTTGGCAGCTATCTGAGAATGATCATCTACAGTCAAACCACTGATACAAAGTGGACCGCCCTGATTGAACTCAATTCTTCTAGAGTTTATATAACTAAAGAAGTCTTTTCTGTTTTTCTTTGCATCCATTGCAAAAGATTTCTCATAATCTACCTTCGCTTGCCTCGCCTCCTTTGTGACTTGATTACAGACTAGCTTATATAGTATCTACCATAGGCTTCAATGTCGCCTGATAATTTATATGCATCCCATGCATATAAATTATCATTTGTTTTAGTGTATTTGTTTCAGGTGGTTTAGTGTATGGTCTTGGGGAACAAAGAGTAGCACATCCATAAAAATACTGTCAGGGGAGAAGACAACGAAGAGTTGTCTTCTCCCAGCAACCTGGTGTATCACGATCTCTCCTTTCAGTGTAAGCTCAATAAAAATTTCTTCGCCGGGCGTCTCTTACATTCAAGACAATCCCACAGACATTTTTCAATGATATTGACTTAAGGTTCGTTATCTTCAACAGGTTGTATATGGGCATTAACAAATAAAATAATAATAAGAAATAACGACTGGACGCGACCTCAGATCTTTTCATAGCCCTTGTGGGTGGGAAGGAGGGCGAACCTCCGAACCGTGCTCCGCACGAGGACACCGAATTTGTAACGTCTTATCTCCACCAGACATTGAATTTTGGATTTGCACTACAAAAGTCGTAAGTTGACAAGCAAATTTCATCATCTCGTATCAGATCATTTATTTATAAATTCAATTAATTTACATCAGGAAATTTGTCACTGCTAAATTTCCATCAGATAGGGTGTGTGTGTAAGAGGAGGTACTGCAAAGCTTTAAAAGGGGTAAAAACCCTCTCATCATAAATTGGTTGTAACTGGTAGTCAAGACTTACTTCTTGGAAACTGCGATGGAGAAAATAGAGTTGGAGCAGAAAGGGCAGAACCCATCTAATTTCTAGAAGGATAACCTTGAGACAATTTTCCCAAAGTCCCATGATTTTCGTACGATAAGGACTAATGTAGGAAAGTAATATCCCTCATCGAAACCGCAAAGGTAATTGTGCGCTTTCATTATCTCCACGTATGTGCGAGCTGACGCCATTTTCTGGTTTGGAAGGGGCATTTTTACATGAAATTTCTACTAATGATCTGAGCGAGAATCTGAAAGTTTCTTAATATTCGCTGTTCCAGAGGGAAAGATTATATTGGCTCACAATGTGTGACACTTCACATGGGGAAAGACCTTTGTGCAACGCTGTTCAATCTATTAAGGATCCGATGTTTCATGTCCACGGATATGTTGTGGTGAGTGCCAAGGGTTGTTCATGTTACGATAGGCTCAATATTTTAACCTATGCTCAAATTTTGGAGTAAAGTAAACAATAGAAGTGACTTACAATGAGAATCTGTTTCCTTTGAACAATAATAAGGGATTTGGTTGAATTATTCAGTTAACAATGGAATGCATATCTGGCATAATACGTACGTCACTGCTCTAAGGTATATATACTGTGGGTGTCGGGTGTATCCTTGCCTTGCTACTCGATTAGTACCTTGTAGCGAACGGTATCCAGCGGAGTGAAAGAGGTGAAGCGAGGAACTTTAAAATGGGCTTTTTTTCACTCCGTGGCTGGGTCTGAGGCGTAGATAATAAGTTCTTTTTCCCCAGAAACTGGGGGTTTTCATCTAGCAAAAGAGACAAATCGACCAAAGAACACACTCAATTCACAGACATAAGACACACAGCGCGGCAGATGAATTTAATTATTTCGGTTGGCCTAAAAGTAATAGTTTTTTTGTTTTTTTTTGGAGTTAAACAGGTGATGAAATTTGGTTGAATAATGTAAATCTGCTAGTTTTTCATACTACACTGATGTACAAAACTTAAGGACCGACACTATTTCTAAAGGTTACAACCACAAAATCTTTATTTAAGGTACTCGTTACTGATGAGGGTATATCCAGTCTCAGCAGCGATTGTGGACGTCAGCTAATCTGGAGAGAGGTTGGCACACGGTATCACCCCGCAAACATCACTGAAAGGGGTCGATATGGCGGTTCACGTCTGGGGAGGCGTTAACTTGGATGGACGTACAAAACTCCAGATACTGGAAGGCGGTACTCTAACCGATGCACGCTACTGTACTGAGGTAAGCCTTCCCCACGTGCCTCTGTTCCGAGGTGCCACGGTAATCCATGGGTCCTTAAGATTTGCACATCACTGTATTTGTAAGCCTACATTCAAAATTATAAGTTTAATGAGTGGTATAACCTTCTAATCTTAGAACGTTTCAGATGATTTGTCATAGCAATATCATGTGGGGCGGGTGGAGCAGATCATTGTACGGGAGTCACAGCACTTAAGTCTAGTATGGTACCGAGGTGGAAGTGAGGTGAGGAATTCGGGACGGCGCTCCGTATCCAGTTGGGCAGGAGCGGCAGTGCGTAGCACACGCTTCTTGATTACACGGGGATTCGAGCCCGTGACCACCAACGGAGGGGTCAGAGAATGAACACCGCATACCCCCGGAATAATATGGCCTCATTTGCTATGCTCACCTACAAACGACAACTGAGTTCTGCGGAATTCGGAGAAGGGTGGCGTGGCGGGGCTTTTCTGCATGTGGAAATTTGTGGCGAGGGTGGGTGGGCTGTTATTGCGTACATTTTGAATTTCACAACTCTTTCTTTGTCTTTTATCTGCAGGATATTTGTGTAGGGTGAAGATGTATTTGGGTGTGTACTTGTGATGGTTCGAAGATAGGCCACATTTGCTTGAAAGTTCAGTTTTCTATCTAGTATCAGGCCAAGAAAGCGGACAGTGTTAACCAGAGGAACCGACACATTTTTTATCTTTAACTCAGGATCAGGATGAAATGACCAGAGTTTGCAGAAATGAGTGGTAGTGGATTTTTGTTCAGCAAGATAGTATCCATTGCAGGTAAAGTCCACGATTCTATTCTGTTTAGAGTAATTTTTAACTGTCTTTCGATAGAATTCATATTTTGTGAGTGGCACGATATGGTGAGGTCATCTGCATACATATATATTACATACATAATAGTTTTTGGAAGATCTTCCAATATATTGTTGACGTTAATTGCAAATAGGGTTGGACTCAGTATGGAACCCTGTGGGACACCCTCTTCTCGAATGTGAGATGTTGATAGGAAGTTTTCATATCTGACTTGAAAGGTACGTAACTTTAAAAAGTTCTGTATAATTTGAGGGAGCTAATCTCTCAACACTAATTGATGCATATCTTTGATAATTCCATGACGCCATGTGGTGTCGAATGCTTTCTGAATATCCAGGTTGACCATGACTAAATGTTGTCTCCTGATGAAGTCTTTACGTACGTTGGATTCAATTTTGACAAGTAAATCTAGGGTGGACCTGTTTTTGCGGAAGCCATATTGGTGATGAGAAAGCAGATTTTGGGCGTCTAGAATCCAGCTGAGCCTCTTATGCACCATCCTTTCGAAGACCTTACCCAAACAGCTTGCCCAAAAATAAAACCGGGAAAAGATACCTCTCAAGGTAAAAATTACAGACCAATATCATTGATTTTTACCTTGAGAGGTATCTTTTCCCGGTTTTGTATTGCACAAATATAGGAATGACGCCATGAGAGAGGATATGTGTTTTCTGAGAAGATCCTGTTATAAAATAGCAATAGTGTGTACAGATCAGCTTCACACAGATGTTTAAGCATTCTGTAGTGAATGCCGTCTGGTCCTGCTGCACTGTTTGGAGATTTGCTCAAGGATTCTTTGAGTTCAGCTATAGTAAAAGGCTGGTTATATGGAAGTGGGAGATCAGTTGAAAAATTCAATTTTTTACGTTCTTCATTAGTTTTAATTCTCTGAAAAGCAGTCACATAAGTGGTAGAGGCGGAGATATTATAGAAAGATATCAGAGAAGCTGTTAAAGTTAGCATCATTTAACAGTATTCCAGTGTCAGTTACGCCCCATAACACCTCTAGAGGCGTTATCAGCGAATGGGACTTGCTATCCGTGTCAGAAGAAGAGATAATGCAAGAACTCAGGGAACAAAAAGGGACTCATGCGCGAAAAATAATGACCAAAAAAGATGGCAACCTACTACCAACCAGGTCCATCATTTTGTAATGTAGTACTCCGACACTTCCATCTTCTGTTAAAGCAGGTTATTTAAACTGCAGGATTCGGCCCTACATCCCAAATCCCATTCGCTGCTTTAAGTGCCAGAAGTATGGCCATTCTCAGACGGCATGCCGAGGCGATGCTGTGTGTCCTGTTTGTGACTCTAAGGAGCATTCCCAAGGAGACTGTACAGCTTCCACTCCTACTTGCCCTAACTGTAAAGGACGCCATCCTGTCTTTTCTAAAGCATGTGAACTTTGGAAAACAGGCAAACAAATCCACAAATATAAGGTGGAGCATAAAGTCACATACCCTGAAGCAAGAAAGCAAATACTGTTAACCATGCCTAGCCGATCGTACGCATCAGTCAGTTGCAACT